>NW_020174923.1:8146690-8152773 GCF_003031525.2 Neophocaena asiaeorientalis asiaeorientalis | reverse complement strand
CGCCCCCGCTAACCCACAGCTCTAAGAATAGTGTCCCAATGCTACTTACCACAGCTGACCCCTCCCAGACCCCACCACGCTCCGCCAGGTTGGCCTTCACACTGGTTCCTTTCCTCCAACACACCAAGCTTGCTCCTACCCCAGGGCCTTTGTACTTGCTGCTCTCTCTACCTCAAATTCTCTGCCCCCCAGCTCCTCACGTGGCTGGCTCCTTCCCATCATGCAGAATTGAGCTCAAATATCACCATTTCCCAAGGGCCTTGCCAGACCGCCCTGTTTGAATAGCCCCTTTCCCAGTCACCCACTGCCTCATCCTTAGAACACGGCTCAGTATCTGACTTTATCTCATTTCTTTCTTTTTCTCGGTTACTGTCTGTCTTCCCCGCAGGAATGAGCGCAAGGCTCATCACTGTGTCCCCAGCACCGAGAGCAGTGCCTGGTGCTTAGTAAGTGCCAGGACGTATTTCACGAGCAGACAGATCCCTTTAGTTTCTTCTGTCAGATGCTCAGTCCCTGGAGGGTGAGAGCATTTAAACGGGGACCCAGCACACAGCCGCGCAGCCCACCCAGGGGCCCCGACTTCCCGCTGGTGGAGAGCTCCCACCCGGAGCCAGGCACTGAGGTGGGCTCCTCACACCCACAACTGCATTTCATCCCAGGCTCCAGGACTGTAATTTTAGTGCCTACATTTTCCAAAACAAAAAAATCAGAGCAAAGGTCTAACAAAGGATTTGTTTGCCCTGAGCTGTGAATTAATTGATATGAAAAGTCTTGCAAAGGGATAAAAACGAACCCCTACGTAGCCGCATATTTAACGAACGGCCACCAAGAGCACACTGGTTAGAAAGGTGGGGCTCTGGGGCCATCTGACCGGGGCCCCAGCTCCTCAGCAGCTGTGCAACTTTGAGCAGGTTCATGAACATCTCTGTGCCTCAGATTCCTCCTCTATGCAACGGGGATTAAAGCCCCCCATAAGGTGGCTGTGGGATTGGCAGGATCATGGAGGTAACTCAACAAAGTGAGCTTTCAGTAAATGGCGCCCATTATGAGGACGGGGATGCTGACATCGGCTGACCTGACTGGGCACCCAGAACATTCAATCAGCAAGGCCTGTTTGAGTTGGGACCCACGGCCAGTAGTCCAGCCCAGGCAGCCTATGGGGCAAAGGATCCCCCCACTAGACCAAAGAGGTGGGCTGTGCTTCAGGCTCCACCCAGCCAGGGCCCCTCAATGACCAGGACTCACCACCATCACTTTCTTTGATTTTGCCCAACACCGAACTTCAGAAATGCCTGGAAATTTGGCTTTTACATCACACGCATTGGCTGAGGTATAGCTTTCCCACAAATTGTCTAAAAGTGTGGATTTCAAACATAATTTTCAGCAGTAGAACACTTTTAGCAAATCACACTGGCCGAGGTATAGCTTTTCCCAAATTGTGTAAAAGTGTGGGTTTCAAGCGAATTTTTCAGCAGTTAGAACACACAGCAATTTCATCTCATCAAGAACCTCAACATCTAAAAGGTCAGGTGCAGAGTGCCTCCCTGGCATGGGTGGGGTCCAAGCCTCCTCCCTCCACATCCAAGTCTGGGGTCCAGGACTCCCAGCTGGGATGGCCCTGACCTCACGTCCCCTCATTCTCTGGGATTCAGGAGAACTCGACACTTAAGGTGCACCACCTGGGTTCCTGGGGCTACACAGAGGCACGTGGGGCTGCAGCACAAAACCCTGGGGAACTTTGCACATTCTGGCCTCAGTGGGGGTAATATTTAGAATGAATAAACCAGGAAATCCTGCTTGCAAAGATGGCCCGTGTCGGGGCTTCCCTGGTGGCGCAGTGGTTAAGAATCTGCCTGCCAACGCAGGGGACATGGGTTCGAGCCCTGGCCTGGGAAGATCTCACATGCCGCGGAGCAACTAAGCCCGTGTGCCACAACTACTGAACTCACGCGCCTAGAGCCCGTGCTCCACGACAAGAAGCCACTGCAATGAGAAGCCCGTGCACCCCAACGAAGAGTAGCCCCTGCTTGCTGCAACTAAAGAAAAAGCCTGCACGCAGCAACAAAGACCCAATGCAGCCAAAAATTAATAAATAAATAAATAAAAAGACGGCCCACGTCCACGGGAGGAGGACAGGTGATCACTATGGCCATCACAACCAAGTGCATACCCACACATACAATGGGAAGCCACTTAGGGAAGATTTATAAAAACCACACACTATGCATTGTGTGTGTGTGTGTGTGTGTGTGTGTGTGTGTGTGTATGCATTTTGAAGCCGAATCCCCAGCCCAGCACACAGTGGGGTGCCTCTCTCCCTCCCGGGGGCCCCCTCACCTGTCCACAGGGAAGTGCCTGTCGCTGGCAGCCCGGTGCAGCTCGCTGCTGTTCTCCAGTCTGGCCAGCGTGTCCATGCGCTTCACCATCAGCTCCAACAGGTCACTCATCTTGCGGAGGACACCGCGGGACTCCGGCCCACCCATCACTGCAGGAAGAGTGTGGGTGCAGTCAGGCACAGCCCAAGCAGCCCAGAGGCCACCTGAGACCACCTGGTGTCTGGCGGGGTGGCTCAGATCCCAGCCCCACCCGCATCTTCTCGGGAAGGGGAGGGGTCAGGAGAGTGAGCCTGCCCCACCCCCTACCCCTGCAGGACAGGAATCCAGAGAGGCCTGGGCCCACCCTGCTCCCTACCAGCTGTGTGACATTGGGATGACCTTTTAACCTCTATGGGCCTCAGTTTTTGTCACCAGCAAAATCTGGCTTTAGACATAATCTCAAGTCTGTGAGAAGACAGGGAAGGCCCAGTAGTGGGACAGGAACCCCAAAACCCCCTAACAGCAAGTTCCAGACAGAACCTGTAAACCAGGGTTTCTAAAAGTGTGGTCAACCGTCCACCCGCACCTGAATCTCCTGGCCAGGCTGTTAAAGTCCAGATTCCTGGGCCCTCGCTGTCTAGATCTGCCAATTCAGATCTCTAGGGCATGGGGCCCAGGACCCTGCATTCTGCTTGCTCTTCACGTGGCTCGGATGCACAGGCTGGGAGCCCGTGTTCAAGGGGTTCGGGGCCCCAGCCACCTCCCATCCCCACCCACTCCCCCAGACACCACCCTAGGAAAACCACTGTGAATTTGTCCTGACTCTCAACCCGGTCTTTGGGTTCCCCAGATATCAACTCCAGGGTTGAGGGGCCGGGAGACCTTGTGAAGAATAAAATTAAATGAAAACGAGGTGCTTCAACCAAGATTCCATTAACCAGCCCGAGACTTTCCACAATTTCCTTACTAATCACTCCCGAGCATTAGCATCGCCCGTGCCAGTGTGGGAGAGCAGCCCTTGCCTTCCTTTTTAATTAAATTTTGTGAAGGTTTTAAGCAGCCCCTCCAAACCATCCGTAGGTGCTCGGTTCCAGACACTGCAAACCCCAACCGGGCTGCCTGCAAACCCCAGGGGCCAAGCTCTGAGTCACTCTTAATTAATGAGCTGAATCCATGGGGACGCAGATGCTCCCAGGGACTCCCCAGGCTGCTGGAGGGGCGGGGGTGTCAGGGGCTGCCTTGGGTGGGGCTCCCCAGAATCAGACCCTGAGACAAGGGTTTGAGGGCAAGTCGTTATTTGGGAGGTGAAGGGAAGTGGGGAGGTGACCCAGGGACAAGGAGGCAGCCCAGAGAGGGCATGTCATCAACCTGGGGAAACCAGCAGGTGTAGAACCGGCCTCAGAGTTCTCCCCCAGGGAGCGAGGGGGCCAGGCATGTGCACACCACCTCCCGCCAGTCACCGCTTAAGGGCTGCTCCCAAGGACGGCCATGTTCTGGTACTTTCCACCTGCCGTGGGGTGGCAGCGCTGTCTCCAGCATGTGACAGGAATCGTGAGGGCTGAGGACGTGGGCACCAACAGCATCTGCTTCTCAGGAAAGGAAAGGGTCAGGGCCCAGCGGACTCAGAGGGGCTACGGTGGACACCTGGCCTCTCACCTGCCTCTGCCAGCACCCCCTGCATGGCCATATGACCAAGGGAGTCGTCATACTGCTCTCAGCCTCAGTGTCCCAAACCCAAGGCAGTAACACCAGGCCCTGTCTGCAACCCAATGTCAAGGTGCCAGGAGCGGGGCAGGAGAGACCACGGCTGGCCACTGAGGACCAGAGGCAGAGACGGGGGGAGAAGTGGGGAGGGGGGCAGGAGGGGGCCGGTCTCCTCTGCTCCATGCCTGGGACTGAGCCAAGGACGGGGGCCTAGAGAGGCTGCACGTCACCAGGGCTGCTTGTGACATTTCTGCTTTGCTTGTCCCCATATCCCCTGGCACCAGGCCCGTTCCAGTGACTGCCACCGCTTTCTCACACCAAGTCGCCTCCCGGCTGGGTTCCCCTGCCAGCTGAGCCCACCTGAGGTCAGATGGGAGGCCATGGGGAGCTCGGCGGGGGGACCCAGCCAAGCATCCAATCCAGAGCAGGGAGGAGTTGCAGGTTCCTCAGAGAGCCTGGATCCCTGGCTCCAAAGAAATGGATGGGCATGAATGGGGGGCTGGGGGCCAAGGGTGGGGAGAGCAGAGGAAGCGGAGGACAGACACAGGGTGGGGTTGGGGACTGGAGAAACTGGGCTTCAGAAGGAAGGAAGGAAAGAAACTGTCTCCAACCCCTCCCACCCGAGTAGCTGAAAGAGCTAATGGTCTTCCCACTTTCCCCTCAGAAAACTGGATGGATTTTTCCGTTGGGATCAGGAAATTTCACCATAGTGTTAAATGAAGCAAAACTGAGGTCTCTCCCACCACTCGGCCTCTCCCGACTCACTTGGCCTCAATCGGTTAGTCAATCAAAAAGCAAGATACAAATAGCTCCTTCTCTCTTTCAACTCCACAGAGTTGAACATCTGGGGACAACAGATGACTCTTTTAAATCACTCTCACCTTGAGGACGACCCCCAAAGCCCATCATTCAAACGCAATACCTTGCTTTCAACCAGTGCTTGGAGCACAGAGTAAAACAAGAAGGGAGTTCCCTTCATTTCAGCTAGAGAAATACGAGCCCATCAGATGATTTGTCCTGACAGCCCTTTGCACAGCCCCAGGGGAGCCGCTCATGTTGTGGGCCACCTGATGGATGTCCTGGAGTTGTGCAGTGCACAGCCTGGCCGGCCTCACTGGGCTGCCCTGATCGCTCATAGCTCAGGCTGGGGTGGCCCCTTCCCCAAAGGAGTGGGATGAAGAACGGAGAGTGAGGCCATGGCTGGGAACATTCTCAGGCCAGAGCCTGAGAGGCCCCCCAGCCACGCACTCAGGCCCAACTGGACCACGGAGCCTGGGCGGCAGCTGGAACCTGAGACGTAGCACTCTAGCAGTGCTGAGGCACATCACTGCTCCTGGGGTGGCGCTGCGTTCCCACAATGCCTCAGGCCTGGCACCTGCCCTGTCACACGGCTGTCCTCTCTCCGGGCTCATCCCAAGCTTCCTTTTCCCCTCTGAGCTCACTGTCCGTGCCCCTCCCAAGATCTCACTGACAACCATACCCCACCCCTACTCCCAACCCCATCTCATTTCAAAAACTTCAAAATAGCTGATGGAGCCGATAACTGCAAGATCTGGCCTAGAGCTACAGCAGCCCCAAGAGCCAGACAGAGCCTGGGGGCAGCACTGTGGCCCAGGAAGCCTTGACTCCAGACCTGCTCTGCCCCAACTAGATGGGGGAAGGGGCATGCCACTGTCCTTCTCTGGGCCTCAGCGTCCGTCTCCCCCCGCCCCCACCGTGGTCTACAGCCTGGGACCCTTGTTTCTGCTCTTCCCCTAATTGCCCCCAGAGATCAGGGTAATAGAAAAGGAAAGAAGTGTTCCTATAAAAGCCGTCAGAATCTCCTTAGCGAGAGAGCTCTGTTTTGTTTTGCTAAAGCCCTGGGTGGGCCAGAGCTTCATCTAGATGCCGGGAGCAATGAGACAGAGAGAAACCTAAATGACGCTGCGTATTCAGCCAGAAAGACTGGAGTTTCCCAGCCCAGCCTAGGGGACCAGGAGAGAGGACAAGGCCTGAGGACATGGGCAGGGGGCAGGACAACGACCCAGAGGGGCTAAGCAGGATGGGGGAAGCTCCGCTGCCATA
>NW_020174923.1:8114798-8146470 GCF_003031525.2 Neophocaena asiaeorientalis asiaeorientalis | reverse complement strand
CAGTATGAAAATTCAGTAGAAGCAGGGGATCAGAGCAAGAGGTGACCAGGGAAACATAAGCCCCCTAGAGTATTTGGAGATATCTGGGGGTTCTGGAGTGCCCTTCATACAAGGGACGAAGCCAATTCTTTAAGAATGTCAACAGAGGGAATTCCCTGGCGGTCCAGTGGTTAGGACTCTGAGCTTCCACTGCAGGGGGCATGGGTTTGATCTCTGGTCGTGGAATTAAGATCCCGCATGCCACATGGTGTGGCCAAAAAGGAAAAAAAAAAAAAAAAAGTCAACAGAAAGAGGGACCCCAGAAGACCAGAGGGCTTATAGGCTGGGGCTAAGGAGACAGATCTCAGATGGGTCTGTAAGGCCACCTCCATCAGACTGGACGAAGATACCCTCCCAGCACCTGGGGTTCGGGGGCCACTCCCATTGTCTGCAGATGGTACAGGACTCCAGGAGCTCCTGAGACCTCAAGAGACAGCCCCCCACCAACCCCCCACCCCCGTCACTTCCTGAGGAGCCCCAGGACACTAGGCACATTTTCTGCCCTGGACGAGGCAGGGGGTGGCTCCCGGGAGGGAAGCAGGCTACACACAGCCACTCCAGCCGCTCGGCCACGTGGTGTGCCCCCTGGATGCCACCGCCGGCCAGGGCTATCGGCAGAGCGGGCTCCTGACGTACCTGCCCTGAGTCACCTCACCGCTCTCAGCGGCGGCTAAACTGAAACATATTTAATGTGAGGCCCCAGTGACACATCTCAGAAGTCACACAGGTTCCCTCCATATTTCCATACAAATAAGGAAAGCTGGGATGCTGAGAGATACAAATGGTCCTCACATATATCGACAGGGGTGCTTTATCACCCACCGAGGCCCCGTCCCCTCCTCAGACATGCTCTCTGTTTCTCTCTCCTCTCTGCCCTTGTCCCCTTTCTTGTCCCCACCCACCACCCGTTCCCACTGGTTCCTGGAAACTGAAGGAGCCCCCACCGTGCCAGACAGAAGAGACCTCCCAGGCACGTGAGAGGGGGCTGTGAGCTGCTGTTTGCACAGCTGAAGGAGTGTGTACACTTGTCTCTGCACACGGCCAACGCGGAAACCAGCTGAGGCCACGGGAGCTCTGGGCAGCGTGGGAGACAAGGGCAGGCCCTGGCTCACCCATCCACTGCCAGCCTCTGAGAAGAAAAGCCCCATTAGCACCGAGATCCAGGGCCAGAGCCAGAGCAAGGAACTACGTCTCTGATATTCCCCAGGTTCCAAGGCTGGCCAGGGTCCGGGACGCCTGGCAGGGCCAGTCCACGGGGGAACCTCAGGGCGGACACAAGCAGCTGAAGCAAGGACCTGTGGCCTGCAGCCCTCTCCCCGGAGACGGCCTCTGACCTCTACTTCAAGACAGGACAGAGAGCCAGGAACCGCCACACAGGCTCTGCGGGATCTGCGGCGACCCCAGGAGGGAGGCGTCAGACATAAGTTCGAGTCCCCTCTCGTTAGGAGCGAAGCAAGTTCCTCTTAGGACAAGAGCAGGAAAGCAGAGGCAGGAGACAAGGAGGAGGGACTGGGGTGGGGAGGGAGGACTGCAGAGGGAGCATATAAAAAAAAAAATCCTCCCCCAAGGCCCAAGCGGGGCCCAACTGCGGCACGAGGGAATTAGGCTTAGCCCTCCACCCAGTTATGATTCTCTGCTTGGGCTACTGCTCCCCTAAATCTTAAGATGACTGTGCAGAATATAGAATGAGATGTCTGTCACATTTTTATCCCCAAACTAGAGAACTTTAACACAAAATAGGAACTGGCCCACAGGGGAAACCAGAGCCTCCCCAGGGAGACCACAGTCCGTAAGAGGCTGTGGCAGGCGCTCCGCTTTTCAGAGAAAACCCTTCACCCGGCCCCTCCCGCCCCAGCCACGTCCACGTCTTCACAGGCTGGACAGGCAAGGAGAGGAGAGGTTATCTCCCTATTTGTGCTCAGACAGTTTTATTGACCAATGGAGGATTTTTCTTTCTAAATCGTTTTTCTAACCCTTAGTGGGTTTTCTTCTCCTGCTTCTGCCTTGGGGTTTCACAGACCCCCAGAACAAACATTATCCAACATCCAACCCCCCACTGTGACCTCCAGTATCGCTCCCCAGACCCCTTCCCAACCGCCCCCCACTTCCAACCCCATCCTTCCCTGGGCGGCTCCTGGGTAGAAGTGCTGGCACCTCCTAGGTTGTCCGCAGGGCCACCCCAGGTCCAGGGTGGGGTTCTCATTTGGGGGGTCATCTCTTACAGGACCAGGATTCTAAGCCCACAAAGTCAACTTAGGGCTTTTCCAAGTCTCTGCCTTGGGTCTGTCCAAGCAAATCCACTTAATCCAAGGGCATGAAAAAAATTGAGGGGACAATGGGACCTGGGATGTGAACCGAATTGGGGTCAGTTCCCAGGGGTTCTCAGAGGGCTCCCTCCCTGTCTAGTTCCTCCTCATGGCCTTTACTTCCATATTCCAGGCACGAAGCTTCCAGCACAGGGGCCTGGGAGGTGTGAAAAGACTTGAAAACACTTGGTCTGAGAACTAAGGTCACAACACACAGGAGACCCGGCAACTCCACCCCCAGGTGCACCCAACAGAAATGCCCATATGTGTCCACCACAGACGTGTGCCGGAATGTTCACAGCAGCACAATTCACAAGTGCCCCGAATTGGAAATAGCCCAATGTCCGCCCCGGGGTAGAGTGGATAAATATATCGTGATGTATCTACACAATGGATGCTGTGGAGCAGTGAAAACAAACGTCTGCAAACGCACAGCACGAGACGGATGAATCTCACAAATGTACTCTCGAGAGAAAGGGGGGCACACAATGGAACACCTGCCGTATGATTCCATTCTCATAAAGTCAGAGAACCAGGCAACAGTCCTCTGTGCTATTAGAAGTCAGGGTCCTGGAGTCCTTGGGGAAGTAGTGAGTGGAAGGAGGCCTGGGGGCACTTCTGGGGGTGGATCACACTCTGTTTCTTGATCCAGGTTGCTGGTGCATGGATGGGTTCCGTTTCTGGATACTATACTCCGATAGGAAGCTTACCCACGTGTACGTGTGCGCATGTACGCACACACGCGAGCACACACACACACACGCCTCTAGTCTAACTGCATGACCCTGGACAAGTCCTCTGCCCTCTATGGCTCTGCCCACCCCTTAGACACAACATCTAGATTGGAGTTGGACCCTTTCTCCCTCTGCCAGGCAAACTGCACAGTGCAGGGCACGGCAGGACGCCCACAAGCCCCCAGTCCTCTGGGCACTGGGCCCACCCCCTGCCAGGATGGGACCCCCATCCCCCACCCCAGGCAGATGAACAGAAGAACCAGAGCCCAGCCATACACCCCTCCTCCCCCAGTCCCTGACTCCCACCTGCTGGGGCCCTGACCTTGCTGAAGGTCGGCTTGCCCAAGCCCCCTGCAGCAGCCCACCCAGACAGACACGCCCCCTTGCTAGGGACGGCACCCAGGTAGCCTGAGCATCGCTCCCTATACCCCTTCCCCTACTCTCCACCTCCCCAAGCTACCCCTCAAGTGCACCTTCACAGCCCGCCCCCCACATCCTCAGGAGTCTCCCACGTGGAGACCTCAGTATCTCCTTGGTCCTCTTTTCCCTAAACATTCTTTCCGGCAATGCCCCCGTCTCAGACTCACCACATCCAGTAAATGTTTACAGAGCTCACAGTATTTGCCAGAAGCTGCTCCAGACCCTTCATATATGTTATCTTCACACCCCCTCATGACAATCCCGGGGAAGAGGGTATTGTTAGCCCCGTTTACCAGAGGAGAAAACGGAGGCTCCGAGAGACCGAGGGATCTCTGTGGGTCAGAGAGGGGATAGATTCGTTTACATTCAGGCTAGAATGTCTAATAAATGTGAAATTCCTGCTGGGAGCTGTTGCAAATTTAAAGAAGTGCATGTTAAACCAAAGGCATGAATCTAAGGAGACACCAGATGGCAGAGTAAGTGCCCCTCGGAGCACCGACCCTAGATCACAACGCATCCTACGGGAGGGTTTATCCGTTGCTGGGAAGAGGGGAGCCGGATGAGGCCTGGGGGTTTGAGAAGGTGGACTTCAAACGGAGACTTTCCCAGAGGGGCAGGGGAGAGCCCACAAAGCAGCCCCCTGAACAGTTCCAGAAACCCCCTTTGCCCCAGTTTCCCCACTATGTGTCTCCTTCCCACGGTTACTGGGAGAGCCCCCATGACACACTGAGCAGTTCTGAACTGTTCTCCATTCTTCCTTGAGTAGGATGAGGGGGGAGCGGGACCCACCTTCAGGAGGAGGTCTCCCAGGCCACCACCCTATCACACCCCCACGCCACGTGAGCCCATTTTATCCAACCCCTGAAAACGGTCACTGCTTTCCTTCTCTGAAGGTGAGTTAAGTGATGTGGCCAATGGCACACAGCTAGTAAATGATGAACCAGGGTACAAACCAGGTCCATCTGGTCCCCACAGCCCATGCTCTGAACCTCCATTCCACTGCCTTGTAAGCATCACGTGGGCAAGAATGAAGGACCAGAGAGCCTGGAGATAAGACCCGTGAGCCCACAGCAGTCCTGCCCTCTCCCCTGTGCCTGGGCCGAAGGTACAGAATATGTGTATCTCAGAGAGACAGGTGTCATATCCAGAAACCTCAAACCACCCCACTAGAGAAGCAACACAGGCAGCCTCTTCTGATGCCTGGGAGACCCCGGCTCAAAGGCCCCTCCTGGCCTGAGAGGTTAGACCAGCGGAAGCCTGATTACCACAGCCAGGACAAGAGCCAAAGCAGGGTGCAAGGCCCCCACCATTCACACAGCCACCAACGAGGTGGCCAGACGCCCAAGACAGAGCCCCAGAAAGCCTCTTGCAGCGTTAGGCTCAAAGGCTTCCCTCTCCTCTGACCCCCCGACCCCTGCAACCCTTTCGGACTCCCCTTTCCCCACCAACATACCTTCTGTGCGGACAGTGAAGGGGGAGTCCCCCGGGCGCCGGGCTGAGAACTGGCCTCCCAGAGACGTCATCAGGAAGCAGAGTGAGAAGAAGCCAATGCCCAGGACAAAAAGCCTGCGGAGACAATAGGGCAGGTCAGGGTTAGGTCAGCACACGCACCCCTATCCTGTAAGGGCTCCCTACGAATGAATGAGTGAGGAAGGGATGGAGGGATAAAAGACCAGGGGGTTGAGCTCCCAGGCCAGTAGGTCTCCCATCACACAGGATAAAGAGAGCTGGACTACAAGGAAGTGGCCACATGCAAAACCATGCAGGACAGTGAGGCATCCTTAAGGTATAAGGTTGGGCAGGTTCTAGTCTCCAGACGGAAGGTGGCTCATTGACAGCAGAGGTCCTCAACGTGTGGTCCCCAGACCAGCTGCATCAGCATCACCTTGGACATGTCAGAAATGCTCATTCTTGGGCCCTAGTCCCAGGCTTACAGAATCACACACTCTGGGGGTGGGATAAGCAATGCATTCTAATAAGCTCTCCAGGTAACCCTGATACACGCTCAAGTTCATGAACAACTGGTTTAGATGGAAACAGCAGGACCTGATGCCAGCCAGAGGGCAAGTAATTGGTCCAGACAAAACCCACCTGGAGCCCATCAATCACCTGGGCCCTGATCAGCACTTGTGTACACACAGGCCTTGCTGCAGCAACCAGCTTGAACACATCCTTGTCATGTTCAGGGCAGGGGGTGGGGAAGGGCTCCCATCACTACCAGATGGTAAGATCTAGAAGGGCAGGGTCCTGTGGCTGCCTTCTGTGTGCAGACTCCCCCTATCCACATCTTCACCAGGCAGGCACACGGTAGATTACACCACGGCTCAGAGTAAGCCAGCACCTGTGCACGGGGTGTCATACAAGTGTGTGCCGTCACAGTGGTCAGGGGAGTTGGCCAAAACACGACTGTCTATACTTCAACACATAGTTTTTGATTACGTCCCAAGTGCCAAGAACTAAGGTATCCCCAGGGGGACAGCAGGGAACCCGCCCTCAAGTCTGGCCCCAGGCTCCTGCTGCTTCCATACTAGATTCTGGGCCAGCACAGCCTTAGGGAAGCAGAGGTGGAGGCTGTTCTGGGACTTTGAATCTACCCGAGGCAGAGCTGAAAGGGGAGCCCCCCCCAGGTCAGGGTGAGGAACCCCACCTCTGGTGGAGCCAGGCTCACCATGGGGGGCCCCTCAAATCATCCCGGAGACCTCCAGCCTTCCCACCTCCACCTCCATCCTCAAACCCCACATTTGTTTGTATCTCTATGCAAGACTTGTTTACGCATTTTAATCTTCATTATTTGAAACTGGCAGTGCAGTATTTAATTAAAATTTGATTCATTAAAGAAAACACATAATTGTAGCAGAAAATAAAAGCACAACAAAATTCCCAACCCATACTTAAAGGAAGCTGTTAGAGATTAAGTCAGAGCGGGGGGGCAGAACCCAAAAGCAGATATGGCACTGGGAGCTTCCCCCAGCAGATGGCACAAGGAACACTGCTCCCTCACCTCCCAGGGACCCCTCACTGAATTCTACCAAGCCTGGGGGTGGAACTCTAGCCCTGGGATCCCCAAGATGAAGTCAGGCTGGTCTCAGGCTACAACAGCCAGAAGGACCATGTAGGGGGAGGGTGGTCACACATCCAGGAAGATCCTGGGGGAAATCAGCGGTTTGTCCCCCCAGCCTGAGGACTAGGATGGGTTTCTCCAAGTTTCTCGCCCCCCACTCCCTCTCCCCTTCCCCAGCTATGGGGTACTTGTATTTAGAGCTGGGGACCTGAGCTGGCAGCGTCCAAAAACCTGCTGTGAGAAAGGTATCTAGGCCTTTAGCCCAGAACCTGAAGCCCCAAAACACCTCATCTACATCTCTCTCTGCCAGACCCAATCCTGGGGCTATTTACAGTAGATTCAAGTTAAAACGGTTTTGTCCACCCATGTATCCATTCAAGCAACATTCCAGAAGCAATTATAGAATAAGGACCCTGCCGGAGGCTCTGTGAAAACCACTGGGAATAGGGCTCCCAGCTGCCCTTGAGGATTAACAAGTAGGGCTGATACGGTTGGAGGTAGTAAACCCCCCACACACACACCCCGCATCTGAAGGGGACTTGAAGACTTCACTGGTGGCTGTGGGTCTCTGGGAAGCCTAGGGATACCCTGAGAGGAAGTTACATAACCTGGGGGTGGGGAGGGAACCTATGCAACCCCACCTCTGCATCCTGCTTTCAGAAAAGAGCCTGAAAGAGCCACAGGGGCAGGACCCAAAGGGAAGGAGCGCTAGGGAGCTGGCGCTGTCCGTGGTGCTGGCGCCAGCCGCTGCCTCCAATTGTGCCGGGAAATGTCCAGCCAAGCTGGGGTCAGAGGCTGGGCTTCCCACGGCCTGGAGGGAGGGGCCAACACTGGGTGGGACAGACAGGGCTGAGGACGGTCTGGGTTGGCTAGGGATTTGAGGATTCCCCCGGAGGAACAAGGCCCTTTCCAGAGATGCTAGCTTCCCACCTGCTTCCCATGGGAACTTTAGGGCGTGGGGGCTCCTGACACCCCCAATCACCTGCCCAAGGCTCTATTCTGGGGACCCCCAGCTCTGCGGTCGTCCCGAATCCTCTGGACATTGGTGGTCCAGCTTGACCCCTGCCGTCCTAAAGGTTGTCTCCTCAACTCTGCACCCTACGCCGGAGGATCCAATAGCTGGAGGCAATGGCAGGGCGGGAGCCACGTGAGCCACGGTCTTTCCATTAGAAGGAAAACCAGCGGGGGGCATGGGAGGGGCCGGGTCTCCGCCTCAAGTCTGGAGGGAAGGGCCTCAGACCTGGCCCCTCCCGACCCCCAAACTTCGGGCATCTCTGCCCGTACAGCTCCTGCCTTCGCGGGCTCCCTCCCGCGCCCGGACCCCACCTGTGGCCGCATCCCGAGTGCGGCCCACCCCCGCCCCGGGCCCCGCCGCCCCCTCGGCGCCCTCCGCCGCTCAGCCCCTGGGCGAGGTGGCATCCTGACTCCGCTGGGCACCCATCGCTTAGCGCCCCTCCCCAGCCCCGGCTGCAGGCCCGGCTCCGATGGCGCTTGGGAGGAGCGGGAGCTGCCCCGGAACCGCCGGGCTCTGGGGGCCCCTGGGGTGGGACTAGCAGAACCCAGGCAGACCCCGACGGCCGTAGCCCTGCCTGGCCTTGACCGCCGAGGTTGGGGTGGGGGGGGTCGGTCTCCGCTTCCATCCCGCCTCCACGCTCTCGTCGCCCTTCCGCCCCACAGCGCCGCCCCTGCCCCAGCCTCTCCAAGGCCCGCGATCGGGGATCGAATTCCCATCAGAGGGGGTCCTTGCCGCAATCTCAGGGACCCTCCCGTTGGACAGAGGCCCGCAACCCGCGGAGAGGAGTGCGCGCAGAAGGCGGCGTCAGAGGGGGTGGGACAGGCAGAGGGGGTGAGCAGCGGGCCGACTCAGGGCTCCACTGGCCCGCCAGGTGGGGGTACCGCCCCGCCCAGAGCGCTAACTTTGCCGCGGGGGTTGGGCCGTCCGCGACGTGGGGAAGGACCGGAGGGGCAGGGAAGGGGCACCCTGGCTGGGGCGACTTCCAGGGTCCAGGACCACAACATCGGTGACTTCTGCCCCCATTCCCACCTTCACACCCCGAGTCCTCTCCAACCTAGACCAAACTCGGTACCCGTCCCAGAGTTACACACCCTCCCCACCCGAACCGGAACCCCAGCTCCATCCCTTTCCCAGCCCCACTAGCCACCACCGAGGGCCGAAGCACAAACCGCCCCCTCTGCTAACGGGACAGGCAGCCTTGGGACAGACACTCTCGCAGGGGCTGACCTCGCCCACCCCAACCCACGCCCCCTTGGAGAAAAAGACCTCCCCACGCCAACCGGGAAACAACTTTACCGAAAGGGTCTCAGGGTGACCAGGCATCTTCTGACCATTATCTTCCCATCAGGGTTGACTGTGATCATTGTTCAAACTTGTCTGCGCGAGGAGCCGCGGGCGAGGCCGGACGCACCGTCCCTAGGTCGGCGCTGGGAGTCGATCCCCGCTTCCGCCCGGTGCCAGGGCCCTCCCTCCGGTCGCCGCCGCTGCCTCTGCCGCCACAGTGGGCTTCTGCAATGGCCCCTTCACACCCACAGTGATTTCGCTTTGCAGCCTTCGCCCATCCTCTGGCCCTCTCTGAACAGAAACTGCAGCAGCTCCCCTTTGCTTTCTGATTTCAAACTCGGCCTGTGACACTGAGGCTCTTCCACTGATCCCAGAAGCAATGGCGCGCCCTGGGGGTCTGGGTTCTAGTTTCAGACCCTCCATTGACCAGTGGCTGATGCCTGAGAGTCAGGGGGACTCCCGGGCCTCGGTCTCTCTGCTATGAAATGAGAGTGACCGACGTTCACTAATGCACCTTCCAACTCTGTAAAGCATGCACAGCCCCCCTTCACCCCCACCCCACCCTCCCTCCACTTCTTGACTTTGGAGAGGCGTTTGCCACCGCAGAGAGGGGTCAGCAGCCCCTGTGAGCACCCGAGGCACGGCAGCTCCCAGAGCCAGGCCTGGGTCTGAAGATGCTGCTCAGTCAGGAAGGGCACTTGCCAGACCAGCTTGGCCAGGCACAGATGGAAGACCCAGGCTGGGAAGAGCCCAAGGCCTCAGGCCACATGTAAAATGACATGGATGACCCTGAGGGTCTTTCTACAAGACAAAACCTTTATTCTGGTCCATCCAGTCCCTGCCTGGTCCAACTAGGCCCCTGGCCCTCAGCCCCTTTGCTGCCCGCCTAGCCCACCTCCCAGCCCCTTCTGAGCCATTTCTCACCAGCTGTGACTCTTGTTCAGTTTTTCCTGCTCGTTCCTCATCAAAATTCACCTGTCCCACGTTCCATTACCTCATCACCTTGCTCTCCGCTGATATGAAAACCAATGATGAATGGGTGTTGGCAGATTAATATGTTAACTCCTGCTAGGTAGCCAATTTACATTGAACAAGGACATGCTGGCCAGGCCAAATGGTGATGGGAAATTTGGGCATCACAGCAGGCTGGCCAAGGAGGTCTCTGAGGGCGGGGTGGGGGGGTCCTCTCCTGGGGTCCCACTTGTCCCTGGGCACCTACATCTGCTACACACTCAGGCAATAACTGAAGCCTTGGATGTCAGGGCGAAAGCGACATCTACACTTGGGCATGAAATGCCCCTTCCCATTGTGTGCACCTCTCCCGTAAGTTCAGGGGGTCACATTTGCTCCTGGTTGGCATTTAGGCCAAAAGGGAGGGGAGAAGACTGGGGTCTCCCCCAAGGCACAGTCATGTCTGGTGTGGCTCATCTGGGGAGGTGTCCTCCTCTCTGCCAGAAGCCAGATTTCAGAAGGTGGGAGAGGGTACCCCATTGAAGGCTCGAGCCAGGCAGGGAGGCTTGGGGCAGACAGCGAAAAACACTGAACCAGACCACCCTGCTACCTCTTCCTTTCAGAGTCCATTTCCCCTTTGTCGGCCTCTTGTCTGTGGCGAAATTCAGTGTATGTGGCCCTGCTTGCTCTCCGCTGTGCTGCAGACATTAGGGGAAAACTTGTGAATTGCCAGTCGTGAATTGCCGGGCACCTTGGAGCCCTCCCAGCAGGTGGTTATGACTTTTCTTGTTATTGTCTACCTGTAGCAGCTGCTGCTGGCGCCTCGTCCTACTCCCCGGGCATTCAGCTCTACATGCCAGAAGACAGACCACGGAGGATACATGCAGCGCTGCCTGAGGCTTTCTTCCTGGCTGTGAGAATATGCTCGAACATGCAGGGGCAAGATAGAAGTATCAGGGAATTCATGCCCTGGAAGCAGCCCTCAAGGGCTCCCTCTCCCTCAGGTGGGCTACTCGGTTCCCAGAGTTCCCTGAGCTCCCTCTGCCCACAGTGGTAACCGGCTCGGTCATGTACCCCATGTTGGCTTCCTTCCTTCCCTGCCTCATCCCCCACTCCTCCATCCATGTTCCTGAGGCCACCTCCCAAATAAACTACTGGCATTTGAACGCTTGTCTCAGAATCTATTTCTGGGGAACCCAAACTAAGACCCTGGCTTATAGGCCAGTGGTTCTCAGCCCTGACTCACAGCAGAATCACCTGCAGAATGCAGTCCTTATTTTGATTCGGTACCTAAGATGGGCCCTGGGCATTTTTTTTTTGGCCATGTTGTGCAGCTTATAGAATCTTAGTTCCCCGACCAGGGATTGAACCCGGGCCCTCGGCAGTGAAAGCACAGAGTCCTAACCACTGGACCGCCAGGGAATTCCCGGCACATTTGGGGGTTTTGGGGGGGGTTGGTTTTGTTTTTTAACATCTTTATTGGAGTATAATTGCTTTACAATGTCACATTTGTTTTTTAATGCCACAGGTTATGCCCACATAGCTGGCCAGGGTGGAGAACCACTGGAGAAACACCCATGTTCTAGATACATACCCACAGCCTTCAGATAAGCAGCAGAGTGACCCTAAACAAATGAGAGGAGAATAGGGGGCACTTCTGCTGGGGGGCACATCCAAGGACCCAGGATGCCGGGTCACACCAGATTCCAAAACCCTCCCCTTTCTACTGTTTTACTCTTTTGAGGCTATAAACAGAACCACAAGCTAGCCCAACGTGGGGGGTCAGGTGCAGACCCTGCATCAGCCCGGGTGCTCTAACTGTGGCACTTCCTGGCTCTCTCCCACTGCCCTCTGCATGACCCGATGGTCTGGCTAGAGGGGTCAGGAGGAGCTCAGCACCAGCAAGAGGCCCTGGCCAGGCAGGGGAGGGTCTCTCTCCGAAAGGGGAGCAGGACTCCAAGGAAGGAATTTGGGGAAAGTGGGTGATGTACTACTGCTCGGGGGTGTCGTACTCAAAATACCTAGATGGTGGGCCATGCAAAGAAGGGAGGGGTGGGCTTCCCTGGTGGCGCAGTGGTTGAGAGTCCACCTGCCGATGCAGGGGATGCGGGTTTGTGCCCCGGTCCGGGAAGATCCGCGGCTGGGCCCGTGATCCATGGCCGCTGAGCCTGCGCGTCCGGAGCCTGGTATGCTGTAACAAGCGACCACAGACTGGGGGGCTTCAAACCATAGAAATGTATTATTGGGACTTCCCTGGTGGTCCAGTGGTTAGGACTTGGTGCTTCCACTGCAGGGGGCCTGGAATCGATCACTGGTTGGGGAGCTAAGATCTGGTATGCTGTGCAGTATGGCAAAAAAAGAAAAAGAAATTTATTCTCTCACAGTTCTGGAAGCCAGAAGTCCTAAATCAAGGTGCTGGTAGAGTCAGTTCCTTCTAGAAGCCCTGAGGGAGACTGTCACGTGCTCCTCTGCTGGCTTCAGGTGGGGCCCAGCACTCCTTGGCATCCTCGGCCTATAACTGCATCTCTCCAGTGTCTGCCCCTGTCTCCGTGTGACCTTCTCTGTGTGTGTCTCTCTGTGTCCTCTCCTCTTCTTATAAGGACCCCAGTCATTGGATTCGGGTTCACACTAATCCCGAATGACCTCATCTTAACTAATTACATCCGCAAAGACTTTGTTTCCAAATAAGGTTATGTTCTCAGGTTCCAGATGGACATGAATTGGTGGGAGGGGGGGGCGGGGCGGGCACTGTTCAACCTACTTTAGGGCCCTGGTAGAAAGAGGCTGGAGTGATCAGAGAACGTCAAAGACTGGGGGTCCCTGAGGGGACGTGCCGCCATTGCTTTGTGTGACTCCGGGCCCAGTTATTTCAAGGGAGTCAGAAACCTGGGCTTCTCACGTGTGGCCACACAATTTTAAAATGCAGACTCAATATTTTTAGAACATTGTGCAAGACCGATAAAATTCATTGGAGGTCTGCCATCTGGGTCCTCCTGCAGATGTCACCCAAGGGCAGAGCAGGGAGCCCACCAGCCCTGCCTGTCCAGCAAGTCCAGCTTCCCTGAGGTCAGGTCCCCCTCCCCGCAGCAAAGACACAGTGCTGCCCCCCAGGAAGGTCAAGACTCCTAGTGGTTCTAGGGGCTCCCTGGGGACCTCCCTGCCCCCTTGAGGGCCCCCCTGGAGTCTCCTGGGACATCACAGCTTTGACTACACACCCACCTGCCCAAGGCGTCAAGGTTGCTTCTGGAGCTCACAGCGGCCTGGGGTGGGAAGAGGAGAGAAAGAAACACGTGGTTTACGGTGTTTGAAATCCCCATTTAATGTGCTCCGACTGCCGCAGCAGACGGCACCTTAAGAGGCAATAGGCCATTGTCCTTTGCTGGAGAGCGGAGCATTAATAATGTCATAACAGCGTTTACTGACACTGTACACAAATCATCAGCCACCTCTCTGGGCGGCAACAAGCAGCCGCACGCAGCCTAGAGCCGGGCATGGCAGCCGAGAAGCGGGGAGAGCTATTGCTCCAATTCATCTTCCATGCTTTCTGTTTCACATTTAGGCTAATCTTCCGATTGAAAAGCAGCGTCTGGGGTTTATTTTTATTTATGACAGAAGGCCATTCTGCCGCACAGCTTGTGAGAGCAGGGAACACAGCCATTGTACTTCCCTTTTCTACAGGGAAGTTAGCGGCTATGTCTGTGTCTGTGTCTATGCGTGTGTGTGGACGGGCAGGGAAGCCCAGGACAGACTAGACAGGGGACCCTCCCAAGTGGACCCCATCCCAGCGCTGGAGACAAGGGCAAGCTCTTCATTTAAAATGTTATTGAGCACCTACCAGGTGCCCAGAAATGACTCAGGGATTCTAAATATGTCACCACAGCTATATTTCTATTTTATTTAAATTTTCTTTAGCAGGGCAACTTGAAAAACATGACCCCCAGGACTCCCCTGGTGGTCCAGTGATTAAGACTCCATGCTCCCAAGGCAGGGGGCACGGGTTCGATCCCTGGTTGGGGAACTAAGATCCTGCATGCCACGTGGCACGGCCAAAAAGTTATAATAACCAAAATTTTTGTAAAAAGACCCCCTTTCTTTCTGGACAGTTTCCCCAGTTGCATCACAGGTCACTGCAGGAGTACGGGAGCAGCCATCTGGGGTGAGCAGAATCGTGGTCTCCCAAAGATGACCATGCCCCAATCCCCATAATCTGTGAATATGTTATGTAACGTTGCAAAAGGAGAGTAAGGCGGCGAGTGGAATTAAGGTTGTAAATCTGCTGACCTTAAAATAGGGAGGTCATCCTGGATTATCTGGGTTGGCCTAATGTAATCACAAAAGTCCTTAAATATGGAAGAGGGAAGTAGCGTGAAAAAGACTCCACCGGCCACCTCTGACTTTGAAGATGGAGAAAGAGGCCACAAGCCAAGGAATGCAGGTGGGCTCCGGAAGCTGATTCTCCCCAGAGCCTCCAGGAAGAAAACAGCCCTGCTGTCACCTTGACTTTAGCCCCATGAGATGCATTTTGGACTCCTGATCTCCAGAACAGCAAAATGATTGATACATTTGTGTGGTTTTAAGTCACTACATGCGTGGTTATTTTTTACAGCAGCAATAGAAAACTGACATACCGTCTTTTAGAGCCACCACTGCCAGGCACTGCAAAGGTTGATGCTCCCCGCACACAAGCTCATATCTCCACTTCACAGATGAGGAAACAGAGGTTCAGAGAGGTGAAGTATCTTGCTCAAGGGGTCACTGCAGATCCAGCCTCCAATCTCAAGTCCAGCAGACCTCAGAACCTATGTCACTCATTGTGTTCAAAACTCTGGTCCAGGGGTCCTGGGGGGCAGGCATGAGCAGGTGTCCTCCAAAGAGTTCAGCCCCCAGGAAGAAAGCTCCCTCCCTCCAGGAGCTGCTGGTGGACATGGGAAGCCACCCAGCTGCCTCAGTTTCCCCCTTCTTCTCCCCGAATACCCCTGGATCATCTCAAAAGAGCAACTGCCCAAAGGCTCCCCTCTCTGGTTTCCATTCAGGCAAGGGTGATGCAGGATTTCAAGTTTCACTGGGCTGTGTCTCAGACCACCTTGGAATCTGTCCCTTTTTAGCAAGATCTCCTGGCATCCAACCCCATGTGGGACCGTCCCCTACTGAAAGGCAAGGACCTCCCAACACCCGGCAGGTATGGAAAGCGGTCCCTTCCCCCTTCATCAGTCCCACTCTGCCTCTGCTTCCCACGCCCCAGCTTGTTGT
The DNA here is from genome assembly GCF_003031525.2 of Neophocaena asiaeorientalis asiaeorientalis. Taxonomy (NCBI): domain Eukaryota; kingdom Metazoa; phylum Chordata; class Mammalia; order Artiodactyla; family Phocoenidae; genus Neophocaena; species Neophocaena asiaeorientalis. Next base: position 8,131,410 of record NW_020174923.1, on the reverse strand, counting down.
GGGAGAGCTGTGATCTCTTCTAGGTCCCTTGAGAGGTTTGAGGAGGAGGCAGATGAGGGAGGGTGAAGTTGCACTCCCCCAGTTAGGAGAAGGATTTTTATCTCTTGTTTACCGATGTGCCCCAAATGTCCTGGACGGTGTCTGACACAAGCTACATCCAGTAGAGAAGTTTGGGCAGGGAAAAGTCGAAGGGCTGGTTCTAAGGACCCCAGTTTCTAAGCCCAGCCTGACCTGTCGTCAGCCGGGGCCATTTCTCACTTTCCCTTCTGCACCCCACTTCTACTTCGCAAGCCCCCTCCCCTCATGAAGTATTCACTCCCACGCCATCCAAAGAGTTCCTGCCCCAAACCTTCCCTACTTTCCACTGTCACCAAATCTGGTTCCTTTGTGCAAATCCCCATTCACGCTGAGTATCACCCCCAAGGTCAGCCTCCCTGTGCTATTCCTGGCTTTTTGGGGTGTATATACATATAGCTCCCAGGGCATGGCCTGGCCCCTGCCCTGCATGCTCACCTATGCACCTGAAGGGAAGCAGTGCCTGCAGGATGGGGGGTGGTGGTCTTCTCAGCCCCAGATCGAAGCTGCCTCATTCTGGGAATTCCCTGGTGGTCCAGTGGTTAGGACTCAGCTCTTTCCCTTCCGTGGCCCAGGTTCAATCTCTGGTTGGGGAACTAAGATCCTACAAGCCACTGCCTCACTCACTGCAGGAGTCTGGAGTTAGAGGGGCCTGTGCTCCAATCCAGCCACCCCATCCCTGCCTTAATCGGGCAAATTACTCTCAGAGCCTCAGTTTCCTCATCTCTAAAGTAAGGATTGCACCTACTGTATAGCACAGGGAAATATACTGAATATCTTGTAATAACCTATAACAGAAAGAATCTGAAAAAGAATATATATATATATATTATCCTACTGAAAACCCGAATGAACTTTTGGCCAACCCAATATGTGTGTATGTATAACTGAATCTTTGCTATAACCTTGAAATTAACACAACACTGTAAGTTATCTATACTTCAATTTTTTAAATGGTTAAATAAATAAATAAAGAGTGAGGATTGCACCTAAGGACTTCTCACGGGGCCTGATACATAGTAAGTGCTGATTTTTATCTGTCTTATTTTCCTACTAAATTATAAGCTCCTCAAGGACTAGATCCAGGCACAGAGAAAGATAAAATCATTGTTATTATCAGCTTCCATTTCTTGAGCACCCACCTTGCACCAGGTACGTGTCTCATCAATTTACACTAAGCCCGGAAGGTCGCAGCTACTATTTCACGAACAAACACTGAGACTCAAAGGATGGAGTAATTTCATTCCTAGGTCAGTTCCCAAGAGAAACGAGAGCAGACAGCCACACACAAGCCAGTACACAAACGTCCATAGCAGCGTGATTCAGAACAGCCAAGGAGTGTAAAAAACCCAGGCTGCTCATTGATGGACGAATGCATAAACTGTGGTGTGTCCGTATGACGGAATGCTATCTATTCAGCCTTAAGAAGGAATGATCCTCGAAAATTAAAATAGAATCACCATATGATCCAGCAATTCCACCTCTGGGTATATACCCCAAAGAATTGAAAGCAGGGTCTCAAGAGCAGTGTTACATAACTGCCAAAAGGTGGAAGCATCCCACGTGTCCACTAACAGAAGAAGAAAAAAATAAAATGTGGTCCATCCATACAATGGAACGTTATTCAGCCTTGAAAAGGAAGGAAGTTCTGACACACTACAACGTGGATGGACCTTGAGAACATTATGCTAAGTAAAACAAGCCAGTCACGTATTGTATTCTCCCATTTATCAGAAAAGTACAGAACAGGCAAATCTATAGAGACGGAAAGTAGATTACTGATTACTGTGGGCTTGGGGGAGGGGAATGGGAGTGGCTGCTTATGGGTAGGGGGTTTCTTTCTGGGGTGATGAAAATATATAAGACTGGATAGTGGTGATATTTGCACAGTCTTATGAATATACTAAACCACTGAATTGTACACTCAAAAGGGGTGAATTTTATGTGAACTATATCTCGATTTTTAATAAATGAAATAACTTGCCCACAAGTACACAGTTAGTAAGGGGGAGAACCGAGATTTGAACCCAGATTCTGTCTCCAAGCCCGAGCTCCCTGGTTGCTCTGTGCTCTTGTATATCTGCAGACACAGCAGAGAGGGCGCTGTGGACCAGACACCAAATAAATGCTGCTCGGACTGGCAAATGCTTAAGAAGTGAAGGACCGGGCGGGACCGGGCCCCTGGGTTCCCAGCGTGAAGACAGCCCTTGTTCCCGGCCTGTGACCCACCAAGCCACCCCCCCCCGAGGGTCTCCAGCGTGTTATTGCAAGTACTTAAAACTTTCCTCCTAGAATATGGGTCACAAGCCCTGTCTGCCCGCCATCTTCTCTTCTCCAACTGATGAGAAAGAATCTTAATTAAGTGCCCCTTGGCTGCTGGTTTAATTCCATAAATATAAAATTGAAGCAAGCTAATAAAGCCATCAGTCATCCCTAAGCCCAGCAGTTCTCTGAGGGCTTTTTTTTTAAATAAATCCATTTTTAAGATGATAATGAATTAAGTCTTCTTTGGAATATCCGAGAAAGCTGTAGCCCAGTGAGGTGACACTGGGGAAAAAGGGACTCGTCACCCCTGCATGAAATCTCTCACAGGACCCCAGAGGGCACACACTTCCTCCCACCCCCTGTGAGGCCAGGCCTCCACCTCTCCACGAGGCCCCATTCCCTCAGCCTGTTCCTTCTTGCTTCTGCCCAGGGCGGCTGGGGGGCCGGGGTGGGGTGTAGAGGGTGAGGGTGGAGGGGTATGGGGAGATGGGGGGGCTAGAAGTGCGCCCCCTCCTGGTCCCACTCTCTCACTTCATGGAAGTCAGAGGTATTTTGTGTGACTTTCCAGGAACACGCTGAGATGTCTCAGACGTCTCAGAGTATCCTGCCCTGCTCCTGAGCTGTACTCAGTCCCACCTGTCGGCACCTGTCCCACAGGTGTGGCCCGCCCAATCTTAGACTTGCCTTCAGGTGGAAAGGGAGGAGCTCAACGAACTCAGATGGTGAAATTTTTCAGTTTTGTCCTAGACAGATTTCTCCTGACTCCGCCTTCATCTTTCTCCCTTGGTGATCCTACTGTGTGTCCTTTCGCTGTAATATACCTTAGTCGTAGGTACAACTCTATGCTGAGACCTGTGAGTCCCAGTGAATCACCAAATGTGGCGGCAGCCTCAGGAACCCCAGACACAGAGGAACCAAAGAGAAAGACGGGGACTAAGTGGAAATCCAATAAAAACTGTCTCCATCCAAAACAGGAATCAGTTTGTGCTATATTGATGGGTTACCTTGGCTACAAATCATCTGAAAACTTAGAACTCCTTCAGCATAACAGTCATGGAAGACGGGAAGGGGCTGGCCTGGGTGAGGGTGGGCTGGCCTGGGTGAGGGTTGCAGTGCTGAATGGGATCCCGGAGAGGCGTTGCAGGGAGTCAAATCCTCAGAGAACTGCCCAACATCCCAGGAGACAGGCAAGGCCTACAGTCTGCTGGTGACGGGCCACCCAGAATGGTTAGGATAGGCGGGGCCCCAGGGCAGAAATCCCGCTCCTTGCCTGTAGTAAACTGGGCAGCTCCAGGCCCTGGGGCCCTGACCACATCCACCCTCTCCAGGCCTTCCCAGCTCATGCCACACCCCTTTCCAGGGCTGTCGATTCCAATCCGTCCCAAGGGAGGTCTTCCTGGTGACTTGTCTCCACATCCATCCCCCATCCTTCCTCCCCGTAATACATTTAGGTACCCATGATTCCTCCTGAGGGGGTCTACTGGGCCGTGCACTGTCCAAGGGTAAGACTCACCTCGCTTCTCACCTTGACCCACAATGCAGTTAGGGCATCAGGATTTGGCAGTGACCTTCAGAAGGTCTCCAACAATGAGAGTGGCCGGAAGGCATGACTGGGACACAGGGAGCGAGCAGTGGCAACAGTATGACTCAGAGTCCCAGCAAGCGCCTTGGCCTGAGGGTGTTGGGAGCCATCCATCAGCTCCACACCGGCGCTGCTCCTGTTTCTCTCATCACAGAACAGATGACTCAGGACAGCCACGTTCAAGGAAACAGGAGCCAAGCTTGGCTGCTCCTGCCCTGACCAGACACTGGTTGATACTCTGACAACCCTGTAGAAATGGCATGCTGCGAAGGGGACGGAAGAGAAAATGAGCAACGGGGTGACATTAATCTAAAAAGCCTCTACGTAAAGAAAAAAGAAAGCGTCTACGCAGCAAAGGAAACCATCAAATAAATCAATAAATATTTTTAAAAAATAGCATGAAAAGGCAACCTATGAGATGGGAGAACATATTTACAAACCCTGTATCCAATAAGGAGTTAATAACCAAATAAAAACAAGAAATGCATACAACTTAATAGCTAAAAAAGGGACTTCCCTGGTGGTCCAGTGGCTAAAATTCTGCACTCACAATGCAGGGGGCCAGGGTTCGGTCCCTTGTCAGGGAACTAGATCCAACATGCTGCAACTAAGACCCGGCACAGCCTAAATAAATAAATAAATATTTTTTAAAATAGCAAAAAAAAAAACCAACCCCAAATAACCCAATTTAAAAATGGGCAAAGGACCTAAATAGACATTTTCCCAAAGAAGACATACAAATGGCCAACAGGTACATGAAAAGAGGCTCAACATCACTAAGGATCAGGGAAATGAAAAACAAAACCACAATGAGGTATCACCTCATACCTGTTAGAATGTCTAGCATCAAAAAGGCAAGAGAGGGCTTCCCTGGTGGCGCAGTGGTTGAGAGTCCGCCTGCCGATGCAGGGGACGCGGGTTCGTGCCCCGGTCCGGGAGGATCCCACATGCCGTGGAGCGGCTGGGCCCGTGAGCCATGGCCACTGAGCCTGCGCGTCCAGAGCCTGTGCTCCGCAACGGGAGAAGCCACAACAGTGAGAGGCCCGCGTACCACACACACACACACAAAAACGGCAAGAGATAGTGTTGGTGAGGATGTGGAGATGGAGAGGTTTTGTGCACTGTTGGTGGGAATGTAAGAAGGTGCCGCCACTATGGGAAACAGTATGGAGGTTCCTTAAAAAATTAAAAATTTCCATGTGATTACCATACGATCCAACCATCCCACTTTTGGGTACATACATGAAGGAAACGAAATCATTATCTTGAGGAATTATCTGTACCTCCATGTCCCTTGCAGCCATATTTGCAATAGCCAAGGTATGGAAACAGCCTAAGCGTCTATTGACAGATGAAGGATAAAGAAAAATTATATGGGGACTTCCCCGGTGGCGCAGTGGTTAAGAATGCCCCTGCCAATGCAGGGGACATGGGTTCAAGCCCTGGTCCAGGAAAATCCCACATGCCGCGGAGCAGCTAAGCCCGTGTGCCACAGCTACTGAAGTCCGCATGCCTAGAGCCCGTGCTCCACAAAGAGAAGCCACCGCAATGAGAAGCCCGCACACCGCAACAAAAAGAGACCCTGCTCACCGCAACTAGAGATAGGCTGCACGCAGCAACAAAAACCCAACGCAGCGAAAAAAAAAAGAAATGAGGTTTTTTCCTCTCCTGATAACCAGGAAAAATAAGGAAACAATGAATAGGCTGAGGAAACAACATAAACAGGCCTGAAAGAGTTAAGCAATCTTGGTTATTCTTTAGTTGTTACTACTAAGAAACACTTGTAGCTAGACTTGTCCTTCACAAAGCTGAGTACTCTCTGACTCCATACAAATTACCCTTTGCACCTGGCATTTCTTCTCCCCCTATACTCCCTTGTGGCACTCATCATTTCAGAAAGAAGGTCACAGGCCGATAACTTCAGGAACACCAGACCCGGTTGACGAGCCACCTGATGCCAGCTTTGGCCATGAATTTACAGAAGAAAAGAAATGCAAGACCTTCACTACTCTTGATCCTTTATCACATGCCCCGGACTTCGAGCCCCACTTTAAAATCTTCTCCAATTCCCCAAGGAGGGGGCACAGTTCTTGAGGTGTTAGCCTACTGTGTCTTCCCTTTGCCTGGCAAAGAAAATAAAAAGCCTCTCTATTTCTTATCTTCCAATTCTCTGTCTCCATATTGTTATTCGGCATAGGTGCACAGGGAGCCAGATTTGGCAACAAGCTCAAGGGTGATACCAGGAGGCGGGAAGGATGCTCAGGTCCGTGTCCTCATTAAGGAGGAGGGACGAGGCCTTCAGGCCTGGGCACCACTGGTAATGCTTGGTGGCCACTCACGGAACTGCCTGGCTGCACCTTCTCCAGGGTGTCCCTGAGACGTGGAGCCCAGAGGACAGAGCGCAGGCCGGGAGTCAGCAAGGGGAGGGGGCACCCTGTCCCACCTCTGGGCTCACTCCCTAGATGGTGCGCTGAGCGGCACTTTGCTGTCTTGCTTCTTCTCAGTACAGATTTCACTGCCGCTGGCCCACCTCCAAGGCCGGGCCTGAGCTCTTCTTCAGTGGGTCCGGGCCAGCAGGGTCCTTTCTGCAGGGTCAGATCCACGGAAGCAGACGTCTGTGCCTGGAAGGGTCCGAGCTGCTTCCCCACCCCGTGAGCTCGGGGTGAAGGTGGCGGCCCCAGCCTGAGGCAGGCCAAGCGGGGCCCCAGGATGCCGGGCCTGGGAGGGCCTCACAGGCCCAGTCTCTGCTGCTTCTCGTGGGTTCGTTCCCCTCACCCTGCAGATCCCCCTCGTGGGTCGTCTGAAGGCCCCACCCCACTCGTGCTCCTGTTCCCAAAGAGAGAATAAGATACCGTGTGTTAGTCTGCTCAGGCTGCCACAACAAAGTACCGCAGACGGCGGGCTTAAACAACAGAAATGGGTTTCCTCACAGTCCTGGAGGCTGAAAGCCCAAGGTCGAGGTGTCGGGGGTCTGGTCTCTCCTGAGGCCTCTCTCCTCGGCTGCACACGTTGCCTTCTTGCTGGGTCCTCACAGGGTCTTCCCCGAGCACACACATCCCTGGCGTCTCTCCGTGTCCACACTTCCTCTACCTGTGAGGGCACAGTCGCACTGGATCTGGGCCCATCCTAATGGCCTCGTTTTAACTTAATCACCTCCTAAAGGCCCTGTCTCCAAACACAGTCACAGCCTGAGGCTCTGGGGTTGAAGGGACACAATTCAGCCTGTAACATACAGTCTACAGGACCTATTCCTGGACACTCTATTTATTTTTTAATTTTATTTATTTTATTTTTTTATTTTATTTTTTGGCCTTGCTGCACAGCTTGTGGGAATCTTAGTTCCCCGACCAGGGATTGAACCCAGGCCCTCAACAGTGAAAGCACTGAGTCCTAACCACTGGACTGCCAGGGAATTCCCTAGACACTCTCAAAACAGGAGGAAACAAAGGCAGAAGCCACCTCCTCACCGCAGCTGCCCGCCACTGCCTCCAAGAGACACAATCTCAGCTCGTCGCTATGACCCACCTCTGGGTTCAAATCCTGCACTGGTGGTAACGATCCAAATTATGTAAATTAAATTTGGGGACAGGGACTTCCCCGGTGGCGCAGTGATTAAGAATTCGCCTGCCAATGCAGGGGACACGGATTCGATCCCTGGTCCGGGAAGATCCCACATGCTGCGGAGCAACTAAGCCCATGCACCACAACTACTGAGCCTGCGCTCTAGAGCCCGTGAGCCACAACTACTGAAGCCCACATGCCTAGAGACCGTGCTCCGCAACAAGAGAAGCCATTGCAAAGAGAAGTCTGCACACGTCAACAAAAAGTAGCCCCCCACTAGCCACAACTAGAGGAAGCCCGCACACCACAATGAAGACCCAATGCAGCCAAAAATAAATTTTAAAAAAATAAATAAATTTATTTTTTAAAAAAAGTTTGGGGACAAAGGAAATATTCCAAAATATTGAACGGCAGACTTATGATGGGTTAAATTTTTTTATCTTCCAGTTTTTTTTTCAGTTAGTATGTATTAACTATTGTTTTAAATGAAATATTTTCTTCCAATCCTAATTCAGCCACTTTACTGTGAAACCTTGGGTAAATAACTTGTCAGAGGCTTAACTTCTCCATCTGTGAAATGGGGATAACACTGCTTCCCTTAAGAGTGGTTGGAGAATTAAATGATGTTACTTACATCAGTGGTTTCCAATTTTTTAGTCCCAGAATTCCTTTACCCTCTTAAAAATTACTGAAAATCCCAGAGAACTTTTGTTTACATGCATGGTTGATCAATATTTATAATATTAGACAGTAAAACTGAGAAATCTCAATTTTAATCTATTAACTCACTTAAAAAATAGCAATAGGGTGGGGACTTTCCTGGTAGTCCAGTGGTTAAGACTCTGTGCTTCCAGGGGCTTCCCTGGTGTCTCAGTGGTTAAGAATCCGCCTGAAATGCACGGCATACGGGTTCCAGCCCTAGTCCAAGAAGATCCCACATGCCACAGAGTAACTAAGCCCATGCGCCACAACTACTGAGCCTGTGCTCTAGAGCCCGCAAGCTGCAACTACTGAGCCCACGCCTGCGAGCCACAACTACTGAGCCCATGTGCCACAACTACTGAAGCCCGCACGCCTAGAGCCCGTGCTCTGCAACAAGAGAAGCCACCGCAATGAGAAGTCCGCACACCACAACGAAGAGTAGCCCCCGCTTACCTCAGTTAGAGAAAGCCCACGCATAGCAACAAAGACCCAACACAGCCAAATTAATTAATTAATTAATTAAATAAATTTATTTAAAAAAAAAAAGACTCCGTGTTTCCAATGCAGGGGCTGCAGGTTCAATCCCTGGTCAGGGAACTAAGATACCCGCGTGTGAGGAGGGGCAACCAAAAAAAAAAAGAAGGCAATAATAGGGAATTCCCTGGTGGTCCAGTGGTTGGGACTCTGTGCTTTCACTGCAGGGGACCTGCGTTCAATCCCTGGTCAGGGAACTAGGATCCTGCAAACCGTGCAGCGTGGCCAAGAAAAAAAAAGCAATGACATGTTAGCATAAATAACATTTTTTAATGAAAAAAACTCCAGTTTCCAAAACAACACAATTTCTGCGCAAAGAAAGGCATCGTTTTACAATAGTGCAGATCTCTTTAAGGTCTGGCGTAACCGAAGCCAGCTGGATTCTCATGTCTGTTTCTGCATTTGGTCAGCTTGCGTAAAGAAAAATTCCTGGAGCTTTGTGAGGACCCCACTTTGAAAATGGGTGACTTAAATGAAGCCCCTGGTCCCTAGTCTCTGGTACAAACAGGAGCTCCATAAACGTGCATCCCCTTCCCTGGGCACAGGGCTGGGCGGCGCCCCTGGGTTCTCTGGGGACGCTGTCAGGCTTGTGCCATTGATCCTGTAGTTAATTCAGCAGCACGGGGGTGGCCTCGTACCAGGTCCTAGAGGCAATGGGAAGTGACAAGATTGGAAGGTGGTGATGAGACAGGATAAAATTGACCCAGAAAAGCAAACTTTGATGTGCTAAAAATATCCATCAGTTAGGCAACCCCCCGGCCCCGCCCCCCCACTGTCTCTCCAGATTCAAATCCAGGAAGTGCCAAATGCAAGACGCCAAGCCAGGATTGAGATCAAGCAATTAGACCATTTAAGACAAACTTTCAAAGCTCAGACCCCCAGACGTTTAAATCTCACAAAGAAAATGTGCATTCCGTGGACACAATGAGAGCAAATCAGTTTCCGTTTTTCGTTCCCTTCTCCGCCCCTGCTCAGAGGCAAGCGGTGGAAGAAAATAAGCATAATTGGGCACAGACAAGGCAAAAATAAATTTAGCAACAAAGGGAACGTCTCTGGGGGAGGTGCAGAGCTGATGCGGCCGTGTAGAGGTGGGGAGCGATGTCCCCCAGGGCTCAGCAGGCTGAGGCCCTGGATGACAGGGGCTGGACAGAGAGACCACTCTCTGGGTGAGTGAATCCACAGGGATCAGTGATGAGGGCAGCCCCCCAGGCTGGGAAGGACTTCTCTTCAATCCAAGACGGGTGGCTGTCCTCCCTGACTGAGCCCTCAAGAGGCTCTCAAGTTTTCTGCAGGAACAGAACTTGCAGGTGGCCGTTGGAAGAACATAATCCAATCACTGCCCAAAGACTCCTATTCAGCCTCGCCCTGGCTCAGAATCGACCTTGTGCCTTTCTCTCAATCATGAGAGGCCACCAAATGTCAGGGACTAGACCCAATCAGATACTGTCCTTCACCCCTGACCTCTGCTGAATGACAAGCAACCTCTTGCTAAGAAGGATGCATTCTCATCCATCCAAGGGTCCCAGCCTCCAACAGATGACATCCTGTAACTACAATGAGCTACCACCGGGCAAGGCAAAAGCTTCCAGAGGGGCAGTTTGGAAGCTCTCTCTTCAGCTGCCATAACAAAACGCCATAGACTTGGGGGCTTAAAGAACAGAAATTTAGGGCTTCCCTGGTGGCGCAGTGGTTGAGAGTCCGTCTGCCGATGCAGGGGACACGGGTTCGTGCCCCGGTCCGGGAAGATCCCACGTGCCGCGGAGCGGCTGGGCCCGTGAGCCATGGCCGCTGAGCCTGTGCATCCGGGGCCGGTGCTCCGTAACGGGAGAGGCCACAACAGTGAGAGGCCCACGTACAGCAAAAAAAAAAAAAAAGAACAGAAATTTATATTCTCACAGACCTGGAGGCTGGAAGTCCAAGATCAGGGTGCCAGCATGGTCGGGGTCTGGTGAGAGCTCCCTTCCTGGCTTGTAGACAGCCGTCTTCTTGCTGTGTCTTCACATGGTGGAGAGAGCGAGCTCTGATGTCTCTGCCTGTAAGAGCACCAATCCCATCATGAGGACTCCATCTACGTGACGTCATCTAACCCTAATTACCTCCCAAAGGCCCCCTCTCCCATTATCATCACACTGGGGGCTGCGGCTTCAACCTGTGAGTTTGGGGACGGGGATGTTCAGTCCGTAACACTCTGTAAGGCTCCTTCGCCACTGTCCCCCCACAAGGGACCAGGGAGGCTGCTTGGGGCCGCCACCAGGGAGGGGGCTCCATCAATGCCCTGCATCCCTATAGCATCATCACTTAAGAGGAGACACTCCTGGAATGAAATGCGAATCAGAGCAGCACTCTGTCCTTTCCATCTCTGTGAGCTACCCTCCCAACCTCCAACACATACACATTCTTCCACTCCCCACGCTTGCCGCACAAAAGGAATGCCCCTCCACAGCAGGCCCACATGAACAGTCAGCATTCCATATCAGAAGCAAAGCTCTGGTTTTCTTGTTTTGTTGGGGGGGCGGGAGGAGAGAGGAGAAGCTCAATACTTCACGTGACTGTGATACGTCTGTAATTCTGCCAACCTCCTGAATAGATGATTTAATCCTCATACCACCTTACGAAGTAGGTGGTATAATCCCCACTTTATAGACGGGAAAACTGAGGTCTGACAGCTGGGAAGTTGTGAGGCCAGGATCCTGAAGGGTCTGTCCTGTCCCACATCCATGCACTTGCTAATACATCACACGCCCGGAAGAGCCAGGTGGAGTGGGGCTCCCCACAAAGGGCAGTAGATCTTGGGATGAGGAAGAGATAAAAAAGCAGAAGTAGGACCTGGCCGAAGTTCCCGATCAAAAGTAGTCATTCCAGGGCCCCCTTTAGATGAATGGAACGGGACCACATGCCCTGTAATTTCCTAGGATTCTAAGCTGCTTTAAAATATGTCCTTGTGCAGGAAAGGAAGAGAGTGTCCTGATTCTTGCTCACCCTCCCCCAGTTCTCTGCCCAGTGGCCTAAGGAGCTGGCCTGGCTCATTCAGTGGGCTGGTCCCCTCTAGCCAGAGCTGACCCTTGCCGAGTCATTTCCACCACAAGTGGCAATGGAGAGAAACCACTGTCTAGGACCTTGATTTCTCCAGGGTAAGCACGATCCTGTGGCAGCATCAACGTGGGTCTGGCCGAGCTCCCCTAGAGGATGGAGTCTCCCCCCGCCCATTTTTCAGGCAAAGCCCCAATCTGCAAACCTACAACTGTTGACAAACAACTTTTCATGCTGACATTTGAGAGCTGGCATTTTCTTTTTCTTTTCTTTAACATTTATTTACTTATTTATTTGGCCGCACCAGGTCTTAGTTGCAGCATGGGGGATCTAGTTCCCCGAATAGGGATTGAACCCGGGCCCCTTGCGTTGTGAGCTCAGAGTCTTAACCACTGGACCACCAGCGAAGTCCCTGGCATTTTCTTATACATGCAGCTACCTGCTCTTATACACATCTGTAATTTGTGGATTTTAACTGGATGCTCTATCGCAGACAGAAGCAAAGTGGTTTGCAAAGTGTACAATATGATAAAGTCAAATAAATTAATGGGCCACCGAGTGGGCCTATCTCTTCCAGATAGCCAGGAAGAGGATGCTGCTGACCTACAAATCTGTGGGTGTTAATAGCTCCCACGGAACCAAAGTCGCACTCCCCCGACACATATTCGTTCCCATAGGCCGTGAACTGGTAGGCAGCTCCCACGATGGCCCCGTGATCCTCACCTCTGTGTCCCTGTGGAATCTTCTTTGCTGGAGTGTGGGCTGGACTGAAGGACCTGCTTCTAACAAGCAGAAAACACAAAAGCGATGGGATGTCCAAGATTAGGTTACACAAATTCTGTGGCTTCTGTCTTGCCTGCTCCTTTCTTGCCCTCCCTGGGGGAAGCTGCCCTGGAGGACGGCCCTTGTCTTTGGGGAAAAAAAAGAAAGGAATGTGAGGCTGCCCACTGTGCATGGGGGGATCTTTCTAAAGCGTTCCCCTGCAGACTTCGCCCATGAAGGCACTTCCCTTCTGGCGTTAAGGATTAACACCACACCTCTAGTGAGGCAGGCAACCGGCTTCTCCCCTACAATAAACCCCCAGGCTGGGACTTCCCTGGTGGTCCAGTGGTTAGGACTCTGAGCTTCCAATACCCGGGGCCTGGGTTCGATCCCTGGCAGGGAAGTAAGATCCCGAAAGCCACTCAGCCTGGCCAAAAAAAAAAAAAAAAAAAACCTAGGCTTGGAGCATGTTCCCCACCACCACCACCAAAAAAGAGGCTCTGGTACCTCCGTAACAAGATCCAACAATGAAATGCTTTCCCCCATTTTAATTAATCCACGTAGAATTTCATCAGCAGAGCTGCGCCCTCTCTCCAGCCAGGAAACAGCAGGTGTGGAGCCTCGTTCCCCAGCGCTTGCCAGCCGGGCCCTTCCAGATTCCCAGGAAGAAACCTCAGCAGGACGAGGCTGCGCTGAGCAAGACGTCCCAGGGCTTCAGAAACCCTGGGCCTCATCCCCCACCCTGTTGTCTCACTCTCGGAGCAGAGTTGGGAGAGAAGGGAAGTCCTCATCACCTGCCCCTGGAGGAGCCCCTATAGCCGCGGAAGTCACAGCGCGCCTGCCGACTGGTCCTGTTCAACCTCCACCATCCGATGGCCTCCACGGCCAGCTGAGCCCCCGAGGCCCAGAGCAGAGGTGCCTCACTCAAAATCAACAGGCAGCTAGTGAGGGGTTGAGCTGAGATCCACTCTCCACTGGCACAGACCCCTGGCTGGTCCACGTGTCCCCAGCTGGGAGCTGTTACAGAGCCAGCGGGAGGGTAAGGCTCCAACCCAGTAAACGTGGTAAAGAGATGGAGGATCCCAGGGGCTCCATCCAGCAGCCATGGGTCATGGTCACAGGAGCCCCTCTGGAGGCAGGCCCAGATTCAGAATGTGCAGGGCCCAGCAGGAGGCCCACGGTGTGAGACCTGGAACATGGACTGTCTTTATGGGCCGTCTGGGAGCTGAGGAAAAATGGGATGAATGGAGTTCCAGGGACAGTGGTCTTAAGAAGAAGGGTCTTCAGTTTGTTTTGTGTTCAAGACTGGGAATGGTTTACAAGGTGGGGAAAATGTACTGGGGGTGGAGGGAGAGCCTGCAGTTGTGAGAGAGAGGCCGTCAGACAGTCCACCTTTCAGAGAGTCCTGTGGGGGAAGGACAGCTCAGAAACACAGCTGCAGCTACACCCCAAAGCACACTCACTCTACAAACGGTGCCCCCCCCCCAAAATATTTGTCCACTTCCCGGATCCTGTGCCAGTGACCTTATTTGGAAAAAGACTCTATGCAGATGTCATTAAATCAGGGGTCTCATGATAAGATTATCCTGAATTATCAGGTTGGGCTTAAATCCAATGACAACTGTCCTTATAAGGGAAAGGCAGGGGAATTCCCTGGCCGTGCAGTGGTTAGGACTCTGCGCTTTCACTGCCAAGGGTGTGGGTTCAATCCCTGGTCAGGGAACTAAGGCCCTGCCAGCCTGCAGTGCAACCAAAAAAAAAAAAAACAAGAGAGAGAGAAAGGTAGAGGGAGATTTGGGAGGCAGAGATTGAGTGATGTGGCCACAAGCCAAGAAGCACCTGGAGTCTCCAGAAGCTGGAGGAGGTGAGGAAGGACCTCTCCCTAGAGTCTTCAGAGGGAGCGTGCTCTGACACCTTGATGTTGATGTCTGCCTTCCAGAGCAGTGAGCAGATAAACTTCTGTCGTCTTATACCTACACACAACAGAATACGACTCGGCCACAAAGGGGAATGAAATTTTGCCATTTGCAACAACGTGGATGGACTTGGAGGGTATTATGGTAAGTGAAATAAGTCAGACAAAGAAAGACAAATACTGTATGATCTCATTTATATATGGAATCTAAAAATACAACAAACTAGTGAATATAACAAAAAAGAAACAGACTCACAGGGACTTCCCTGGTGGCGCAGTGGTCAAGAATCCACCTGCCAATGCAGGGCACACGGATTCGAGCCCTGGTTTGGGAAGATCCCACATGCCATGGAGCAACTAAGCCCATGCGCCACAACTACTGAGCCTGCGCTCTAGAGCTCGCGAGCCACAACTACTGAACCCGCGTGCCACAACTACTGAAGCCCACGTGCCTAGAGCCCGTGCTCCGCAACAAGAGAAGCCACCGCAATGAGGAGCCCACACACCGCAACAAAGAGCAGCCCCCACTTGCCGCAACTAGAGAAAGCCCACGCGCAACAACAAAGACCCAACGCAGCCCAAAATAAAAATAAATAAAATAGGGTTTCCCTGGTGGCGCAGTGGTTGGGAGTCCGCCTGCCGATGCAGGGGACACGGGTTCGTGCCCCGGTTCGGGAGGATCCCACATGCCGCGGAGCGGCTGGGCCCGTGAGCCATGGCCGCTGAGCCTGCGCGTCCGGGGCCTGTGCTCCGTAACAGGAGAGGCCACAACAGTGAGAGGCCTGCGTACCGCAAAAAATAAATAAATAAAATAAATTTTAAAAATAGGTAGTCTATTTTCAGGAAATCAACAGAGAAGAGAGGACAAAGCAGGAGAAAACATCATTAGCCTTCTGGGACTCTTTTCAGCTAATGACATGTCACTGGGCCTCAGAGCATAAGCGGCCCGCCCAAGTGAAGGTGAGAGAAAAGGCACCCAGTCGGCCCCAGTGGTGGTCAGCAGAGCGAACCTGGGGGGAAAGCCGGCTGAAGTCAGGGAGGAGACTGTACCCGTGAGGTTTACCATGGCCCAAGGCAGAGGGGCCCAGAAGAGAAGTCCTGAAATGTAAATTATTCAAAAACACGGGATGGTTTAACTGAGAATCAAAAATGAGAGGCAGCCACAACTAAGGAGCCCGCCCTGCCACAACTAAAGACCCAGCACAACCTCATTAATTAATTAGTTAATTAATTAAAAAATAAGAGGCAGCCATCACACACTCTTGTTGAAATGGTCAGGGCTTGGGGAGGAGGTGTATTGATCTCCTGGGGCCACCATAACGAGTTACCCTAAACTGCGGGGTTTAAAACGACAGAAATTTCTTCTCTCCCAGTTCTGGAGGCTGGAAGTCTGAAATCAAGGTATCGGCAGAGTTGGTTCCTTCGGAGCCTCTGAGGGAGGAGCTCTCCCAGGCCTGTCTCCTAGTTTCTGGGAGTTTCTTGCACTCCTTGGTGTCCTTGGTTTGCAGCTGTATCACTCCAGTCTCCGCCTCCTTCTTCCCATCACCTTTCCTTCTGTGAGCCCCCATTCCGCCTCTCCTTTCTCGTAACAGGACACCAGCCATCGGATTCAGGGCCCATCCCAAATCCAGGAAGATCTCGAGATCCCCACCTTAATCACATCTGCAAAGACTCTATTTCCAAGTAAGGTCACATTCACAGCCCCCAGGGGTTAGGATATGGACAGGCATATCTTTTGGTGGGGACACTATTTAACCCACTACAGAAGGGTAACTAGCTCATCCTGAAAAAAAAAACAGAGAAATTCATCTAAGTCCCGGTAAGGGCAGCAGATGTTAGACAGCAGCTGTGTGTTTCTGACAGCAAGTGTTGAGGGATGCTATGACAGGTGTCCCCTGGATGCGGGAGGGAGGGACAAATGGCCCCTGGAGCCAGCCTAAGAGTTCCATACTGTGCTCACGGAGGAAGACACAGGGGACCACAGAGAGCACAGAGGGCTGGGAGACGGCACTGCGTCCGCCCTCCTCTTCCCCACAGCTGTAACTGCTCCGCAGTAAGGAAGTCCCGTGACAACGAGTTAGGGCCCCTCCTCTGTGCCACCATTCGGCCCTTACCCTCCTCATGGCAACCTGCAGCAGTATTAAATGGCTCTAAAGATATATATATATATATATTTATATATATAT
>NW_020174923.1:8091600-8114762 GCF_003031525.2 Neophocaena asiaeorientalis asiaeorientalis | reverse complement strand
CGGTACTTTCGTTTTTTTGGGGGGCCATGTCACATGGCATGCAGGATCTTAGTTCCCCCACCAGGGATCGAACCCATGCCCCCTGCAGTGGAAGTGCAGAGTACTTTCTAGGAATTCTAGAGCTTGGTTAGGAATGAATTTATACATTGGTTTTAACTGTTACTTCACAGTTTTCCTGTTTGTGTTTTCTTCTTAGGTAAAGGGCAACGGGAACCAAATGAATCAGTCCTCCTGGGCCTTGTAAGTTATGTTTTAAGGCAAAACCACTTTCAAAAGAGTAATATCTGTAAAGTGGTTTTGCCTAAAAACATAACATACAAGGTCCAGGAGGAGTGGACCTCATTTTCCACAAATTGAGTTCTCAGTGTCTTTCAAAGAGGAAATGAAAGATAGGGACAATTTTTGAACTCGGGGGTTTAAATAGGAACATGAGCACGTAGGCCACGGGACAAGGAGCGACATCTCCACATCAGCCAGAGGAGAAAGGCACAAGTGTGGAAGTCAGAAGAGTGCAGCAGAAGCTTCATTTGAGGGGCCGAGTCCAGGTTTAAATTGCATCGGAAGTTACTATGTCAGTTCCATTCCTCTTCCATCCCAGCCCTGGGCCTCAGCCACACGAAAAGGAGGCAACGACCTACAGGATGCACGCAGGCCAACCGCAAGAGCAGGACACCCTCTGCAGGGCACAAGAGGACAGAGCCCGATTTCCTGGACGTTTCTTTCCTGCAAGACTCCAAAGCCAGCACAGTAATTCCTACTCACCCCCTGGCTAGAAAGAGGTGCATTCCAGCTGGAACTTGTTGATCTGACAAGCAGTGCAGGTCTAGAGGGCCACAGGGCCGTGGCTGAAACTTCTGCCCAAGCATTTGGAACTCATCTGAAGCTCTAGCTAAGGATTGGTGGTATTTGACCGACCAGGACATGGAAACAAACAGAGGTGGACCTGGTCTAGCAGGGCCCCCATCCACGTGAGAATCAGTCTGTCCTGGCTAATAGAAATCCCAGAGGCCGTCATGTCCAAACCTTTCTTTTCAGATAAGCAAACTCAATTTGAGGGAGCCCATGGCCAACCTAGAGACCCGCAGCAGGGACCAGAACCTGGGTTTCTCATTTGTCAACTTCCTCACCCACCCATAGGAGTGAGCAAAAATCCCAGGAGGACAGAAGGAAGTTCGGGAGGGGTCATTCACCCCGTGGTCTGGCATCTGAAGCTTTGCCTGGACTGGCTTGTTGGAGGGCCTGCTAGGACCTACACGCCAACTCCATCCTTTCCTAAGAAAGTTCTGTTGTATTATCTGGGCAAATCCTCTCTTATTCCTCATCTGTAGTTAACAGATTTGCCAAGCTCCCTAAACAACCCTGTGTAGGCTGGAAACTCTAGGAGGACCAAGCTCTGTGGCTTTTGCTGCCTAATGTATGGTACTGGGTGCTTGGTACTTGCTGAATGTATCTCAGTAAGTGAGCATGACTTAAACATTTTCCATGCAGTTGGGAGGATTTTACACTGACCTGGCTGCACTCTCTCACCTGCTCTTCCTCATAATAAACAATATACGTTTAATAGATAACTGGCCAAAGTTATAAGTGCCGGGTGAAGCTACAGGGGAATTACACCGAGTATCTACTGAGTAAGCTGATCCTAACACGCCAGGTATTTCCCATGGTCTGCAATCTGCATTAAAAGGAAAACCGGGGCTTCCCTGGTGATGCAGTGGTTGGGAGTCCGCCTGCCGATGCAGAGGACACAGGTTCCTGCCCCAGTCCGGGAAGATCCCACATGCCGCGGAGCGGCTGGGCCCAGGAGCCATGGCCGCTGAGCCTGCGCGTCCGGAGCCTGTGCTCCGCAACGGGAGAGGCCACGGCAGTGGGAGGCCCGCGTACCGCAAAAAAACAAACAAACAAAAAAAAAGGAAAACTGCAAAACTGCTCTGTGTGTTACTATAGTGGTGGACACATGCCACTGTACCTTTGTCCAAATCCATAGAAGTACACCACCAAGAGTGAACCCTGCTGTAAACCGTGGACTTTGGGGGATAACGACGTGTCAGCGTCGGTTCGTTAATTGTAACAAATGTCCCACTTTGGTGGGGATGCTGATAGTGAGGAAGGTTGTACGTGTGAAGAGGCAGAGGGTATCTGGGAAATCTCTGTACTTCCACTCAATTTTGCTGTCGACTAAAACTGCTCTACAAAATTAGGTCTATTAAAAAATCTTTTAAAACATTTCTAAATGAAACAATGAATTTATGAAATCAGTCAGTTTTTGCACAACCCGACTCCCACGGTAAATGGGAAAAAGACCCCCAAATTTGCCCTGTTCAATCTGCACTTCACAGACACCCCCTGGGTGCTAACTCTCAAGAAGAAAAGTCCGCGGGGCTCCCAGTGGGACGCTGGCTGATGGATGTGCGTGACTGAGGTGCCACGGAGGGATGAGGGTTCAAGACGGACTTCCCGGGTCCAGGCTGGGTCTGCAATACTTCCCAGCTTGACTTCCAGCAGGCAATCATCCCAGCTGATGGGTTAGAGGTTGCCTCAATGCCCAGGCCATCAGCTCCCATGAGCCCCTGCAGGAAAGAGGAGGACTTAACCTCATCGCAAAGTTTATGGAAGACACTGCTTCCAACTTCCCCTCGCCAGCAAACAGCACTGTGCTGTGGGAGTGCAGGAAACGAGGCACTGCTCCCCCTCTCTGGAGCCTTGTCTAACTGAGGAAGAACAACCAATGCCGCTGCGCTCATTTCTTAGTCCCTTCAAACACCATACATTTATTATTTTACAGCTCTGGAGGTCAGAATTCCGAAACGGGTCTCACTGCGTGTCAACAGGGCTGAAACAAAGAAACTACAAGGGGCCAAAAACAACTGCGGTGCATGTGCAGTTGGGGCAATTAGGAACAATAAGATACAAAAAGGTTGGGACTTCCCTGGTGGCGCAGTGGCTGGGAGTCAGCCTGCCAATGCAAGGGACAAGGGTTTGGGCCCTGGTCCGGGAAGATCCCACATGCCGCGGAGCGGCTGGGCCCGTGCGCCACAACTACTGAGCCTGCGCTCTCAGTCCAAGAGCCACAGCTGCTGAGCCCGCGTGCCGCGGCTGCTGAGGCCCGAGCACCTAGAGCCTGTGCTCCGTAACAGGAGAGGCCACTGTAATGAGAAGCCCGCGCACCGCAACAAAGAGTAGCCCCCACTCGCCGCAACTAGAGAAAGCCTGCGCGCAGCAACGAAGACCCAACGCAGCCAAAAATAAAAATAAATAAATTTTTTTTTTTTTAAAAAAAGGTCACAAACCCACTGTCATTTCTGAGGTGCCGGGTGCAAAAGCAGGATCCTGTGCATGACCCCTGCACATGGCACCACCAAGGGGGTGGACAGGCCACCTAAGCCCCCCTCCAGCCCGACCCACCGATCCACCCCTGCCCTCCCCCCACTTAAGGGAGCAGCTCACCCCCACCGCAGGAGCACGCAAGGGCACCTGTTAACTTGTTTTCACTCTCTCGGGCTGCACAAGTTCCAGGAAAGCTTTGCCTGAATTCTTTGTCAGGTTTCTTATCGGTTTCTATTGATTAAAGAGTCCAAGGACCCGCGTCAGTAATGGGGCCGCGTTCCTCCTGGAGGCTCTGGGGAGAGTCCATTTCCTTGCCTTTTCCAGTTTCTAGAGGCATGTGTTGGCTCGTGGCCCCTTCCTGCACCTTCAAGGCCAGCGTCTTCAATCTCTCTCCCACCTCTGCTTCTGACATCACCTCTCCTTCCCTGTCTCTGACCCTCCTGCCTCCCGCTCGCAAGGACCCTGTGATTACACGGGAGCCACACAGAGCGTCGGGGAAAATCTCCCCTCTCAAGATCCTTAACTTCATTACAGCTGCAGAATCCCTTTTGCTGTGCAAGGTGACATTTTCACAAATTCGGGGGATTAGGATGAGGACATCTTTGAGTGGCCATTATTCTGTCTACCGCATCAACCACACCATTAAGTGGTCATTTATATGGAGCTGTTTTACTCCAAGAGGTCGATTTGACCCATTCTGAGCAAGGCAGTCCCTTTCAATGCCTCAGAAGTCTTCAGACTCAGCTAAGTTTTGCCACCTCCTAGAATAGAGATTCTCTACAGGAGTGGGTGGGGACGATTTTGCCCCCTCGGGGACATGTGGCAATGTCTGGAGTTTTTTTTGTTGTTTGTTTTGGCTGCGCCGCACAGGATGGCATGGGGGATCTTAGTTCCCTGACCAGGGATCGAACCTTCACCCCCTGCAGTGGAAGCTCGGAGTCTTAACCACTGGACCGCCAGGGAAGTCCTGGAGATATTTTTGGTTGTCACAACTGGAGGAGGGGAGTGCTGCGGGCACCCTGGGGGTAGAGGCCACGGAAACTCAACATTGTGTCATGCACAGGACACCCCACGAGAGAAATGACAGGGCCCAAATGTCAAAGGCGTCAGGGCGGGCTTCCCTGGCGGCGCAGTGGTTGAGAGTCCGCCTGCCGATGCAGGGGACACGGGTTCGTGCCCCGGTCCGGGAGGATCCCACGTGCCGCGGAGCGGCTGGGCCCATGAGCCATGGCCGCTGAGCCTGCGCGTCCGGAGCCTGTGCCCCGCAACGGGAGAGGCCACAACAGTGAGAGGCCCACGTATCAGACAAAAAAAAAAAAAAAAAAAAGGGGGGGGGTGGTCAGGGCTAAGAAACCCACTCTAGAAATCTAAAAAAGGGTAAGGTCGAGAGCAAGCTGGGCCGCAAAAGAGGGAAATAGGCAGAATAAAAGAGACACGCTTTCAGATCACCCAGGAGACTGGAAACCATGGTGACAGGGACACACAGGGCCGAGGCCCCCAGCGACTCCCAGGCACTCCCTCCTCCCCCACCCGGAAGACAGTGAATCCCTATGACTCCCACCTCACAAATGGCCGGTCACTGAAGTCCTGCACATTGCACAGACCCTGTTCCATTCTGTGATTTTTCCCAACACCTGTGACTCTGGTTTATTTGTCCAGTGCAGGCACTTGAAGGTACTTTATTGCCTTGAAATTGTTTTGTTTTGCGGTATGCGGGCCTCCTCACTGTTGTGGCCTCTCCCGTTGCAGAGCACAGGCTCGGGACGCGCAGGCTCAGCGGCCATGGCTCACGGGCCCAGCCGCTCCATGGCATGTGGGATCCTCCCGGACCGGGGCACAAACCCGTGTCTCCTGCATCGGCAGGCTCAACCACTGTGCCACCAGGGAAGCCCACCTTGAAATATTTTTAATCTCGTTTTTCTTTGCATGGAATGAAATTCACTCTGCCGCCCTCCAGGCCATTTTTCATCTCTTCACCCCCAGTGACACTGGTGAACAGTGCGATGAGAACTTCCTGCAGCAGGCTCTGTAATTTTCCCCGTTTTCGAGCATAAGTGTTAATGCTTGCAGACTCTACTGGGTTTAAATTGGCTTTACTGTGGATACCATGACGTTTCCAATAACACAGAGAGACAAGTGGTGAGAAATCTGTACGGAGGAGCATAATATTGGAGAGAGAGACAAATGAGACGGAGTCAGCAAGAGCTGGGACCCACAGGCCCACTTTACCCACTTAGCATCTCAGCCCTGTGCTTCAATTTCAGAGGCACATGGGATATTTAAACAATTTACTCCCTCCTAGAGGCTTCTGAGATCTTCCTAACCCACTCTCCTCACCTGGTAATAAATATCCCAAACACTACTGGAACTTCAATAAACCCAGGCTGCACAATGGGACACATTCCCTATGTCCTGATAAAGCAATGCTTCCACAAGCTGCCCCGATGCACTAACTAAATTCTCTGAGACTGGATCAAAGAAAAAAGATGCCATATGCTCTTAATTCAGTTTGTAGAATTCTAGTTAATCCAAGTGTTGCAGGAAGGGGGACCCCTTCCAGGGCCCGAGAGTAGGTTCTTGTCTAACACTCGGAAATGAACTGTGCGAGTAGACACACGTGCTGACAAAGCAAGAGACTTTATTAGGAAGGGGCGCCTGGGCAGAGAGCAGGAGGGTAAGGGAACCCAGGATAACTGCTCTGTCACGTGGCTCGAAGTCTCGGGTTTTATGGTAATGGGGTTAGTTTCCGGGTTGTCTCTGGCCAATCATCTTGCTTGGCCCATAGTCTGACTCAGGGTCCTTCCTGGTGGCACGCGCATCACTCAGCCAAGATGGATTCCAGCAAGAAGGATTCTGGGAGGTTAGTAGAACATATGGACTGCAGTCTCTTCTCTCCTTTTGACCTTTCCCGAATTCTTCTGGTTGGTGGTAGCTTATTAGTTCCATATTCCTTACCAGGACCTCCGTTTTTTTTTTTTCTTGCAGTACGCGGGCCTCTCACTGCTGTGGCCTCTCCGGTTGCGGAGCACAGGCTCCAGACGCGCAGGCTCGGTGGCCATGGCTCACGGGCCCAGCCGCTCCACGGCATGTGGGATCTTCCCAGACCGGGGTACGAACCCGTGTTCCCTGCATTGGCAGGCGGACTCTCAATCACTGTGCCACCAGGGGAGCCCTCCCTATAGATTTTAAAGTCAACCTGTCGATTTCCCCACACACACAAAAATCCAGCTGGGATTTTGTTAGAGATTGCGTTGATTTTATAATCAATGAAGTGAGAATTGCCATCTTGACAATACTGAGTCTTCCAGTCCATGACCATGGAACTTCCCTCCATTTATTTAGAACTTTAATTTCTCTCAGCAACGCTTTGTACTTTCCAGCAAAGAAAAATTTCGTTTTTTGGTTAAATCTATTACTAAATATTTTATTCCTTTTGATGCTATTGTGAATGGAATTGTATTAATTTTATTTGCAGATTGCTCAGTACTAGTTTATAGAAATACAATTGATTTCTGTATGTTGAGCTTGTGTCTTGCCACTTTGCTTAACCTGTTAGTTCTAGTAGGTTTGTGTGTGTATATTCTTGGGATTATTTACATACAAGATCATGTCATCTGTGATTGACAGTTTTATTTTTTATCAATCTGGATGACTTTTTTTTTTTTTTTGTCTTACTACAGAAGTGTACGTTTTGCCTTTCTTTTGCTCCTGATCTGAGGGAAAGAACATTCATTTTTTCACCACTAAGCACGTTAGCTGTGGGCTTTTCCATAGATGCTCCTGTTACGTTGAAGAAGTTCTCTGTTCCTACTTTAATGAGAGGTGTTTATATTTTTGTTTGTTTTTTCTTTTTCTTTTTTTTTTTTTTTGCCTTACCACTCGGCTTGCGGGATCTTAGTTCCCCGACCAGGGATCGAACCCGAGGCCCCTGCAGTGAAAGCAGAGAGTCCTAACCACTGGACCACCAGGGAATTCTGTTTGTTTTCAATCATGAATGGTTTTGGATTTTGTCAGGGGCTTTTTCTGTGACGTGAGTGATCATGTAGCTTTGTCCTTTATTCTATTAATATGATGCATTACTGCAGTATAATAAAAAATATATATATATATATATACACACACCTGGTCTTTGTCCTGGATTCCTGGCACAGAGCTCCTAAAATCCTTGGAATTTCCTGAGCGCTAGGAGTGTCTTTATTCTTAATGAGTCCCTTTGGACCCTACCTGAGTTTATGCTAATGAGGTGATTCTTGGGGCCCCTAAATAGCTTCAGGATGGGGGCTGGTTGCCAGAGGAACCAAGCATGTAATTAGACAGTTAGAACTTCAGCCCCCGCTCCGGGAGGGGTGAGGAACTGGACATTGAATCAATCACTAATGCCAGTGATTTGATCAACTACGCTTACATAACTAAATCTTTTTTTTTTTTAATAAATTTATTTATTTATTTATTTTTGGCTGCGTTGGGTCTTCGTTGCTGCGCACAGGCTGTTTCTAGTTGCGGCGAGCGGGGGCTGCTCTTCATCACTGTGTGCAGGCTTCTCATTGCAGTGGCTTCTCTTGTGGCACACAGGCTCTAGGCACGCGGGCTTCAGTAGTTGTGGCACGTGGGCTCAGTAGTTGTGGCTCACGGGCTTAGTTGCTCCGCGGCGTGTGGGATCTTCCCGGACCCGGGCTCGAACCCGTGTCCCCTGCATTGGCAGGCGGATTCTTAACCACTGCACCACGAGGGAAGTCCTACATAACTAAATCTTGATAAAAACTCTTGAACAGCGTTCAGGGAGCTTCCATGGCAGTGAACACCTCAATGTGCTGGGAGAGTGGCATATTCAGATGGGACATGGAAGCTCTGTGCCCCACCCCACCTTGCCCTGTGCATCTCTTCCATTTGGCTGTTCCTGAGTTGCATCCTTTATAATAAAGCTGCTAAAGTATGTATAGTGCTTTTCTGATTCTGTGAGTTGTTCTAGAGAATTATCAAATCCGAAGGAGGAATGTGGGAGCCCCTGAATTTGTGGTCAGCCAGTCAGAAGTGCCAGAGCCTTGGGGAGAGCCGAGATTTGTGGCTGTGGCAACAGAACTGAGGGCTGTCTTGTGAGACAGGCTTCAAATTAAGGGGTCTGTGCTAACTCTGGGTAATTAGTGTCAGAATTGAATTTACCTGTAGGACAACCAGTGGGTGTTGAAGAATAACTGGTGCTGGAAAATGACACAATTATATTAATTGATTTTTGGATGTTAAACCGTGAAAGGAGAATCAAAATTCAGTTGGTATTGCTAAGAGAGCACTCTTAAATGGAGCCTGGAGACTATTAAGGAAGTGTGACTTATGCACGTCTCAGGCTGGATGGAATGTAACCTTTGACCTGATGGAGTCATCCAGAATGCCTGCCAGAAACTCAAAATACTTATCGGACACTTACCCTAAAATAACTCATGACAGCGTATCTACTAATTAGACCCCTACCCTGAAACAACTTGTGATTCCTTAAGGACAAATATTTTCTGACTCGGTCAGAGTGAAGCACAATTCTCGCCAGGCAACCTTTAACAACTTCATGGCTTTTTGTCTTCATAAGTCCCTGACTCCTTCTGTTCCCTGGAACACTGGCTCGAACCCGTGTCCCCTGCATTGGCAGGTGGATTCTTAACCACTGCGCCACCAAGAAAGCCCCCGAACTGCAATTCTTAAGATCCCTCCCCCAAATAAACTCTTTTCTTTTCTTTTCTTTTCTTTTTTCAACCACTGCGCCACCAGGGAAGCCCTAAACTCTTTTCTTATTTGCAGCCTCCTGCATAAGTTTTTGGTTCACAAAACTGATCTTGCATTCCTGGGATAAATCCTGCTGGGTCACGGCGTACCATCCTTTTTATATGTTCATTTTCTCTGGATTCAAGTTTCCTAATATTTTGGCCTCTATGTTGACTGTGGTTTTCTTTTCTGTGATGTCTTTAACTTTGGTATCAGAGTCATACTGGCCTCATGGAATGAGTTGGAAAGTGTTTCTCTCCTTCTCTATCTTCTGAAAGAATTTGTAAAGGATAAGTATTATTTCTTCTTTAAATATTTGATTGGGGGCTTCCCTGGTGGCGCAGTGGTTGAGAGTCCGCCTGCCGAGGCAGGGGACATGGGTTCGTGTCCCGGTCCGGGAACATCCCACATGCCGCGGAGCGGTTAGGCTCATGAGCTATGGCCGCTGAGCCTGCGCGTCCGGAGCCTGTGCTCTGCAGCGGGTGAGGCCACAACAGTGAGAGGCCCGCGTACCGCAAAAAAAAAAAAAAAAAAAAAAAAAAAATATTTGATAAAATTCACCAGTGAAGCCATTTGGGCCTGGATTTGTTTGTGGGGGGAGGGAAGATTTTAAATTACTAATTAAATTTTTTATTTGTTATAGGTCTTTCCAGGTTTCCTATTTCTTCTTGAGTCAGTTTCAGTGTCTTCCTAGAACAGTGTCTTCCTGTCATTTTCACCTGAGTAGTTTAATTCTCTTCCTTTTGAGGTTAACTTTCACCAGTATGGAAGGTGTTTAATATTGGAAGAGGCAATGTTTCCTTATTTATGCTTGCTCACCACTAAATGTAAACTCATAATTCTCACTGGTCCTTGCACAGCATGACCACACCCATCATCCTGTCATACATTTGAGGCGGGGATGGTGTTTATACGCGTACAAATGCGGGCGATTCTAAGTACGAGTACCTTCTGCTCTGATGCATGGAACACATCTCAGGTTCTTTCACTGCAGCCAATCAGTCCGGTAGCATTCAGGGAAGCGTACGGACAGCTATGCACTGCATTCACTGTTCTGCAGCCAGAAAACAGATAACAATGTCCCCGTAAGCGGCTTTTTCAAACAGGTTATTATGTGTGTGATTTTCTTTCTTAAAAAAAAAAGATCACGAGCAGCAACAATCCATTGCGAGCTGGCTATTACCCACAGAGGAGTGACCTGGCCAATTTAAAGACCACAGCACAGAGGAGAAGGCTGTTTAATTGGAGAGAATTTCATAAAGACCATTTATGGCATTATTAAGGCAATTCTTCCCTCTCTCTGCCAGAATAAGTGATTTCTTACTGGACACATAAGCCAGCTTTTGAACTTTTTACCTCCCTTAAGGATATTACCTCAGTGCTTTGACTCCAAGAAAAGCCTTTTAGCCAGATATTTATTAAAAAGAGAAAACAAAACTTAAGGCTACGAGAGTGGCTAGAAAAGCAAGAAGGAAAGCAAGAAAAATCATGGGGGAAGATTTTGGTGATTTTTAAGCTTTGGACAGACAGGTTTGAGGTGGGATAAGTTTATACCAAAATTTAGGACACAGAGGTGTGGTTCTGTGCTCTAATTGGAAATGATGAAGACTTTTATATTCTGCATCTGTGTTCTAGGTTTTAAATATTCTCTGAGGTTCCTTCCATGTCCAAACCTTAAGATCTCAGGGCTGCCAGTCTGAATCTATTATGTTTTCATATTTTCAGAATCATAACAGAGCAATAATTATTTACTTGCTACCTACTTCCCAAGGGTCACCATGTAGCTCAGATCTATACTGGTTGTGATATAATAAGAAACATAGGGCTTCCCTGGTGGTGCAGTGGTTAAGAATCTGCCTACCAATGCAGGGGACACGGGTTCGAGCCCTGGTCCAGGAAGATCCCACATGCTGCGGAGCAACTAAGTCCATGCATCACAACTACTGAGCCTGCACTCTAGAGCCCATGAGCCACAGCTACTGAGCCAGCATGCTGCAACTACTGAAGCCCATGCACCTAGAGTCCATGCTCTACAACAGGAGAAGCCACTGCAATGAGAAGCCTGCGTACCACAACGAAGAGTAGCCCCCGCTCAACACAACTAGAGGAAGCCTGTGGGCAGCAACAAAGACCCAATGCAGCCATAAATAAATAAATAAATAAATTTATTTTTAAAAAATGTTTAGGCTTCATCTGGTAGGAAATTAGGAACCAACAACATTTTCTAAACTAAGACATTTAATGAAAATTACACCACCTCTTATCTTAGATCTATTCCCAACCATCACGAAAGAAGTAGTTGAGTAGTTCATCAGATAGGATTTTTAAAAATTAATCTCTCCCTGTATTAATTTTCTATGGCTGCTGTAGCAAATTGCCACAAACTTAGTGGCTTAAAACAGCACAAATCTATAATAGTTCTAGAGGTCGAAATCCACAGCGGGTCTCACTAGGCTAAAATCAAGGTGTCAACAGGTCAGCACTCCTTCTGGGGACCCTAAGGGACAATCTGTTTCCTTGCCTCCCTAATTTTACTGTTTGGAGAGACACCGCTCTAGGAGAGATCCCCAGTGTTCTCCTTACTTGCTGCAAGTAGTAAGAAATCCTTCCTTCTCCTGGTCTTTGGTTTGGTTATTTCTTTTGGCTCAACACCCACCAAGAGGCAAACAAAAGGGCATAGAACAGTGTAGTTAAGGGAATTCCCTGGTGGTCCAGTGGTTAGGACTCTGTGCTCTCAATGCCGAGGGCCTGGGTTCGATTCCTGGTTGGGGACCTATATAAGAACCCACAAGCCACCGCCAAAAACAAAACAAAACCAAACAAAACAGTGTAGTTAAATTAAGCACTCAGTATAGATACAGTAAAGTACTCACTACAGATTAGTGAAGTCTGTAAACAAAGGAAATTAGCCTTGGGGAATCAGGCCTTGGAGGGCTTGGTGGCACTGGCCCATCTAGCATATTAAGTATTTAACATGAACAGACACAAATAATCATGCCCTGGGGCTTCCCAGGTGGCGCAGTGGTTAAGAATCTGCCTGCCAAGGCAAGGGACATGGGTTCGAGCCCTGGTCTGGGAAGATCCCACATGCGGTGGAGCAACTAAGCCCGTGCGTCACAACTACTGAGCCACAGCTACTGAGCCTGCGTGCTGCAACTACTGAAGCCTGCGTGCCTAGAGCCCGTGCTCCACAACAAGAGAAACCACCGCAACGAGAAGCCCGCGCACCGCAACGAAGAGTAGCCCCCGCTCGCTGCAACTAGAGAAAGCCCACGTGCAGCAACATAGACCCGACACAGCCAAAAAATAAAATAAATACATAAAGATATAGAAAAAAAAATTTTTTTTAATAATAATCATGCCCTGTATTGGGCTCTTCACTTTTTTGCTAGTTTCAATGATTACACTGATCCAGAAAGGAGTAAGATGATAGAGCTGATCTCTCGGGAAGGAAAACTGACTGTACACCAAACACAATCTACCTTATCCTGCAAAATTATGGGACAGGCCAAAAAAAATGGACAAAGAGTGTGGCCATCAAGCCATCAGCCACGGCAGACATCCCATGGTGCACCCTGAGGGGAACTCAGGATGGAGATGAACAGGATACTGGCCCAGATAGTTAAGGCTCACATCAAAGGAAAAACTGCAGTAAGCCCCAGACTCCTGCATCTTCCCATACATAGAAAAGTGCTAAAGTCATTAACTTGAGATGTCTGGTTTTCTTTAATTAACAGTAATCTTTTGATGTTCTGACTACCTGCGTTTTTTTGCAAAAACTCCTCTGTATCCTGGCTCCTCCCTGACTTCTTCAAATCCGTCCCTCAGGGGCTTCCCTGGTGGCTCAGTTGAGAATCTGCCTGCAAATGCAGGGGACACGGGTTCGAGTCCTGGCCTGGGAAGATCCCACATGCCACGGAGCAACTGGGCCCATGACCCCCAACTACTGAGCCTGCGCGTCTGGAGCCTATGCTCCGCAACAAGAGAGGCCGAGATAGTGAGAGGCCCGCGCACCGTGATGAAGAGTGGCCCGCGCTCGCCGCAACTAGAGAAAGCCCTCACACAGAAACGAAGACCCAACACAGCCATAAATAAATAAATAAATAAATAAAAAACCGTCCCTCGGTTCTATCTGAGAGGCTGCATCCCAGGCTTAAGACCTGAGTAAGTCCACCAAATAAAACATAATTCTCAACTTTTAGGTTGTACATTTTTTTTTTCAGTCAACACTAAGTCAAAGTGAAATGGAGCAGGACCCTGCAGGGCCCTTCTGGGTACAAAGGCCTTTCTGTGTCCCCCGTTTCTTATTTGTAGAAAAAGGCTTTAGTCTCCTGGGCCTTTCCGGAGTTCCAAAGAGCAGATTCAAGCATTTACTAATTAGGGAAGTGAGGAAATGCAGGAATAAAGGAAAAGCAGTCATGAAACAATAGCTCAGGGGTTTCCCTGGTGGCGCAGTGGTTAAGAATCCGCCTGCCAATGCAGGGGGCACAGGTTCGAGCCCTGGTCCGGGAAGATCCCACATGCCGCGGAGCAACTAAGCCCGTGTGCCACAACTACTGAGCCTGCGCTCTAGAGCCCGCAAGCCACAACTACTGAAGCCCGCACGCCACAGTTACTGCAGCCTGCGGCCTAGAGCCCGTGCTCCACAACAAGAGAAGCCACCGCAATGAGAAGTCCACACACCACAATGAAGAGTAGCCCCTGCTCGCTGCAACTAGAGAAAGCCCACGTGCAGCAACGAAGACCCAATGCAGCCAAAAATGCATGAATGAATGAATGAATGAATGAATTTAAAAGATAAATAAAGTTCTGGACACAAAACAAATCATTTCCTGCAGAGTCGGGCACACACAGCATAGTTATAGGTGCAACCAGCTGCAGGAGCAGACCCACTTGCAGGAGGAGACCCAGCCCAGACCCCCAGCATGGCTCTCTCTGTCAGCAGCATCTATCCAACAGTCCCCTTACCCAGCACAACACACTGACTGAAAAGATTTACAGGCTCCTCTCTTATTTGAATGGTTGTAACCACACAAAATTAGAGGAAAAAAAAAATCTGCTTTTTCCCTCCCAGTGTCTGTGAGATGAGTCATCCAAAGACTCTGCTTTTCAGTTCACGTGACAGTTATCCCAAAAGATCCCTTTTAAAATGTAAAATAGAATGAAACCAATTTTAAAAAGAAGTCAAACAGGCTTAGAATATAAACAAAGAAGATTGAAGAACTGGGAATATCTGACAATGTTTTAAGTAAGAAAAGAGAAAAGGAAGACCAATGAATTGAAATGAAGTCAAAAAAGAAATGCCCAAATGAGCCTCTTTTGGATGTGACGTCTCTAAAATGGCAATCAGGTTTTCCTTTAAATTACCCATCTCAGTTCACACAGAATTAGGGCAGAACTACTCGCGATAAAAACATCAAACCTTCCAGATTTAATAGCAGTTCAGAAAACCAACAGTCACAACCAGATGCACCAGGGAAGAGCTGATGGCATATTCAGACCATTTGTACACAAAGTTGAAAATAGTCTCAAGTTTGAAAGCCACTATGAAACGTAGTTTCTTGGCTTACCAGATTAACAAAAATATACTTCGTAATGTACTTAGTAATTAAAATTTAGTATATTATGGATCAACAGAAAGAAATCACACTCAAGAGAGTGACAAGATAAGCCATGGGCTGGGAGAAAATATTTGCAAAGGGTACATCTGATAAAGGACTGTTATCCAAAATATAAAAAGAATAAGGAATTTAATAGACACCTCACCAATGAAGGTATACAGATGGCAAATAAGCACATGAAAAGATACTCCACATCATATGTCATCAAGGAAATGCAACTGTGAAATAAAATTTATATCTTATGGCAAGACAAGAAAGATTTAAACATAAAAAATTTCCTCTGCCCTTGGGCGTCCTCTCTCCCCACTACTTTGCTCTGTGTATCTGCATTAGGCATCGAGCAAACCTCCCCCAGCAGCAGAAATACCTGCTTGATAAAAAAAAAAAAGCAGCATTCTCCTAGCATCAACAAGGCAATTCCTTAAAAGATAACATTCCGTCTTTATCTTGTAAGAGGCCACATGACCCACCGCCATGATGACGCTCTGATCTGGATTGTGTAAACTGTCAACAATACGTCATTAAATGTACAACTCTCGGGCTTCCCTGGTGGCGCGGCGGTTGAGAATCCGCCTGCCGATGCAGGGGACACGGGTTCGTGCCCCGGTCCGGGCAGATCCCACATGCCACGGAGCGGCGGGGCCCATGAGCCATGGCCGCTGAGCCTGCGCGTCCGGAGCCTGTGCTCCGCAACGGGAGAGGCCACAGCAGTGAGAGGCCCGCGTACCGCTAAAAAAAAAAAAAAAAAATGTACAGCTCTCTTGTCTCAAAAAACTCATATACCTGTGCCTTGACTTCTAACAGGCAATTTTTCTCAGAGCTTTCTGAGATGCTCTTCCCGGGTTTTATAAAATGTTCAAATTTGGCTTGAATAAAATTTTCCATTTTCTTTCTTAGATTGACTAATTTTTTGTTGACATAACTTAAAACAATGAGATACCAATACACACCTATTAAAATGACCCGAATCTGGAACACTGACAACACCAAATGCTGGCTAGGACGTGGAGAAGAGGAGCTCTCTCATTCATTGCTGGCGTGAAGGCAAATGGTTGGGCTGCGATGATGGCTTGGCAGCTTCTTGCAAAACTAAGCATACTCTTACCATACGATGCAGCAATTGTGCTCTTTGGTAATTATCCGAGGGAGATGAAACTTATGTCCACACAAAACCTTGCACACAGATGTTTATAGCACCTTTATTCATAATTGTCAAAACCTGGAAGCAACCAAGATGTCCTTCAACTGGTGAATGGATAAACTGTGTACATACTGTTCAAAGGTAAACTAAGTCGTATTAAAACTTTTAAACGTTTGGGCAAACATCAATTCAAATCAGGCAGCATCCAATCTAGCAGATAGAAAGGAGGTCTGAGGAGCTGTACAAAATGAAAGACTTGGGAATTCCCTGGTGGTCCAGTGGTTAGGACTAGGCACTTTCACTGCTGAGGGCTCTGGTTCAATCCCTGGTTGGGGAACTAAGATCCCACAAGCCATGTGGCATGGCCAAAAAAAGTCTGCTTTTAAAAAATTCAATAAAATAAAAAGTTTCTAAAGAAACAAACAAAAAAATAAATCACACAAAATTTCAAGAGTCAGACTATTTCCATGGATGACATTTCCTTATTTCTTTTTTAAAAATTTTTTTTATTTTTTATTATTTTTTTTCATTTCCTTATTTCTTAAGAAAACATAGACAATTCTTTTCTTAAGAAGTATGAGTTATAAGTTGTTTAACTGTGTTTTACTTGCTGGAAATCAAACCAAAAGAAGCCAACCAAACAAGCCAAAGTAGTTATGTTAATAAGACATTTTGACTAATTATGTAATGAGACATTACATTTTAATGAGACATTAACTTTTCAAATCTATCTTTTTTTAATTAAAAAAATTTTTTGAAGTATAGTTGATTTACAATGTTGTATTTTTTTGTTGTTTTTTTTTAATTTATTTAGTTTTGGCTGTGTTGGGTTTTCATTGCTGCGCACGGGCTTTCTCTAGTTGCGGCGAGCAGGGTCTAGTCTTCGTTGCAGTGCGTGGGCTTCTCATTGTGGTGGCTTCTCTTGTTGCAGAGCACGGGCTCTAGGTGCGCGGGCTTCAGTAGTTGTGGCACACAGGCTCAGTAGTTGTAGCTCACAGGCTCTAAAGCGTAGGCTCAGTAGTTGTGGAGCACGGGTGCTCCAAGGCATGTGGGATCTTCCCAGACCAGGGCTCAAACCCATGTCCCCTGCATTGGCACGTGGATTCTTAACCACTGCGCCACAAGGGAAGTCCCTTCACTGTTGTGTTAGTTGCCGGTGTGCAGCAGAGTGACTCAGTTATAGGGCTGGTGCAGCTTGCAGGATCTTGGTTCCCCAACCAGGGATCGAACCTGGCCCCCTGTAGTGAAACTGCCAAGCCCTAACCACTGGACCGCCAGGGAATTCCCATGCACGTGGGCTCAGTAGTTGTGGCTCGTGGGCTCTAAAGTGCAGGCTCAGGAACTGCGGCACACGGGCTTTGCTGCTCCGCGGCATGTGGGATCTTCCCAGACCAGGGCTCAAACCCTTGTCCCCTGCATTGGCAGGTGGATTCTTAACCACTGTGCCACCAGCGAAGTCCCTTGTGTCATATTTTAGATTCCACATATAAGTGATATCATATGGTATTTGTCTTGCTCTGACTTACTTCACTTAGTATGATAACCTCTAGGTCCATCTATGTTGCTGCAAATGGCTTTATTTCATTCTTTTTTATGGCTGAGTAGTAATCCACTGTGTGTGTGTATTTATATATATATATACCATATCTTCTTTACCAATTCATCTGTTGATGGACATTTAGGTTGCTTCCGTGTCTTAGCTATAGCAAGTAGTGCGGCTATGAACGCTGGGGTGCATGTAATCTTTTCGAATTAAAGTTTTCTCCAGATATATGCCCAGGAGTGGGATTGCTGGATCATACAGCAACTCTATTTTTAGTTTTTTTTAAGGAAACTCCATACTGTTCTCCATAGTGGCTGCACCAATTTACACTCCCACCAACAGTGTAGGAGGGTTTCCTTTTCTCCACAACCTCTCCAGCTTTTTTTTTTATCAAATTTGTCTCCTAATCAATATCCATAATCCATATTCATAAAAATTTCACTGCTGATTATAAAACAAAGGCTCACAGTATCACATTTATCCCCTTATATGGCTGGAATCTTATCCAATCTTCCCAAGACTCCTATTTTCTTGAAAGACCAAAAGTAACAGAAGTGGGGGACTTCCCTGGTGGTGCAGTGGTTAAGGCTCCACGCTCCCCACGCAGGGAGCCCGGGTTCAATCCCTGGTCAGAGAACTAGATCCTACATGCATGCCGCAACTAAAGAGTTCACATGCCACGACTAAGGAGCCCTCCTGCCACAACTAAGATCCAGAGCAACCAAATAATTAAATAAGTATTTATTTTAAAAAAAGTAACAGAAGTGGACACTTAGGTCATATTGCAAAGAATGTTTGCTTTCAATTAGTCTCTCAATTTGAGAAAATAAGGATATACACATATTCTATTTAGATGACTTAATTCGCCTAAAATTTCATAAAATTCGTTCCAAGAACAGCAATGACAGTTTCTAGAATCACTTGCTGTCCTGGTCTTTGACACTGGTACAGGAGTCACACCTAACAACAGGGGTTTAGGAAATACCATCATCCTCGAGAACAATTCTAAGATCCCCTGATACAAAGCACCCCAGGGAAGCCTCAGAATGGGGGAAACTGGAGATTCCCATCTGTGAAAGTCACATACATCTAGCTCACAAGAACAAGCCAGAACAATTCCAAGGATTGTGGCCCTGAAGGAAAAGCCTGACAACGATAAACCCAGGGCTAGTTCACTTCAAGGCCTTTCCCTCTATAGGATTTTCTGTGTCATTGGTGATGCGGAAGAAATATTCTAACCTTGTTTGTAAGGCGCTACTTTAACACTGCCTTGGCCTTGTGCATGAAAGGGTACACACAGCAGGCAGGGTTGATCATCAGTTCTAGCCAACAGTTAACAGGCAAGAGTAGCTCACTGTGTCTAGACTGAGCAAAAAAATGCGGTTTGTGCTGAATAATTTGCCTGCTCTCTCTCTGCAAGTCTAGAATCTTGGTAAATGCCAGGCAGAGGGTGCCTGCCACCAGCTCCTGTAAAACCCTTGGGTGCTGTGTCTTTAGTGGGCTTTCCTGGATAGAAACATCGCACATGTGCTGCTGCACCTTCAATGCTGGGGGAAGAGGAAGCTCTAGGTGACCCCTCGGGGAAGGGAGGGAGCATAAGGTAGCCTGCACCTGGATTCCTCTCGACTCCCCCGGGTCTTTGTCCCTGATGACCTGGTTGTATATATATCCTCACCATGTCACTGTAGTGAACCCTAGCTGGGAGTACCCTGATTCCTGCTAGCAAACCTTTCAATTTAGGAGAAGTCCTGGGGTCCCCTGAAACATACCATGCGGCGCCACAAAATTTTATTGTTATTTTTAAGTGGTAAAATACATGAAAATTTTATCCATAGAATTTACCACCTTAACCATTTTTAAGTGTTCGGTTCAGTGGCATTAAGTACCTTTAAACTGTTGTGCGACCATCACCACCATCCATCTCCAGAACTCTTTCATTCTCCAAAACTGACACTCTACTCCCACTAAACAATACCTCTGTTTCCCCCCAGCCCCCGGCAACCACCATTCTACTTTCTGTCTCTATGAGTTTGGCTCTTCTAGGGATCTCACATAAGTGAAATCATACAGTATTTGTCCTTTTGTGACGGGCTGATTTCACTTAGCATAATGTCCTCAAGGCTCATCCATGTTGTAGTGTTATCGAACCAAGTCCGTGTGCCCGACGCACGGCGAAGCCAAACAATACCAAAACGCTGGAGTTTGGAGCAGAGAAAGGAGACGGGTGAATCATGCCTTAAAAAACTCCCAACTTGGGAGTTCCCTGGCAGTCCAGTGGTTAGGACTCGGCGCTTTCACTGCGGTGGCCCAGGTTGGATCCCTGGTCAAGGAACTAAGATGCTGCAAGCCGTGTGGGGCGGCCAAAAACAAACAAACAAAGAAAACCACCACCCCAACCCCCCAAAAGCTTTCAGCAAAGCCCTTTTATAGGAAAGGTGAGGGAGGGGCGTGGTTAGTTGTTGCAGACTTCTTGGTGTCAGATCCTTTGTTCCTGAGGCCAGGTCATGGTCAGATCACAGGTTCCTGTAACCCTCCACCAAAACAAATGTTATTCTCTGTTCTGACGAGAAAGGGCAAGGTCCCAAGGCTCAACTTTCACCCTCTGAGGTCCAGGCCCTGGCTAAAAGTAGGGGGTCCCTGCACAGGCCGGTCACCCTGCCTGGGAGCGTTCGTCCAGCACCTCAGTCTGGGTCCTCCCGCCAGTGCCCAGGCCCGGCTGAGAAGGCAAATCTGGTAGTGCCCTCGGGACCAGGTGCCCAGACCCTGCCCAGCTGTCATCACTGAGGGAGCCAGGGGCCCAGGACCAGCCAGACTCAGGCTTCTCATTTAAACTGGAGGGGATCCGTTGTATAGGATCGATAGGAATACATGTTGTAGCAAATACCCGTATCAGGTGAAGTCCCAGGTCACAAACGATTGCCCTTGAGAATGGCCCCAGCCACAGAAGTGGACCTGAAGTAATGATGTGCAGTGTCCTTGCAACTGAACCCTGACCTCTGGCCACCTCCTAGTGGGAGGCAACGGATCTAAGCTGGACCAATTTTTGAAACTTGAACTGAGAGACTGAAGCTGGTTGAAGCTGTTACCTTTTTTTTTTTTCTGGTGCGGCTTGCGGGATCTCAGTTCCCCAACCAGGGATCCAACCTGGGCCACTGCAGTGAAAGCGCCAAGTTCTAACCACTGGACCACCAGGGAATTCCCTGAAGCTGTTACCTTAATGGCAATGTCCATATACTCCAGGTGCTGAGGCCTCCATGGTCTGTGACCCATGGAGACTGCCGCCGCCATCAGGTTGCCGAGGTAGGGATGGGGAGAGGTTCGCTGCTGCTTCAAGGCCTGGTCCCAGCCAGCGGGCAGCCAAGGGGAGGGCCCTCAGCCCGCCCTCAGGCCCCCACCTCACCCGCCCATCCCAAGGCCGGAGGGCCCCAGGGAGAAGGCCTCCATCAGCTCTCATCGCACTCTCTGCTCGAGGACCCCAACGAGGCTGACTGAGCGGGACCTCTAACCCTGGTCTCGCACTCAGGGTCTCGCGTTAACTGCCGCGTGCTAAGTGTGCGGCGGCTCTGCCGCCATTAAATAGCATGCAGGATACTACTGTACGTATGGACCACACCTTGTTTACCCATTCATCTGCTGATGGACACTTGGGCCATTGTGAATAATGCTGCTACAAGCGTGATTGTACAAATCTCTCTTCAAGTCCCTGTTTTCATCCTTTGGGGTATACACCCAAACATGGAATTGACGGATCATATGGTGACTAGGGTTAGCTTTTTGAGGAACTACTATACCGTTTTCCATAAAGGCTGCACCATTTTATCTTCCTACCTACCAAGGATTCCAATTTCTCTATATCCTCACCAGCACTTTTTTTTCTGTTTAATTGGCAACTTTTCTGTATTTTGAGACCTTCAAAATTTCCAAGGGATTTTTCTGTATTATAAATCAACAACCAACCAGCCAGCCAAAACTCCCAGAGGAAAGAAACCCTCGGGATAAACAGCCAAAGCCTAGGTTCTAAGGTTTCCAAGCCTTTGGGTATGGGAAGAAAATAGGGCGTGGGAGGGGAACCTCTTCACACAGAGAGAAACATCTGTGACTCAGTAAAGGCTGCTCAAGGGCTAGCCAAATTTCCATACATACGGTATGAAATTTGTAGCAAAAGAGCGGCACACCCATATGTACACACACACACACCCGCATGTGAGACAAAGCGAAGACTTTTACTTACCTAGAGGCATGAAGATAGATTATTTGACAGAGTCCATAAGATGAGCATAAAAATTAAACTCTTTATTTCATCATTTTAGACTCAAATAATGGTACAAATTTAAAAGATGAGCTTACTGTTACCAGTCAAATAAAGAGCTCACCAAGGTCAACACTATTTATAGGCACAGAAACTGAGTGAAAAACAAAACCAAACCCTCAAAACACAAAACGTGAGTACAGAACTTAACGTGAATACCATCACACACAGCAATGGGAGGGAGGCAGCCCAGAAGCTGTGTTTCTGACCCACTTACCTCACTCCGTTTCATTTCCCTTTTGACAAGTTACCAAGAATCCTAGCAGTGGAGATGAGAGGCTACAGCTGCCTTGGGTGGATGTACTCAGCGGCATTAACAGAGGCTATTTAACCTCTGCCGCCTAGTTTTGCAGATCCATCAGGGGCAGAGGGAGCCCGAACCTGGGAGAATGAGCGACCTGGGAGTGCAGGACCCAGTTCCCAGCTGACACGTGAGATAGGCAGCCTTGTGAGATGGTGCTGGGGATCCACTACTGGTCCTACTCACTCCCTGGCGTAACCCCCGCCCCCTTCGTGACTTCTGACTTGCTGGCGCTTGCCTTTGGCTTTCCTCACTTGCTCTCTTTGTTGAGGACAGCTGCCTGAGGACAACCGTGAGAAACTAAGACCCTCAGTCCAACAGGCTGCGAGGAACTGCCTCCTGTCCAGGACCACACGAGGGAGCTGAGAAGCAGGCCCTTCCCCCCGGGGGCACCCGGTCAACACCTTGACCTCAGCCTCGTGACAGACCCTGAGCTGGAGGACTTGGCTCAGCCCCGCCCAGATTCCAGACCCACAGAAACTGTGAGAAAATACACAGGCGCTGTTTTAAGTGGCTAAGTTCTGGGATGATCTGTCATATGGTGGTGATAGAAAACTAACACACCTGGGTAAACAATGATGTGCTTAAGGAGATAATAAAATCATTTGTTATTAATTCTGAAATAGCATTTACAAATTATTTATATAAAATCAACTAACAACTGAGTTTATCTCAACTTCAAGGAAGAAAACCAAAACTTTACAACTTGGGGCAAAAGAGTTTAGTGTTGCATACAAATGAAATTTCTCTGAGGGTTCCAGCTAACTACAGAGCTTTCCGACTCCCTGCAATTGCCATCAAGTCTGAACATCACACTCCATAAAATTTCTAAGCTGGTTTTTAAAAACAATGGAAAACAAAATATTGTCTGTCTTCTTGGTTAAATTTACTTTGCCATAAAAGTCTTCATTTGTACAGTTAAGCATGACTTTCAAAAGTGAGCTTTCCCATTTACATGAAATGTCCAGGATAGGCAAATCCACAGATAGAAAGTAGATGAGTAACTGGCAGTGCCAGGCCAGAGAACGGGGAGTGACTACTAACAGGCACGGGGCTTCCTTTTGGGATAATGAAAATGTTCAGAAAAGATAATGGTGACAGGGGCTTCCCTGGTGGCGCAGTGGTTGAGAGTCCGCCTGCCGATGCAGGGGATGTGGGTTCGTGCCCCGGTC
>NW_020174923.1:8065917-8091381 GCF_003031525.2 Neophocaena asiaeorientalis asiaeorientalis | reverse complement strand
AAAAAAAAAAAAAAAAAAAAAAAAAAAAAAGTTAACATTTCCATTTAAACATCTCCCCAGATAGTTACATTCCATTCCCAGACACACTTATGGAATGGTGTCTGCTGTAAAAAGATATATAAGTGACGGCAGCCTGCCACCATAGCTTAGACCTCACTACATGTTTTGGGGTTGTTTTTTTTTTTTTTAATGCGTTGCATCCTCCAGGAAAATTACTAGCAAAATCCTCCCCCAGGAAATGTGTTTTTGTTCATTTACAAATGTTAGATTCCTGTTTTTAAAACTTAAGACAATTTTTACCTCATTTCATAATACTTGATTAGCGCCCCCCTCCCTTGCTATGAACTACAAGGTAAGAAAACTTTATCAAACAAAAACATTTAAAGAGAAAGAATGTGCAAATCTTTTCAAAGATTCCATTTCAGCATCACATGATTTATTTAAATGTCATTCCCAGACACGTGTGGGGTGGCATATGCTCCCTCTTATTACACAGTAACACATACGCCATACCCAGCAGGAGTCTTTATATGACATATGGCCTAGTAGTTTCAATCAGAGCAAGATCGTTCAAAGAGAACAGGGGGAGAAGAAAACACCTACACGTTTATAACATGATCAAAAGGAACGTGAGACAGATGAACTGAAAAAACAACATCTTTGAACAATCACAATCGACAGTACAAGTCTCCCTTATTCCACTAGTTTTAAACAACTAACATCTGTAAACTTGAATACCAACTCTGGCAGATTTAGCAGTCTTAAATCTCTGATTTTCCATCCTAAACATCCTCCAATGTACTGTGAAGATGAGAGCGGGCCTCCTCCACCGAGCCCTACCGCCCAGCCGAGCTGTCTGAAGAGGCAGCCTCCTCTCGTGGGCACCCTTCATCAAATACTTCGGTAGTCAGAGCCCCGGGCTACAATGGCAGCAGCTTCCCACTCCACAGTGAAGAAGGAAATAGTTCCAAAAAACCCAAATATCACCATGACCAGGAGTTGCCAATGAAGGAGAAGGTAGTTACTGTAGAAAAATGCCACGGCTGCGCAAATGGACTAAAAATAAACAAGACAAAACAGATCACAAAATGCACACAGGTGACCCAGCCGCTCCACAAAGAGCCCCACCGCTCTCTGACCCAAGGCTTCCTGGGCCTTGCACTGCTCCCTGCTCTTTCTGCATCTAGATGGCACTTCCTTTGTCACTAGCTCACAAACATGCACCACAAACTCCGGCTGAGAGCTGGGAACAATCAAGTAAGCTATTGTTTAAAATAGTATTTTGTAAAAAACAGGAGTTATAAAATAATGTACGTGAACAGTGTGAAACACTCCTGTTGTATGTGTATACTATGAGTTCTGGTATCTAAGGAAGTCTGAGCCACAGAGAGACCAGAACATAAAATCTCTTATACAAGTGATGGGGCAAAAAAGATCACACTACTCATTGCTTCCTAACTCTAGTCACAAATCCTTTTTTTTTTTTTTTGCGGTAGGCGGGCCTCTCACTGTTGCGGCCTCTCCCCGTTGCGGAGCACAGGCTCCGGACGCGCAGGCTCAGCAGCCATGGCTCACGGGCCCAGCCGCTCCGCGGCATGTGGGATCCTCCCGGACGGGGGCACAAACCCACGTCCCCTGCATCGGCAGGCGGACTCTCAACCGCTGCGCCACCGGGGAAGCCCTATTATTTATTTTATTTTATTTTTTATTTTTGGCCGCGCCATGCAGCACGTGGGACCTTAGTTCCTTGACCAGGGATCAAACCTGCGCCCCCTGCATCGGAAGTGCAGAGTCTTAACCACTGGACCTCCAGGGAAGTCCCACAAATCCTTTTAAAGGTTGTCCTTGACTTTCATTTAAGAAACATTAAGAAAACAAAGTTAAAGCGCCATAAAAAATAGACCCTGCTTTAAACACAATCTGAAGAAGCGGTTTCACCTGCACAAATTTAAAGACTGCAAAAGCTGGTGCACTGTCTTCCGAATAGAGGAAACCTAGAACACTAAGCAGCTGGGTGTTGAAGCAGCTGTCTCCAAGCCCCAACAGGAGGCTGCAGAGGATGGCGACTTCTTTGCTGAATAAAACAGAATCAATTTAGAGTGAGCGTTGACAATATTTGTTATAGCTGATTGAAATGTAGAAACAACTCACCCACGGAAGCAT
Organism: Neophocaena asiaeorientalis asiaeorientalis; assembly: GCF_003031525.2. Classification (NCBI taxonomy): domain Eukaryota; kingdom Metazoa; phylum Chordata; class Mammalia; order Artiodactyla; family Phocoenidae; genus Neophocaena; species Neophocaena asiaeorientalis. The sequence goes on along the minus strand of NW_020174923.1, from coordinate 8,089,218 downwards.
TTTACTTTCAAGTTTTAAACACTATGAAACAAGTATGAATAAATACTGGAATTTACAAAGTCAGAATTCATGCTCAAACGCCCTCACCTTCACAGTCTAGCAAACTCTGGTCTACTAACTATTGGGGAAGCAAACACTGTGTTTGGGGCAGAGCTGCTCTTGGACTGTGGATCTAGACATAAACACTCACATCTACAATGACTTTGAGAGTTGAGCGCAAGAAAATGACACCCTCAAAGCTCCTGTGGACACTGTGAGAGAACGGGGTGGCTGGCTCAGATGGCAGATCACCCCTCGCTCCTCATTGCTCTTCCTCGGGGTCCAAATTTCTAGAGATTTCACTGGTTGAAAGGCAGAGATATAAAGTTCAAATCAGATACTTATGTGCTCCTTCACAGATCAAGAAAAAGATTTAGTGGGGAGAAAGGTTAAAACCAGCAATTAGAAAAATAACTTGGGATTCTCTATGGATTCCTATTTAAACTCATTCTGGCTTCATTAACACTGGACAGATGACTTTATAAAGATAACAGACTTGCAGAAAAGGATTAACTGCTCCATTCTAAATTCCTAGCCATGCTCTACCTCCCACCCTTCCTTAAATTACTAGAAAAAGGAGAGTCACTGTACCTGGGTTTGATGTAAGCACTGCTATCAGTTCCTTCAACAGGAGCTATAGGGGCATCCCCCGGCATGTTGAGAAATATTAAATAAAAAGCTATAAAATGCACCAGGATGCCCAACAGCACAACTGGATTCCTACCAAAACGATTATTCTTGCTCAGCAGGCCAAAGAGGCTTCCACCTATAAAATCAATGAAGGAGAGAACAGAAAAACCCAAGGCCAAGTTAATATATCAAAATCTTAGTTCTTTAAAAAAATAAATTAAACGGACAAAACACAATAGCTAATTTAATCAAAAAAGAAAGAAACAAAGGCGGCACAAATATAGAAAGTAAGAAATAACTGTTGAAACAGAGTTATTAACAGAGCCCCGGGCTACAATGGCAGCAGCTTCCCACTCCACAGTGAAGAAGGAAACAGTTCCAAAAAACCCAAACATCACCATGACCAGGAGTTGCCAATGAAGGAGAAGGTAGTTACTGTAGAAAAATGCCACGGCTGCGCAAATGGACTAAAAATAAACAAGACCAAACAGATCACAAAATGCACACAGGTGACCCACCCCCCCACACGCCAAAAAAAAGTACCAGAAATATGACACAATGGTTTTGAAGACGCGACAAAGGGCAGTGATCTTTGAGAGTCAGGAAACAAATGAGGTGAGGCCCACACCTGCCCCAGCTGACTGAGAGGCTGTGGGCTGCAGGGAGGGAGAGGGAGAAGAGGAGGGAAGGCAGGTGGAGGTCCGCAGCCTCTCTGAGTTGAGGAGACAGAGCTGAGAGTCTGGGGAGACAAGGTGCCTGAGTCCCCAAGACAGAGTATAAGAAAGGACAGCTGATCAGCACAGGATGTGAGTAAATTAGCGGAGGCCTGGAAAGAAACTTCCAAGAGGATTAGAGGTATTAGTGCCCTGCCCTGGGCAGGGAAGAGTGCCTGGTCCCACCAGCCAGACTGGAAATCTTATTATTCACGGGCACTGGGTGTACACAGAAGGGTCTTCCATCAGGGGTGAGGGATAATTAGCCCCAGTCTGAGCAGTGCTCTGATCCCGTCCAACAAATTTTAAAAGCAAGACCTAAAAAAAATCACACTGTTTCCAAGTAAATGAACCACATCCAAGAACAAAGCTCAAGAACGCTAACAGGAATATAAAGAATATCCTGCACCCAACAAGGTACAGTTCACGATGTATCGTATCCACAACACTACCAGGCATGCAAAGAGACAGGAAAACAGGACCCATCGTAAGCAGACAAATCAGTCAAACACACAGAGTTAGCACATGACCCAGCAATTCTAGTGCTGGGTTTACATGCAAGAGAAACGAAAACATAAGCTCACACAAAAAGTATACACCAATGTTCACAGCAGCATTACTCATAATGGCCAAAACGCGAAAACAGGGCTTCCCTGGTGGCGCAGTGGTTGAGAGTCTGCCTGCCGATGCAGGGGACGCGAGTTCGTGCCCCGGTCCGGGAAGATCCCCCATGCCGCGGAGCGACTGGGCCCGTGAGCCATGGCTGCTGAGCCTGCGTGTCCGGAGCCTGTGCTCCGCAACGGGAGAGGCCACAACAGTGAGAGGCCTGCGTACCGCAAAAAAACAAAAACAAAAAAAACAAAAAAAAAAGCAAAAACAACCCAGATGTCTGTGACATGATAAATGGATAAATAAAATGTAGTAGATCCATACAACTAAATATTATTTGGTAATAAAAAGGAATGAAGTAAAAAATAAAGAAAGAAAAAGAAATGAAGTACTGATACATGCTACACCATGGGAAAATCTTGAAAACGTGCTAAGTGAAAGAAGCCAGACACAAGAGACTATACATATTGTATGATTCCATTTACACAAGATGTCCAGAATAAACAAACCTATAAAGTAGATTAGCAGTTTCCTGGAGAAGGGTGATGACAATGTTCTATAATTAGATTACAGTGATGGCGGTACAACCCTGTGAATATACTAAAAAACACTGACCTGTATACTTTAAATGGGTGAGCTACACGTCATGTGAATTATGTCTCGATAAAGAAAAAGACAACACTACCCCAGAGCTGTTGCAGATGTTAGAATGAGCAAAGACATTAAAACAATTACTGTAACTGTATTAACATGTTCACACACACACACACACACACACGTGCCAGGTGTTGGCAATAAATTAGAGGAGGGGTACCGGTGCCCTGCTAGGAACCGGGCCCCACAGCAGGAGGGGAGCAGCAGGCCAGCCGCTTCTTCTGTATTTACAGCCGCTCCCCATAGCTCGCATTACTGCCTGAGCTCCGCCTCTTGTCAGGTCAGCAGCGGCATTAGGTTCCCATAGGAGCGTGAGCCCTACTGTGAACTGTGCACTCGAGGGATCTGGGCTGCAGGCTCCTTTTGAGAATCTAATGCCTGATGATCTGAGGGGGAGCTGAGGCGGTGATGCTAGCGCTGGGGAGTGGCTGCAAATACAGGTTATCATTAGCAGAGAGGTTTGTCTGCACAGAGACCATAATAAACCAGTTGCTTGAAGACTCATATCAAAACCCTATCAGCGGGGCTTCCCTGGTGGCACAGTGGTTAAGAATCCACCTACCAATGCAGGGGACACGGGTTCGAGCCCTGGTCTGGGAAGATCCCACATGCCACGGAGCAAGTAGGCCCGTAAGCCACAACTACTGAGCCTGCACGTCTGGAGCTTGTGCTCCGCAACAAGAGAGGCCGCGACGGTGAGAGGCCCGCGCACCGCGATGAAGAGTGGCCCCTGCTTGCCGCAACTAGAGAAAGCCCATGCACAGAAACGAAGACCAAACACAGCCAAAAATAAATAAATAAATAAATAATGGGTTAGGATTTGAACAAGACACCTGGCCAAAAAAGATATACAGATGGTAAAAATCATACCAAAAAATCATATACTATTAGGGAACTACAAATTAAAATCATATCTATCAGGATTGCTGAACTCCAAAAATATGACAATATCAATTGCTGAAAAGAAAAAAAACAAACCCTATCAGTGAGTGCCACGTGACAATTAAGCTGCATCTTATGGAGTAGACTGGACATAAGCAACGCATGTCAGGTGCCACTGTCTCCCATCGCCCCCAGCGGGACCATCGAGTTGCAGGAAAACAAGCTCAGGGCTCCCACTGATTCTGCATTACGGTGAGTTGTGTAATTATTTCATTATATATTACAATGTAACAATAATAGAAATAAAGGGCACAGTAAATGTAATGTGCTTGAGTCATCCCGAAGCCATCCCCCCGCCCCCATCCATGGAAAAACTGTCTTCCATGAAACTGTTCTTGGTATCAAAAAGGTTGGGGACTGCTGAATTAGGGAACAAAAATACACCAAAGTCTGCTTTCCCCATAGTGCTTATCACTGTCTGACATTCTAAGTTTCCAATGTTTTTTATTGTCTGTGTTCTTCCCCAAGAATATAAGCTCCATGTTTTGTTCATACAATGGATTCACAACAAATATGTGTTGAATTGGTAAGTTCCTCATATGTGACACAACACCCAATATACTGCAAGCATTGAACGGATCATTGCTGAATAAGGAATACCTGGTGGTATAATAAAAAGAGATTTGGTCTTTGCCTTGTCCTCTTCTCCGCTCCACTTTCCGGCATGGAGCTCTTAAAACCCTAGGAACTTCTCAGTGAAAGGAATGTCTCTAGTTATCTTAACTAATCCCTTCCAATGACACCAGAGTTTATGATGATGAGGTGATCCTTGAGGGGGTCTGGAGGTGGCCCTAGATAGTCAGGATGGGGGCTGGTTGTCAGAAGGACCCAGCCTTGATTAGAGGGTTGGAACTTTCAGCCCCACCCCCCAATCTCAGGGGAGGGGAGAGGGGGTAGAAACTGAGTCTAATCACCAATGGTGGATGATTTAATCAACCATGTGACATAATGAGATCTCCCTAAATCCCTACAAAACAGGTTTGGGAGAGCTTCCTGGTGATGACTGCATCCACATGATGGGAGGGTGCCACACCCAGCCTCCATGCGGACAGAGCTTCCTACACTAGGGGCCCTTCTGGACTTTGCCCTAGGTACCTCTTCATCCGGCTGTTCATTTGCATCCTTTATAATAAACTTTAACAGTAAGTATAGCATTTTCCAGGGGTGTGGTGGGAACCCTTGAATGTGTAGCCAAGCTGGACAGAAGGGAAGATAGCCTGGGACCCAGGACTTAACGACTGATGTCTCAAGTGAGGCTGGTCTTGCAGGACTACACCCTTGAACCTGTGGAGTCCAATGCTAACTCCAGTAGTGTCAGAATTGAACTGTATTGTCGCACATCCAACTGGTGTCAGAGATTCAGAGAATAAGAAATTCAGGAATTCTAAAGATGCAGATGTAGAGAGTGGACTTGAGGACATGGGGAGTGGGAAGGGTAAGCTGGGACAAAGTGAGAGTGTGGCATGGACATATAGACACTACCAAATGTAAAACAGATAGCTAGTGGGAAGCAGCCGCATAGCACAGGGAGATCAGCTCAGTGCTTTGTGACCACCTAGAGGGGTGGGATAGGGAGGGTGGGAGAGAGACACAAGAGGGAGGAGATATGGGGATATATGTATAGCTGATTCACTCTGCTATAAAGCAGAAACTAACACACTAAAAAATAAAAAATAAATTTAAAAAAATTCAGGAATTCTAATACACCTTCCCTAAGTATTTTAAGAGGAAAAGCTGGGAGAGACCATATGTTTTCTTACTTACGGTTTTGTCTTGAATTATTTGGCAAATGTTTTGTAATTTAGTTTTAGAACAGTGATAACAACAACAAAAAGACATACCCATTTGTATAAAAGCAAGGAAACAGAAATTCAAGGATAGAGAGGTGAAGTACATTTAAAATTTCTATAACAAAGTGATTTAGTGCAAAAACTTTTTTTTTTAAACCAACCTAAAATTTCTCCAATGCCAATGAAAATGCCAGAAAGTCCAATGAGGCTTTTCTCTTCTGTTCCAAATTTATTTATAGCGCCGATACAGGTTCCATATACACCAGAGAAGAAAGTCAATTCCAGACCTTCAGAAAAAAATGAAATTTAAATTACAGTTGTCCCTAGGTATAAAAATCCATAGATGCTCAAGTCCCATAGTCAGCCCTCCATATCCAAGACTCTGCAGCCTCAGATTCAACCAACCATGGATTGGGAAGCACTGGATTTAGTATTGAAAAAAATGCACAGTCTCCCTTTCCTGGTTTTTCTTCATGACTAGTAGTATTTGAGCTATACACGCATAAAACAAAATCCACACAGGCTGAAATGTTACTCCCCAAGCACAGCATAATTTTACGTGACCTAACTGATGACATGGAACTAGCCACAAGATGGCAGTTGTCACATATTTCAGATAAAAGCATACAACTCAAATAAGCGAAGACATCCTTATGTTAAAAATGGTCACTCTGTGCGCAGACAGGGGATGAACAGAGAACATAATTAACATAAACTTGTAACAGTGAAACTAAAGTGCTCATTATCCTTATTAATAGCTTCCCAAGGGAACAGGGATATACATTTGTAAGACCAATACCTACTATCCACTTTTGCTTAAAGTCAAAAGTTTTAATTAAACACACTGTCCTAGGAAAAGAAATTCCAAAAATTCGGGTAGCAAGTTAGAGCAAATGAGTAGAAGACCTGATTCCTTAACGCTACAAAACCTTAACTGAATTTTGAGGATGTTTAATATTTATTCTGTTCGACCTAAAAATAAGACGTTTATACCAATGAGGCACATACAGTTGAACCTTGGACAACACGGGTTTGAACTGTGTGGGTCCATATAGACTACAGGATCCACAGCTGGTTCAATCAGCAGATAAGGAATCACGGACACAAAGGGCGGACTAAAGTTATATGAAGATTTTAACTGCGGGGGAGGTCAGCACCCCTAATCCATCCCTTCACTGTTGAAGGGTCAACTGTAACGGCAAAAGTAATAATTGACACATTAGAGCAATTTTTACAAGGAAACTGATTTCCTTAAGACCTAAGAGTATTCCACCTATTATCACATCACATTATCACTATAAGCCACAGAACTCATTCCATTTCATTAAAAATTATCTTAATTCACGCCAAGTTACACAGATTTACTCATGATTATTTTCTGTAGTGTTCTATTTTGCCCTAAAATCACTGGTTGGGATGAACCGGGCCTCCCAGTTTTCAAACTCTTGTGCAGAATCTTCCCACACTGCATTTGGGCTGGCCCTATTATTTGCTTTCACCAGTGTGGGAGGGGGTCACATAGCTGGCTGAGACACAAGGAGAAATCTGAGACCCAGCTAGCATCAGACCCGTTCAGACATGCAAATGAAACTTGCTTGGAAGTTTTAGCCTCAGCCACCCTTTAACAGCAGCCACAAGAGACCCTGAGACCATCAGAAAAACCATTTAGCTGAGACCAGTCAATGCACAGAATTGTGAGAAAGTAACACAGTTGCTGTTTTCAACCCTTACTGTAATTATGCAGCCACAGAAAACCAAAACCATAATTAATCCCATTACCTGTATAAGCAGTTGTAATGCTAAGAAGGAGCATCTCCTTGGTGACACATAACTTAAGAGACTTTTCTATAAAAAAGGAAAAAAAAAATTTAGGAGTACTTAACTACATTCTAATCAATCAAACAAAACTTATAAAACATTCATTCAACCAAAACACCTCTTGTCAATAATGCCAATAAACAAATACATTGGGACAGAGGTTAATGATTCAGATTAAAATGGTTAGGGTATGAACTAAATCTGCCCTATAAAAAAAATGTTGATTTCAACTGTGTAAATATAGTCTAGAGTTGTGCTTTCTCTAACACATTCTCCAGCTCTCATGAAAACAAAACATGAAACAGAGAAAAGAAATAGAACCAAACAAAACAACAGAATATTCCAACAGACTTGATTAAAGGCTAGGCTATTAAGAGAGTCAGCAGTTGGCAAAGTGCTGACTTCCCTAAGGAACTGTCACAGGGCAGCTTTAACACTGGACTCTAGGTCAGAATCAGCAGCGGAGCTCTTTGACCACCAGAAGCTGGGATGCCGCTTCCTGAGATTCTCTCTCTGGATCTGAGGACTGAAACTTCAGTTCTGCCTATTTGCTTCTGATCCCCTTAATGTTTATTTTTATGTTGTTCAACTTAGTTGAAATCTGCAATGGAAAATGCATTTCTAAAAACTGCACGTTTTAACTTTTTTGAACCTGCTCACATTTCATAATTTAAGGCCACTTATCTAGGATCCTACTAATAGCAGATCCAGATTTTTTAAAAAGGTGGCGGGGAAAACGAAACCAAAATCCACCCCAAATCAGAACCAGCCTGGAAATAAATGAAAGCTCTCCAGTCTCACAGAGACATTATTTGGTGCGGCCAGCTCTGCAGCAGGAGTGCTCAGGCCTCAGTTCAGCCCTGGAGGTGGTGGTGTGGCCCCTACAGCTCATCCTTGGCCTGAGGATCCAGATTTTAGTTCCTATTCAACGGATGACTAGAAAACTCACATAAATCACAAACACTCTGTCCTGAATTTCTCCATATACAAAAGAAGATAGTCTTTTTTTCTTCTTCAATTTCACGAAAATAAAGTGAAACTAAAAGCAAGAAGATATTTTCACCAATCATTTTCACATACTTCCAGAAAAAAAATACATGATCAACAAAGTTTAAAACAATATTTTTAATTAAAAACATTACATTAGCAAAGCATATCTGCTTTTGACTAATCAGAAGATTTAGGTAACGAAAAGAAATTTTAAAACATAATCTAGTATGATCCTATAATGGTGAATTCACGTCATTATACATTTGTCCAAACCCATAAAATGTACAACACCAGGAGTGAGCCCTAATGTATGTAATCTATGGACTCTAGGTGATAATCATGTGTCACTGTAGGTCCTCTGATTGTAATAAATGTACCACTGTGGTGAGGGACAATGATAATGGGGAAGGTTATGTGCGGGTGAGGGCAGGGCATATATGGGAAATCTCTGTATCTTCTTCTCAATTTTGCTGTGAACCTAAAACTTCTCTAAAAAATTGTTTATCAAAAAAAAAAAAACCAATATAATCTATTTGCAGAAACCAACAAACTGATCCTAAAATTCATATGCAAATTCAAGGGACCAATAATAGCCAAAACAATCCTGAAAAAAACAAAGCTGAAAATTCATGCTTTCCAATTTCAGAATTTACAATAATCAACACAGCATTGTACTGGCATAAGGACAGGCATAGATCTAGAAATAAACTCTTACATTCACAGTCAATTGATTTTCAACAAGGGTGCCAACACAATTCAATGGGAGAAAGAATAGTCTTTCCAGCAAATGGTGCTAGGACAACTGATCTCCACGTGCAAAAGAATGAAGCTGGACTCCTCCATCCCAACATCCATAAAAATTAACTCAAAATGGGGCTTCCCTGGTGGCGCAGTGGCTGAGAGGCCGCCTGCCGATGCAGGGGACACGGGTTCGTGCCCCGGTCTGGGAAGATCCCACATGCCGCAGAGCGGCTGGGCCCGTGAGCCATGGCCGCTGAGCCTGCGTGTCCGCAGCCTGTGCTCCGCAACGGGAGAGGCCACAACAGTGAGAGGCCCGCGTACCGCAAAAACAAACAAAACAAAACAAACAAACAAAAAATTAACTCAAAATGGATCACAGACCAAAATGTAAAAGCTAAAACTATAAAAGTCTTAGAAAAAAATACAGGAGTAAATCTTTGTGACCTGGAGTTAGGCAAAGCCTTCTAGGACACCAAAAGCACACACAACAAAAGATAAAATAGCTAAATCAGACTTCATCAAAAATTTAAAACTTCTGTGATTCAAAAGATACCATCAAGAAAATGAAAAATCAATCCAAAGTCGGGGAACTAAGATCCCATGAGCAGCATGGCGTGGCCAAAATAATTTTTTTTTTTTTAACTTGATTTTGGCCACACACACAGAGGCTGAACCTGGGCCATGGCAGTGAAAGCACCAAATCCTAACCACTAGACCACCAGGGAACTCCCTGAACAGGTTATTGATTGTGGTGACCGTTGCACAACTCTGTGAATATACTAAACACCACTGAATTATACACTTTCAATGGGTGAACGGTACACTACTACGAACCACATCTCAATAAAGTTATTCTATTAAGGAAAATAATCTGACACCTTAATGGGTCTCTTCCCAGACTTTCTCTATGCTTTTTTTATTAAAAAGAAATTCCACTATTTATACTATTTTATAATTTATTTTCACATAACAAACGTTTTCTACTATTCGTAGTGATCATTTTAATGGCTACAGTAATCTGTTGGATAGATGGCTATTAGTTGAATATTTAAATTATTTCCATTTCTCACTAATATAAACAGTAGTTAAATCTTGGCCAAAATTCTTAACTATCTCCTGAGGATAATCCTATTAGTGGAATTGCTGGGGTAAAGGTATAAACATTTTTAAGGCTTTTGATACTTACTGACAAATCACAGAAAGTAATACAGGTGTATATTTTTAGCATTGTGGTCTTACGCATGTACCTATGCCCCATATACTGAGAATTATTTTTTATCTTTTGAAATTTGATAGAAAACTTAATTTGCATTTCTTATACTTAGCTTATAATAATTCTCCTTTGTTTATAAAATAAATATTTTCTACTGGAGTGTTTATGCTTTTCTTATTGGTTCATAACTATCATATACTGTAAATATTTTCCCTGCCACTTTAACTCATTAGATTTTGAGAGACTGAAATTTTATATTTTAGGTAACCAAAGAGCATTCTTTTTTTTAAATTTAATATTATTTTAAAATTTTATTTATTTATTAATTTATTTCTCTTTGGCTGCATTGGGTCTTCACTGCTGTGCGCGGGCTTTCTCTAGTTGCGGCGAGCGAGGTCTACTCTTCATTGCGGTGCACAGGCTTCTCACTGCGGTGGCTTCTCTTGTTGCAGAGCATGGGCTCAAGGCGTGCAAGCTTCAATAGCTGTGGCTCACGGGCTCTAGAGCACAGGCTCAGTAGTTGTGGCGCATGGGCTTAGTTGCTCCCGTGGCATGTGGGATCTTCCCGGACCCGGGCTCGAACCCGTGTCCCCTGCATTCACAGGCGCATTCTTAACCACTGCGCCACCAGGGAAGTCCCCCAAAGAGCATTCTTTTCCCTGTTTGACAGAGCTGCGTGAAAGGCTTTCCTCACCAAATTAATTTCTTCCGGTTACTATTATGGCTTCATTTTTACATTTAATCTACCTGGAATGTTAGTGTAAGACTCCATTTTTTCCCATGCAGTCAGCTGTCTGGCCTTGCTTTTCTAAGACTACTTTACTGTATTCCGAATTCCATTGTGGGTCTAGACTTCAGTTCCACTGCTCTTTGTATTCCAATGTTTTCAAATGGATTCATAACAGGTTTTGCTATTTATTAGGGAAAGTTCTTTTTAAAAATTATATTGGCTATTGACAGACGTTTACTCTTCCAGGTGAACTTTAGGAACCTTTCATCAGGACCAAAAAATAAATTTAAGAAAATTTCATTGAAATTTTCTAGAATCGCATTACATATATACATTCAACTGAGGAATTAAGTGCCTTCTAGATAAGCAAGAACCCTTTCTGTACAATACCTACTATGGCACCAACTGAAGGAAAGTCACGATTAAATAATAAATGAACCACCGGCTCACAGACAGAAAAGCGTGGACCTTCTTTTTCCTTTCTCTCTTTGCCTTCGGCTTCCTTGCTGCCTCATAACGTCACATTGCTCCCTAGCTGCCAGGAATCGTCACCTAAATTTAAATTTTCTTGCCCTATAGCACCTCATATGTCTTGTCTCTTTTGGCCGCTGCCTTCTTTCTCCCCATTCAAACCTGACAGCCCAGTTTCTTATTACTACTGAACCCTACACCAAGTAACCAACCAGCTCCGTGATAAAAGGCACGAGGCCCTAACTGTGTTAGTGTCTCATTTTACAGAGGAGTTGAGGTAAAGTTTGTACAACTGCCTAGGAATGACAACCTGAAACTGGTTAATATCAAGAGACATCCAGAGAGGGGTTCAGTAATAGAGCAGGGAGGCTGCATCAAGCCTCCCCAAGGCTGGACGAACCATCCCATAAGCCTGAAGGCCATCAGCCTCCCTCTGCCTGACTCCATGTTCACCAAAGAAGCCAACGTGGCTTTCTAGGCCTCTGATAACAAGAAAGGGATGCCCTGTTTGACCCTGGGTAAACGATTTCTCTAAGCCTCAGTTTTCTCTTCTATAAAATGGAGATAATGATACGTGTGTGTTATACGATACTCACAGAACTGTCGTGAGAACAACACAACATAAAGCACATCGAGAGGTTTAGTCAGGAAGAACCCTCAAGAGATGAGCGTGATTGGCCTTACACGCTACTGGGTCACCCAAGCTCCTGCGTTGCTCTGAGGAGTGGCAAGCGATGCGCGAAGCAATGGTCTGTGTCCTCACTTCCTCGGGTAAACTCCTAACCCTCTGCCTCCTCCTCCTCAGGCCCCCTCACACACATGCTCAGGTAGGGCACGGAATTACCCTCCATCCCTCACATCCCCCACGTTACAGAGATACTTACTGAGAAGACTAGCATATTTCAGAGCGGCATACCTGGAAGCATGAAAATACTGGGGTATCGTCAATCCAAAGTTACCAGGGAAAGGGGGAAAGGCAAATGCTGAAGTTGTTCCTGAACAGTTCCTGCATTTCAGACTCAGAAAATACTTACTAAATGCATCTACTGCCTTTGTCATATTGTTCTGGGCAGACCTGAAAAGATAAAAAGAAAAAAGTTTTTCCCCTGAAAATGGAGAAAGAGAACAAAAATACTATCACATTTTCACTTAAATCTGTAAAAGCTCTGTCCTCTACGTGGTCTGGCAAACACTTTCAGTGGCCTCAACGCTCCCTGCTCCAGGGTGTCCCTTCATGACCCAGGTCCTTGCTTCAGAGAACGATGTGGTTAAAGTGCCACCGTGGAGCACGATTCCCTCACATTAAATTTATGGCACGGAGTCCTGCGTGTCTTTTTCACAAATGATACTCCAGGCAGGACAGAAATCTCCTCTACGCTGTTTCCAAACTGTAAAAACAATTTGTGAGGGGCTCAATCTTCCACCACTTCAACTATGTAAAAACTACTCTGTGGTTCTTCAGTGTTAGAACTCTTGAAAAGCATCGCCATCATTGGCGGTAGGGGGTTGGGTGCGATGTCATCTATGGGTTAAAAACGCGGGCTTTGAGGCTGAGGCCTGCTTTGCCACTTATTAGTCGTGTGGTTTTAGACAAGTGACTTCAGTTCTCTAATTTTCATTTCCTCATTTATAAAACAGGGACACTATCACTTACCTGTGAGAATTAATTGAGATAAAGTAACTTAAGTGTAATTATTCACAAGGTTAGGGTAAGAAAATTTTTAAGAAATTACATTTCTTACCCTACCAGCCAAGTCTACTCCTCTTAGATCTTTAAAGGATATCATTTACAAACAAACAAACCGAAAACAACAAGGACAGCAGAAAACAAACCTAAAGGAGATCTAGTTGACTTAAAAAAATAAATTACTAACACAAAAATGGTAGTATCTCCTAACCAACAGGAAAACTTTTTCCCCCACCATAGAAACTCATGCCTTCCCTGGAAGCAAATACTATGTGAATGCCATTTAGTGACAGCTCCCTCATCTAGTACTTGGACAGGATCAGGTGTGGGTTATACTATTATCACACTCAAGGCCCCAAATAAGTAGAAACTGATTTGTACTCTATAGACTATTAAAATATAATCAACTCAGCTACTATCAGCTGCAAATCATTCAAAGTGGATTCCACAAAGTGGAATCCTTTAAAATCAGATCCTACTTATTTCCTCAGCGGCTTCTAAGCACATCAAGAAGAAAATCCAAACCCCTGCTGTATCCTTATTTAATCAACCCTCTGTCTGCTGCATTACTCCCACAGTGCATTCCTACTTGCACTGTGAGAGGCCCAGGCACCTCTGGCATTCCTGGTGCCCACCACACCCCTTTCCACCCCTGGCATCTGCTGCAATGGCCATCAGTAGATCTTCACACCTTCTCACCTCCCAGCTCTCCACCACCTCCCCCTTTCTCACCGCCTTCTAGCACTTACTCTGCTATTTTCTTACAGGGTATCGTCTACCAGCCCCTCTACAATTAAGTTACATAAAAACAGGGAATTCTCTGTCTTGTTCATTACTCCTTCCCTCCCCTTTAGAAGATGGCTGGCACATGGTGCTATTTACAGAATAAAGACACAAGTTTCAAGTTTGGAAGACAATTCAGAAACAGAGAATGCTAAAAAAAGGCTAAGTGGTACCCCTCAGCATTGCACCTTATGACAGTTACATGATCCCTTGTCTATCAGAAAAGTTCCTTGAAAACAGGGACAGGTTGTATTTGTCTTTACAGCACCAACACCTAACATTTGCTGAATGAATGGGTGTTTAATTTTTGTTGAATTTGTGGCATTCATCTTCACAGACCCCTGCTCCAATATCCATTGGTTTGTGCTTAAAAAAATATGTATGTGGTACATATACACATAAATGTTTGTATACTTATATAAACATGTCTTTTTTGCTCTGAACGGTGCAAATTTTGAAGGCTTAATGATCCTATGACTGGAGAATTTTATGCCCTTTTTGGGCTTTAAAAAGGCAGCACAGAAAGTTCGATGCAAAGTTTTTAACAATAGGTAAAATGCTTATAAGGCAAGCTTCATAATTTTACCAATTCACAAAGCAAAACAAGAGTGGCAAAGATTTCTCATTCCCCTTTCTTCAAATCCAGATGATAACCTGCAGAGAAATCATCTGTGATGTTTCAAACAGTTTTACTTATAATTGAAATAGGTCCCTGCTTCCGGTGGCAGGGTCTGGGGAAGGGGAGGAAGGAGCCATGTCTTGCCTCGAACGTGGCAAGCAGCAGCCCCTGAAGCAGCCCAAGGACCAGGACAAGGAGATGGATGAAGAAGATAAGACATTTAAGCAGAAACAGAAAGAGGAGGGCTCAGAGAAGGGCCCCTGGCCAGAGGTGGAATTAAGAAATATGGCCAAAAGTAAGCTGTTCTCTGTGCCTGAGGCAATGATGGCCCTTAATTCCATTCCTGTTTAACCATCTGGATTTCCCAGTCATAACATCTGTTGCCACCTACAGCTAGAATGAAGTGTTGTTTGGGAGCCTATTGTACATTTAAAAATAAACTTTTGTTGGGACTTCCCTGGCAGTCCAGTGGTTAAGACTCTGTGCTTCCCCTGCACGGGGCGCGGGTTCCATCCCTGGTCGGGGAACTAAGATCCTGTGTGCCGTGCAGCTCGGCCAAAACAAAACAACAACAAAAAGTTTTGTTAAAAAAAAAGAAAAGAAAAGAAATATGCTCAAGGTAATTCACAATTTTTAGAAAAACAGGACTGTGTAATTGTTTCCCAGTAGGGACTACATCGGGGAAAACTACCTGCACAGGTTACTGCAAAATCCAGAGCATGGGGCTTCCCTGGTGGCGCAGTGGTTGAGAGTCCGCCTGTCGATGCAGGGGACGCGGGTTCGTGCCCCGGTCCGGGAAGATCCCACATGCCACGGAGCTGCTGGGCCCGTGAGCCATGGCCGCCGAGCCTGCGCGTCCAGAGCCTGTGCTCCGCACGGGAGAGGCCACAGCAGTCAGAGGCCCACGTGCCGCAAAAAAAAAAAAAAAAAAAAAAAATCCAGAGCATGGGTGTTAACCACAGCTCATCTGTAATGACTGCTGACGGCCCTGCCACTCACTTGTACCATATGATCGGAAAATTTTAGGGCTGGATCCAAGAAACAGTAACTGAGGATTGTTTGCTATATAACTTTTTTTTTTTTTTTCTTTTTCTTTTTGCGGTACGCGGGCCTCTCATTGCTGTGGCCTCTCCCGTTGTGGAGCACAGCCTCCAGACGCGCAGGCTCGGCGGCCATGGCTCACCAGCCCAGCCGCTCCGGGGCATGTGGGATCTTCCCAGACCGGGGCACGAACCCGCATCCCCTGCATCGGCAGGCGGACCCTCAACCACTGTGCCACCAGGGAAGCCCTGTTTTCTATATAACTTTATGAGCCTATATCCTCACACATTAAAACACAGGAAATGTCTGCTGAATTGAATGAGGGAACTGAGGCCTAGAGAAACTCAGGGGAACATTGCTACTGTCCACGGTCACACAGCTGGTGACCTGGGATTAGACTTAAATCCCCCACAAACCTTTTCACTACCTTCCCCGCCTCTGTCTACCTTCCTTTCCCTTCCTCCTCCCTGGCAGCTCCCCTTTATCTTCTTTCTCTGCTTATTTGCTTTAAAACTTTTCCCTCATGTCTGCCCAGCACTGGATTATCAGTTAGGGCTATAAAAGGCTGGCAATTCCTAGACTAGACCTACTCAAAATATAGTTTAAAATAGAAAGGAATGTTTCCAACTTCTTACTCGTTGACATCCAGGTCCTGGTCATCAGAAGATTCGTCTTCTCCCAGGACATTTTCGGAATCTGGTTTCCGAATGAGAAAGAAGAGAACCGCCCCCACAAGGCTAATCACTGTCAGGGCGATAAACACTGTTCTTCGGTCACTCTCTAGGGAGAAAAACAAAGACGAAAGTAGATAGTACTGGCCATACAAACAATTCCAGAGTTAGCATTATGTTCAGTACTGTGCTTGTTTATAACCATCAACACACTTTGTCATTAAATCTTACTTTACTGCATCAGTAAAAACCTAGGACAAGGAGAAAAATAGGACACATCCCCCTTTGTCTTTCAGTCAGAGAAATACTAATAAGCCAAAAGAAAAACAGCACAAGAACTTAATCTTATTCTTTTAATCAAAGAAGGGAACAGACAAGACAACTGAATTAAAAAGCCTTCTGACAACTGACTCGTCTCACACAGAGCATAACCTTCTCCCGCACTTTGAGATGCTGCCTGAAGTGCAGTCATAAACTGTGGTCTTAGTATAACAACATAATCCAAGGGAAAAGATGACTAAAAGCTAAAATCTGAGAGGACTTAGGGTACCACGGTTCACTAGAACAATGTGAACAAAGCAATATGGGGCATTCCTGTGGAACAGCTATTTTGCGTTGAACCTATGTGAATGAAGCACGGTGAATAAGACAAACCTGATATTTGAGTTTTCCCTTGCCAAGCAAAATATATGTAGAGATTTCCAAAGAACAAGCTGGGGGAAGAAAAGGAGGGAGAGGATATTGGGAAGTTATTTTCATATTTATGGGTTTTGAAATAATTTTTCCATTACCTGTAAAAGAAGAGAAAGAGAGGCCTACATAATTAAAGAAGTTATCTACCCGCCCTAAGTCATTTAAAACATCAACTTCACCCTCTTTCTGAAAAACTCAACTGAGTCAGATGGAATTGTCTCCTTCCACATGAGAGAAGCCTGATTCAGACTGTCCTCCAAAGACCTGACTCACTGTGAAACATGTGACTTATTGAAGCTCTGGAAATGACTCCTTGGAAACAAGTTTACCCTTCCTCTAAAATCCTATATTTTAAAGAATCGGTGAAAAAAAAAAATCCATGATTTAGTTATCTGCATCTAATGAGATACTTTATTTAGTATTTTCCTAGGGAAGAGATCATTCACTTACACTCCAGTTTCAGAATATACAATCTCTTAAAACAACATCTGCATTTGTTAAGACTTATCATGGCCAAAATTTTAGGCGTTTAGGATTCGTGAGGGTAAATCGTCAGGACAGATTCCATAACAGAATGACCGTTGTTGCTTTTTACTTAGGAAATATATAATATGCTGTATCGTTATAGAGTTAGTCTCACTTTAGAAATTTAATTGTTAACAGCTACCAGGTGGCATAGCTGGGTGGGAAGGACATGGCCTTTGGAATCCAGACGCTTGGATCAGTTAACTTTTAACTAAGCCTTTGTTATCTCATCTGTAGAATGGAGCTAATACCTTCTTATCGCAGGGGGTTGTGAGGATTATTGAAATTCAAGAGCCCAGTAGTACCTAAAGTATAGCAGGTGCTAAATACATTATGGTTAATATTATTTTCCATTTACTAGTCATAAATTCCAATGAGGTAGGTCCATGCATTTTTAAGTAATCCCATAAAATTTTAAATCTCCATCACATGTACCTAGGAACTTAACTCATGAAACAAGAAGATCTGAGTTTTCAACACAACCAGGGTCTAAAAAATGGTGTGACAAAAAAAATTATAGAAAGATTGAGCCGTAAGAATTATTACCTGGATTGTAGGAGTGCCCAGAAAATGCCACTGTTTCTCCCAATAGTGTGCTCATCTGAATTTATTGTCAGGCAGTTTCCTTGTGCTGTCCAAAGTACTAAAATTCAAACCAAAAGTTTGTCAGGGGAATGAAATCATTTAGCTTTATATATTAAACATATAAACAATATTCTTAGATAAGACCTGGAAAATAGGGAAAATGAACATCAAAATACTCACCAGCAGCTGCAATTCCAATGAAAACAGAGGCTGTGTAGAAGGACCACGGAAAAGGCTGGATAAAAACGGCAATGTACATGCTAAAATATAACAGGTCAACGTATTATAGTCAAACAATACCTGAAACAGAATGCCAATTATGCCTTCTAGGAATCAATTCTGAGGGATCTGTTCTTTTAAAATTCAGGCTGTAGGACTTCCCTGGTGGCACAGTGGTTAAGAATCTGCCTGCCAATGCAGGGGACACGGGTTCAAGCCCTAGTCCAGGAAGATCCCACATGCCGCAGAGCAACTAAGCCCGCAAGCCACAACTACTGAGCCCATGCGCCGCAACTACTGAAGCCTGCACGCCTAGAGCCCGTGCTCCGCAACAAGAGAAGCCACCGTGATGAGAAGCCCGTGCACCACAATGAAGAGTAGCCTCTGCTTGCCACAACTAGAGAAAGTCTGCGTGCAGCAAGGAAGACCCAACGCAGCCAAAAAGAAGAAAAAAAAAGAAAAGAAAAAGATTCAACCTGTAAAGGGCTTCTCTGGTACTGGCAAAAAGGGGACAAATGTGACCTATCCATTTATTAACGTACTATTTCAAATTTGTGAACTGAGACATTGAATAAAGGTCTGCAATTGGCCTCTGCCAACAGCTCAGTACACAGTGGGACTGCAGTTCTATAGCCCAGAAGAAAAGTTCAGTTATTTCGTTTTAATTCCCATTAGTCAACTTGATACAAAATAAGATTACTTCATGAGTTCTTTTCAACTCTTGTAGAAAAAGGTTTTTGGATGCTATTTTTATTGGTGGTAAAATGAAAGCAAATATACACAAATTCCATCACATTAAAACAATGGTATCCCTGAGCATCAAGTAGAGAACCAAATCCCTAAAACACTTCCTATAATCTATTCATCCGAGTCAGCAAGTTCTTGTTAAAAGTTTACTGTGTGCTTGAAAGAAGCTGAAGGTGTTCTCATTAAATGAAAGAAAATTGGACTACTCACCTGTAAAATAAACCACTAGCAAACATAGAGAGTTGAGGTCCTACAATGGCAACCACTGATGGTGTAATCAAATTTGAAGCAGAGAACACTCCATAAATAATTGCCATGCTGCACATACAACACACAAAAGGAAAAAAACAACACTCTTGAAAGATTGTCAAAAGATCACTTTTTCAAACCCACTTAGTCTACAGTTTATTTTGCAATAAGCACTCATATTCTTTAGTCAGAATTTATAATTATATCCTTACACTGAATGTCATATTAAAGTTTTCACTTGTACAAAACACTAAAGTCTTGTCAAATGTTTCTTTGAATCAGTCTGCCTTAGACAATATGGTTTTTAATGTACCAGTAAATTATAATAGCAGCTAACACAGCTCTATGAAAAACGTATCATTATCCTCATTTTATAGAAAAGAGAACTGATACACAGAGGGGTAAGTAACGTGTCAAAAGTCCAGCTGGATAGCTGGTCAGTGGTGGAGCCAGAATCCCATCCCTGGTAATCTGACTCCAGAGGCCCTAGTCAACCAATCTGCTCTACAAATTTAGCCTACAACTCCTGGCAACAGCATGAAATTTCACTGCTATAAATAATCACATAGTTAAAACTTGCTTAAACCAGAATTTATTAAACTCAACCTAACAGTCTCACTTGAACATTATTCAGCTACTGTAGACCTGGCCCCAGTATATATGTCTTGTAGCAAAGTGTGACTAAAATCATTTCAAGAGGGGCTTCCCTGGTGGCGCAGTGGTTGAGAGTCCGCCTGCCGATGCAGGGGACACGGGTTCGTGCCCCGGTCCGGGAAGATCCCGCATGCCGCAGAGCGGCTGAGCCCGTGAGCCATGGCCGCTGAGCCTGCGTGTCCGGAGCCTGTGCTCCGCAACGGGAGAGGCCACAGCAGTGAGAGGCCCGCATACCGCAAAAAAAAAAAAAAAAAAAAAAATCATTTCAAGAGTCATTTATAAGCCACTATTTATAAATCCAAGTAAATTATTCTTTGGCTTTTATGAATCTCTCAAATATCAAATGTTCTTTCATTTGTTCTTTACAGTATACATGAAGACAAAACATTACAAAAAATTGTGGTATTATCATTAATCACTTCAAAAAATGGACATTAGGATCCTTTTACTCTCAATTATCATATATAAGGTCAGATTTAGGTTAGGTAACACAGAGCCAAATAAGAACAGTTGGGGAGGAAGCGGGTAAGGGGTTGGCCGCAATCTAGTATTTAACGATAGAGAAAGTAAGAAATCTGTGTTTACATACAGGTATGTATTACATTCCCAACTTCAACCAC
The DNA here is from genome assembly GCF_003031525.2 of Neophocaena asiaeorientalis asiaeorientalis. Taxonomy (NCBI): domain Eukaryota; kingdom Metazoa; phylum Chordata; class Mammalia; order Artiodactyla; family Phocoenidae; genus Neophocaena; species Neophocaena asiaeorientalis. Next base: position 8,068,785 of record NW_020174923.1, on the reverse strand, counting down.
AACGTACTAGTGACTTGTGAAGATCTTTTCACTTCATTTTCTCCACCTGTAAAATTGGCACTAAACACCTTAACAAAAAGCTAAAAGCTCCTGATGACAATATATTAATAATTACGAAAGCACAAAAACAGGAAGACCAAATATTTCGAGAGTCATATAAAACATCCTCTGTTTAGGATTTGGAAGATGTAATTATGACAATACCTGAGTGCTTATTAAATGCCAGCCACTGTGTCAAGCGCTTTACACGCATTGATCTGAGCAAGGAAACTGGGCTCATAGAAGCAACTTCCTAAGATATCGCAGTAATTAAGTTTTGAAGCCAGTATTTCAAACCCAGTGTCTAATTCTATATGAAACCTAAACTCATCACCTTCATCCTATTATGTTCTCCTAAATAGTCTAGATAAAGAAAACAATCACTAATAATCTAATTACAATACGTTGTCTGTGATTTTGATGAAATTACGCAACATCTGTGATATACAAAGTAAAACCAATCATACAGTACAATACCTGGTATAGCCACTGCCGTGAAAATCTGTGCTATTTAAGCTCCTGATGACAGTTTGCTGTGTGGAAGATAAAACTAATCAATGAAAACCTTTTGTAATTGCCCTCACCCCAGAAAGTCTCTCTCCAAATACTTGGAATAAAGTAAAAATTCAAGATGCCGAATACTTAATACTGAAATTCTAACACGAGAGAACAGAATGGACTACAGAACAGAAGGCAAACCAATGAGGGGCGTGTGGGGGCGGGGTGGGGAAGGGTGAAGACCATCTGAAACTAGGCCTTAGGTTTAGTCCCTCAACTCTCCAAGTACTAATGTAGTCCTTAATATAAATAAAAAATAAAATAAATGGGTCAGCATACAAACCCCAAATCAAGTAAGAGAAATAAACGAGCCCAACAAGAAACGTCTGCCACATGCAATCAAACCTAGTCATGGAAAACGAGGAAGCCTAGGTGACAAAATAAAAGGTGCAACTTAAGCGCATTATTAGACATAACGTTGATTATCATTTTTGGAATGCATTATGATAAGCACTTCAAAGGAAGATCAAATTCCAACTCACCGCTACATTTCCACAAGTTTGAAAGGCGGTGAACATAAACATAAAGGCAATTCCTAAAATAACGATGTTGAAAAGCTTTTTAGATTCCGGGGACATTTTGGCTTAACTCTGCCAAAAGGTCGGCAGCAGCAGAGGGCAGTCAGCTCTCCTCGGGGGGAACCCACTGCAATCCTGGGAGAAGAAATGAGATGGTGAGAGGAGGAGGCAAATCCAGGAGCGGGGCAGCCAAGGTGTCAACTTCCAGGTCTTGGAGTGGACTCCTGGACTTAGGGTGAAGTTCTCCCCACGGGTATAGTTAAGACATTCCTAGGACACGATCCGAGGAAAGAGCCCAACACCCGGAGAAGCGCCAAGAACGTTGTAGCTGCAACTTAAGGGGCCCGAGAGAGGGATTAGGGCCAAGGTCCAGTGGCAGCGGGCAGCACGACCCCGCCCTCCCGGCCCTGACTCACCGCAGGTCAGGCGACCCGGTCACCTGACCGCAGTCGCGGCGCCGGCCGCTGGGCCTGCTGGGAAATGTAGTCCTGGGCGACCCGGGACGTGCAAGCGCGCCGCTAGGGCTCCCTCACCCGCTCCGGGAGAGCGGGGCCGACCTCGTGGGCTCCGGCAAGGGGTGGGGGGGGGGGGGTTGCTAAAAAGCGGAACGCAGCGAAGGAGACAGGAATTGCGGAAGGGGGCCTGGAGACGCGGTCTGAGGAGGCCGCAAACACAGACAGGCAAGGTGAAGGAGTACGCCCCCCGACAGAGGCGGGGGCCGACGTCCGAGCAGAAAACCTGCGTGGAGCTTAGAAATTGGCATGAAAAGAAGGCGGAGCCCAGTAGGGGAGCACCTCCCTTTCCTGCCGTCACAGCGCGCTTCGCAGCCGGAAGGAGCGTTTCGCGGGCTTTCCAACTGCCGGCAAATCCCGCTCCCCCTCCCATCGGCAGTGACTGCGCGCTTTTCGACCCGCCCGCGGGGCTCTGCGCAGGCGCGCCGGACAAGGGCGGGGCGCGCGGCAGAGACGTTACGGGGCGGGGCGAGACGAGCCAATCAGAGGATTCATTTCCGGGTGGCGCGGGCGCCATTTTGTGAGGAGGGATATAAATGGGCAGTGGAGCCGGACGCCGGCCCAGTTGCTTCTGTAGTGGAGCCAGGTGCGTAGCGCTTCCTCAGTTGTCCTAGTCAGGCCTTTCCAAACGTTTCCACGCGGAAACCAACCGCCAGGGGAGAGGCGCGGCGTCGAGCCGAGCTAGGCTGACGAAACCGCCGCCGCAGCCGAGCGCGCGAGCCCGCCGGGGCGTTAGTCCGTCGGCGCGCCGTCACGGGCCCCGGCCCGACTCTTAAGAGCCATGAGTTACGGCCGCCCGCCTCCCGATGTGGAGGGCATGACCTCCCTCAAGGTGGACAACCTGACCTACCGCACCTCGCCAGACACCCTGAGGCGCGTGTTTGAGAAGTACGGACGCGTCGGCGACGTGTACATCCCGCGGGACCGCTACACCAAGGAGTCTCGCGGCTTTGCCTTCGTCCGCTTCCACGACAAGCGCGACGCTGAGGACGCCATGGACGCCATGGACGGGGCCGTGCTGGACGGCCGCGAGTTGCGGGTGCAGATGGCGCGCTACGGCCGCCCCCCGGACTCGCACCATAGCCGCCGGGGACCCCCGCCCCGCAGGTACGGGGGCGGTGGCTACGGACGTCGGAGCCGCAGGTAAGCGGGTGGGCGTCGCGGCCGGGGATCCGGGCGGGCCTGGGTGACTCACAAAGGCCTGCCGGGGACACGTGGTGGCGGCCGGGCAGAGCCAGGAG
>NW_020174923.1:8037862-8065751 GCF_003031525.2 Neophocaena asiaeorientalis asiaeorientalis | reverse complement strand
GGCCGCGGAACCCTAACGCGCCGCCGTCCCTGTCCGCAGCCCTAGGCGGCGTCGCCGCAGCCGATCCCGGAGTCGGAGCCGGTCCAGGTCCCGGAGTCGATCTCGCTACAGCCGCTCCAAGTCTCGGTCCCGTACTCGCTCAAGATCGCGGTCAACCTCCAAGTCCAGATCGGCGCGAAGGTCCAAGTCGAAGTCCTCGTCTGTCTCCAGGTCTCGCTCGCGGTCCAGGTCCAGGTCTAGGTCCAGGAGTCCTCCACCCGTGTCCAAGAGGGAATCCAAGTCCAGGTCGCGATCCAAGAGTCCTCCCAAGTCTCCTGAAGAGGAAGGAGCGGTGTCCTCTTAAGCAAATGGTAATGTCTGCGGGGCTCCGAGACTCATGGCCCGAATTCAGCAATGGGGTTTGGAGTAGTTGTTTTGATCCGACTAATATAGAAGTGACTCCTCGTGTTAGGAGTGCTGCTCTGAGCTAACTCAGCTTTGGGAGTAAAACTGAAGAGAGGGGTCTGCAGAAAGGATGTGTATGAAGCTTAGATAATAATGGCTGTTTCATAAACTGTTTTGAGACCTATTAATGCAAATGATTATTTCTTGCTGTTTTTATCCAACGTCTGCATTTTCCCCTTTAAAGCTGCGGTCTCCTGTTTGATAAAAGAATATTGGCCAGTATTGCAGATTTTAACTGATTTGGCTGATCCTCCAGGGACCAGTTTCTGTGGGCGTGTATTGGAGCAGGTTTGTCTTTAAATGTTAAAGATGCACTATCCTCTTAGAGAAAGCAATCAGTTCAACTGTTGTTGTGCTGACGGGACTTCCTGTTCTAAGGGATGTGGCGCAAACGAATGGCAAAAACGAAGCATTGAACTTTTGGAACCAAAAGTTGACAGGTATTGATTGCACTGGGTGGGGAAAGGATAGTGTGTCTTTAACTCTCAAATTGTTTGGTCCTATTTTTTAAAAGGAAAGGGCCCTAAGTAGCTCAGATGTTAAAACATTCTGAAATGCCAGATGTGTTTCATTTGAAAACTAAAAACTTAAGATGTAGACTAATTGTCTGATCTCGAGTTGCTTTTGTTTGGATACAGCCCTCTTTTTTTTTTCTTTTCTTTTTTCCCCCCTTACCATTTTTCACCTGGGTTATTTGGCCAAGAATACATAAACACAAACTTTTAATGCTGATGGTAGCCTTTGTGAAATTTTCCTAATTGGGCCTTTAAAAAACTGTGATTAGTGGCTGGTTGGAACCTTTCTGTAACCTACTGGTTTCACCAGACCCTTAGTAAGTACTGAAATTAAAACCATGTGCACCTTTGGTGATTTTGTAATAATGGAAGGTAAACTGAACTTATTTTTTTTCAAACCTAGATGTGTCGACAAGCAACATAAAGGAAGACTTGGGGGAAAAGGACCCACGTACTCAGTAGTACTCAGTCCACTGAAGAGTCCTTGGAACAAGCAACTGGCTATTGAAAAGGTTATTTTGTAACATTTTGTCTAACTTTTTACTTGTTTTAAGCTTTGCCTCAGGTGGCAAACTCATTTTATGTGCCATTTTGTTGCTGTTATTCAAATTTCTTGTAATTTAGTGAGGTGAACGACTTCAGATTTCATTATTGGCTTGGATATTTGAGGTAAAATTTCCTTTTTGTTTATATAGTGCTGACTTTTTTTGTTTGAAATTAAACAGATTGGTAACCTAATTTGTGGCCTCCTGACTTTTAAGGAAACGTGTGCAGCCATTACACACAGCCTAAAGCTGTCAAGAGATTGACTCAACATTGCCTTCATACCTTAAAATTAAAAACCTACGAAAGTTGGTGTAAATTGTTTGTATATGTTATTTACCTTCAGGTCTAAATGGTAAACTGAACCCAAATTTATATAAAGACTTTTCAGGTGAAAAGACTTGATTTTTTTTTAAAAAAAAGGATTGTTTACCAAACACAATTCTAATCTCTTCTCTTATGTATTTTTGTGCACTAGGCGCAGTTGTGTAGCAGTTGAGTAATGCTGGTTAGCTGTTAAGGTGGCGTGTTGCAGTGCAGAGTGCTTGGCTGTTTCCTGTTTTCTCCTGATTGCTCCTGTGTAAAGATGCCTTGTCGTGCAGAAACAAATGGCTGTCCAGTTTATTAAAATGCCTGACAACTGCACTTCCAGTCACCCGGGCCTTGCATATAAATAACGGAGCATACAGTGAGCACATCTAGCGATGATAAATACACCTTTTTTTTTTCTTCCTCTTCCCCCCCCCCCAAAAAATGGTAAATCCGATCATCTTCATGTATGAACTTAAAATGTGGAAAATGTTAAGGAAACAAATGGTTTGTAACTTTGTAAGTACTTATAACATGGTGTATCTTTTTGCTCATGAATATTCTGTACTATAACCATTGTTTCTGTAGTTTAATTAAAACGTTTTCTTGGTGTTAGCTTTTCTCAGAATATGTCTTGGTCTTTTTTCCCCCGTTTATTTGAAAGACCTGTGCAATTATCTTGTGAATGTTACTGACTGTATAGAATTAAAATGAAATGTTTAGTAGTTGATTTTTTTTCCCCCCCTACGTTATAAAGTGGAAATGCCAGTTCAGTACCTACTATCCTCAATGCTCTAAGGTAGCACTTTGTTAAGGTTTTGAGTAACCCTCTTCTCATAACCTAATTTATGCCCTATTTTAATGACTTAGGAACAATCGAAGTTCTTTTTCTTATAGGAGTTTTAATTTTTGTTTTAATGGTTGTGTGACCCATCACAATCTAAAGTCAACAGATCTGACCATCTTCAGATCCACTGTACCCAAGCTGAAGTGGTCTCAGTCACACAGTTGGCTTGCCAGGTTGCTAATGAGTATTGACATTGTCCCAAAACAGCTTTTAGGTATAATTCAGAGACTGTCCTTTGCAAAGGAAATGACCAGCATTTCAACAGTATGTCTTCCTGGAAGGGCAGATTCTGCTATATCTTCTTTGTCTGCACCAAAAGACTCCAGAGGAATGTGGACACATTTCATGTCCCACTTGTAGAGCAAAGCTTCAAGTGACCAGTCGGCACTGAAAAAAATAAATTATTTTTTAAAAACCAAGCTTTTCCTGTTTTGCTTTAGATATATTCTCATTATATCCTTAAACTACACACTGAATGAATAGAGTAGTAAGGCTTGGGTTAACTTTTAATAAAATTGGGAGTAAAGCAGGATTATTCAGGCTTACCTTCTTACCTGGTAAGTAGACCACAATTGGACCTTGGGGTTCTTCTGCATCAAAAAGTAAACTGTAGTTAAAATGTCTTCAAAGTCTGGGAAGAAAAAACTTCTTAATAGACTTTAATTCCATTGTATCTCTGACTAAATTTACTACTGAGAAGAGCAAAAAAGGTTTACCTTCTGGTTCAAAGAACACATCGGATGCGAGAATAATGTCTTGCGGTGGTAGAGCCAGAAGATCCCGAGATACATGACCCCATGTGAGTCCCACAACATGCACCTGAGGCAGGTCATTCATTTGGCAGCTTTGCCGACAGATCTCTAGACAGTGAGGCAGCTCTGAACTGTCTGACAGTATTACTTCAGCACCGCATTTTGCAGCCATAATTCCTGGAAGGCTCACTCCAGCTCCAATCTAATGACAAGGTTAAAGGTTTCACTTAGAACTGCAAAGAATTAATGGATCTTGGCAAATGATTTCTCATTTCATGCTTGCATTGGTCAATGTGTAAAGATAGTTTGCCATATCTATAAAACATGCCATAATTTAACACTGCTTTACTATGTGGCGCTTCCTCCAGATTTGTCATGGCAGGTCTAATTGGGTCAAAGGAGTTATAACCCATTTCAGCATTTTAACGGGCCCTCAATTCTGACAACCCTTAAACGGGTTTGAACTGTGAGGGTCTGTGATCTATAAGGAGCTAATTATAAACGACACCAGCTCTCTAAAAGCTCAGTGGGTGATGTGGATACACAACCAGCCATTCAGTTGTTACTACCAATTATAAATAGCCTTCATGTGGCTAAAACCTGACAGGTCTGCAACATGACTTTATTATATTTAACGGGATTTTCCAGTTGGGTCTTGAGAGCAGCAAGGAGCTTAAACATACTAAGGAATAATACCAAGGAGTGCCTTCATAAATATTACTATTTGCATCAGTTGAAACACACGCTTCCTGTTTGAGGATGGGCATAGAGATTCCCTACCTTTACTGAGCTGCTGACAATCATCACTGCTTTGGGCCAGAAGTAAGCACCAAATGCCTTCATTTCATTTACATGGTTTTGCAAAAGTTAAGAGATGTTCTTAAGCTTCTGTATTTAGGCTTTGGGTTTAAGCATAGTATTTCTGCTGTAAGCTTTCAGCAGTCGAGCCAGATGGAGTGGTGAGAAAGCATGGGATACATTTTAAGACTAAAAGGCTAGAGAGTAAATATTAGTGTTTGTGGACCACATATGGTCTCTGGTGCATACTTTCTTTTTAAACACTTTTAAAATTCTTAGCTCACCTGCCTCACAAGCTGGCCAGATCATCCCTAAAAAATACCTAACAAAACCCAATAACCAGCATATAGACAAATTGGAAAATAATCTAGGATTTTCGCAAACCTCAAGGGCACTTGTACCTCTAAGACAGCCTTTCCTGGCAGAGATCCTCTGTGAAACCACAGGTACTGGGCCAGGACCACAGCACAGGGCCAAACATACATTCCATATTGAAGATGCAGGACCTGAAAAGAATTGTTTTGTATGCCATAAATAACTCATGCTGGAAGTCAGAATATTTATACAGGGCTTCCCTGGTGGCGCAGTGGTTAAGAATCCGCCTACCAGGGCAGGGGACACGGGTTCGAGCCCTGGTCCAGGAAGATCCCACATGCTGTGGAGCAACTAAGCCTGTGCACCACAACTACCGAGCCTGCGTGCTGCAACTACTGAAGCCCACAAGCCTAGAGCCCGTGCTCCGCAACAAGAAGTCACCGCAATGAGAAGCCCGAGCACCGCAACAGAGTAGCCCCCCCCCGCCGCAACTAGAGAAAGCCCGCGCGCAGCCGTGAAGACCCAATGCGGCCAAAAATAAATTTGTTTTTTAAAAAAGAATATTTATACAGCAATTACTGAGCGCTTGGCACTGGCATCCATTACAAAAACAACAGTTCCCTCTCTCCAGTTTGCATCCTATGGTGGGGGGAGGGTCGGGATATAAAATTGCAATACCATGTGATAGGCATTCTTCATACCTTCATTTACTCAACAAGAGTTTATCCAGGGCCTGAGTGGCTTAGTGGCTATCATAGGCTAGGCTGAGGATGTAACTCTCTTGGAATATGAACTACATACACATATATTTATCTCCTACTGGGGAGAGACAAGCAACAAGTAAGCAAGTGGATATTTTTGGTTGCAACAAGCACAATGCAACAGGGTAATGTGAGAGAAATGGGAGTGGGCAGTGACCACAAGGGGTCTGCTCGAGATAGGAAGAGAATGATTCAGGCAAAGGCCCTGAAGCAGGAACTGAAAAGCCTCTCACTGGGCACAGAGAGCCCTGGCAGTGTGGGCCTGAGGGCTGGAGGCAGGGCTGCGTAGTACAAGCACAGGTCAGAGGCAAGGCAGAGGCCAGACTTGTGAGGTCTTGTAGGGCACGGGAAGCTTTGCTTTTATTTAAGTGCAGTGAGAAGGTAACTGGAGGATTTTAAGCACAGGCATAACCTGGTAATGCTAAGGAGGAACAGTGGGGTTCTAGGATGACATCCTCGAAGAGGTTTGAGTAAGCTGAAGCCTGCAGTTAGGAAGGTAGGCAACTTACAAAGCCTTTGGGGAGGCACTGAATGATGAGAGCATGGTATTTAGGGAGGCAAGGTAACATAGCTCAGGACTCCGGAATGAGCCTGCCTGAGTTCAAACGTGAGATCTATAATTTACTAGCTGTGTGACCTCACTCAAGTTATTTAACCTGTCTATGCTTCAGTTTCCTCAACTGCAAAATACTACCTTCATAGAAAGGTTAGGAAGATTCGATGAAAACTACCTAGTACAAAGTAAGTATACAAAGTTAGCGATTGCTGAACTGCAAAGTCGCAAGACTTTGCTAGAGCAAAGGGTGCCCCTCCTGGGGAGGTAGGAAAGGAGGCTGAAGAGGTAAAAATATCAAAGGTGAAGGAACTGAAGGTCTGAACCTAATCATTCAATACACTCAACAAAAATATTGGTGCCTAAAATATGCTAGGCATGATTAAAATGCCTGCCCTGGTGGATTTTACCCAGGAGTACAATGAAGGATTTCTGACCTGAGGAGTGAGTTATGCAGATTTCGGTGTTTAAAAAAAAAAAAAAAAAAAAAAGTGTATCTGTTTCCACAAGGCCTATCTTCACCCACTCCCTAAATTTGGGAAGAAATCCAAAGGAGGTCGGGAGGGCTTTCCTGGCAGTCCAGTGGTTAAGACTCCAAACTTCCACTGCAAGGGGCACGGGTTGGATCCTTGGTCAGGGAACTAAGATCCCATACACCGTGTGGCGCAGCAAAAAAAAAATCCAAAGGGGTATTTCAACGTGCAGGCATTTAGAAACTGCCAGAAATGGGTTCCACTCCAGCCTTCAACTCCTTTTAAGCTGTTTCTCATATTTAAACTGCTACTGCCAATACCTACACCATGAGCTGCTGTTACACATGAAAAGATGCTCAACATCATTAATCATTAGAGAAATGCAAATCAAAACTACAATGAGGTATCACCTCACACTGGTCAGAATGGCCATCATCAAAAAATCTACAAACAATAAATGCCGGAGAGGGTATGAACAAAAGGGAACCCTCTTGCACTGTTGGTGGGAATGTAAATTGATACAGCCACTATGGAGAACAGTATAAGGAGGTTCCTTAAAAAGGAGGTTCCTTAAAAAAATAAAAAACAGAACACTACCATATGACCCTGCAATCCCACTACTGGGCATATACATACCCTGAGAAAACCATAATTCAAAAAGAGTCACGTACCACAATGTTCATTGCAGCACTATTTACAGTAGCCAGGACATGGAAGCAACCTAAGTGTTCATCGACAGATGAATGGATAAAAAAGATGTGGCACATATATACAATGGAATATTACTCAGCCATAAAAAGAAATGGAGTTATCTGTAGTGAGGTGGATGGACCTAGAGTATGTCATACATAGTGAAGTAAGTCAGAAAGAGAAAAACAAATACCTTATGTTAACACATATATATGGAATCTAAAAAGAAAAAGGTTCTGATGAACCTAGGGACAGGACAGAAATAAAGCCACAGATGTAGAGAATGGACTTGAGGACACGGGGAGGGGTAAGCGTAAGCTGGGACGAAGTGAGAGAATAGCATTGTCATATATACACTACCAAATGTAAAATAGACAGCTAGTGGTAAGCAGCCGCATAGCACACGAAGATCAGCTCTGTGCTTTGCGACCACCTAGAGGAGTGGGAAAAAGAGGGTGGGAGGGAGACGCAAGAGGGAGGGGATATGGGGATATACGTATGCATATAGCTGATTCACTTTGTTATACAGCAGAAGCTAACACAACATTGTAAAGCAATTAAACTCCAACAAAGATGTTTAAAAAAATGAAACACTGCAATGTGAAAGTGCTTTGAAAAACTGGAGGTATATAAAATATAATTGCTCTTGAGAGAGTTCGGGGTCAGCCATGAGCTGAAAGGAAGCAATGCCAGCCTGAGAAACTTTATTTGGTCAGTGAGGGTTGGAAATCCCTTCCCCCCGTCCCCAGAAACTGAATTAAGAAGCCCTTCAACAAGATCAAAAAAATATTAGGTGTCAAGAATGCCACTTTTCTGGCAAGAAATATTAGGTATGGAAAGGTCTCCTTCCTAGCAGGGTCTTCAAATTTCTTACTGAAAGACATTTAATCTGCCAAACGGCTTCGTACCAAACCGTTTCGCTCTGTGGTCCAGCCTAAGGCGGGAAGCCGCGGACCCCCCTCCCTATAGCCCCTGGTCGGCTGAGAACCGCTCCAGCCCCACTGCGCTTCCCGGCGGGTGCCTCCGCACGCACCTGCGGGACGCGGACCTCCAGCACGGCCCCCTCAGCTCCCAGGCCCGGCTCCTCCGAGAACCGAAAACGCTTGGCCCGGACCACATGCCCTCGGAGACCACGCTCGGTCGGAGGGGAGTCGGTGGCCCCCAGGCAGGCCGGGAGCAGGGGAGGGCGCCGGGTCGCCAGGCTGCCAAGCTGCACGCGCGGGTGCTCTCAGACCGGCTCGGGCCGTCTCCCCGGCGCCACGTCGAGTTGCTACTACCCGACGGCAAAAGGGGGTAAGCACCCCTCGGGCGACGAAATGGCCACGTGGCGAGAACAGACCCGAAACCCGGCCAACGAGACACAGAAGACAGGAGGCCCCAACTGTGAGGTTGACGGAAGACGGCCACGAAAGACCAGCTGGCTGCCGGAAGTGACGCGAACCGCAAGGTGGTGCGGGAGAGGCGGGGCCGCAGCTAGGTGGTGCCTCGAGCGTCTTGACCTTCCCAACATGGCGGAGACCCGGCGTGTGTGAGGGCGGACCCCAGAGGCTCGGAGGCCAATGGCTTATCGCAAGAGGCCGTAGCGGGCGGGGAAGACGGCCGACGCAGGCCCAACCCGAGGCTCGGGAGGTGGTTAGGGAGTGAATTTTCTGGAAGGCGACTTTAAAGGCGCCGGGCTGGAGCGAAGGACGATTTGGTGCCACCGCCGCCGCCGCCCGGGTCGGGGAGGGGACGCACTGGTGGCAGGAAGCGAGCTGCGCCAGGGTCGTCGCGGAACCAGCTGGTGACCCTGCAGGATGAACCACAAGAGCAAGAAGCGGATCCGCGAGGCCAAGCGGAGTGCGCGGCCGGAGCTGAAGGACTCGCTGGACTGGATCCGGCACAACTACTACGAGAGCTTCTCGCTGAATCCGGCGGCCGTGGCGGTGAGCGGGCCGCGATCGCGGGCCGGGCGGGGCACGGGCATCCCCGGGAGCTGCGCACCTCTACCGGGGCCGGGGTCCGCGCCCAGCACGGCCCCTGGAGTTACGACGGGCTCGCCCGCACCCCGCGGAGGTCGAGGTCATCGGGGCCCAGATCCCAGGGTGGGCCTCCTTCTATGCGCCGCAAACGCGCCTGCCGAGGCAGCTGGAGTCCCACGCCTCTGACGCCCTTCACGAGGCCTGTCACCCCTGCATCCCTTTGGGCGGCGGGGCCCTAGGGACCCCGGCTGTCAAAAGCCACGAGTGGAAGACGCGAAGCCCCCCTTCCCTGATGCGGTGGCGCTCGGTGCGCAGTGCCCGAACACACGCAGGTCCTTTTCCCTCCCTAAGAGGAGCCGGAAATAGAATCTGGCTCCTGGGGTATGTGATTGCTAATTGGCCTTGGGGGACACCCTTAACTGCCGCCGGACTTTTTTTTTTTTTTTTCTTTAATGCGATAGGTCTTTTCTGATTCCCTCAGGACAATGTGGAAAGGGCAGACGCCTTACAGTTGTCGGTGGGTGAATTTGTGGAACGTTACGAAAGACCGTACAAGCCCGTGGTTCTGCTGAATGCCCAAGAGGGCTGGTCCGCGCAGGAGAAATGGACTCTGGAGCGCCTCAAAAGGAAATACCGGAACCAGAAATTCAAGTGTGGTGAGGATAACGACGGCTATTCCGTGAAGATGAAGATGAAATACTACATCGAGTACATGGAGAGCACCCGAGATGACAGCCCCCTTTACATCTTTGACAGCAGCTATGGGGAACATCCCAAAAGAAGGAAACTTTTGGAAGACTACAAGGTGCCCAAGTTCTTCACCGATGACCTTTTCCAGTATGCGGGGGAGAAGCGCAGGCCCCCTTACAGGTAAATACTGGGCAGTGGTATGGTTATAATCTTGTCTAGAGCAGCAGGAGCCGCTGAGCTCAGTCAGCGAATCTATTTCCAAAACAGTGAGTGGTTCTCTCTTGGCTGCACATGGCCCTTACTTAGAGGGCTTCTGGTGCCTGCCCAGGGCCTCCTGCCTGGGCATCAGGATTTCTGAAAGCTCCCCAGGTGATTCAGACATGCAAACAAAGTTGAACCAGTGATCTCTAAGGGATATTTTAATAGTTCAAGTCCTGCAGTAAGACATGTTGGTGATTTTTCCTTTTTCTGTTAGGAGTCAGTCCATGCACAATTTCCTCAGCGTTTCTGCATACCAGAATGTGTGTAGTGTTCGAAATAACGGTAACATGTTTGTGTAAAATTAAAGCTTCTTTTGTGGTGTGTATGTGTGGTTAAATTACACATCCTATCTTGGATGTTTCCATCCTTTAGGTGGTTTGTGATGGGGCCACCACGCTCTGGAACCGGAATTCACATCGACCCGCTGGGAACCAGTGCCTGGAATGCCTTAGTCCAGGGCCACAAGCGCTGGTGCCTGTTCCCTACCAGCACGCCCAGGGAACTCATCAAGGTGACCCGAGAAGAAGGAGGGAACCAGCAAGATGAAGCTATTACTTGGTTTAATATCATCTATCCCCGGACACAGCTTCCAACCTGGCCACCGGAATTCAAACCCCTGGAAATCTTACAAAAACCAGGAGAGACTGTCTTTGTACCAGGTACAGATGAACTGAAAGTACATTCTTTGAATTCAGTAATTTGTAACTTTGGAACACAACTATATAGGGGGAGTCAAAGAAATCCCTCTGCACGCTGACTGGGTGAACTGACTGGTTCCCGCCTCTGACCGTGATGTGTTGCTGTGTGGTCACATGCTCAGGGGGCTGCTGTCCACGTTTCTTGTAACCTGAATGTATAATGACTGTGGATAAACTTCCTGTATGTAGAGAGCCTATTCATTTTTATTCCGAGTAGATACTTAGTGTCTTTGTTTATTGAATATGTTCAGTGACTTGTGCTTAATTTCTATAAATGGGGTTTTTGATCAGTGTAGCACTGGGTGGATTGAGTCAGGAAAGAGTGACTTAGGAGCCAAGAGGCAGGAAATCCTACACCTGAAAACTACACTTTGTTTTGATAGGTTGAGTGTGGGAAGTAAGGGTGTTCCAGATGGGCATCCTCCATCTAGAAACTGAAGAACTTGCTACCTTTACAGTTCTGGTCACAGCTTTGGATTAACAGGGCTTGACACGTTCACTCTGTAAAAGGGCCAGAGAACAGATATTTTAGGCACTGCGGGCTGGGTAGTCTCTGTTGTAACTGCTCAGCTCCGCCCAAGTGGCAGGAAAGCAGCCACGTACAAGCCATAAACGAACAGGTGCAGCCAAGCTCCAGTAAAACTTTACACAAACAGGTCGTTGGTGAGTGCTGCCCTCAGAAGGAGCATTTACCTCTCTGGGTCCTGTGTCTCTAAAGCTGTCCCTTGTGGACAGGAATCCCCAGGTTCTGAAGTTTGTGTTGTTCGTTATGTGAAGTTTATGTCATGGAGCGATTGTGTGTAGAACCAATCGTGTTTAACTGTTTACTTGTTGGATTTCAGGAGGCTGGTGGCACGTTGTGCTCAACCTTGACACCACCATTGCGATTACCCAGAATTTTGCCAGCAGCACCAACTTCCCTGTTGTCTGGCACAAGACGGTAAGAGGGAGACCAAAGTTATCAAGGAAATGGTATAGGTGAGAGACTTTTTTTTTTCTTATTTTTGCTTTGTTCCAACTTCTACCCCAGAGATAAAATGGAAAGAGTCCACTGGTGCCATAACATGTGCTGATTTTAGACGGGCCTGGGAAAAGCCGGGGCCGCAAAACCTCACGGGGAGAGGAGAGTGGGTCCGAGGTCAGGGCTAGTTCTCAGGATATTGGCCAGCCTTGAGGTGACAGAGTAAGACTGCATGTTTGATTGAAGCCACTCGGTCAAAACATGGTCACAATTGGGATTGTTCCTCGTTTTCTGTTTTGTTTTTGGTTTGGTTTGGTTTGGTTTCCCAAAGCTAGCACTAGCAAAGGAAGCCGTTTTGTTTGGGTTTTATTTTGGTTATTTCTTTTTCTTACCGCAAAGCATTATTCCCATTTAAACTTATGACCTTCAGTTCTTGTGAGCGAGGTGACTGCCCTGGAGACTTAGCTCCTCTGTTTATCCACAGAACAGATACAGCACGGGCAGCGGCAGTGCAAGCCACCCCCAGCCACCCCGTGCCACTGTGTCCCAACCCTGACCTGGAGGGACCAGCTCTCGGGGTAAGAGAGGGATTCTGGCTTGTTCAGTGCTCAACCTCCCTGCTGAGAGGGCCAGCAAGGGTGGTGGCTTTGTTCTCCCCAGACTCTCGGGCATCTGAGGCCCACTGACTCTGTCCCGCAGGCCGCCGCGTGCTGCCGTTCGGTCACGCTGAAGGCCGTCCTGAACAGCAGGTCTTTTGTCCCTGGCTGCAGTGGCCGCCAGAATAGGTTCCAAGGGGAGGGCTGCCTGCTGCCCCGACGGTCCCGTTCAGCTTCAGCTTCCAGCGAGGGGGGACCCTCTCTGTTGCTCGATACTTCTTGTCTCTTACAAACCAACGTAACCAAGCCCAGCTCCCATCGTTAAGTACTGTGCTGTGGAAAGGAGAGGTTAACAAACAACAGCTAGGAAAGGTTCAGGAAAAACGACGAGCGAGAGAGATTGTTTCTCCCGAGGGGAAAACTAAGACTAACTCGAGGAAGGTTTGCCTCGCGTCTCAGCAGCACGTCTGTCTCGTCTGCACCGCGGGTAGCGAGTTGTGTGTGGCTAGTTTTCCTTTCAGGAAAGCCTGAGCAGCATGGGGGGTTTCGTCCCCAACCTGTGGATCCGCGTGTCCTCAGCACCGTACGGGCGCGTCTAGGAGAGACAGGGCTCAGCTCTGAGTCTGGGGTACTGCATGTGGGCGTCGCTGCCTGTCCCAGCACTGAGGACCCGGGTCTTGTCTCTCAGGATCTTGAGGCAGGAGCACCCTGAGTTGGCGGTGCTGGCTGACTCCGTCGACCTGCAGGAGTCCACGGGGATCGCCTCCGACAGCTCCAGCGACTCGTCCAGCTCCTCCAGCTCCAGCTCGTCTGACTCGGACTCAGAGGTGAGTCCGTGCTCGCGACCCAGGCCTCCGGGGCTGGTCACCCTGAAAACCAGCTGTGACCTTCCCGCCTCCTACCCGGGAGGGAGGACGCTGGGAACGTTTCGCTTTCTTGCAAGAACTGCAGCTGCCCACGTTCTCGCTGTGGGGTGAACTTTGCCCGTTTTACAGCTGTGCACGTATTAGTGAATCGTTAACAATCATCTCTAGAGGTGAGAGGAGTGTCTGGGGATTCTGTAAGTGACCCGGGATCACACAGCTAGCGGACACTGGTGTCAGGATTCCACCTTCAAGAATTCTCCAAACTCAAAGCCCACGTTAGGAATCTCCCCCGTGGATAGTGAATTATAAGCCTAGAAACTCAGCAAATTCAGTCACCTTGTTTAAGCTAACACAACACTGGGTAAGAGCATCGGTGCTTTTAGCAGATGAAATGCCTGTCTCATGACTGTGTGGTCCGCTGATCCTGCCTCCTCTCTGGAGGAGGCCGTGTGTTTTATGAGTGTTAAGTGCTGTGCGGTGAAATTCCACGATGCCATCGCAAAGTGCTGGCTCTCACACAGTCTTAGAGGGGGATCTTGATTTCAAACAAACACCCCTTCTGTTAGAGAACACTGGAGGGACCCTTGGGGTCTGAGGAGACGGATATCCCGACTGTGTCCTAAATGGCCCTTTTGCCTCAGGGAGGCGTGGACAGTATCGTGCTGTCTCCTGAGGGCCGAGGTTCGTTTAGCGAAGAACTGGGCTGTATCCGACCGAACCCCTGTTTTTCTCCTCCCGTGTCCAGTGCGAGTCTGGCTCTGAAGGCGAGGGGACGATGCACCGCAGGAAGAAGAGGAGGACGTGCAGTGCAGTGGGAAACGGGGACACCACCTCCCAGGACGACTGTGTGAGCAAAGAGCGCAGCTCCTCCAGGTGACCGCGCGTGGCTGTCGTCTGTGTGCAAGGATGTGCCTGCAGCCTGCGGCAGGGCCCTGGGGGGCAGCCTTGTGGATCCGGCAGACCCGGGAGGGCCAGCGAAAGCCAGAGAATGAGGATGCTCTGGGAATGGGAGTCCAGTCACTTAGCATTTGCTACAGTAGCTTTTTTCTCCGCTACCGATGCAAGTGAACGTGGCTTGTTTTATGCATAAGGGCGAGAATCTACGTGGATGGTGCCAAGGGAACCCTTTACATTATTTAATAATAAAAGTTAAATTCATTTTATATCTTGGGAACTTTTTTCCTGGAGAATACCAGAATATCCCCTTGTTGCTCTTCTTGTCATGATCTTGGGAGAAGATAGTGTTTCCGCTGGTGGGTGCCCTTGATGGGGAAGTGATAGTTACCGCAGTAAAGTAAGAGAATGCTGAGGAGTTACCGCATATCTTCTGAAGAGCCTGAGGCGTGGCCTCCTGCTTTTTCTCCCAGTTTGCCACTGCTGCTTTGAGCGCTTGCAGATTCCTTATAAAATCTTAATCATGTCTCCAGTGGGTTTTGGTTTTTGTTTTAAACCCTATAGGATCTAAATAAATTAAAACTTGAGATAAAAATCCATAAGCTAATCTTTTTGCAAGCACCTGCTCTGGTGCTGGGCACACGACAGGCTCCCACTGAAGTTTGGTGACTCTGCGTGCATCCAGGGTCTTTAAACCCCAGAACCCTGTTGTCCATGTGCTGCTAGTTGAAGTGTCAACTATAGGTAGCATTAAGAGGTGAGGTTTTGGACTTCCCTGGCGGTCCAATGGTTAAGACTCCGAGCTTCCAATGCAGGGGGCACGAGTTCGATCCCTGGTTGGGGAAGTTCCACATGCCGCCTGACAAGGCCCACAAAAAAAAAAAAAGAGAGAGAAAGACGTGAGGTTTCAAGGAAGATAGTGAAATACTGAGGCCTGTGGGATTCTGTCTAAAGTCCCTGACTGCTGCAAAGATAGTGAAATACTGAGGCCTGTGGGATTTTGTCTAAAGTCCCTGACTGCTGCAAAGATAGTGAAATACTGAGGCCTGTGGGATTCTGTCTAAAGTCCCTGACTGCTGCAAAGATAGTGAAATACTGAGGCCTGTGGGATTCTGTCTAAAGTCCCTGACTGCTGCAAAGATAGTGAAATACTGAGGCCTGTGGGATTCTGTCTAAAGTCCCTGACTGCTGCAAAGATAGTGAAATACTGAGGCCTGTGGGATTCTGTCTAAAGTCCCTGACTGCTGCAGCTGACGTTCCTGTTACGTTCTCTGTATCTCCAAGCAGCCTAGCGCTTGCTTAAATGTGGTGAACAGGACCTACGTTCCTTTCTGTCGTCTTTTCCTCATTCTCTGGGGTCTGGCTGGAATTCCGTGGGGGAAATTCGGGTGTCTTAATCAAGTGGATTTATCAGACTAGATGGTGCATTTCTCAACCCGAGTTGTCCTTTTCCCAGGCATACTTAGATTTCTCTTCTTGCTTTTTTAAGTTTTTTCTATATTGTAGACTTATGTCTGCCCTTGGGGTGTGACTTTGTAAGAAAAGTTTTTAGAGAAAGCCCTACCATTATATCAACCTGGGGTCCTGGGGGTCCTGCTTTTAACATATCCTTCCAGCTTTGCCGAAGCTGTGCTGTCTACATGCTGATTACAGGCAGTTGTACTTTCCTTGGCAGGATTAGGGACACTTGTGGAGGCCGTGCTCACCCCTGAGCAGAAGCTCTCCCTGAAGTGGCTCCCACGTGAGCTGTTGGCGGCCACCCAACTCAGTTTTCCTGTCTTCTGCTCCTACCTTCTCCTTTGTCTTCTTTGAATTTGGATAATCCTCTCTGGCCCAAGCTCCCGTCTCCGGTCAAATGCTGTTTTTTTCTGCTTACTGAGACTAGATTGTCAAGAAGTTAAAAAACTCTGCATGCTTAGTGAAGCACCGAAGGCCTCCGTGATGTCGCGTGAGAAGGTGCTGTGCTTCTCCTTTAAAACCAAGCTGGTCGACCTCAAGGCTGGAGGGTTGTGATCCTTTGAATGCCTTGTTGCATCTGTTGCCTCGCTGGTGTTGGTGAGGGACCCCCGCCGTCCACGTGGCCGGCTGCACGCAAGCGGAGACGCCGAGAGTGGTGAGCGGTGAGTTCTGTGTGAAGAGATTACGTGTAAGAAGGACCACGAGTGTGCCGCCTTCCTGTATGCCGTCATCCGTCCAGAAACGCATTCGGTGGCAGTAACCCGGCCACTCACCACTGCCTAGTGCTATCTTAGGATTTGTTACATTTTCTCCACAATGAGAGAGGCTGTTAGAGTCCAGGGATAATTTTGTCATCACAGAACTTAAATTATAAACAGGGCCAAGTTCTTAAAAGATTTGTCACCATCATTCCCACCACGTGATCCATAAGTCAGAAGCTCTCACTCTGTAAGAGGATTCACGATAGTGTCCCCACTTCTTGGACCTGCAGACATTAGGTGGGGGATCGTGTTACGTGCTGGGAATAAATGCAGAGGTGGTGCCTCTGGCCTTTGGGATCTGTTTAGGCTTCTAACTAACTCTGGTAGGGACTGCCCAGCGGGTTCCATCTCCTGCCCTGTCAGTTCACCTGCTCGCCTTCATCTGTCCCTAAATTCACCCTAAGAGGGGGTTGTTGAGGGCATGCCCCTGTGGAAAGCATTTTCTGGGCTGGAATGAGGAAGCGAAGGGCACCGGTAGCTTGGGGCCGAGGAGCCTCACTGGTGCAGAGGTGTGTGGGCAGGTGGCTGGAGCTGTATGGTGGGGTGTCTCCAAAGCCTCCCTTCAAGCGGGTGTGATCAGGGAACTCCTGGTCGCTTCTTTGCCACATGTTCCATGTTTGATAGACCAGTTATCACTTCCTGACTCTCTGGGTCGGTCATGTGGCTTTTACTCTAGAAGGCTGGTCCCCTATTTTGTCTTCGTCCAGTTTTCTGCATTCTGAAATGCCGACCAAAACACGCATCTGGGTTGGATGGTACGTCTGCTCGCTTCCTAGCATCGCTCTACCTGCCGCTCCCCCTCACTGGCCCTCTGGCTCCAGTGTCTGTGGTTGTGAGCAGATCCAAACCCTGAGAGATTTTATTCATATTTGAATGGCATTCCTCCTCGTTTTTAAAAAACTTTTCTTGACATCTTCAAAATGCTTTTTTCCTTTTCCCAGTGTTGCTACCGGGCTGTGACTCACTCCCTTTCCTCTAAAATCCATACCAACTGCGCCTCCCTCCACTTCAGTTTAAAGGATGAAACCACCAAACAGGCTTCTTGCCACCAGGGGGCGTGGTGGGATGCATTTGCAGCAGCAGGGATTGTAAAGTGGAAGTTTGGTTTGAGAGACTAGCCACCCAGTTTTACTTCCCCAGATGCCAAAAGTGATTCCTGTTTGAAAAACAATACCCAGATATAAGGGATCCAGCCCGTCTGACAGGCCCGCAGTCACCTCTCCTGAAAGTGCCTGGGTAGCACGGATTACATTTGGGTCTCGCCACCCCACACGAATGACTGTGGGACACTCTTTCGTTGTCTTAGCCAGGCCAGAGATTCAGAAGCCCCCCTTTTACTGTCACGGTGGGCCAGGCAAACACACCACTGTGGAAGCAAAGTAGGGCCGAGGTGGGGAAACAGAAAGCAGTGGAGTGTGGCTGGGTGATCACGGTGAGGTAGGAAGCAGGAACCAAGGGTCCATCTGTTCTAAAGTTAACCTTTTCTACCCACCTGGCGCGAGCTACTCCTTTGAGTGGTGTCAAGGATAGTAAGGAGAAAGATACAACATTAAACTATTTTTAGAGATTATTTTCTGACACGACAGCAGATCTTAAAGCCGACAAGCTGGGTCCTGGAAGAAAGGATCCGGACTAATAACTGCTGTAGAGGAGGAGTGGGGTGGGCGAGACAGGAGCGGGGGACCCAGGACATCAGGAGGGCTCTGGGTCTTTGGGGATGAGGGAGGTGCCAAAGGCTTGACCATCAGCCCAAGGTGGTCAGTGCTGCACACAGGGGCCTCTGGGGTCAGTAGTGCTGTTGTGTTGAGGGTGATGCCTTTGAGGGGAGAGCCACCAAAAGCAGGGACATTATTCACGTTTTGCTCACGCTTGCAGATGCCCATTTGTTAATTATTAAAACAGTCAACAGGGCTTCCCTGGTGGCGCAGCGGTTGAGAGTCCGCCTGCCGATGCAGGGGACACGGGTTCGTGCCCCGGTCTCGGAGGATCCCACATGCCGCGGAGCGGCTGGGCCTGTGAGCCATGGCCGCTGAGCCTGCGCGTCTGGAGCCTGTGCTCTGCAACGGGAGAGGCCACAACAGTGAGAGGCCCGCATACCAAAAAAAAAAACAGTCAACAAATGTTTCAGCACCAGGCACTATTCTAGGTGCTGTAGACGCCACAGTGATAAACGCAGCTCCCTGACCTCGTGGAGCTTCACAGACAGTGAAGTTGGCTGTTGTTCACAAGGGCCACGGGTCAGAGTGGGTAGAGCCGTGCACGTACATCTCCGTGACCAGAAAAGCAAGTTCAGTCCTTACTAAATGCAAGTTTATGAGATCTTCATAAAAGAACATAATTATAATTATAGCTGTATTTTTAACTTAGGACGCAGCTTCTTTGTGAATCAGCTAAAGGTATTTAAACAAAGGATCAGCAAGAAGGTTGCTGGTGCAAGTGCTTTACACATTTATTAGAGTTTCCGCTTTGATATGCTTTTAGGACTCCAGAAAAGAGTGTGGGGTGGAGCCGGGGTTTTGTAGTAAATGTAAAAACCCCTGTCTAGGAAGTAGGCGTATAAGCACGCAGCTGTAGGTTTCTTGAATTGTATGTAGCATTTCCACAAATAAGTCGTTCCTGCTGTGTACTGGGTCCTGCTGATGGTTGCACGTGGAGTCTGGTTTCTCCTCATACTCCACCCCTCCCCGGCTTGTCGTGAGGTTACACGGATGTTACATTGTATGCAGGAGAACTGCAGAGGTGGCTCTCAACTTTGTCTCATGATTCAAGTTCAAAAACTTGGAGCACCTGGCCCCATCCTCTGCTCTCCCGAGAGCAGGAGAGCTGGCCCCGCCTGCCTGCTGTCTCCGCGGGGACTGGACACTACAGAGGAACTGGGACTGTCTGCTGAGAGCCTGGTGTCTCCTCCGGGGTCACGTAGAGCACCCTGAGCGCCTCCTAGTTCTGCTTGGGTCTTACCCGTGGGGTCTGCCACCAAATGCCGGTGGGGCCGTGACTGGATTGGCATTTTTAACTTTTCACTGGGATGAAACTTGTTCATCATTTTAAATAAAGCAGCTTGATTTGGGGTTGGGTCGTTTGCATTGTCCTGTCCTTGTTTTCATTCTTACTCATCCGAAAGTCAATAAAGTGTACTGAGTTGGTCTGCACAATAGGACCTCTTAGATATACACTTGATCTTGAACCACTCAGGGTTTAGGGGTAACAACCCTCCCTACACACAGTGGAAAATTCAAGAAAAACATATAGTCAGCCCTCTGTATCTGTGGTTCTGGTTTCTGCAGCCAGCCTCGGATTGTGTAGTACCACAGTATGCGTTTATTGGAAAAAACCCGCATCTAAGTGGACCCATGCGCTTCAAACCCATGTTGTTCAAGGGTCAACTGTATATTTTAAAACAAGGTGGACAGGTGACAAAAATAAGGCCCAAACACTTTGGCTGAAAGTGCCCCCTGGTCAAAAGCCAGTAGCCAAGAGATAAACCTCACTCCACATTTTATAGCCGTGGGGCATCTTTCATCAACTGCGACTAAAATTCTTTATGCGTGTCCCCCCAATACTATGTGATGCAGCAGGATTAAGCTCACCCTGTGTGGCGCAGCCAAAGAAAAAAGAAGCAATTCTTCAAAAAAAAAAAAAAAGGCACTCACTCCTTCCGGCATCTTGGCTTACATCAGATATCACTGTACGTTTTCTAAAAACGTATTAAATGCATCCTAAACAAAAACCGGAACCCTGGTTTTTCAATATGAGGCCTGTGTTTGGCATGATACCTTACAAACTTTGTCCACTCCTTGTTTTTTAAAAATAACTAGAGCAGTGTTTGGGAGTGGTAGGAAATGAAGTTTTCGGTTGCAGTGCATTTGTCTCCAGCATACACTGTTCAGTGACAGAGCCCTGGAAGGGTCTGGAGAAACAAAAACAGTAGGCTTCTTTTCCCTCATTCCACCCTCCTACATTCCAGAATTATGAGAAGAAGAAAGACAGTAGGGGAAATAGAGTTGACCCATGGCACCTGGTGCTGAATTCCTGAAGCCCGTCTTTGGGGGCAGCCTCCATACCCTGAGGCCCGTGTGGAAGGCCGCTGGGTCCAGACCGGGAAGGGGCCTTCCCCGGCCAGCACCTAGAAACGTCCTCTTTGTGAAAACGTATCAAAGCAATCCCAAGGAGTAAAAGCAGCTGGTGACGTGTCTATAAAGTGGCTAAAAGTAAGCAGAGTTGGTGTTTTCATTGTCTTACAGGCAGTCCGGAGCTACCGTCTAGTGAACCCTCCTGTCTTTACTTGGCCCTTAGCATTCCCCAGCTAGCAATTCCAAAGTGCTCTAAG
This sequence comes from Neophocaena asiaeorientalis asiaeorientalis, assembly GCF_003031525.2. Taxonomy (NCBI): domain Eukaryota; kingdom Metazoa; phylum Chordata; class Mammalia; order Artiodactyla; family Phocoenidae; genus Neophocaena; species Neophocaena asiaeorientalis. The sequence continues at coordinate 8,045,278 of NW_020174923.1, read as the reverse complement.
ATGACCTGCTCGGGTCTAAAATGATGCCGAAAGGGCCCCGGAGTACTGGGTATCTCAAACTGCTTTTCAAAAGGATCCTAAGCCCAAAGCGTCGGGCCTGCCCAGGCAGGGAGGGCTCGGCCCTTCTCGGGCCTCAGGAGCACTTCCCAAGGGGCCAGGGATCTGGTCCCCAGCAGCTTGAGTCACCCCCACCCCCCACCCCGGGTCCTGGGAGGTCGGGGGCGGGGCGCGGCGGGGGCCCCGCCCCGGGGCGGGGCGCGGCTCACCCCCCACCCCTCACCCTGCAGCCTACGGGTTCCCAAATCCACGTGCATGTGGCTTGTTTCAAGGGCTGCAATGACAGTTGTCTTGATAGTGGAAAATATAATACTTAAAGAAAAGAAAGAAAGGAAAGCTGCCTTTTCTTTTTAGGCTAATTTGAAATCCAGATTCCTGAGTCATTTATGTGTGAAACCCATTGGGTGGGACTGAAAGAAAGGCACCGGACAATTGCAATCCTTTTTATTGCCGTTTCCAAACTGCACGGTGCGTTGCACACTCTCCCAGGGGCTGCAGATCAGTCGGGCCAGTGTGCAGTGAGGAAGCAGGATAAGGCCCTCCTGCGGCACAGCTGAGCCCCCCAAAGCCGCCCTCCTGCTTCTGCAGTCCAGCAGCTCCGTCCTGACCCCGCGGCCGCCGTCTTGCTCTAGGATATCCAGATGGGCGTCTGATGGCTGTGGGCACTCCTCTGCCCAGCCCGATACACTTTTTCTGATGTATCTCTTTAGATTGGAAGCCTAGTTGCCAGGCGCCTTCCCAGGACTTCAGCACCCTTTGCCCTTCCAGGCCACCAGCAAGGGTCCAGAGCCTTATCAGAAGGCCTTGTTCTGACTCCTGAGGTCCCTTTCTTGGAAGGGAGGATGGCCAGGACGGTCAAAACTGTGAGCAAGCTGCTTTGGTGCGTTGTGAGCACGTCTGCAGCGCCCACTCTGAATTTTGCTGGACACAATGGTTTATACTGGAGAGAATCCTTGCAGGGAGGAGGAAGCAGCGAGGCTGGGCGGAGGCATTTCTCTTTGCTGAGTAATTGTTCCAGACCCCCTGTGAGCTGGCGCTTTGCTTGACAAGAGGGTGACTAATTGTGTCATTAGAGTGTATTCTGACCGGGCTGAGGAGAGCTGCTGTGTTCATCCCAGGGAGCACCGAGGCCCTGTGGTTCTTGCTGACCTCACCTGTGGTGATGGCAGGTGGGGTTTGGACGCGTGCTGACGTGTTAGGTTTGCTCCCATATTTAGGATTCTCTTGGGAACAGGGGAGGTATAGGGGCTGTTCCCAGGCTGCCACTTGCTCTCAGTCAGCCCTGCTCCTAGAGACGACACAGTGGCCCCTTTTCACCCAGAGGCAGCTTCTGGACTGAAGTTTAAAATGTTCTGTAGGGGATTCCCTGGCGGTCCAGTGGTTAAGACTCCACGCTCCCACTGCAGGGGGCCCAGGTTCGATCCCTGGTCGGGGAACTAGAATCCCGCATGCCACATGTCGCGGCCAAAAATAAATAAATAAATACAATGTCCCTTAGTGGTGCTCAGTCATCTCGATCCTCTGGGTTACAGCACTTCTGAAAGAACTTTCTACAAGGCCTCTAGGCTCTCGGCAGTATGATATCTATGTAAGGGTTCTTTAAAAAGCAGCCCTGGTTTGCCTCTGGCTGGGAGAAAGCAGGTCCTGTGAGGGCGAGTGGGGGCTTCGAAGGACAGGGCACCTCACGGAGGCTAGTGTGATGGACACAGCCTCGGAGCTGGTGGTGTGCTGCCAGAGCAGATGACTGTGACAGTTGAGGCTTGTGCGTCCCTCCTTCCTCCCCACGGCCTGTCCTGACGTGATCCACCCAACAGAGAATTAAGTTTAAGTCCACTTCCTCCTTTGGAGGTCTCGCCCTTCCCTCTTGGGTTCAGGTCTCCAGCCCTCTCTGAGCTAGCAAGCCCGCGTCGACTCCAGCTGTGCACAAGGCCCTGGGCCAGGTGCTGGGGGACACAAATGCCCACTGTTACCCACTCCCCCGCCTTCCCGGTGGTGGCGTTACCCCGAAAGGAGCTGCTAGGAACTGTCTGGAAATGGACTTGGGCATTTCCGAGAGCAGGTCCCACGGCTTTCTCCTGATGATCACACTGCCTAATCCTGGAGAGCAGACCGGAAGGCCCGCTGGGGAAAAATCACTCAATCTGGGTTTGGGAAAGCAGCAGGGACGCCCTCGGCCAGCCTCTCCCTAAGTGAGCAGCAGCAGTGGGAGTGGAGGGGGGGCAGCCCCAGCTGCTGAGAGCGGGAAGGCACAGCCCCAGCCCCGGGAGAGTGGCGCTGAACTCACCTCTCCCCTCCCCCCTGCATTTTCCATTCTAATCCAATCGCCTCCCTTCCTGGCGAGGCCTGGGAGGCCTGGGGCAGCTGCTGCCCACCCTCACAAAGCTGATTATTGAGAAGGACCCAGAGCCCAGGGAAGCAGCCTTCCACAGCGGCTGTGGGCCATGGGGAAAAGGCCCCTCGGCGCAGGAGAACCAAGTCGCATGAAGGGCCTCCGTGGGCTGGGAGGCTGAACTGGGACTGAAGAAATGCGGGCAGAGCAGCCAGGGCAGGGAGGCCGAGCAGAGGGCAGAGTTGTATTGTGAAACCGCTTGTCATTTGTCTCTGAGGGATTAGTGTGGGAGTGGGCAGGGGAGGGGGTGGGCATGCCCCACCCTCACAAAGAATTACGGAGAACAACGTCAAGAACAGGAGCTGGTCCCTTTTAAGCCCAGGAAACGGTGCTTTTTGGGTGCTGAGGTATAGGTTAGGATTTTAGGATGTGCAGGCCTCTTACCTAATGGAGATGTGGATTCCAGCAAGGCTGTATTATAGGATACCAAACAGTGGTCATGGGCAAAGGGTCAAGTGTCATTCAGTAGTACTAGAGTCAAATCGCTCTGTGTGTGCCAGGACCCAGACATCCTGGTGCTTGGGCCCTCAGTCTACTCAGAAACGGAGTAGGGACTTCCTGTGAGGCAGCTGGCCAATGTCACAGGCAGGGAGACTGTTCGAGATTGAAGGGGACTAAAGAGACAGGAAAGACAAATGAAATGCCTGATCACTGATTGGATTCTGGATTTGGGGTGGGGGGGTGGAGCGGGGGTGTGGGGAGCTATAAAGAATATTTGGGGGACTTCCCAGGTGGTCCAGTGGTTAAGACTTCGCCTTCCAGTGCAGGGGGTGCAGGTTCCATCCCTGGTCGGGGAGCTAAGATCCCACATACCTGGAGGCCAAAAAACCAAAACATAAAACACGAGCAATATCGTAACAAACTTAATAAGACTTTAAACAAAAGGAATATTTTGGAGATAACTGGACCGTGTGTCAAATGAATGGTTTATTAGATCATTTTATTGTATCAGTGCTCATTTTATTGTATCAATGATGCCGGCGTTGTGATCATGTAGGAAAATGTCCTTGTTCTTAGGAAGGTGCGTGCTGAAACGTTCAGGGATACACACGTCATGATTCACATAGTCCCACACACAGATCATGGGTGTGTATGGAGAGAGAGTACAAAGATGGATGGAAAAATGTTAAGGATTGGTGAATCTAGGTGAAAAGGGTACATGAGTGTTCATTGTATTATTCTGTCAGCTTCTCTGTAGGCTTGGAATTTTCCAACATACAGTGTCGGGAAAAAGGAACCCAGTGGGGAATTTCCCAGGAAACGGCTTGTTTTTTCGGGCACTCTAGGGGTGCTGGTCTGATTGAGCTGCAGAGCCTCCTCTGTCTGTCCTCGCCATGCAGCTGGGCCCTGGTTCACCTTTTCTGAAGTTATCTTGCTGTTAGGTCCATCTTGTCACCACAGACCTGCCCCCCGGGAGCTGCAGAGCCCCTAGCCCTCCCAGAATGATCAAGAAGCAGGTAAATCCCATCCCCCATCATCTGTCCTGAGCTTCATTTATTTTTTTTTCTTTATTGTATTTTATTTTTGTTTTTTTCTTTTTCGTGTCCTGACCTTCATGATGTCAGCATGACTCCACTTTTCTGTTCTCTTAACAGAAGCCAGTTTAGTGGAGGCTAACAGATACCTGGCAGGTGTTCATACCACTTTGAGTCCGCTCGGGCTACTATAACAAAGTACTGTAGATTGACTGGTTGAAACAACAGACATTTATTTCTCCCAGTTCTGGAGGCTGAGAGTCCAAGATCAAGGTACTTACTGACGGATTCGGTTCCTGGTGAGAACCCACTTCCCAGCCAGCTGACAGCTGCCTTTTTGCTATGTCCTCACACAGCACAGAGGACACTCTGGTGTCTTCCTTTTCTTATGAGGGCCCTAACCTCATCATGGGGGCCCCCACTGTCATGACCTCATTAAGCCTAATTGCCTCCCCTAGGTCCCACCTCCAAGTACCATCACATTGGGGGTTCAGCATATGGGTTCTGGGGGATACAAGCAGTCTATCAGATCTAGTGGTTTTCTAGGGGGGTGGGAAACAAATAATCCAAGTGTCCATTAATTAGGACGTTAGATTAGTAAGCAAATTGGTAGAAATAAGGAAAAAAGCCGGACACAAAACAGGAATTAGATCATCACAATGATGTACATCAACTAAACAAGATGACACAGAGGGCTGGAAGCAGAGTTCAACGTTTAGAACTGCAAGAGGGTATGTTTTGTAAAGTTCTTTAAGCTCATAATTATTTTTTCATATGGGAAAGAAGTTGGGGCTTTCCTAATAGCTAAATTTCGTTCATCCTTTCAGAGATAGAGTCTTGTTTGCACATAGAAAATGTAGCTGTCAGAATTTTTCTACTTAGTGGGAAGACGTAAACTCCCAAAGAACGTGCTTAAGAAGAAAGCTGTCTGCCTTCAGAGAGTTAGAAATAAAACGTTGAGCGTGTTCACTTTTAGACAGTTTCTTTTTTGTAGTCTTTTCCTTCCCAGACCATCGGCCCAAACCACAGCATGGGAGGGGTGAGACCAACTTAGACCCTTGATGGACATTCTTTTTGAGAAATGCCAAGTCCCTGGTAGCCAGAGCATCTCCGGAGCAACCTGCGGCAGAGCGCACTGGGTTTGCCCCTGTTAAGGACAGGTAAATGGAAGAGGGGCCCAGAAACCTCCTCCTGTCAGGCCCTGATGCGCAGACAGAGCTGCTGGCTGCCATTCTGATTGCCTGCTGCCTGGGATGCTAATAGCAATCATTCCGTCTCTCTTGCGGGGGAGGTGGGCACATGGGTCACCTTCTCCTGGCCAAGGTGGCTAAAGAACAGCTAATGAGATTAACCAGCCTGAAGGAAGCCCAGTGCAAGAATTCATGGAACTTGCTTCTCTGGTATTTTTGCCTCTGAATAGCCTTAGGACTTGGGGAAGTCACTTAACCTTGTAGATTTCCCATCTACAAAATGAAGGGGTTGAACTAAAATGATGTCGGAACACCTGGAACAGTCTGGGATTGTCTGCTTTCCAGTCGTCAGCTCTTGTTTCACGGCCTGGGTAGAGGGTGGTTTTTTTGTTTTTTTCTTTTTGTGTTTGTCTTGTCTGTGTTGGGTCTTTGTTGCTGCGCGTGGGCTTTCTCTGGTTGTGGCGAGCGGGGGCTACTCTTCGTTTCGGTGCACAGGCTTATCATTGTGGTGGCTTCTCTTGTTGCGGAGCACGGGCTCTAGGCTTGTGGGCTTCAGTAGTTGCGGCACGCGGGCTCAGTAGTTGTGGCTCGTGGGCCCTAGAGCGCAGGCTCGGTAGTTGTGGCACACGGGCTTAGATGCTCCGCGGCATGTAGGATCTTCCCGGACCAGGGATAGAACCTGTGTCCCCTGAACTGGCAGGCGGATTCTTAACCACTGCGCCGCCAGGGAGGTCCGTGCTCGTGTTTAATATTTCCAAGTTAGAAATCCTGGCAGACATGGCTAACCCTCTGGGCAGTCTGGTTGAGACAACCCTGGGCTTGGTCTCAGCAAGGGCCTAATTCTGTGACCTTGGTATTAATACTCTTTCCCCCCGGCCAGATTCTTCCTTGCTGAAGGCTCAGAGTCTGAGGTCAATCTCAAGACAAGAAAGTACCTCTGGCCCAGTGGCCTGCTATGAAGATCTGTAAACCTACTCCAGGGTCAGACCGTTCTTTGTCTTTATTCCTCATGATCTAAAGCTGGTTTCCCTTCCTCGGGTGGAGGCCTCCTAAGGAGATCTTAAATGCTGGCCCCCTGCATTCTGTCATTACCCTTGGAGTTAGTCGTGGTCAAAATTCTTCAGCCTGGCTTTCCCCAGCACAATGGTTTCGCTTCTTCTGACCCTCTCAGATCTGATCTGGTCAGTCCCTTAGTTTTCTTTCCTGTCCTTGACCTTCTGTATTAATCCCGAAATGTAGAGACTAGAATTCAACCTAATACTCACTGATTGAGGGTCTGGTAGATGCCTGATTGCTGCTTCAGGGTATTTTTTTTTTAATGAAGCTTTTGATGTCCTCTAAATCCGATTTATAGGAACAGTGCCAAAAACTGTTAATCTGATAGGATTGAATCTGGCAGGCTGATGTCTGAGCCAGACAGAGTGTGTTTGGGGTTTGTGAATGTGCCCTGATTGGGATCTGAGGTCAGAGTCCGGGATGGTCCCTTTGGTCTGGACGTTTGGACACACCACCCTAGAGGCTGGCTTCTCATGCCCTGAGGCAGTGTGCAGCTCCTAAATCTCTCTCTCTCTCCCTCTCCCCAGCCCTGCCCCTTGAGTCAGTGGCTTAGCAGGTCCTCCCTCTCCTTTGCTCTTTGCTGGGAAAGCTCCTGCCCATAATATCAAGTGGAGCACTTACATCAGGGCCTGGACCACCACCGCCATCTCCCAGAATACACTGGCCACGATCGGCCTCCTGGTCTGTGGTTGATGATGCCCAAATGTATATGCCCAGCCCAGCACCGTCCCAGCTGCCTCCCAGACACCTCCCCTCTGTTGTCTAATGAGCACCGCAGACAGTCATGTCTCATAAGGGTGCCTCATTTCTGCCCCCTGGCATGCCCTGCACCTCCTCCCCAAGCCCAGTGACATTCATCCCACTGAGAGTCTAGCACCACTCCCACAGCTGCTCAGACCAAGAGCCCACGTGTCTTCCTGGTTTCTTCCTTTCCCTCTCCCGCCCCCCCGCAGTCACTCCATCAGCCAGTCCTGTCACCCGTGTCTCCAGAAGGCCTCCTGCCTGCTGCCACGTCTGCCCATCTTCCTGGCCACTGCTCCAGTCCAGGACTCATCCGGCTGTTCAGTAACCTCCCCAGTGGTCTCCCTGCCTCCAGTGTGTACCCCATCCAAGTCCCACCCCGCAACCAGCAACCAGTGTGCTGGTGCTGTCCGCTGTCCGTAACATAGAAACCTCATCTCCTGTTCTGCTTACAGCCCCCAGTGGCTTCCATCGCTCACAGAATAAACTCCGGGCTCTTACCAGGGCC
>NW_020174923.1:8028385-8037631 GCF_003031525.2 Neophocaena asiaeorientalis asiaeorientalis | reverse complement strand
CCCAGCAAAGATCTTCACAGATTGCGCATCCTCCCCTTTCAAGTCTCTGTGTCCTTGGCCACCTTGGCGGATATAAATTCCCCCCAGTACATCGTCCCATCCGGCTGGCTTCCTTCTCAGCACTCAGTACGGGCTGAGATCATCTTTTATTTTAGCCTGCATTGTCTGCCGCCGTGGAATGTCAGCCTGTGAGAACAGGGTCCTTGCGTGCCACGTTCGTGGCCACGTCCCCAGCTCCTACAACAGGCCCGGCGGACAGGCGGCGCCCAGAAAGAACTTGCTGAATGAATAAGCTGCAATGACAACAAAAAGGAAAGAAAACTCTGTGGGTTCCTGCCGAAAGGCAGGTGCTGCCTCCTCGTAGGACTGCCCTGGGCAGCAGGGGTCTTATTTCTCTTCACGCCCAGCCTCTAGCCCAGGGCCTCGCGTGTCGCCTGCCTGCAGTGCATCCCTAGAGCTGTGTATTGTGCCCCAGACAGGCAGACGGCTCTGTAAGGTAGTCATCCCCCCAACGTGAGACGTGTTCAAACAGACTGGATAACCGGCAGTTCATCAAAGGTTTTATCAACTGGAGTTTGGTACTGGGTAGAAGCCATGTTAGATCAGTGGCTTTCTAACCTTTTTTAATGCCCCGGATACCTTTTTCCCTCTTTAATCCTACACGGGAGGAAGCCCAGTGCACAGAGGAAAAGAGGAGCTGCTCTGGGTGAGGGTCTCCGCCCCTCTGCCCTTCCTCCTCCTCCTCGCAGTGGTCCCCGCAGCCCCTCCACTCGACTCCAGGGCTCTGCCGACCGGGGGTAGAATAATAACATGAGCTCAAGACCGTCCAGGTCAGATCCTGTGATCTCAGAGGACCCCATCCAGACAGAGGAAGGAGAGGGGCTCAGGGGTGAACAGCCAAGGACAGATCCTGTGCCCGAGGCTGTGGTCCCAAGGATGACCCTACGTTCCAGCCCGCCCCCGCACCCCATGGCACGTGTGGTGGGTGGGAGAGGACGGCACTTGCCAGTAAGCCCTTAGAGACTGACCTCCCTGAGTCTGGAAGTGGGAGAGCTTCGAAAGCCGGGCGTTGTTTGGATTGAACGTGGCAACCGTCATTATGGGGCTTTGGCAGGAAGAGCGTCAGGAAGTCGGCATTTTAAGCTGTCCTCAGAGCAGATGACTGGAGGAGAGTGGAGTCGAGGACACCGTGCCTATGAAGGCACTGAGTGACTGAGACAGGAGTGGGGAGAATGAGGGGGTGGATCCCAGACGGCTCTCAGAGGCGGGGAGAGTCTAGAAGCCAGAATAGAAAGGAAACAGCGGGAAATTCCCTGGCGGTCCAGTGGTTAGGGCTCCACACTTCACTGCAGGGGGCTCGGGTTCAATCCTTGGTCAGGGACCTAAGATCCCACATGCCGTGTGGCATGGACAAAAGAAAGAAAAAAAAATCAACATCCCCAAGCCGTGATAAAGTGTCAAGATGCCGTGACTGCAGGGGTAAAATGGACACGTTGAGGAGGCCAGTTTGGGACAAGAAGACTTCAGTTTCTCGTCAGGGGGCACGTGCCTTGTCCAGCTGCACGTGTGGATTTAGAGAGCTGGCCTGAGCGGCCTCAGCCTGGAGCGAGGGTGGCTGAGTTGTTTTGATGGAGCGGGCAGAGAGAGCGGCCTGGTCATGACCTCTGCTGGCCCATCCTCCCCACCCAGAGCCGGCGCCCCGGGGACTGGCGCCGGCTCTGCTCTCTCTGCTCGCCCCACAGCCGACGTCCCCCTCTGAATACGGAGGATGAACAGCCTGACTGCCTGATGGAATCCTTCTGGAAGGAGTGCCAACCATGTCCCGCCCGCTCCCGCTTGAGTGGGAGCCTGGAAGCAGCCCTTGCGCCAGGAAACCCTCTCTGGAGAAGGAGGGGTCAGTTGGCCCGACCCAGGCTGCAGGGCGGCGCATGGGGGATGCTGTGGCCCCCAGAGAGCTCTGTTATCTCTGTCGTTGCCTCCTACGCGGGGAGGGAGGGACAGGCCGGCCTCCCCCTCTGCCTGCTTGGTGGAGCCATGGTCCTCCCTGTCTAAAACCAGTCCGGACTGACTCGGGGGCAGGGGCGTTGGTGCAGCCACAGGTGGCTGGTCACAGGGTCCAACAGACCCTATTTGCAGGACTCCAGGGCAGACCCATCTCCTTAAGCAGACAGAGAGCTGTCTCTCTGTCTCTATCTCCCCCCATCTCTGCTCTGCTTCAGCCTGTGTATCGGGCCTGGATCAGCCAGGGCAGCCATAAACGGTGATGTGCTGCCTGCCACCTGTGCATGTGGCCCCTGGGGGCTCTGAGAAGCCTCCTTCCAAGCCCCTGTGGGACCTGCAGCCCCCTCCCATCCCCTCCGCCACCCATCCCGTCTTGGCCTCTGGGGGACTCCGGTCTTGGGCTCCTGGCCTTGGCGAGGCTGTCAGGAGGCCCTCCCTCCACCTGCCTCCGTTGGTGGAAAAGCTGAATTAGAAAAGTAGCCCAGAACGTGTGAAGTTAGAACTAGTCTCTCACCTGCTGAGACGCTGGTCACTGAGCTGACTGGGGAGGGGTCTCAGCCCCGCGCCTGCTCTGGGGACCAGCCAGGATGACACCAGCTGTCAGTCTCAGAGGGTGTCACCAATTCACAGTTTTCATTACATTGATTTACTTTCATTTGCACTTGGGGTATTCGTCTGCTAGGGCTGCCATAACAAAGTGCCACAGACTGGATGGCTTAAACAACAGGAATGTATTTTCTCCAGAACCGTGAGGTCGAGGTGTCGGGGGCCTGGTCTCTCCTGAGGCCTCTCTCCTTCGTTGCACATGCTGCCTTCTTGCTGGGTCCTCACGTGGTTTTTCCTCTGTGTGCAGGCTTCCCTGCTGTCTCTCCGTGTGTCCACATTTCCTCTTATAAGGACACCAGTCAGATTGGATTAGGACCCACCCTAATAACCTGACTGAACTTACCTCTTTGTAGACCCTCTCTCCAGATGCAGTCATAGTCTGGAGTACTGAGGGTTCAGACCTCAACATATGAATTTGGGGAAGGACACAATGCATCCCTTAAGGCATGGGTACCATGCAACATTCTCAGGACCAAGGGCATGGACCAGAAATCGACAGTGGTGATGGCCTCTCGTGAGCTCTGCAGTCAGCGCTGTGAGCAGCTGCTGGGTGCATCCTGTCTCCAGGCCTGGTCCTGGCCGAGCTGTGGGGCACGGCTGCCCCACCAGCCACAGGAGAGCAAGCCCCAGAGTGGGACTCAGACCCTGAGAGCCCTGAGGAGTCGCCTTGGGCCTTCGAGACTCATTCAGCAAAGACAGAGCTGAGGGCCCAATTCCTTTAGCCTCTCAGTTCAGGACCTTACATCTCTCACCTGTGCTTTGAACCTTCCTGCCTCCTGTCTTGCCAGTGCATCCCCACGTACGGCTCCCAAACGCAGCTCTCATCCTGTTTCTCCGCACTTTGAAGCTTCCGGTGGCTCCTCAGGGCCTTGTCCTATATAAGCTCTCTAGTCCAGGCCCTGCATTCCTGGCCTCCCACCCCGCCCTGCAGTCACACCAAACTCCAAGGAGTCACTGGGAAAGCCGGGATGTTCCAGGCCTGGCCAGCTCTTCTCAGACCCAGCTCGTCCCTTCCAAGGCCTCCCCTGCGCCCCTCAGGCTCAGCTGAGCTCCCCTCCTTAGGGCCCCCCACCATCATGTTGCTTGAATGCATAAGGTATGTACCTGCCAAAGCAGAACTTAAAGATGGGATGTGTTAACGAGCAGGTACGCAGGTAAAATCCTTTATCTTTTGGCCGCGCTCTGCAGCTTGCGGGATCTTAGTTCCCCTACCAGGGATGGAACCTGGGCCCCAGCAGTGAGAGCGCCAAGCCCTAACCACTGGAACGCCAGGGAATTTCCAGTAAAGTCCTTACTGACTGCTCTTCCAGACAAAGGCTTCGAAAGAGCAATTCCAGCATTTTGCACACGGTCGGTCTCCCTTTATTCTTCTCCTTTGCTGTCCTGCACACAGCTCACCATCTTGAAGCAAAGAGCACTGGACTGAGGCCAAAGAGTCCCAGCCTCCAGAAGGGCTTCCATCCTGGTCCCAGTCGCTCTTACGCATTTTTTATAAAATAAGGGCAAAATGCAATAAAGAGTGATTTTTAAACGTTTTCTTTTTTTAAATAATGGAAGGCTTCCCGTTATTATGATGTTGTCTAGAAGACCAGTAAGTAACCCAGACAAATGTGAGGCCTTGGGCACCACCCTGGAGCAGGCCCCCTACCCACCCCCACTGCCGTGCAGCTGGTATTTGACAGAGGCAAGAGCCTCCTGGCAGAACATGAGATGTTCTGGGCTTGCGGAGTGGGATGTGAGTGGACAGTGGCCGTGGTCAGGACTCTGGCTGTCGGTGACAGAAACTGGGTTCAGGTGAGCTTTCGCAGAACCAGGATTTGAGTCGCTCACATACTGGGGAGGCAGGGGTGGAACAGCCAGGGACTCCCGACCCCGGCGACCCTGGGCAGCTCCCGAGCTTCCAGTTCTGGAACGAGAGGTCCCTTGTGCCCAAGCAGAAGTTGGGCCCTGGGTCACATCCGCCTGCCCTGCCTATCGTGGTGTGTGTGTGGGGGGGGTCTGACTGCCCGACTGGCAGTTCCCACCAGGACCACAGGCTTCAAAGGGCATCTTCTGAAAGAAGGGGGTTTCTGTGCAGACAGAAAACAGTAAATGGCTGATTCAGCCATGTTTTCCAAACTTCATTAAGTCTCAAATAAGAAATCTATTTATTTGAATTGAATCCCTGTCTATAAAGTCACAGACGTTTTATAAAACGGTAGCTACATCAACCACACACACACCACTATTTATCTTTAATTTCATATTGGGATACAGGGTCGCCCCCGAAGTCTTAGTGTAGTTTTAAGTCTTAATAACTGAAGAAGTGTAAATGCTACAAACCTACAAAATACATCAGTTGAGTATTTACTTATTTAAATTCCTTTTATACTTAGTTTCCTGACATTTGAATGCTGTGTTTTTCATTTTAAGTCTTTGTGAGTGCTGGAATCTGGACAGACAAGCAGGTAGAGGAGTCCTCTCCTGTGGGCACCTCAGATACCTGGTCGACCTCCCTTGAGGTCATGTCCAGACTGTCACGTGTGCCTCCAATCCTCATAAGATCACAAGGCTGGACTCACAAAGGCAATCCCTTTAGTCACTGACCATCCGCCCATGAATGGTTTTCCAAAGTCTGAAAATCAGCTAGAGCCACTAGACGGGGGTATTATATGAATCTGGATAAGAAACGTCAACATATTTAAAATGTAGATAACTAACCTTTCAAATGACAGTTTTTGGTGTGTTGGGAGCATTTATGCTTCTGAAGTTATTAAATCTTAAAATCACACTAAGACATTGGCTGCACAACTTTTAAATACTAGTAGCAACCTCTAAATTGCTTTCGTGACTCACCAATGGGTCATAACCAGTTTTAAAAGTACCACACTTCAAAAGTCAAGTGCAAAATCCAAATGTAGACCAGTCTCTCCCCAGGGGGGTGCTGGCAGGTCAACTGACGCCGTGTCTCTTTGGGGTAAAGAGGTCTGCCTTGGTCCTTGAATTTACCAATCTGGGTGGCAGTTATCTGGGTATGTGTCTTTCCTGCCGGACTGTGAGCTCCTTCGCGAAGGGGCTGTGCTTGCTTTTTTGTTGTTTTTCCTTTAGGCTTTGCGTCCCTCGACATAGTAGGAGAACTGGCCTACTCTCTAGTCTTGACATTGGGCTTATTTCTGGGCTCCAGCCCTGATTAGATTAATCTGTTTTTCTTTCTGTGTTTTTTCTCTTTCTTTTTTTAAAGAAATATATATATAGTAGCCCCAAGCTCACTGTTCAGAGATCCCTGTGTAGCATTTTAAAAATGCAATTCATGCCTATTATTAGAAAATCCAAATTATACTGAAATGTGTAAGATGGAGAGGAAAGGCCGCCCCCAGCCAGCTCCTCTCCCCAAAGGCGGTCGCTGTTATCGGTGTCTTGAGTGTCCTTCTGGAAAACGTTTTCTCCGCATTTATGAGCGTATATGTGTGCTTCTGTCTCGACGTACACACCAGGAATGTTGCACTCCACCCTGTGCTGCTTCTTGCTTCTCCCTTTGGTAGTGTATCTCAATGCGCTTTTCACATCGGTACGTATGGTTGCCTCCTCTTTAAATTGTTTTTTTTTTTTTTAATTTTTACAATTTTTATTTTTCTGGCTGTGCGGCGCGGCATGCGGGATCTTAGTTCCCTGACCGGGGATCGAACCCGTGCCCCCTGCAGTGGAAGCGTGGAGTCCTAACCACTGGACCGCCGGGGAGGTCCCCAGTCGCCTCCTTTTTAAGGCAGTGTTACACAGTGTATGCATGCACCGGAATGTATTTAAGGTGTTACTATTTGGTGAACGCACGGACCAAACTGTTGAACTACAATATACTTAACTATACTAGATTTAACTCCGTGGATGAACATTCAGTTGTTCCCGGTTTTGTCTTGTTCTCCCCTGCACCCAGAGTCCTCGTATAAAAACCCAGATAGATGGTTTTCCAGCCCAGAGCAGATCCCTAGAACTGGGTTTGCTGAGTCAAAGGGTGTCTCCGTTGTCCCCCAAAGAGGCCTGCCTTCCCCTGCAGCCACAAAGACGCTCTGCTGGGCAAAATCCCGGAGGCGTCTGGACACCCGAGCCCCAGGTGCTGGCCAGCGCTCAGGGCAGCGTGCCTCACATCAGATGGCGCCGAGCCTGATGCAAACTGCTAAGTGGAGAAGAGCCAGCTCCTGCCTCCGGCCCTGCTCCGCCCGGCCGCATCTTGTGGGGTCCAGCGAGAGAGGAAGTCACAACGAGAGGCCCTTTGGGTTTTTGCCACTTAGGACCGGCTCTTGGGCTTTGTGCAAACTTTGCCTCCCAGCTGAGCTCTCTCTGCTTTGTTGGGGCGCCTGCCTGCCCGGCTTGCTGAGGCTGCAAACCGCTGGACCCCCGGGCCGGGAGCCTGAAGGCCTGGGTTTGGATTAGTCCACCGTGCTGTCTCGGCCCCCGTGGGGCAGCTCATTCACGTCGGGCTCGCCTCTCCTAAACCTGCTGGCTCTGCCTTGTCTGCCGCTGGACTTCCTCGGGCCGCAGGTCCCCTGGCCCTTCAGTCCCTCAGAGCCCCAGCACCCGCACCTCCCTGTCATCCTCCAACATTCCTGCAAGTTGAAGTCACTCCTGCCTTACACAAGGCCATCCCGGGACATTCCTTCCAGCCTTCTGTTTATTTTGTCCGTGTGCGTGGGAGAGAACCAGGCTGAGGGAGGTGGAGCTCCCATTTTGGGAAAATGGAGCCTGAAATGATCAGGGATGGAAACAATGTTAAAGGAAGCAGAGCTGGAGCCTGTGACCACAAACGCAGCTTCTCTGTGACACCCAGCCCAGCCCAGACCCCAGAGCACCCGCCAGCTTTCCTCTCGTGCCTTTTGTTCTACTCACTATAGCCAGGAGTCGGAGTCGCCCAGTCCACTTATCGAAGTGGCACCCACCACTTGACCAGCACCCACCTGGAAAAGGCAAAGGGACCGAGGTGCAAAGGTCAAAAATTCAGGCACTGACGTCCCTGTTTCCTTTTTGGCTTGTGTGTTTTGTCCGCACCGCATGGCTTGCGGCATCTTAGTTCCCTGACCAGGGCTTGAATCTGAGCCCACGGCAGTGAAAGCGCCGAGTCCTAACCACTGGACCACCAGGGAATTCCTGCTGATGTCCCTGTTTCCACCTGCTGTTGACCGTGGCCCCCACTCAGGACCTCCTGGCCACGCTCAAAGGACAGCGCGGGTGCTGTGAGTGGTCAGGCTGGCCCTGGGCAGTCCCTTCCTCTCCCCGCGACGTCCTGTCCACCAGTGCCCCCTCTCCCCGAGGCGGTCACTCGCTTCCGGTCCCCAAGCACATCTATCCTAAGAGCAGACCCAGGGGTCAGGTTGCTTTGACCGTGGGGTCAAACCCTGAATGACAGTATCAAACATGTAAATCAGGTGCTCAAGCACTGAGCCCTCCCCTTGTCTTGCAGGAAAAGGACCTGGATGGCGTGGAGGGCCCACCCCTGGCAGGACCTGAGGAAGACGACGGTGAGTGGGACCCGCGCACCGCTGCCCGCTGAGGCCGCCCGGATCGTGTCTGGCTGTGGAGGCTAGGCTGTGCCACGGCCCTTTGGATTCCCCAGCTGAGGATTTGAGTGGCAGGGGGAGGGGAGAGGATGGAGGGGGAGAGGATAGAGGAGAGGGGCTGCGAAGCCGGGTCTGCCGCAACCCAGAGGACACGGGCTGGAGCCCACTCCTTTCTGACCCCCTGCCTTCCTGCACCCATCTCCCGGACCACCTACTTTGCTCTTTGTTTTTTTTTTTGTTTTGGCTGCACTGTGTGGCAGGCAGGATCTTAGTTCCCTGACCAGGGGTCTGACCTGAATCAGCGCCCCCTGCAGTGGAAGCCTGGAGTCTTAACCACTGGACCACCAGGGAAGTCCCTGCTTTGCTCTTTCGGCCTTTACTTTTCCATTTATACAATGTGAGTTGTCTCCAAATACAGGTGGCCCGTCACTGACCTTCTGTTTCCTGCAGTGCCTCTTAACTCCTTTCTCATCCCCTATTTGTACATTTCACATTTCTCTCCAAATATCTCGGACCTATTTTATGGAGACTAAAGCCACTTACAGGGCCGCCTCCCAGGGTTCTGCAGGTTAAAGTCCCCCAGAGAGGAAACGCCTGATTCCGAAGCAGCTCCAGCTGACTAGTGTGGCCATCAGGTTCCAGACAGCTAGGGGAAGAGAAAGGGAGTGACTGGGAGCATTGAGCAATTTTGACTTGACCGGGTAGAAGACAGTGTGTTTGCTCTGGCCACCCACGGGGACCAGTGCCCCAGACAGACAGACAGGACCAGACACGGTGTGGGGCTTCTGCTGGTTCTGTCATGTTTTATTTCTTTAAAGAAAAAAAAAAAGAAGCTGAAGCAAAAATAGCAAAATGTCAACATTTGTCAAATCTGTATGGCAAGTACACGGAGGACTTATTACTTGCTGTACTTTTGTGTACGTTCGAAATATTTCATGTTTTTTTAAAAAGGGAGTCTGTTGCTGTGATTTTAAGCCAACAACTGGCAGGAGCCCTGGAAAGAGAAGGTTGCAGGAATGCAGTAACCAAGGCTGGTGTGGGCCAGGCAGGCAGGGCTGGGATGGGGGGTGGGGAAGCTTCCCCTGAGGCCCAGCAGGGCAGGGCCTTCAGT
>NW_020174923.1:8005599-8027798 GCF_003031525.2 Neophocaena asiaeorientalis asiaeorientalis | reverse complement strand
CCCTTGCCAGGGGCTCTCCCTCCAGCTGTTGACTCCCCAGATCCTCTGCAGGAACCGTGGGCCTGGGGTCTGTCCCTGCCACGTTATTGGATCCCAGCAGTGATTTGGGGACACAGGAGGCAAGCGCCAAGGCTGCTGGAGGCCCCTGGGCCAGCACAAGGGGAGGCTCAGCAGACCCCTCTTCTGAAACACTGTCAGACCCCATAGATGTGCAGCCCCACTCCCAGCCGTGGGCAGTGTCTCCGGGCCCTCCGTCCTTATCTGACTGTTGCTCCTGGACCTTGCCCATCCACCAGCCGCCTCCTCCCAGCCCTGACAAGGCAGAGGCAGGAGAGATTTAGGGCCCCAGCTGTCAGCAGAAAACGTGAGAGGCCCCCAGCCCCTCTGCAGTGAGCCAGCTCAGTGTCTGCTAAGGTGCCTTCCCTAAGCGGCTGGGTGGATTCAGAAGACTTCAAGAGGAAGTACCCCCTCCCAGGGGGCTCTCACGTTGAACCCTCCTGGTCTAGCAAAATTGGAGGCTGCTGTGGATCCCTCGTCACACCACATGTGATTAAGTGAAAGCCTTTTCGAGTGGTTTGTTCCCTCTGGCTCGAAGCAGCACAGTCAGAGCGGCCCCACAGATTGAAACCGTGAGTAGTACCCAGCTGGCTAAAACATAGCAACACAATGACCTTGAAGTCGAAGTTAATCCGTCGTCTTTGTCCGTTGCCTCTTTCTGAGGTCCAGAAGCCAGCATGGTTGTGAGCTCACTCTGAGACTAGCTCCGTGTGATTCTGCCCCGTGGCAGGTTCTTCCCTGACAACCAAACACCCAGGCCCCTCAAACGGCGGCCCCAGATTACTCAGCAGGGTTCCCAGGTGCCGGGACACCGCAGCCCAAGCCCTGAGCCTTTAGAAGTTCCTGCTGCTGCGGGCCCTTTGCTCGTCAGCCTGAGCTGAGCTCAGCCTGGAGGGAAGAGAAGCTGATGGGAGCAGGGTCTCCGGGGCTGGGGGGTCGGGGGGAGTCATCCTGTCTGCCCTGGCAGCCTGGCGTCTCACCCCGTGTCCTCCTGTCCCCTTGCTTCCTGCCCCCCCCCCCACTGGCTTCCTTGCTTTGCTGGCTCTGTCTCCCCAGACCTGCAGCATCACCTGTAAAGCCCCTCTGACACCCCGCCGCCCGCTTAAACTTCCAAGCAGCCCCCTCCCTGCCTCTCTCTCCCCTCCTGCTATCCTTTTCTGAAGAGCTCTCAGGACCTGCTGCAAACTCTGTATTTTATTTTATTTTACTTATTTATTTTATACGATTTTTTAACATGGACCTTTTTTAAGTCTTTTTTTTGGCCACGAGGCATGTGGGATCTCAGCTCCCCGACCAGGGATCACACCTGCACCCCCTGCAATGGAAAGCGAAGTCTTAACTACTGGACCGCCAGGGAAGTCCCAAACTCTGTATTTTAATGACTCATCTTTGCTTGCTGTATGTTTTCTTCTCTGCTAAGTCCCCAGCACTGAGCAGAGTGCTCGCCAAGTATTTGCTGAATGAACGAAGAGCGAGTTAATCCTGGTACAAACAGGGTAACTGCGGCCTAGGGCAAGGGTTCAGCCCTGGCGGCCAGATTCTCCTGCAAAGTCAGGCTGTGGTGAGAGCACACACCACCCTGGCTACAATGCCTGGGTTCTGAATTTGCATCCAGAACCTTCTTTTAGCCCAGAGAGAGCTCGAATCTCAGAGGCTGCAGCCTTTTCCTCCCTGGAGCCCACATCAGCCTGTCTGATCACTCCGGACAGCTGCCAGCTGGAGGAGGTCCGGGTGGCCCAGGGCAGGATGTGGAGGTGTTTGAGATCCCTGACACTGGAGTGACATAGAACAGAAGTGAAAAAGAATACATCCGTGTGGGAGGGTGATTTGCTGGTCTTGCATTTCCCATACTCAATTCTTTATACATTAACTGAAATTAGATAAGACAGACACTGAGCCTCTATCCCCGAGGCTGACCGGAGGCCGTCTACCCTCCACCTCCTGGGCTGAAGAACCACATAAGGGCATTGTTTCCTAAGGGAACTCTCTCCACCCGGACACTCAGCCAGGGGAATGCTCTAGAGCTCTTTCCTTTTCTGCCCTTGCAGGCTTCACCTGTACATGCTGCCTCCTCTGGCCTGGCTTCCCTACATCACACGTCCCTGTTTTTCCTCTGTCCACACCCCCTGGTGTGCCTTCTTCAGACCTCTAGAGCTGCCCTTTCATTTGTTCCAAGGCAGCTACAGGGTCTGCTCTGGGACTGGCATATCTGTTCAGCAATAAGTATTGGGGCTTTTTGGTTTGGTTTTTTGGTTTTTGACCACGCCACGTGGCTTGCAGGATCTTAGTTCCCCGAGCAGGGATTGAACCCCGCCCTCGGCAGTGAAAGCACTGAGTCCTAACCACTGGACCGCCAGGCACTTCCCTAAGTGCTGGCTTTAATGACCAATTTGAACACCGTGAGAACAGGCCACATCATTCCCAGGTCCCATTGTGGGCTGGATGCGTTGTTTCAGATTTTTAACAACTGGTTGTGGGGAGGGGCATAGAGAGAAGGGGCCTGCCGACATGATGCCCCTGGACGGCAGGGCGGGCACCCCCAAGCCCGGGAAACCCGAGGACCTTGGCAGGAGGGTCGGGGGTCCCTGCAGCCTTCCGGACCTGGGACCCGAGGAGAGGCAGGGAACCCAGCGCCTTAGCACAGTCTGCTTCCCAGAGATAACGGCCCTCCGACTGTGTAATTAGCACAGCAGTCATGGGGAAGGGGGTGGGGGTCAGGCTGAGGGGGAGAAAAGCCTTGCGGGCGGCTGCTGGGCCAGAGCCCTTGCTGGAGAGAGGCCCACAGGCAGCTCTGTGGATGGCTCAACCTGGTCTTGGAAGGGAACCGGCCTTTGGTGGATGGAACTGAATAGCATGGATGGGGGTGGGGCGACGATGCTCGCTTCACTCCAGCTGCCTCATCCCCGGTTCAAGTTCCCAAGAGAGTTCCTAAGCGGAAGTGGTGTGGGGGGAGGACCTGCCAGGCCCAGGGGAGGGTGAGCCGATGTTGTGGGCGTCCAGCGCTCTCTGAGGCTTAGGTGAGCTGGCCCGGGGTGGGCGTGGGGCCCATCTGCCCCTCTTCGAAGCGGGGGCACCCTCTCCGGCCCAGGTGGTTCTTTGGAAACCCTTCTTTGGAAGGGAAAGGGGCCTGAAGTTGCAGGCGGGCCCAGCACCCTAACTGGCTCTTACTGTGTGTCCTCTCTGCAGGGGGAGAGGCCTTCTCCTTCAAATACAGCCCCGGGAAGCTGAGAGGAAACCAGTACAGGAAGATGATGACCAAGGAGGAACTGGAGGAGGAACAGAGGTAGGCCGCCCACCCTCTTCGGGGTCGCTCAGCTTTCTCCAGTACCGGTACCGCCGTGAGCCCCCTTCGTCGCAGGCGGGAGAGGAGGAGGGCCTCCTGTAAGCTTCGCCAGCCCCGCACTCTTCCATTTCCATTTTAGGGGTTTCTCCCCCCTGTCCTGGCAATAGTCGGCCAGGCTCGATGTCCCCCGACAGTCCCCTTGGGGCCCTCGGGAGGAGCGTGTGACGGTGATGGGGGGGAGGGTGGCCGAGCCCCTTCTTGCACCCCACCCCTCCCCCGCCAAAAGGGAAAAAGCAGATGCCTGGGAAGAGCCTGGAGCAGATCCGCCTGTTCACTTACACGGAGGGTTCATGACAAAACCAGTCCATCACTGCAGGATACTGCATGATTCTTCCTGCTCATCCACTTGGCCACCAGCCCGCCTCGGCACCCCCCAAGCCCCCCAGCCCAGGGCCAGCAGTCACTTTTTATCTGTTCTGCTCCACAGAACTCTGAGGCAGTTGCAGCCACGCAGCTCCTCATTTTTAGAATTGGGCTCTTGCCCCGCCAGCCCCCAACCGGGCACCCATGCACACCCCTGGGCTTCCCTCCTAAGGAGCAGTAGGGACAGGCCATGGGCGAGAACCAGTGGTCTGACACGGGCCAGCCTGTGGCCTGGGGTCCTCTGGTTTAAGCACAGAGCTAAATGGGGGCCTGTGTTTTCTGAGCCCAGCAACCCGGAGGGGCTGGGTGATCACCCCCTACTTGCTAGCTAGCGTAAGCTGGGTTCTAGGGTCAGGAATGGAGGCTTTATTATTCCAGGGTGCAGATCTCAACTACCCTTTCATTATCACCAAGCCCACCCTGTACCCCTCAAGTCAGAAGGCCCTGTGCCCACGAGAACCCCCTTTCCCTTTCTGGAGCCGCCGCCAGTCCTTCCAAACCTGGCCTGGAAGGCTCTTCACCGGGGACGGAGGGGTGGCAGGGTGAGCCCAGCCTGGGGAAGCCCCCCACTCCTCGGTGCCCAGCCGCTGCCTCTGGGTGTGATCCGGTTTGCTGCCTTTATATTTCAGGATTGAGCTGACCTCTGACCTCACTTCCCTGTAGCAAGTTCCTTAGGTCCTGAGCCACAAATATCCTTGCAAATCCTTTTGGTAAGGAGACTGACTTCTTAGATTAGCGGTGCCTCCCTCATCCTGTCTGTTACTGTGTCCCCATCACTACTGAATGTGGTCCAAACCTCTCCTCCTCCGCTGCCTTCATAACCAGTTAATTCACTTCTGTGCACCCGGGCCCGCTCATTCTTCTCCAGCGCAGGGCTCCTGGGTGAACAGGCTCCCTTCCCAGGGCTGCAGGGTTCTTGGAGGCCCAGTTCACGCAAGTCCCTCCTGGGCCTAATGGGCCAGCGCCCCCTTGTGAGGCTGGGGGGGAACTGTCTTCC
Organism: Neophocaena asiaeorientalis asiaeorientalis; assembly: GCF_003031525.2. Classification (NCBI taxonomy): domain Eukaryota; kingdom Metazoa; phylum Chordata; class Mammalia; order Artiodactyla; family Phocoenidae; genus Neophocaena; species Neophocaena asiaeorientalis. The sequence goes on along the minus strand of NW_020174923.1, from coordinate 8,023,038 downwards.
GCTGGACTGCGTGGTATCACGCCCGCAGCTTTCATCTTTCCCTGAGAAGGTAGAATGGTGCCCGTCAGAAACCCTGTGCCCCCAAGTTGTGGGTGAGGCAGGGTGTTATGATCAGAGCAAGGGCTGGTGGACTGCAGCCCTGTGTTTGTAAATCCAGTGTGACTGGAACAGGGCTGCGGTCACTGTTTTTCTGTGGTCTGTGGCAGCTTTTCCACCGCAGTGGCTGAGTTTAGTTGCAGAGGGACCACATGGCCCACAAAGCTGAAAAGAGTCAGTACGTGGCCCCTTCCAGAAAAGTTGTGCAGCCCCAGAGTTAAGGATGGAGGGGGCTTGACGCGCCTGTGGCCCCTCGAAGGGCCCTGTGGACAGAGGCTGTGACCGGGACCCTGGCCCTATTCTGTGTGCTCTGCGGAGATGAGGGGCCATTAGAGTAGGAGAGGCCGGTTAGCCGACTCAGTGGCAGGGCTCGGGCCGGGGTCAGACTGCCACCGTCCCTGGGTTCCGTGCTGGGACCTCGGGGAGGGAAAGTCCTCCCTCCATCGTGTTCAGACAGCAGGCTCTGCGTTGCCCAGGGGGGGGTCTTTCCCTACTGGATCTTTGGGGGTCTCTAGATGAGTGGTTCACGCTGAGCTATTCTGCGGGGTCGAGACTGCCCAAGCGCTGCTCTTGGGGTGAGGGTTTCTCACCTCCTCACCCGCAGGCTTGGTTATCACAATCGTGCTTGAGCTGAGGAGGGACTGGTGGACTTCATGGTGAACGCAGTCCTCCCAGGGTGGGGCTGGAGTTCACGTTCACTCTCATCACCGCCCCTCCCAGCATGCTCCTGTGGCTGTCCGGCACGTCTGCCTGTGAGGTCTGCTTGCTCTCTCCTGCCCCTGCACGTGGTCAGCCCGCTCCGCACTGCACGGGGCCGCCGACACCCACCCTTCTCGCATGTTCCCCGCATGCTGATGCTTGGGGTTGCAGAGGCTGGCAGGCGTGGCTTTGCGTTTTCATCTGCAGCACGACAGTTCCAGTGGGGACCGGGAGAGCGGACGGGTGTGAGACAGCTCTGGTCCCAGCTGCGTCTAGGAAACTGCCTTTGGGATTGTCAGTATGAAAAATATTGTCAAACCACTAAAAGCACAGGCCAGTGAAAAGTGTGTGCCCTTCTCTGCCTGTCAGATTCTTCTGGACCAAACTCTGCTTGCTTCTTATTCCCTTCCTGGCATTCAGCGTCCCCGTCAGTTGCAAGCTGGTTAAAAGCCCATGCTGCAAACCCCTGACTTTAAATTCTTTACCTCGGCCCGCACAGTGGGATCTAGACCCTAAATCTTTAGTAGTCACAAGACCCAGAGTTCCTCAGAAGCTGCAGTTCACAGGTTTTCGGGGCATGGCAGTTGGTACGCAGGACCCAGAGAAAGAGACCCCAGATTCGTTCCTCCACGTGATTAATAACTGGGCGTTCCTGACCTTGGAGCAGCTCACAGATGAGATTCCTTCTGCCCAAGGGGCAGAAAGTGTAAGGCTTGTAAATCCAGACATGCTGCTTAAGAAAGACCCTGCTTCCTCACTGCCCACCTCCTGCTGGGTCTCCCGTGGGGCTGGAGCTCACAGGCTCCCTCAGCACTGCCTCTGCCGGGATGGGGGTGCCCCTGCGTCCCCCCCGCAGCTTTTCTGGGAGGTGCCGTATCCAGCCTCAGCGTGGCTGGGACACTGGGCTTGCAGGTTATGACTGCTCCCCGCGGCAAGATGCCACCCCCTCACCCCCAGGGCCAGTGAAGCTGGCGAGCTTGGCTGACTTCTAGCTCGGCAGCAAAAAGAAGAGGCACTGTCGGCTACTTCTTTCCTTGTACACCGTCCCTTCTTCCCATCTTCTGGTCCAGGGGAAAAGTGGAACCCAGGAGGTAGACTAGGTTGGCTCTGATAGTGAGGACCCAGGACCCCAGCACCCATTCCATTCTGAAGGTCCCCAGGACTGGCCTGACGTTTTTGGAAGTGGACACCACTCTAGTGGGTGGTGTTTTGAAATGCATAACTGGCAAGGGTGAGTGGCTATTCTTCCTGCTTTCTGCCCTCTGATGGGTCCACAAACCATCCACCAGTGTGAATTTCTAGGAACACGTGCTGACTCACTTCCACATGAGGGCGCCAGAGGGATAAAACTGAATCCCACCGGTTTCCCTCAGCGCTCACCTGGGTAAACCAGCGCTTCTGCATGTCCCTTGCAAAAGGTGGGCACACCATTTGTGTCATCTGGGGAGCACATGTCCTTGGAAGCCACTGTCCCCAGAAGGGACAAAACCTACCCAGCAAGGATAAGAAATAATCTATGGTGAGAGGACCGGCCCACAGAGGACCAGCCCAGAGCGGCCACAAAGCTGAGGATCTGACCCCCGCAGTCTGACCTACCTACCTAAGTATATCTGTGGCACCCTACCTGCCCACCGACCTACCTGTGGACCCCCGTGCCCAACAACACACCTGTGGTACCCTCCCTGCCCAACTACCTAATTGAGGACCCTCCGTGTTAAACCGGGCACAAGTGGGCCCCGAGCTGCCCAGCTACCTGAGGGTGCTCCCTGTCTAACTACCCATGTGTGGGACCCAAACTGCCCACATACCAACATGTGGGACCCTCCCTGCCCAGCTACCTACTGTGGGACCCTCCCTGCCTAGCCACCCACATGTGAGACTCGAACTGCCCAAATACCTGTAAGTGGGACCCTCCCTGCCAGCCACCTACAAGTGGGCTTCAGCCTGCTCAGCTACCCCCATGGGCACCCGAACTGCCCAGATACCCAAATGAGAGACGTGCCCTGCCCAAGTATTTACTCTGGGACCCTACCTGCCCAACTACCTAAAGTCTGACACTCCCTGCCTAACCACCTCCAGTGGGACCCTGCCTGTTAAACTACGTACAGGTGGGCCCTGACCTGCCTCGCTCCTACAGGTGGGACCCAACCTGTACAACCACCTACATGAGGGCCCTGACCTGCTCAACTACCTACAAGGGCACCCTGCCTGCTAAACCACCTACAGGTGGGCCCTGACCTGCCCCTGTAGGCCTTGCAGACTTGGAACGGGGTCTCGGGCTGCCTTCGGTTAGTGGGCTCTCCTGAAGCGGGTGATGAGAGGCAAACTCCCCTGGGTCTGGATCCCAGCATCTGGGCTGGCTTCTGCAATTCCAGACGTTCCCCTTCCTCACCCCGTTTCCCCCTTTCCTGCAGTACTTGTAAGACGGCATGAGTGAAATAAATTATCTTTTCTCCTTATTTCTCTTTACAGAACCGAGGAATAATGAAGTTATCCTTAGCCTCCTCCTAAAGGCTTTTCCTTTTGGCATCTTAAAACTTGAGAGATAAAGTGGAATCCCCAGAGAGGAGCCAGCAGGCTCCTGGGGCGCATTTTCCCACATAAATCTGCCAGGACTAGGCCCCCATCCAGGACTTTCCTTGGCTGGGAGGATCCCGAATGCCCGTGGCGCTCCCCTGTAGAGGCGTTCCTCCCTGTTTGCCTGGATTGCTTTGTTAAGCTGAAGGGTTTTCCTGGACTTTTATTTTCCCTATCACTCAACCTTCCTGTCCACACACGCTTTGCACCTGAGATATCACCAATGTCAGCAATGCCATCATTTTAAAATCGGTGTAGTTTTATTCCAGCCCTGCTGCTTTTCATCACCAGAGCCAAACCAGGAAAGACTTTGAGGTGTGATGGACAAATGAGGGAGCGCTGCCTGTGCTCGCTGCCTGGTCAACTGCCCTCCTTCCCCTTGGGGCCCGCTCCCCTCTCTGTCTTCGGCTGGCTCGGCCGTGGGGGCGAGAGCCCGATGATTGATCAGTGGGCAGCAAAGAACCAGAACCAGCTGTTGACTTCCTCTTGCCCTTACCCTCCGTTGAGAGCAGGCTCGGATCCAGCCCGCTTGTTGCTAAGAGGCCTTTTCATTGATGTTCCTACCAGCTCAGCGGAATGTCCACCTTCGCTTTCACAGAAGCAATAATGATAGTGTTCGCTTAAAACAGCTGTCTCGATTCTGCCTTTTCCTAGGTTTCATAGATGAGCTAGAACTTCTCCAGATAATCAGATCAGTCCCAGATTCATTTCTTGGAATTTTATATTTGACAATATTTATACTATACCAAACTAATCTGTAGTTTTTAGATGTGTTGGTTAAAACATTTTTTGAAAGCAGTAAGTTGATAGAAAAATTTTTTTTTCTCCTCTATTTAGTGGAAGGCCGGGAAATGTCCACTGTCAGCCTAGGGCATGGTACCTTCCCAGGGACCTTCTCCTCTGGGTCTAATACCTTAGGTTCACGGGTTTAGGACGGAACAGGCAACAAAGCAACAGCCACACAGAGCCATGTAGCCTGACCCACACAGCAGTAGCAACAGCAATGTCCTTGTCCGGCCGGGGTCTGACTGAAAAGTAGGTGACTCCTTCCAGGTTATTAAGTTTGTCTGGACACTTTCTGAACGTGGCTTGTAGGCACCAAGCCTCACATACTCCCGATGGCTGGGATCTGTGTATTTAGCCTTTGTTCAGTCCAATAAACTTTGAGTAGATGGTCTTGATTACTGTGTGTTTATTTCAGTTTTGCTTTGTTTTTAAAAAATCATCTTTTTGAACCCATTAAAATTTGAGCTGTCTCTCAGTTTGTGCCCGTTACTCTCCAGCAGAGTGCAAAGTCCTAGGCCCACCCTCTTAAAAATATGCAAGCGCCACGGCCATTAAGAGACGCACAAGAGGATTTGTGTACCTTGGGGGGGATGCCCACTCATACACCTGGATTGTGATTCCTTCCAAAGAGCTAAACACACAGCCTGTCAATTCACAGTACTCCTTTCTTCAGGTGGTAGGGTATCGCGTACTTCTCACAGGCTCCTTCTCCTCCGGACAGGAAAGCAGACTGTAGAAATAACTTTCCCGGCATGACTAAGAGAGGCTTGGATTTGGGACTTCGGTATTTCAGCTTCTAGATGCTGCTGTAGTCAGAAAACCAACTGTTAGCTGTTTGGGAGATACGGGGTTATTGCAGAAGGAAGATGTTAGGACAAGCGTAAGACCAGACGTCGATCGGATCCCCCTGTAGACAGGGTTGGGGTGCTGGTTGGACAGTGCTGTGCCCTACAGGGCCAGCGGTCAGAGGCTGTGCTGAAGCTCTGCCTCCTGGTGGGTCTGCAGGGACCAGAGCAGACCCTGCCGTTTGGTTTACATCCTCTGAAGGTGGCCCGTGCCGAGCCAGTAGGGCGGTGTTGCGGGGGGGGAACCACAGAAGCCTGAAACCAAACGGGGAGCTCACGCCAGCACACAGCGCCCAGCCTCACTGATGAGCACAGCACAACAGAACAAACAAGAAGCAAACCGTGTCTGCAGAGTCTCACCCCACCCTTTCATGTTTGCACTCATGGGAGGTGTCCCGTGCTGATCAGATGGCGTGGCCCGGCTGCAGAGAGAGAACAGAACATCACTCCCAGCATCCCCCCGGCCCCCCAGCCCGTGTGTGGTGAACATAAAGCCGATCTCCAGCCAGGCCTGTTCCCTGGTAAAAGGGCCAGGGCCCCTGCTGGCTATAAGGTGTCTTTGTGCAAACTGGAAAGAGGCGCCCCTTCCTCTGGGCAGCGAGACCCCACGCCCAGCCTTGCCCCTGTGCACACATCTGTATGCTCCCGTTTCCCAGCCAACTGTGTTTCTTCTTCCTCCACTTTTGGCTCATCCCTCTAAACGAAGGCTGTTTCTGACATGTCTCTGCATAGGCTCTCTAGCCGCCTAATGGAGCACCTCTGCTTCCTCGTGGCCTCCCGGGGAGGTGTGTAGTCAACATTAAAGAGAGGCCTGGGAATTCCCCGGCGGTCCAGTGGTTAGGACTCCGAGCTCTCAACTGCCGAGGAGCCAGGTTCGATCTCTGGTCCGGGAACTAAGATCCTGCAGGCCGTGCGGCACGACCGAAAAAAAAGGGAGGCCCACGGGGAAACTGTAGCACCGAGAACCTGAATGATAACTTGGGATCCCCAAATCTCCAGGGTAAACCCAAGACTTGGAACCCCAGTTTGTAGAAGTCTCAAGTTGAGTTTGTTTAGACCAAATCAGCTCCTGTGTTAAGAGTGGGTTTTGTTTTAGTTTCATTTTCTTCTTACTCTGGAAAGCAAAGCAGTAATACAGGAGTGAGGAGTGTCTGGACTCCACGGGATGTGCACGGCCTCTCTCTCTCTCTCCTGGTTTGGGAGCATCTTTTTCCTCTTTATCCTTTCTTCTTGACAGAGTTCAGAAAGAACAGCTGGCTGCCATCTTCAAGCTCATGAAGGACAACAAGGAGACGTTTGGCGAGATGTCGGACGGTGACGTGCAGGACCAGCTCCGGCTCTACGACATGTAGGCGCCTCCACCCGTCAAGACGCCGCCACGGCGGGGCCACGACTCTGCCCCAGCCCAGCCCAGGACCGGAGCCCGTGCCACTGTCAGACTTGTGTAGGCTTCAGTTTATCTCATATACATAGATGTAGAGGTAGATCATATACAGAGTTGCTCAGTTCTTGCAATTTAGGTATCATGTCACAGGAATCAGGACTGTTGTCTTCAGAGAAGAAAAATCCCTGACTTGCTTGGCTTCTGCCTGCTGGTGAGCTTCCAGCTGTCACATGGGCTCCCCTCCGAGGCTGTCATCTGATCCAAATTCGACCTTCCGTGCAGACCCTGAGCAGGCAGCGGCCCAGAAGGGCTGGCTCGAAGCCTCAGCAGCCCCAGCACATGGTGTTGAAAGGATTCAGGGGTGCTGTGGGATGAGTATCAGGTCCCACTGCCTGAGCATCCAGTCTAATAACACTACACCTTCTTCTTCCTTAGAAGGATTTCTGGACAGTTCTGTAATTGTATGGAGGCAAGCGGTAGGGGAGCATCCCTAAAAAGCAAAAAGTCTGATTCGAAGACTCACCTTCGATCCTGGACCAAAGCAACAGTATCAGAGTTAAGACCCTCTAAGTTTCCCTTATTTAAGCGCGAGACTTACTTTATATATAATTAAGACTTCTATGAGTGCTTATCACACACCTAGACCTGTGCTAGACGCTGTCAATGGAAATAAAATACACAACACAGTCCTACCTTTAGAGAGATTAAAGTCGTGTAGAGGGGAGTTCCCTGGCGGTCCAGTGGTTAGGACTCGGCGCTTTCACTGCTGAGGGTGTGGGTTCAATCCCTGGTCGGGAAACTAAGAAGCTGCGAGCCGTGGCGCGGCCAAAAATAAATAAATACATAAAAATAAAGTCCTTTGGAGAAGCCAGGCATGTGTGCAGGAAAAGAGAACCTCACAAGTCAGCATTCAATAAAATGCCAAAATGACCTCACAGAGAGAGCCTGGGCCACCTTAGCACATCAGTAAAGTTCAGTGAGTCAGTGAGTGCATGACGACGGAAATAACAGCGATTCTTCCATTCTGCCCAGGTCCTGTATCTGATCACCCCACTGGCAGAAAAATTCATGGCAATCTGAATTTAGGAGGGTACGCTAAAGGGACAACCTAAGAAAGTTCTTGAGAATATTTTTTATTTGCTGAAATAAAACTAAACACGAAATTAAAAGAAGCAGTGGCGTTTTACGTACCACAATTTAATAATTATCACGGGATCACAGTGAACCTTCTTTTATCCTCTCTTGCTTGTTAGGGTTTTTCCCAGGCCTCCCCCGCATCACTGTAACTGCTTTTGCTTCTTTGCTGACAATCCATAGCAGGAGGGTCTGATCTGTGTGTCTGTTGTTATATCCAAATGTCAGTTCTTTTTTCTTTTTTTAAAAAATATTTTTATCTTTTTTGTTACTGCTTTTTAAACATGTTATGATTTAAGTATTGTTTGTTCTCTCTCTCAGGTCCCAAGGACCCCCCTGGGTTGTTTTTTATCTCCCTGCCCCCTAAATGCATGTCAGCAGAACTTGCACTGCCCTGTAGTCACTTTATATCTCTTTCTTCACCTCCTTCTTCCAGTCCTTCTTCTCTGATTATACCAAACAAACAGAAATGACTCGTGGGTACGTGAGTCAAAATTCTCATGGCTATGGGAAAAGTAAACTGAAGGAACTTTTCTATACTTGGTTCAGCTAAGATGTTCCAACTGCAAAGAACTGAACACTCCAACTCAATTGTCCTAAACAAAAGGAGAATTAGGGCACGGGAGGAGTCCAAAGGCAGAATGCCTGTAGGTCCATTAGGGTCAGGGCCCAAGCTACATTTTTCTTAACTTGGTCTTCCTTGCACTGTGGGCTTTGTCACAGACCAGCTCTCCTCGTGGTTGCAAGATGGCTGCGGGAGTTCAGCTATCACATCGAGGCACAGGAAAAGGGCCGTCTCTTCTTTGTGTCCTAGGAGTGAGGGAACCAATTCAGGTGCACCCTCCCCTTTTGGGTCCCAATTGGCCAGAATGTCATGTGTCCATGCCTTCACCGATCACTAGCAAGGAGATGGGACCACCATGGTTGGCTGAGATGCCTGGGGCTGGGGCCGGCATCCCCTGAACACTTAGCCATCCAGAGGAGGGGGCCACTGGACCTCACTGGGGCTCTGTGAGAAAGGGGTGGGAGGGATGGGTACTGGGTAGACAGGACCTGTCACCTGGTGGGGACTTGGAAGCCAGGGTCTGGAGTGCTCAGAATATGTGACACTCTTCCTGGGTGGTGGTTCTGTTGCCCAGGTACTGGGCCTCTGATGCTTTGTGGAAGCACTGCTGGCTTGCTACAATTTTTGGGCGGCTCTGATGCCATTTCCAGATAAGCTCCATCTTCTGTTTATATGATTTCTGTCACTTCATCTGCTTCACTGGCACACCAGTTGCCAGAAGAGTCCTCTTAAAACAAAACCCATTTCCAACTGACACCCATATGTCCCACCAGATCTCAGTATTGCTACTAGTCAGGAAAATCAAAGCACCTTCGAAAAAATGTACCTGCAGACTCAGAATTTGTTCTTAAAAGTTCCCGGGGGTCAATGCGAGAACTTAACAGATGACCATAAGGTAACAGCCTACCCTGCAAGCTGAAAGCAAGAGGAAACATTTGTTTGTTCGTAAGTGTCGGGAGGACGAAAAATCGATACCATCTGGGCCACCGCATCGTCCTTAACAGAGAACCTTGTCAAATTTTGGATTTTTGTCAATTTGATAGGTCAAAAATGTTAGCTCAATGAAACTTTAATTTGCATTTTTCTTATTATGTAAAGGTTTGCACAACCATTCAAATGTTTAGGTGCTCCTTGCATTTTTTTCCCCCTGTAAAGTGCCCGTTCCTGTCTTTTCCTGTTTTCTATTGACCACCAAACATTTAATCTCAGGTTTAATTCACCGAACAGCACCCATTTCCGATTATCTGGCCATAATTTGGGGTACAGCACCCGTCATCCTCAAGCCCTGATCCTGAGTTGAGAAGGGAACCTAGATAATTCCAGGGAAAGCTCACCAAATTCAGGAGCCTTAGTGGAAGTCAAAACACCAACAGAAGTAGAGCTCCGTCTGCAGTACGATTTCAACCAAGTGTTAATTGCCTAGTTTATATACTCTGAAGAACCACGCACCCGCAGATTGGACCAATCATTCTCCACGGCCAATATCCTTAGCGGCGCCTCAGTGGTTCAAGCATCTGCCAATCTACCGCGAAGGCGGAACTCTTGATTGCCATTGGGTACCGCATCCTCCCATCGCTCCCCGCCTCCACCCGCGTCCGCTCCCCTCTGAGGTGGGAATTCCGGATGTCCGGTCGCGTCCAGACAGGTTTCCTCAGTGATTGACAAGGGCCTTTGTCCAATAAGGAGTGCAGGCTGGCTCATCCCGCCCACACGCGGTCTGGCCTAGATCCTCCGCGGCGGAGGCAGCCGGGGACTGGTTAGGGGCGGGCCTCTCGGCCGGGTGCGAGCCCCTAGGGCTTTCTTGGAGCCCAGCCACTGCCGGCTGCCAGCCCCTGTGGGCTCAAGTCAAAAGATCCCTCCTCGAACCGAGTTCCCCGCCGCGTCGGGGTGCGGCCTGGCTGTCTTGACTGGGGCCACCTCTTACTTCCCTACCGAGGCCAGGTTCCCACAGCTTGGCAAACAGCAAAGCCCGAGCTGCGCACCGAGCTAGACCCAAGATATGAAGACGAATTCGAGCCGGTCCCTTCACCCCAGGAGCCCACCACCACCACTACCTTCCCCCCAGCACTCCCCAAGCCCGCCCTAGACTCCCAGACCACTGTCCCACCTCCGAATCCAACACACCCCCAAACCCCCCTGTTATTCACGTTCCCGTTATCCCCGCGCCCAAGGCAAAATCCAGGAGATCCTTCTGATCAGGCAATTGCACGCACCCATATATTCTCACCAAGGTGTCTTTGGCATTGGGCTGACCTTCAAGAAGGTGCAAGGAGAAATGAGTCACACTTTCCCACCTGTGCTCACCCTTTCACGTTATGCCCAAGGCGCTTAAGCTAAGGTTTGCCAAAGCAGCTGCTGAATAAGTGTGAAGATCAAGTTGGACTCACCACCTGGCCTGAGTGATCAAATTGTTTCCATTCTGACACCCAAATCCGGCCCACTGGAGGCTCCACAGCCTTAGAGGGTTCCCACCAACATCGAGTCTTTGGGCCTGATGGTGGCCTGGGTCCTCTACAGATGAAAAAGAGAGCCATGCCCCAGAGTAGGTTGGGTCATCAGGGGTTACTGTTAAAAACCATCCATCTGCAATCAGGGTTATTTTGGTAAATTTCATTTCTCTCATCTCTTTATGTACCTTAATTACTTTTTGTTGAGCGCTCCAGCAGGGGACAGGTTATACTGACAGATTGTCAGTTATTTAGCTTCTTCAAAGGTTGATCATAGTCACCTCAGAACTGTGTTAGGCGGTGTCTTTGGTTCCCTTGTAATCAGCTTCAATGATACTGCAAGTTGAGTTTCAGGAGAGGAGACAGCTGGCAAGGGGAATGAAATTAAGAAAATTGTTCCAGGAAGAAAAGGTTTAATGAAGGAAATGGGAGCAAAGGGACAAAACACATAGGATTCAGATTTGAATACTGAGTGGTGTGAATTGGCACATTTACCCTTTCAGACATTTATTGAGTCTGTCTTCAAGCAAAAACGCTATGCTGGATGATGTAATGCAAAATGCCTAGGTGAGAGGAAGGTTCACTAACTTTTTGGAGCAAGTGCTAAATGCAGAGAACTGTGTGCCTTGCCAACACTCTCTCATGAATCTTCACAACAGCTCTGTGAAGGACATAACGTTCTCCTTCTACAGAAGAAGAAAACAAGATTCAAAAAATATTGATGATCCAATTTAAAAGAAAATGAGCAAAGGATCTTAATAGACTTTTCTGCAAAGAAGACATACAAATGGCCAATAAGCACATGAAAAGATGTTCAGCAGGCAAATGAAATGCAAATCAAAACCACATGGAGGGCCTCCCTGGTGGCGCAGTGGTTGAGAGTCCGCCTGACGATGCAGGGGACACGGGTTCGTGCCCCGGTCCGGGAGGATCCCACATGCCGCGGAGCGGCTGGGCCCGTGAGCCATGGCCACTGAGCCTGCGCGTCCGGACGCTGTGCTCCGCAACGGGAGAGGCCACAACAGTGAGAGGCCCAAGTACCGCAAAAAAAAAACAACACGGAGACACCACTTCAGGATCACTAGAATGGCCATAATAAAAAAGACAATAACAAGTGTTGGTGAGAATGTGGGAAAATTGGAATAGTCACACACTCTTGATGGGAATGTAAAATGGTGCAGCTACTTTGGAAAACAATGGCAGTTCCTCCGAATATTAAACAAAGAATTGCCATGTGACTCAACAGTTCTACTTCTAGGTATAAACCTGAGTGAAATGAAAACATACACCCGTGCTCACCACAAAAAGAAATGGTGATTATGTGACGTGATGGAGGTGGAAATCATTTTGCAATATATGTGTATTAAATTAATCCATTGTACACCTTAAACTTACACAATGTTATATGTCAATTATAGCTCAATAAAACTGAAGAAAAACAAAAAACACGTCCACAGAAAAACTTACAAATGAACGTTCATGGCAACATTACTCATAAGAGCTAAAAGGTGGAAACAAGCCAAACATCCATCAACTGAAGAATGGACAAATAAAATGTGGTAAATCGATATAATGGAATATTACTGAGCAATAAAAAGGAATGAAGTAGTTACATGCTACCACATGGATGAATGCTGAAACTATTATACTAAGTGAAAAAAGCCAGATACAAAAGACCACATATTGTATCATTCCGTTTGTATGAAATGTCCGTTTATATGAAATTTATAGACACAGAAAGTAGATTAGTGGTTGCCTAGGGCTGGGGGTTGGGTGGCAGGGAAGTGGATTGACTGCTAATGGGTACAGGGTATTTAGGGGAAGGGATGAAAGCATTCAAAATTGATCATGATGGACTTCCCTGGCGGTCCAGTGGTTAAGACTCTGTGCTTCCAATGCAGGGGGCGCGGGTTCAATCCCTGGTTGGGGAACTAAGATCCCACATGTCGCATGGTGTGGCCAAAAAACCCCCGAAAAACAGAAAAAAACTTACCATGATGATGTTTGCAGAACTCTGTGAATATACTAAAAACCACTGAATTGACTGCTTCAAATAGAGGAATGGTGTATATATGAATTATACCTCAACAAACCTGACATATATAGTTCTTGATTCTGATATACACAGGTTTTGCTTTTGGTTGTGTCTGGTGGCATTCCAGTCCAAGTGGCAACGTGAGCACGTATTGTGGACGCCTCAGTAATATTTTGATTTTTTTTTTTTTAATCTGTAACCATGAGAGGAAAAAAAAGACATGCCTTGGGTGTGTAACAACACACCTAATGTTTACTGTGAGCTTGTGCCTGGCTCTGTGATGAGAACTTGATGTTCTGTGTGATACAGTCCTTATGAGAAAAGTGCCGTGTGGCAGTTTGGGCCCCCGGGAAACCAGCTCCGAAGTGGAGATCTGCACAGAAGAGGCTCGTTAGGGAGTGCTCCTGGGATCAGCACCCGTGGGAGGAAGGGAAGGGGCAGGACTGGGTCGAGGGAGAAGTTGGTTCCGACACAGTCTCAATAGAGACTGAAGCCGACCCTGTGGGGAGTTCTGAAGATGGGATGGCCCTTCAGAGCCTATGGGGTGTGAGGACCAGGCCTTAATACAACCTTGTGCATCGGCCAGTGGATGCTAGCTGCTCCCCGGGGAAGATGCTGGCTGTTCTCCCCAGTGAGGTAGCTCCCCATAGGGGCTGACAGTGGGGGGAACAGCCTTCATTCCTGATGGGGAATCTGGGTGGCACGTCAAAGCATCCATCATGATTATTATCTGAATATTACAGATAAGAAAATTGAAGCCTAGAGAGGCTAAGTAACTAGCCCAATGTGACAGGTGAGTATGTCGCAGGAGGCATTCAAATCTGAGATTTGGAGGAGGCTGGCTGCAGAGCTGAGGGCTTTTAGCTAAACTGCCTCTGCCCTGAGGAACTTTGAGAGGCTAGGATGGAGAAGAGAACCACAGCCGTGTACTGCAGAGGACTGCTCCCTCCAGAGGTGCTGCGCAGCCAGGAGTGGTGGGTTCCTGGAGCAAGGGTCCCTCTGGGGCCACCAGCAGGGTGGCTTGTTAGAAAACTGCAGGATTCTCCACCCCACGCTCCTCTGGACCAGCCCCAAAGCGCCAAGCTCCCCTCCCCAAGAAGACATGCTATCGAGGCACCTTCTGCTTCTGACTCCTCCCTCCCACCCACCTGGCAACCCCCCAGCCCATAATGCAAACAGAGACCACATTAAAAATGAACAGGGAGTCTCATATCAGGGAGATGAGCAGGCAACCGAGTAAACGGGAAGCTAGAATGAGACTCCCATCGCCTCGTTTTCTGAAAATAATATAGATATGAGACACCAAAGATGGGGTCAAGCAAAGGAGATCATCTCTGCGAACGTTGGAATTATTGTTTTTCACTTACACGCGGTATCAGTCAGAGCTCCTCCTAGTAACAGAAACCAATTCCAGCGGATTCAAGAGGAAGAGGAATATATTTAAAAGAAATTGGAGCTTAGATCACCAGGAGGCCTGGAGAACCAGAACTGGTCCCTCGAGGACAGTGATGCTTCTGGCACCCAAACCTTGCAGCTGGCTTCACCGACCCTCTTGGCCAAGGATCCTCTGTTAGCTCCTGCCGGCTGCCCCAGGAACTCTGTTGTGTTCAGACACCTCCTCAAGCACCTTCCACAGTCTCTTCTCTTTGGACTCAGCCCTTAGGGCAATCTGGAAGTGCAGGGCAGCTGTCAACCAGTGGGATGCAGGCATCTTGGATAAATGCCCCAGGCTGCCATCCTTGGGGCCCTCCTGCATGGTCCCCAGCAGGCGTGAGCCTGGTTGCTCACAGAGGAAACGGCTCAACAACGCTCCCTTCACTGGCTTTTCCTCCTTCCCTATCTCAGCATCTCACACTCGACTCCTTCACTCCTGCTTCCTGGGGACACTTCCCAAATAAACTCCCTGCACTCAAGTCCCGACTCAGGTTCTGCTCTCTGGGGAGCACAAGCTGAGACACACACACGTACTAAAAGTACCAAAAAAGGCCTGGTTACAACCACATTCATGACAGATAGGGAAGAAGGGAGAAGAATGGAATTAGGAAGGAGGACAAAGAGGATTTTAACTTAAATCACCATAAAGTTTGTCTGTTTCTACAAAATACATATATCACTGAAGCAAAAATGAAAACATAAGGACATTTTTAAACATTGGGTATTACCACCTCCCACCTCTTAAGGAGGGCTATTATCCAAAAAAAAACCTCGTATAAAAACAGAAATGGGGCTTCCCTGGTGGCACAGTGGTTGAGAATCTGCCTGCTAATGCAGGGGACACGGGTTCGAGCCCTGATCTGGGAGGATCCCACATGCCGCGGAGCAACTGGCCCCGTGAGCCACAACTACTGAGCCTGTGCGTCTGGAGCCTGTGCTCCGCAACAACTGAGGCCGCAATAGTGAGAGACCCGCGTACCGCGATGAAGAGTGACCCCCGCTTGCCAAAACTAGAGAAAGCCCTCGCACAGAAACAAAGACCCAACACAGCCTAAATAAATAAATAAATTAATTAATAAACTCCTACCCCCAACAAAAAAAAAAAAAAACAGAAATGAGGGACTTCCCTGGTGTTCCAGTGGTTAAGAATCCACCTTCCAATGCAGGGGACATGGGTTCAATCCTCGGACGGGGAACTAAGATCCCACGTGCCACACGGCAACTAAGCCCGTGCACTGCAACTACTGAACCTGTGTGCTGCAACTAGAGAGAAGCCCGAGTGCTGCAACGAAGGGCCTGCGCACCGCAACTAAAGACCCTGCACTAAGACCTGATGCAGCCAAAAATAAATAAATAAATATTTTAAAAAGAAAGAAAGAAAGATAAACAAAAGAACAAGTGTTGGTGAGAATTGGAGAAATTGGAACCCTTGTTCATTCCCTGTGCAGCCTCAGTAGTTGTGGCTCGCAGGCTCTAGCGCGCAGGCTCACGAGTTGTGGCGCCCAGGCTTAGTTGCTCCGTGGCACGTGGGATCTTCCCGGACCAGGGATGGAACCCGTGTCCCCTGCATTGGCAGGCGGATTCTTAACCACTGCGCCACCAGGGAAGTCCCAGTGCCACGTTTGTGGTGCCAGGATTGGCCAGAGGAGTCATGTGGTGTCAGCCTGATCCCTCCAGGATCCCGCCTCATGGTTTTAGCATTCATTGATGAGCATTGTCTTACGGTTTGCTAAGATGGTGGTTTTCTAATTCTATTATTCCTCCTGCACTTATTACTGGAATTCTGTAAAGAACTTTCCTTTACCAGTTCTATGATTTCCCTAAAATAGTTTGAATAGGAAAGAAAATTTTTTACATTGACTCCTGTGAGCCTTTTTTTCCTTTGGTAATCTTTTTAATTTTGAAATAATGTTTGACTTACAGAATAGTTACAAGAATAGGACAAAGAACTCTCATAGACCCTTCATCCAGATTCCCCAATTGTTTGCATTTCACCCCTTTTGCTGACTCATTTTCTCTTTCATATATACAATTTTTTAACTATTGGAGAGTGAAGTACACACATAATGCTCCTTTACCTACAATACAATAGTGTGTATTTCCTAAGAGCAAGGACATAACTCTTAAATAATCATGAACAATGGTTGATGTCAGAAAATTAACATTGATACGATGCTATTATTTAATCTATGACCTTATTCATGGTTTGCCAGTTGTTCCAACAAATCTTTTATTTAAAAAAAAAATTCTATTCCAGGATCAAGGCCAGGATTCAGTATTGCATTTCATCTCTTTTTTCTTTAGTCTCCCCCAGTCTGGAATGGCTTCTAAGTCTCCTGGTCTTTCATAACCTTGACATTTTTGAAGAGTGCAGACCAGTTATTTAGTAGATTCTGTGAACTTCTAACGCGACTAGTCTTTGATAGCTTCATTGCTTTCTGGTATAACAAGATGTCCCAGGTTCATCTGTACCTTCCCTATTCCCTATCCTAAAGGCCATTTCTCTAAAGATCCCTGGATTCTTTCAGTGGGAAACGGGACATAGAGATGGGAACTGAATTCTGATGACACTGTTAATGGGGACGAGGCATGAGTGAGGGTAATGGGTAGGTGAGCAGTGCCCGCTGAAGCAGGGCTGGGCCCCAAACTGTGCCCCAGACCCATCGTCTGGGGGAACAGCATTTTCAGGCTGGCCCTTGTGGACCAGTTTTTCTGACTGGGAAAATCAGGGGGAATGTATGGCCCTTCTCCACTGGCGTGGCTTTGGGTATGGTTCACCCAGTATAATCCCTGAGTTGTTTTCCTACTCCTTTTTCATTTTATGACTTGTGAGATTTACTTGTCTTTTCTTATCTAACATTATTGATTTATTGGAGGTGCAAACGCAGAACTGGGACATCAGGAGGCTGTCAAGGAAGGGTTAGAACACCTGCATAAACATTAGGTGATTGAGCAAAGCAGAACTGCAGCCATAAATACACACAGTGGCACAGAGGAGTCGATTTGCCCCAGGCCGGCCAGCCCGCCTGTGCATCTCTGGAGGCCACTGTTCTTAGCAGAGTCCTTCCCATTGTGCTTAGACGGGCTCCTGACTCATTGGGAATATGGCTGTTCTACTATCAGCAATCCTGTCTCTTGTTCTTATGAATTATCTAAAAGAACAAACTTCTTCAGTGATACGCAATCCTGGGTCCTGGGTTCCTACCACTCCACTGTTCCAGGGGCCACAGCTCCCAGGGAAACGGGAAGGCTGAAGTAAAGGGACAAGAAGAGGTCACCTGCCTACCCTTGGGATGCTAAGGAGCCTGCACATTTGCCTTATATGTTTTCCATAATGAAGGGTAGCAGAAAATGCTCCAGGGTTGTCTCAGGACAGAACAGCAAGTGTCAGAGAGAAGGGAGATTGGGGGCATCAAAGGAGCAGGGGGTGGGGGTGG
>NW_020174923.1:7979881-8005468 GCF_003031525.2 Neophocaena asiaeorientalis asiaeorientalis | reverse complement strand
CAAAGGAGCAGGGGGTGGGGGTGGGCTGGGGGGAGGCTGGGGGCAGAAACTGTGGTCCAGACAAGAATCTAAGTGCAGCCATTTCATTGAGCCTCAACTCAGTTCTCTATTTTCTAAGCACCACTTCCCACCATTCTAGGCTAACTGCCTTTCCTGTCCCTTGCAATGTCTTGGGCAGGTTCAGACACTTTAGGCTGTTAAGACTCAGGCCAGCTCTGTTTCAAACTTCACTTGCACATGTGACTCAGAGCTTCGACAGCTCCTCTCCCCGAACAAGCTGGGGCGCTGACCCTGGTTGCTGGGAGAATGCGGGAGACTGTGGGTGGGTGTGGTCTGGTTCTGTGATACCTCCCACTCCCTCTCTTTTCAAGGCCTAACTTCTTAGCTTCCCTGGTATAGAGAGCAACAAATGGAATGGAAACGGCTGGGGTGGGAATTAAGGGGGAACAGATCCCTTAATTTAACCTGCTGTGTATCCAAGACAGGGAGGGCCCCAGGTCTGGCTGGGTTTAGTTCTACCTACTACTCCTCGTCTCTGATGATAGAGTGGACTCTGCATAGATACAAAGATTACATAAGACATGTAATAAGTGTTATTGATCAAATCTTGGTAGGGTACGTGTGAGTGCAGAGGACAGAGAGGTCAATTCTAATTGGGGTGTAGAGGGACTTAACCTGCTTTAGTTTCATAAACAACCCAAGAACCAGTGGATTCCAGAAGCTTTAGGAGCCCTATCTGATACAAGAGCTTCATCTAGTACATGAATGATGATACAGGGCAAGACTGTTTCAGACACAGTATGAATGACTTATTCATGAAGATGAGTCCTACTTGGTTTCTCCTGCCTTTAGTGGTTTCTGAACTTGTATGCTGGTGAAAGTTCTGGGAGATGAACAGAGCTGACATGGAACATTCCTCTTCTACACTTAAAAGTAGTGAGCCACTCAACTGCCAAGACATGGAAACAACCTCAATGTCCATCAACAGGTGAATGGATAAAGAAGATGTGGTGTATATATAGACAATGGAATACTACACAGCAATGAAAAAGAATGAAATAGTTCCATTTGCAGCAACATGGATAGACGTAGAGATTATCATACTAAAGTCAGAAATGAAAAACAAATACCATATGATCACTTATATGTGGAATCTGAAAAAAAAGACACAAATGAACCTATCTACAAAACAGAAACAGACTCACAGACATAGGGAACAGACTTGTGGTTGCCAGCAGGGTCGTGGGGGTGGAGGAGGGATGGATTGGGAGTTTGGGGTTAGCAGATGCAAAGTATTACACTGTATATAGGATGGATAAACAGCAAGGTCCTACTGTATAGCACAGGGAGCTATATTCAATATCCTGTGATAAACCATAATGGAAAAGAATATAAAAAAGAATGTGTATATATATATATATATATATGTATAACTGAATCACTTTGCCGTACAGCAGAAACTAACACAACATTGTAAATCAACTATACGTTAATTTAAAAAAAAGAGACAGAGAGAAAGACAGGGCACACACGATTGAGAGATTGGGAGATTATGGGAATAAAAAGTGAACTGGAAAAAAGAAAAAGTAGTGAGCCACTGAACATCACAGATATTTGCAGAGCTAGCTGGGACCTCAGAAGGCATCTGGTCAACCAGTTCATGTTCCAGATGATGACGTTAAGGTTCAGCTAAGCCCTGGGGCCATCCAGTGTGGTGGTGCAGGTGCCCAGGCTCCCTGGGTTCAAATCCTGGCTGTGCTACTTCCTAGCTGAATGATCTTGGGCAAATGACTGTGTATTCATTTTCTTTATCTGTAAATCGGGGCTTTAACTACCAACTTCATGGGGTTGTGTGAAAGGAAAATCAAACCGGAGTTGGTATTGCCAAGAGCACTGAAATGGAGGCCAGTGAAGAAGGGTGACTTATGCACATCTCAGCCCGGATGGAATCTGAACTCGGATCACTTCTTGTCTTAACATAGGCATCCAGATATCTGCCCAATATTCCAGAAACTCAAGATACTTATTGGATCCTTACTTGAAAATAAGTCCATTGGAAAAAAAATTTATAAGAAAATGAATCTGTATCTGAAGGGTGACATCAGTAATTAAGCTTGAGAAATTAACTAGATATTGTTAATATATTTGACAAATGAACAGCAGGGTTTTGAATTATAAAAGAAAAGAAATCTGCGCTGAGGTTGAAAAGTATACTGATGATGTTTGGGGAAATTTTTTTTTAATAAATTTATTTATTTTTGGCTGCGTTGGGTCTTCATTGTTGGGTCTTCATTGCTGTGCGCGAGTAGGTAGCCCCTGCTCTCCACAGCTAGAGAAAAGCTCACATGCAGCAACGAAGACCCAATGCAGCCAAAAGTAAATAAATAAAAAATAAATAAATAAATTTATTTAAAAAAAAAAGACAGTAGGTTCAAGTCCCTATCTGAGTGGTGTGGTTTCATAACCAATAACGAGTGATTTGTCCAAAGTTATACAGCTACATAGTGGCAGGGTGTGACGAGGAAGAAGGGAAGGGGGATGAACTGCACCGCAGAAGAAGCCTGCTTCCTGTCGAAACTGCTGATGCCCTGTTAGAGCCATGAGCTGCAGAAAAACAGCTTTCCCAACCTGAGAAGTGGGGGAGGACAGCCCAAGAATCAAAGGACTTTCATTTCCAAAGACACTTGAAGGTCATTCTTATGACTTGACGGACAGTTGCCTTTATTGGTGGCAACTCTGCAATTAGGTGATAAAGGTCTCCATTGTAAAGCACCCACATACGATGTGTAATTAAATGTGCATTTCTGAGAACCAAAGCCAGGCTAAAACTTAAAAACAAAACACAATAAATCTTCCTTTAGATGAGGAGAAAAGATTCCATTAACTTCTTGTTTCTGAACAGTCTACTGCTCAGAGATAGGGGCAGTGCTCTAAAATAAACACCAACGCTCCTACCAAATGGCCAAAAACAAGCAAGAGCAAATGACACATCCAAGTGGAGCTTGAATTCCGGGAGCAGGTGGATCTCAACTGGTAAGAATGAGCTCCTGGCCTGGAAGGAAGTGCTGTCAATTTTAATTCTATGTGTGAGTCAATGCCACAAGCATGAAAGAAACTGTATGTAATTAGTTTGCTTCTTTGCAGAGAGCTGTTTAAATGGAGTATTCTACTGGGAAGCGGTTATGTAAAGGACGATGCAGCACAAAGGACCCAGGTGGGAAACTGGAAAAAAAACCCTCTGATCTGGGTAGTGTCCTCTCTCCCCGTTTGCCTGCTTGTCAGGCGCTGGGCACAGTCAAAGCCCCGCCCCCTGGTCGCCAGCATCAGGTGTTTACAGTCGGCCTTGGCTTGACTTTGCGCAACAGTCCTATTAGCATTTCCTTATTCTGCTGGCCCTGAGCTTGTGAATTTTTTGACATCGAAAAAATAGCTCCTCAGAATTTGTTTCCCAAAGCTTTACTTCACTTCCACCTTTTTTTTTTTCCTTTTGGCCACGCCACGCAGCTTGCAGGATCTTAGTTCCCTGACCAGGGATTGAACCCAGGCCCTCAGCAGTGAAAGCGCAGAGTCTTAACCACTGGACCACCAGGGAACTCCCCACTTCCACCTTTTACGAGAAGTTTGAGATGTGTGAGAGAGGTTGTCCTGGAGAAAAAATCAGAACCGTGGAAGGAGGACGGACGTGTTCTCTAATGACCACCACGTGACACTCATCGTACAGCAGTTGGGGGCTCCAGCCAAACAAGGAAAAGAAACACACAGGCTTATCACCACAAGTGCTGTGTTTAGCAGACCCTCGGGTTATATGGCACAAACCTGAAGGAATTCAACTTCCTCAACTTCCTTCAATCATCCTCAACTTCCTGGAGCCCCCATCATCATCCCCCTGGCCAAACCTGGGGGCTGAGTCTCCACCCAGCAACCCCACTGCACCTTTAGAACTCTCTCCAGCTCA
The DNA here is from genome assembly GCF_003031525.2 of Neophocaena asiaeorientalis asiaeorientalis. Taxonomy (NCBI): domain Eukaryota; kingdom Metazoa; phylum Chordata; class Mammalia; order Artiodactyla; family Phocoenidae; genus Neophocaena; species Neophocaena asiaeorientalis. The sequence continues at coordinate 8,001,513 of NW_020174923.1, read as the reverse complement.
AGACCTCCTGTGGCTTCTCATCGCAATTAGAATAAAGCGCATACCCTGGTTTTCTAGGGTTAGGGCAAATACAAGGAAAGAATAAGAGGCTTAATTCTCCTGTTGAAAGTAAGGGAAGAGATGTCCTTCCCCCTTCCTTTTCTTAGAGCATTTACTTTAGAAAACCTGAACGTTCTTTCCCTCTTTGAAATGTATGTGAATCTGTTTAAAGCTAAAGAATCCTCTCTCCAGATCTGGGAATGTCTTTCTCAAGGACTTGGGAAGCCTCCCTTTGAAATGCCACCATCAAGGACGGGAGCACCCCACCTCCCAGCTTCTCCGGGAGCTCAGGAGCCTACGCCTATTTCCCTTTGGATAAAGCCAATTAGGGAACACAGATGGCCTCCCCAACCACCAAGGGAAGTTAGGATGAGTGCTGTGACACAGGAGGCTGCTTAGCCCTCTTACTTGAGGACCAGTCACTGTTTCTCTCGCGAACGTGTTTGCGATAAGTTGTATCCGCTTGGTTCTAGAAAAGGGCGGGATGTCTTCCTGTCTTTGCCCCCTTTTAGTGGACTGCCTATGATGCACGTCAAATTCTGGTTGTTTTCTTTCTCTTCTGCCTTTGTGGAGAGATTTTCTGGGTCGGGAGGAGATTTTGTTTTCGGCTGCCCATCCCCCTCCTTCCCTTTGTACTCAGCTCCAGCCACCCTGGCCTTGCTATGCATCTTAAAAAGCACGGAGTGTGCTTCTGACTCAGGACCCTGTGTTTTTGTTCTTCTGGCTCAGCCCAGTTTCTGCCCATAGATTTCTCGTGACTTGCTTCCTTCTTTTACCTGGTCATTCCTCAGACAGCCTGTCCCTGATCACAGCTCTCAACGCCCTTCATTTTTCCTCACGGCACTGATCGCTATCTGCTCATTGACTCTAGTCTCTGCTCTAGGAGGTTAACCAGCAGAGGTCAGGACTCGGTCTGTGTTGCTCATCACTGTACCTGCCGCATCGAAGGTGCTTGATGTAGAGGAAATACTGTTAAAAATAAGTCTCCTGGGAATTCCCTGGTGGTCCAGTGGTTAAGACTCCGTGCTCCCAATGCAGGGGGCCCGGGTTCGATCCCTGGTCGGGGAACTAAGATCCTACAAGCCACACGGTACGGCCAAAATAAAAAAAAAGTCTCCTGCCAACCCTGAAAACCTCTCCACAAGGCACCTTCAACACAACAATTTTTAACATTGCAGGTGTCCTGCAATTTGGCCATTAATTTTCAACCCTTCCTCTCTGGGTACTGGTGGAAATCTGCGCTAGATGTGGCCAGGGTAGAGTTTTTCTGCTTGAGTCTCATCCTCAGCCTTCCTGGTGCTGCCTTTTGTGGGTCGTGTCCCATGTTATTATGTGGGTCTCGCTGGCCATGACGGGAACAAGGCATGGGGAACATTTCTGCACTCATGCTGGTTAGACCCCCCTCTCCTGTGTGCCTCCAGTGGAATCCCGTGTCTTCTGACACACGGTCACACACCAGTTTACAGTTCCCACCCCAGGAGTCCAGCATATAGTAATTTCTCAATAAATGTAAAGTAAATGAATTCACCAGCAAAAACTTTGATCTTGTGTCATGTTGCTTTTAGATGGCACTTGTTACCATGACGGTGGGCCAAGGTGTACATCTACCTTTCCCTCAGACAGTAATTCCTCCAAAAGGAGAGGCAGTGGGATGGTAGATGACCTCCCAGGCCCTGAGGAACGGTAAGCTGTGATCTTAGAAAAGGAGCTAGGGTTCTATTGTTGATACTGGAGACTTAAGAGAATAAGAAATAGCGTAGCTGTGTCCAGAGACCGAAGAAGTGTCATCATACAAGTCTATCAGGGTCTGCCTGGCCCTTCCAGAAGACAAGAGGGCTCGCAACAGGCCATCTGATCCAGATTCAGTGTCCAAGATGAGCACACTTGCTGAGTGTGACCAACCGGGAAATAGAACATTCTGTGTGGGAGAAAGGCTAGAAAGCCAACTTAATATTGAATCCTTGCCTAGGGCACCCTTAGTCATCGACTCCTTCATTAAACAACAAAGATCCATGAATTAAAGTTCTATTTTTTTCCTTTTTTACCAAACGATATTATTTTTGCCTTTGTGTTCCTGTGAGAAACCTCTAAAAAATGGATATGTCAGTTGAGCCTGTTACAAAGAAAAACCAGAGGCATTCTAGCTAGAAAAAAAGGAAAGTTTGGCCAAAAGAGAGTATAGAATAATATCACCTTGAGACACAGACAAGAGCCCCTTCCCTGGACCCTGCACTTTAGAAGGCCCCATATCACCAACATACAAGTACAAACTTAAAGACCAACGAGCACCTATGTCCCTTGGATCTGGCGCTCATAGCTGCCACAGCACGACCACGACCCTTAACCATCAACATACACTTTTTTTTTTAAACAATGAGTTTGTTTTTTATTTTATGTATTTACTTATTTATTTATTTTTGGCTGCATCGGGCCATAGTTGCGGCACGTGGGATCTTTCATTGCAGCACACGGGCTTCTCGCTCTAGTTGTGGCATGCGGGCTCTCTAGCTGTAGCTTGTGTGCTCAGTAGTTGTGGTGCGTGGGCTTAGCTGTCCTGCGGCATGTGGGATCTTAGTTCCCTGACCAAGGATTGAACCCGCATCCCCTGTGTTGGAAGGCGAATTCTTAACCCCTGGACCACCAGGGAAGTCCCCAACATACACTTTTATGACTAACACTGGTCAGGCCTCAGAGAGGCTTCCCTACATCCTTTGCCCTATGTCTTCAAAATCCAAGGCGACAGCGCCTGGATGCTGTGAAGATCTGTGGGTTCTTCAGACATAAGCACATTTGGGGGAAACAATTAAAAGGGGTGGTAGCCCCATGACAGTAGTAGAAACCAGCACAGTAGCAGACCAGCCAGGAGCCTGTGCGTCCAGAGCCTGTGCTCTGCAATGGGAGAGGCCACAACAGTGAGAGGCCCGTGTATGGCAAAAAAAAAAAAAAACAAAGGAAACTATGTTTAAGAAGTAAAGGAGGTATGATAACGAGGACTCATGAAGTACAGAATGTTAATAAAGAGACAGAAATTGTTTTTAAAAAATGAAAATTCTGGAGTTGAAAAGTATAATAATCAAAACAGAAAATTCACTGGAGAGGCTCAATAAGAGACTTGAGTTGAAAAAGAAATCAGTCACCATGAAGATAGATCAACAGAGATTATGCAATCTGAAGAACACTAAGAACACATAATGAGAAAAAATGAACAGAGCCTCAGAGAAATGTGCATGATGGGAAGGAGCAGAGAGAAAAAAATATTCAAAGAAATAACACTTGAAAACTTCCCAGATTTGATGAAAAAACACCAATCCACACATCCAAAACGCTCAGAAAAGTTCACCTAGAATAAATGCAAAAAGATCCACACCCAGACTCATCATAGTCAAAATGTTAAAAGCCAAAGATAGAGAAAATCTTGAAAACATCAAGATAAAAACAATTAATCTGATACGTGTTAACAATAAGATTAACACCTGACTTCTCTTCAAAAAAAAATGGAGGGACTTCCCTGGTGGTGCAGCGGTTAAGAATCCGCCTGCCAGTGCAGGGGACACAGGTTCGGGCCCTGGTCAGGAAGATCCCACATGACGCAGCACAGCTAAGCCTGTGTGCCACAGCTACTGAGCCTGCGCTCTAGAGCCCACAAGCCACAATTACTGAGCCTGCATGTCACAACTACTGAAGCCCACGCACCTAGAGCCTGTGCTTCACAACAAGAGAAGCCACTGCAGTGAGAAGCCCAGGCACCGCAACAAAGAGTAGCCCCGGCTCATCACAACCAGAGAAAGCCTGCGTGCAGCAACGAAGACCCAACGCAGCCAAGAATAAATAAACAAATTTATTTTAAAAAACAACATTCTAGTGCTTGTGGATGGGTATGCTGTGGGTTTTTTTTTTACATAAATTAATTTAATTACTTGTTTTTGGCTGCGTTGGGTCTTTGCTACTGTGCGCGGGCTTTCTCTAGTTGTGGCGAGCGGGGGCTACCCTTCGCTGCGGTGCACAGGCTTCTCATTGCGGTGGCTTCTCTTGCTGCAGAGCACGTGGGATCTTCCCAGACCAGAGATGGAACCTGTGTCCCCTGCATTGGCTGGCGGATTCTTAACCACTGCGCCACCAGGGAAGTCCCTGCTCACTCTCTTTTGAAAACTATAGTGCTTCGTGGAAAAATGTGCCTTATCTAGAGGACATCCCTCCAGGTTAGCTGATTTTAGCTTTCTGTCATCTTTTTTTTTTTTTAAAGTTTTTATTGAATTTGTTACAATATTGCTTCTGTTTTATGTTTTGGCCACAAGGCATGTGGGATCTTAGCTCCCCAACCAGGGATCGAACCCACGCTCTCTGCATTGGAAGCGCAGAGTCTTAATCACTGGACCGCCAGGGAAGTCCTTAAAGAAGATTAAAGTCAAAAGCCTTCCCTTAAAAAGGAGAGAAAAAATAAACCTTACTGAACACGAACATCGTGATGATATTTACAAAACTGTTGTCAGGTCAGTTTGCGCAAAAACTCATACTTCTCTGGATCTCACATCCAACCCAGGCACACACGGCAGCACGTTGGGCTGGAACCTGAGAACCAGGAAGCGAGAATTCTGAATGAACCCGCCCCTACCAGCTGGTCTCAAGAACTCCAAGTTCAACCTACCCCTGACGTGGTGAGAGGAAGGCTGTGTACAGGAGCTCAGCTGGCGCTCAGGAGCTCAACTAGATCTCCATGCTCTGTGGAAGCCAGAAAGAAGAGTGATGGCCAGTGCCTTCTGCAAAACACGGGTGAGGTGAAAGAGACACTCTGTTTAGGCAAACCCATGCTGTGGGTAAGAAAGTCCCTTCCCACGGAGCACTTCCTTTGCCTGGCATCGCAAACAGGCACCAGCGTGTCGGGGAATTGTGTGTGCCAAGTACGCAGGCAAACTGAGGGCAAAGGGTCAATTAAGGCAAAGAGTTGGGACTGGACGGGAGTCTGTTCAGAAAATGTTTACTATGGAGTCAGTGTTTGAGCACTTACAGGTTAGGTGTGCAGAGAGAGAGAGACAGAGACTGAATCAGTACTAAGAGAGTTTTCTTTCTTTCCAGCCCATCCCCTGGAATAGTGCCACGAGTTACAGTATCATGTTCATACCTTTTGCATCCTCCCTGGGGAAGGTGGTTTAAACATTTATTGGCACATCCCCTGGGTGGAAGCCAAGAACTTTGGGTACAGAACTGGAAGCTATGTGTCCAGAGGGATGCACACTGCCATGTGTGAGCAGGGAACCCAAGTCCCAAGTCCATCAAAGCCCTGCTGTTCCAAGCTGCACCTTTCCCACTTCAGCTGCTTGAAGACACCTGCGTGGTTCGACCATACTGTCAGCAGTTATTTTAAACATTGAAAATCCACAGTACTTTAGGAAGGGCTGCATCCCTGGATGTTCTAAGTTTTCTACAACTGATCTTGATATTGTTTCTCTGAGTTGTGCATGTGCCCCACGTGTGTTCTGTGTTGTGTTTTGTTTTTCTTATCAAGGCTCAGAGGAGCTGCTGTGCAATGAGTAAGAACACAGCCCGTGGGCCACGTGGGTCTGGTTCCTAAGCCAGTGGCTCACGCCGTGATCTTGGGCAAGCTTCCTGAGCACAGAGGCGATTTCCTCAGTTGTAAGGTGAGGCTGATAATAACGCTCAGCTCCTGGCGTGGCTGCGAGGGTTGCATTCGTGCAGGTGAGGCATCTCTGCACGTCTTCAGATGAGAGGCAGGGAAGGCTGAACAGAACGGCTATACGTCAGCGCTTCTCAACGTGGCCACACATCAGAATCAGCCGGGGAACTTAAAAAACACCCATGCGTGGAAAACACCCATCCTCAGAGATTCTGGTTTGATTGGTTGAGGTACAGCCTGGGCAACAGAACGTTTTAAAGCTTCGGGTGATTCTAATGGGCACCCAAGATTGAGAGCTACTTTTCTAAATACGTGGGAAATGAGATAGTCTCAGAGCTCCCATCCATGCCTGCACACTGGTCTTTCAGGGAAAGATTGCTCGGGGGTCTCAACCCTGAATGGGTTCCCTGTATTTTTCTTTGAAAACTCGTGTTGAGTATGGAGTCTGTGCAAGGCCCTTCCAGCCCACGCACTTGTCCGGGTCCCCGAGGGTTTGGAACCTGTTAAAAGTGAGGTTCCATGTAATGTGTGTGTGTTTCTCATTAAGTTCTACATTTAGAAATCGGCTTCAGAGACAAAGAAAAAGAAGGTGAACTTGTCTGAACAGAAGGAGTTTCTCTTCCTTCAAGCCATGTGAGCCTATAAGCCTTCATAATGCAGGGAAGGCGGCTCCTTTCCCTGACAGACTCTGATAGATTCTGCAGCTACCAGCGTGGCTTGTTAAGACAAAAGGGTGTGCACACCCCAGCCGGGAGATCCGAGCAGTTAAACTATTTGCTGTCTACATCAAAGCCCCAGGACATCCAGAAGTTCCCTGCACGGCCCCGCCCACCATCATGAGGCCCTGGGCCAAGCTGTCCAATGGCTCTCGCTTCGGCTAGGGCTGTGCTTACCTTCTTCCCTTCGCCCTGCCCTCCTTTATTAAGGAACCTAATACAACGCCTACCAGGTAAGATTCTGACCCTTTCCAATTTCCCCGTGATTTATTAGAAGAAATTGAAAAATTACAGCCCAGGGACGACTGGGGAAATCTGAGACACCTCTGTGTTTACAGTGGTGTCAGCAATCAGGAAGGTTGGCAGAACCACGGGCAAGGAAGCTCAAAGGGGAGACTTGGGGGATGTGGAGGTGGTGTAACAGGGAAACAGAGTGCCATGGAGCTTGTACATGGAGGAGGTAGAAGCAGAAGTTAGAGAACTATTGGCCTGGACTCCTGAAGGCATAAGTAGAAAGTAAGACTATTTTCCCCTCCGGGACTGTGAGTAATAACCCCAGCTTTGGGGTTAGTTCTGACATGCCATTCTCTGTGTCCTAAAGCAAAAGATTTATCCTGTGAATTCCATTAATTTCTAAATCATACAATCCCTGAGACGTTTGTCAGTAAAATGGGAGATCGCTCACTTCGGGAGGTGGCTGAAATTCTGGGTCCCAAGCTAATTCTTCAAAAGGACCCTCTAGACCAGTTTTCTTATAAACACATCTCCAGCAGTGAGAGATCCCTTTCTTTCCAGATTCAATGTATTTTGAATGATTTTGTTTCACTATTCTTAGAATTTGAAAGTAAAACATGCTCTCACATCTGCCTGCTAATGCAGGGGACACGGGTTCGAGCCCTGGTCTGGGAGGATCCCACATGCCGCGGAGCAACTAGGCCCGTGAGCCACAACTACTGAGCCTGCGCGTCTGGAGCCTGTGCTCCACAACAAGAGAGGCCGCGATAGTGAGAGGCCCGTGCACCGCGATGAAGAGTGGCCCCCTTCTTGCCACAACTAGAGAAAGCCCTCGTACAGAAACGAAGACCCAACACAGAAAAAATTAATTAATAACCTCCTACCCCCAACATCTTCTTAAAAAAAACACAAAAAACATGCTCTCATGAAGTTTTAAAAAATACAGAAAGGTGAAGCAAGAAATAAAGGTCTCTCCATTATACCCCCCATCTCTACCCAGTCTTCACGGGTAACTACCCTTAATGCTTTGGTGTACAAATAATTACTATATTATTGTAGCTAACACTTCTTTAGCATTCACTATACGTCAGGCACTATGCTTACGAGTATATGAGTACGCTGAGACTCAGAGAGCTTAAATGAATGACCCAAGTTCACTCGGCTGGTAGCCGACTCAAACCCAGGCATTTTGGTTCCATAATCTGTGCTCTTTACCTTATGTTAGACAAGCCATTACAACAGATGGGGAAATAGATAGGTAGATAGGTAGATGATAGGTAGGTAGGTAGATAGATAGATAGACAGACAGACAGGTAGATTGTTGGATGGTTGGATGGACGGATGGATGATGGATGGATGGATGGACCGACAGATAGGTATCACACTATACACATTGTCCCACAGGTTGACTTTTTAAATCAACACTATATCGTTGGTGCCGTGTTGGCACCTATAGATCTACTCCCTTCCTTTTCATGGCTGCATAGCATTCTATAGAATGGATATAGTTTAACCAGCCCCTATTGATGGGCACTTGGGTTTTTCACATACCTTTGGGTGCTTATGTAAGTATTCCTGTAGGTAGATTTCTAGAAGTGGAATTGCCAAGATAATGGATTATGTTCACATTAAATGTCACTGGATACCGTCAAGTCATCCTCAGAAAAGGCTACACCGACAGGTGTGTGAGTTAAGTCTCCCCAACCTCTGTAGCAACACTGGATCTTGTGAATGTTTATAAGTTTTATCATATGATAGGTAAAAGCGTGTTTCTCTTTTTAATTTGCATGTCTCAGGCCACTGGTGAATCTGAGGATCCTCTAAAGTTTATAAATCACTTCACTGTATGAATATATCACACATTGTGTATCCATTCTCTTATTGACGGACATTTGGGTTGTTTCCAGTTTCCGGCTATTATGAATTATAAGTAAATCTGCTGTGGACGTTGTTGTACAAATCTTTTTGTGCACATATTTTTATTACTCTTGGGTCAACATCTAGAGGTGGAATTGGTGTGTCATAAGGAAGGTGTATGTTTAGCTTTAGAAGAAAAGGCCTGACTTATTTCCAAAGCAGGTTTGAATTTGTCCATTTCTCCCTTCAGTTTCATCAGTTCTTGTTTCATGTAATTTGAAGCTCTGTTCTCTGATGAATATGCATTTAGGATCGTCCTGACTCCAACAGTGACTGTAAAGTTACTGAATCTGCCCAAGATTTTAAGGGCTAGGAAAAGGGCCGCATATGGAGATTTCTCAAGAAACTGTTCATATAACTACATGGACGCCATAACAGCAGAGGTCCCTGGAGGAAAGGAGTTTTTGTGGGTTGAGAGGTTCAAAGAGAAGACGGAGTCTGGGACACAGGTAGGGCTTGGATGAATGCTCAGGGCAAGGCACTCATGTGGTGAGAAAAGGACGAACAAGGAAGCTGCCCTAAATAAGTCCTAAATTATGGAAGTCCTTGCTTCCACGGTGCCCAGACAGAGCTCCTTCCTTCACGTTCCTACCATGCTCAAACATTCCACAGCACAATACGTGTTTCATATTGTAATGACACGGCTGTCTCTTCACTGGACTTCCTCTCTCCTGTGGCTGGGAAACATGCCTTTCATCCGTCATCTCCAGCATCTAACATGAGATGTGGCAAATATGGTGGCCTCTTGACAAATATTTGCCAAGTATGTATATTTTTCCAACAGTCAACAGTTTGCTTTTTTTTTTTTTTTTTTCCCTTTGGCCACGCCGCACGGCTTACAGGATCTTAGTTCCCCGACCAGGGACTGAACTCTGGCCGCAGCAGTGCAAGCACCGAGTCCTAACCACTGGACCGCCAGGGAATTCCAACAGTTTGCTTTTAAGCAGGGATGGACTCATGATAGGATTCAAAGCACATCTTTAAGACAGATCTTGATGCCGAAAGCTCAGCTTCTCTGTAAACCGGTGCCGAATCAAATCACGGAGACAGAGTTTTGGGTGAAGTAGAAAAGGATAGCTTTATTACTTTGCCAGGCAAAGGGGGAACACAGTAGACTAGTGCCTCAAGAACTGTGCCCCCCTCCCTGGGGAATAGGGAGAGGTCTTATAGTCAGGCCTGTGGTCAGGGGCGTGCAGTAAGGATCAAGGCAAGAGCTTCAAAAGGGTGGGGTTGCTGACAAGATGAGGGTGTGTACAGGGCCTCAGGTGGTCGTCTTTCTCCTAATCTTGATGAGCTTCTCTGTCCCTTTAATCTCACCTCAGGTGCTTTCCTGGTTGCTCCTCCCTTGATTAGCAACTGTTCGAATCTGCCCTTTCAGCTAAGGTCATGGAGGCTGGAGTCTTGCCTACAAGAAATGGGGGACAAAAAGGCCTCCACGCCTGGGAGCCCCACAGGGCCCTGGTAGGCATCAATCTTTCAAAAATCAAGGTTGACAGCTATGGTCTTAACAGGAATGCGTCTTTCCCTTTTCCCTGTGGACAAAGTTATCTTTGTTACCTATGCTTCATTTATTTTAAAAAAGGTCCACTGGGGCTTCCCTGGTGGCGTAGTGGTTTAGAATCCGCCCCCCAATGCAGGAGACACGGGTTCAAGACCTTGTCCGGAAAGATCCCACATGCCACGGAGCAACTAAGCCCGTGCACCACAACTACTGAGCCTGCGCTCTAGAGCCCGCGAGCCACAACTACTGAAGCCCACGTGCCTAGAGCCTGTGCTCCACAACGAGAGAATCCACCGCAATGAGAAGCCCGCGCACCGCAACGAAGAGTAGCCCCCGCTCGCCGCAACTAGAGAAAGCCTGCGCGCAGAAACAAAGACCCAATGCAGCCAAAAATAAATAAATAATTTTTTAAAAAAAGAAAAAGAAAATTGGCTTCAGATTTGCGGATTCAAAACGTAATGGACACTTTTACCAATGATTGTATTTTCTACAGATGAGCAGATTTCAATTGTGAATTCGCAAAGGACCAGTTCCTGCATTTGGACCTGTGTACATGCCATAGTAATGCTCAACTAAATACAAGTATACTAAGGGGTGGCTAGTGTTAAAAGAAAACCAAAGGGAAGAAGAGGGGCCGCTCCCACCCCTGCTCCTGTGGGAATTGGCACTTTATCTCTTCAACTGAGAAATATAAACACAAAATTGAAGTCCATCTACAACCAAGTGAGAATTTTCTAGTGCATTGCTTTATGCTGAACATTACACAGTAGGTTAGCAAATTTGAATACCACAAAGTTTACAGACTAGTAAAGCAACTTTGACACAATTTAAATTTCTCCAGGAACTCGGGCTGCACATGAAGACTTTGAAGTGCCCCCCACTACGATCATAAATTATTACTGTAAATTCTCTATGGTATTTTGATAGCTTTTATGATATTTAGAGTATAGATAAATGGGAACATATTTTGTTCTGAGTTGTATATAAATTTGGATAGATAGGAAAGAATAAACACAGATCATAAGACAGAAAGGGAAAGGAAGTATGTACTTGGTGCGTATCCACTAAAACACAGACATACATTCACACCATAATCATACACCATTTCAAGGCTACCTCAGTCCACGGTATTAGCTAGCATTAAGAATTTCCACGGATGGGACTTCCCTGGTGGTCCAGTGGTTAAGAATCCACCTTCCAATGCAGGAGATGCAGGTTCGATCCCTGGTCAGGAAACTAAGATCCCACATGCCACGGGGCAACTAAGCCCATGCACCGCAACTACTGAGCCCGCGTGCCGCAAACTACAGAGCCCACATGCTCTGGAACCCGTGTGCTGCGACTAGAGAAGCCCTTGCACCGCAACGAAGATCCTGTGTGCCGCAACTAAGACCCAACACAGCCAAAAATAAAATAAAATAAATAAATTATAAATTTTTAAAAAGAGATCTTGTTGCATAAATATATATTAAAAAAAAAAAAAAGAATTTCTGGGCTTCCCTGGTGGCGCAGTGGTTGAGAGTCCGCCTGCCGATGCAGGGGACACGGGTTCGTGCCCCGGTCCGGGAGGATCCCACATGCCGCGGAGTGGCTGGGCCCGTGAGCCATGGCCGGTGAGCCTGCGCGTCCGGAGCCTGTGCTCCGCCACGGGACAGGCCACAACCGTGAGAGGCCCGTGTAACGCAAAAAAAAAAAAAAAAAAAGAATTTCCATGGAAACAGTGTAGCAGAGGGATTAAGAGTTCAGACTCTCCCGACTTGTAAGCTGCTCATTCATAGGGTATAACTTGGGAAGCCAAAATGACAAAAAAGGTCAGGGTACTGGAGACAAGGATTTGCGCAGGAAGGAGTCAGAAATCTTCACAGCAATCTGAGTCTATTGGTGAATACTAATTTGAGCCAGTATAGTGCAAGAGTACACAGAGCCAAGCAAAGGAAAACCACCAAAGAAAGAACAACTACTAAGAATCGGGGAGCTGAATGAACCAGAGCTCACACAGCTCAAAAAGTCATGGCCAGCGACGCCAGATGGATACTCGGATCTACAAGAAGACAGCAAGAATTCTGGAAATGATAAATACGTGGGTAAATATTTCATTGCTCAATGTTTTTGAAAGATGATTGATTATTTAAAGCAAAGACAACAGTGATGAACTATAGGGTGTTTAACACATGTAGAAGTAAAATGTACAATAATATTGGTACAAAGGATGGGAAGGGGAAATGGAAGTATACGTTTTCTACATTATATGTGAAATGGCATGCTGTCATTTAGAAGTAGACTATGATAAACTAAAGATGAATATTGTAAACCTTAGAACAACCATTTTCAAAATAGCCCAAAGAAATACAGCCAATAAGGCAATAGAGGAGATAAAATAGAGTAGGAAAGGAAAAAAAAGAATGAAGAATACGTGAAACTAATAGAAAACATACAGTGATACAGTGGACATAAACACAATCACATCAATAATTATATTACAGATAAATGTACTAAATACTCTAAAAGACAGAGATTGACAGGCGGGACAAAAGAGCAAGACCAACCATATACATGGTCTTGCGTTTATAAGAGATGCACATTAAATATAAAAACAAAGATATATTAAAAGAATGAAAAAAGTTAACCATGCGAGCACTAATAATAAAAATAAAAAAAAAAAAAAAAAAAAAAAAAAAAAAAAAAAAAAAAAAAAAAAAAGCTGGAGTGGCTATATTAATACCAAACAAAATAGACCTCAGGACAAGGAATATAATCAGAAACAGACAGTGCGTCAAATAACAGAGTTTCAAACTACGTGAAACAAGAACTGACAAAACTGGGGACTTCCCTGGTGGCGCAGTGGATAGGACTCTGCGCTCCTAACGCAGGGTGCCTGGGTTCAATCCCTAGTCAGGGAATTAGATCCCACATGTATGCCGCAACTAAGAGTTCACATGCCACAACTAAGGAGCCCGCCCGCCACAACTAAGACCCAGCACAACCAAATAAATAAATAAATATTTTTTTAAAAAAGAACTGACAAAACTGAAAAGAGAAATAGACAAATCCAAACCTGTTTTGGAAATAAGTCAGACCCTTTCTTCTAAGGCTAAACATATACTTTCCTTATGATACGGCAATTCCACCTCTAGATATTGACCCAAGAGAAATAAAAATATGCACACAAAAAGGTTGGTACAACAATGTTCATAGCGGATGTACTCATAGTACGTATTAGCCAGAAACTGGAAACAACCTCAATGTCCATCAGTAAGAGAATGGATAAACAATGTGTGGTATATTCATACAATGGAACTATAAATACTTACAAGATAAGGGAACAAACTGCTAATGCACATAATCACAAAGGATACAGACTGTGTGATTTTGACCGTGTGTTTAGAACAATCTAAACTTAATTTATACTGAACGAAAGCAGCACAGTGGTTGTGTCTAGAGGCAACGGCAGATTGATTGGATGGATAATGGAAATGTCTACATTTTGATCAGGTGTGGGTTACATGAGCATATGCAATTTCAGAATCCATTCAACTGTATACTAAAATATACGTATTTCAGGGCTTCCCTCGTGGCACAGTGGTTAAGAACCCGCTTGCAAATGCAGGGGACACAGGTTTGATCCCTGGGCCAAGAAGATCCCACATGCTGCGGAGCAACTAAGCCCGTGTGCTGCAACTACTGAGCCTGCAAGACACAACTACTGAAGCCCGCTTGCCTAGAGCCCGTGCTCTGCAACAAGAGGAGCCACCGCAATGAGAAGTCCACGCACCGCAACGAAGAGTAGCCCCCGCTCGCCATAACTAGAGAAAGCCCGCATGCAGCAACGAAGACCCAATGCAGCCAAAAATAAATAAATAAAACAAATAAATATATTTTAAAAAAAGATAGCAAATGGATTCAATTTGGATTCCAAACTAATAAAAAACAAAATCACGGTGAACCGTGTTAAGCATCATAAACAGAAAAATAATAAATCACTGTGATTTATTTTGGGAATAGTTAATTCATTATAATAAATACAATATTATGGAAGCACAATTGAGATTAATGATGAAATCGCTTTAAGTTTCATAATTTTAACATTTTTGTTTCCTATTGTTACCGAGACCAATTATAACGGTGCAAAATTTTATCAACTGCACTGTCATATAAATAGGCAAATTATCTATTGTCAAAACTAGTTTCTCATTTCTGACAAAATAACATTTAATTTTTCAAGAAGCTGACATTTTCAAGGGATTGAAAAAAAAAAACTTCCCATTAAGAGGTCTATAGAGAATGTAAAAAAAAGAAACGTTTTACAACTTGAAAAGCATTAGGCACTAATTGTTTGAATCACAAATGCTAATCCATATTCTGACTGATCCAGAACATCCCAGCTGATATTCAAAATTTTGTCATCAGCTGTATTTTCTTTTTGTAAGCTCAGTTTCTACTCAGCTTCAATTCAGTGCACAAATCTGTCTTCTTATAAATTCTTGAAATACAACTGGAACAATTTTCATCATGGCCTTTTTTCATAAAATAATTAATCATCTAAAAATGGATTTGATTGAAATGACAAAACTAGCTTCTGATGCATAATTAGAACATCTGATAAATTTTGATTAGGAACTTGCTTAAATTCACGCCATTTCAGATACTGAAAAATAATTGATTTCAGTAAAAAAAATTTTTTTACAAAGATGCTTATAAAAATTCTTTCAGAACCTAGAGTACTTGAAGTTTGACCTCTCGGTTCTGTAAAACATAATCTTAGGTGAAATGTATGTATATATGCTCAAGATTTTAATTCAATTGATGACATATTTCTAAGATATCTAACGAAGTATATTTCACAGGTAGACAAAAGAAAAAAATTAACTTTTTATTACGGAAAATTTCAAACATATACAAAAGTAGAAAGAATAGTGTTATAAACTCCTCCTATGCAGCTCATATTAATAATAATTACTATAAGTACTAATACAACATAACCTAAACTCATAGCCAATCTTGTTTCATCTGTAGTCCCCATCCCCTCCCCACTTATAGCCCACACTTGATTATTTTAAGCAAATCCCATGCATCATATTGTTTCATCTGTAGATATTTCAGTATGTATTACTAAGAGGTAAGAACTCTTTAAAATAATGTTATCACACCTAAAAAATTTAACAGTTCCTTAGATTCACCAAATATCCAGTTTGTATTCAAATTTCCCTGACTCAAACAATAGAGTTGTAAGATAACATATCAACAGAAAAGCCATTGCAGGGGATAAACTTCCAGCATGACAGCCGAAGGAACTCCACAGACCCACTATGCAGTGAAACTGGTGAAAAGTATAAAAAGATAATCATTTGAAGTATCTGGAAACTGTCTTAAGGATATACAGCAAATGAAGAAACATCTATTCAAGGAAATCTACTAAAAGTTGATAAAGAGTCTTTGAGCCAAAATTGCGCCCTCTTTCCCTACTCCCAGCCCAGTGGAGACACAAACTCCACTCTAGATTGTCACAGCCAAGCGCACAGGGCTCCCTCTCCCATCAGTTTCTGGTCAGAGGGCTTGCTTTCTGGGAGGAGCAATACATCAGCATTTCTCATCCTGCCCCAGCTACCTGTTGCTGACGCTAAGTTCTGGGCAAGTGTGACCCAGAGGTGGGACTCCCTTCTGCTCAGCCCCCAGTCATGGAACGGGGGCTCCACCTCGGACACTGTGTCACTGAGGATACTGGGACCTTGGTCATCCCTGCCCCGGCTATAAAGTGGTGGTTCCATGCCAGGAGAGGCAAGCAGAGAAGACCTGAGGCTACTGCCTCTCTTCTGCCACATGGTCAACTCCTAAACAGGGGTATCAGGCAGAGAGAAACACATCACTGTCCCCACCCCCAGCTGGAGTCCAGGCTCAGAGATTTTGCCTAGGGATAGAAGCAGGTTATAAAACAGACAGGTCTAATCTCTTCCCAAAGGAACTGACTTCATTTGCAACAGAGAGTGAAGAAGTTCAAGCCTAAGGATGCTCTCAAAAACGGAGGTTGTGGTGAAAGGCAACTGGGAGGCGATTGGTAGAGTCCATGAAGATACAGGCTAAAGTGTAAGCCAGCTAGTTTGCAGGAGAGAACCAGGGAGGGAAACAGCAGACACCAACCTCAGGAGCTGCTCCTTCAAAGGAGCCTGAGCCCGTAGACCAGTTTATGTCCCAGGGCATTTTTGTAAGCGATAGATCAACAGCTGTCAATTAATGGATCTTGACAGCTGGGTGTGGTCAGGGAAAGAGGGGAAGAGAGTCTAGCCAGTCAGTGCAGTTCCAGGGTGACTGCGGCCAGACCCTGCTGAGCGACAACAGAGCTTTAACACTTCCGGGTAGTGAGGGGGGAGGCGTCACTAAAATAAGCCAGCCAGTCACTGAACAAGCAAGTAACTATAAGCCTGGGGCAAGGAGGTGGGGGTGGGAACCTGCACCGAGTTGCTACAATATATTATCTAAAATGTCCAGTTTCCAACAAAAAAATAGGAGACAAGCAAAGAAGCAGGCGTAAAAAATTAATAAACAGAAACTTCAATTAAATAGAGCCGGGAGATGGAAGAGGGTAGTTCTCATGCCCTGCGAGGGCTACAGAACCCAACAGGAAGAAGAAAGACTCCTCTTCCTTCCTGGCAAGGACTCAGCCAATGAAAAAGCCATGGAGTAGCCCTCCCAACTCCCTTTTCCCCTCCATAAAAGCCATCTCCTTCCCTTGCCCTGGGGGACTTGCACATGGTCCATAGTTGCAGACCCTGAATTCCAATTCTCTGCTGATTCCAATTTTTTTTTTAATTGAAGTGTAGTTGATTTACAATGTTGTGTTAGGTTCAGGTGTACAGCAAAGTGATTCAGTTATATATTGTACATATTGATATCTATATATACGTTCTTTTTCAGATTCTTTTCCATTATCGGTTACTGCAAGATATTGAGTATAGTTCCCTGTGCTATACAGTAGGTCAGATAAAACCATTTTTGCTGGAGAAATATCTGTCCGTCTGCTTGTTTCAGGTCCACACAAGAAAGCATAACTCACATTGGAAAAAGGCAGGAAGCAGGAACCACCTCGTGGAAGTGGCTGGATGTTGGATTTAACAAAGCCTAAAAGTAGCCCTGAGGCGGACTCTTTTTTTTTTTTTTTTTCCAAACTCAGAGTCAGAGGCGGACACAGCAAGACTAGAACTGGAAAATGTCTGCTCCATTGTCCCACTGGGAATGATGAAGGCCCTGGTAGCCTCACTGGGGACAGTTTCAGTGGTGAAGTAGGTAAAGAAACCAGATTCAGAAAGAAATGGTGACAGCATGGACTTCCCACCAAGGACAAGGATGAAAAGGAAAGGGTAGCTAAGAGGGTCAGCTCAACAGAGGTTTTGTTTGACTTTGTTTTGCTTTGCTTTGCTTTTCAGGATGAGATATTTGGGGGCATGTTCAAAGGCCAGGATAAGGACCCTGTAGATAGGGAGGAGATGGCTGCGAAAGCAAGACCAGAAGAGGTGGGAGCACACAGCAGGGAGGCCGGCTTTCCCTGGAGGAGAGCCTGCAGGGGTGCAGGTGAAGATGCATGGGTATGAGTACGTCGGGAGGCCTCAATGGGTGGGGCATATTTTGAACATGATAGCAGAGGCTCTAACTGCCTATTGTCTCAGACTCTTTCCAAGAACATTAGTAGACAGCAACCGGTCTTGGAAGATAAAGATAATGCCCCCACCTGGAGTAGAGGGCAGATTTTCTTAATTCCAGCATAATTTTTTTTTCTTTTTTTGCAGTACGCGGGCCTCTCACTGTTGTGGCCTCTCCCGTTGCGGGGCACAGGCTCCGGACGCGCAGGCTCAGTGGCCATGACTCACGGGCCCAGCCGCTACGCGGCATGTGGGATCTTCCCGGACCGGGGCACGAACCCGTGTCCCCTGCATCGGCAGGCGGACTCTCAACCACTGCGCCACCAGGGAAGCCCCCCAGCATAATTTTTAATGCCTCCCTCTAGGGCAAGGGCAGGTTTGCTTGCAGCCCACTGTAGAAGATTCTGTTTTTCCTCGTTCAGGGTTCCTCAGCTGTGCTGCAGACCCATTGAGCGTGCAGCAAACCCGTTGTGTGGCACCTCCTAGGTCCCTCTGCCTCACCCTTGTGGGGTCTGGGGGCAAGACTTCTCATGAAGTCTGTGTTGCTTGCTGTGTCATGAGTAGTCATGTCCTTTGTCTCTGACCCTGTAGTATCGTTTCTTCTGCCAGCGTCCATAAAACTGTAGCAGGCTGACCTGTTAGCCTTAACGTAGGGTAAACCCCAGACCCTTCACAGTTCTGGCCAGAGGTGACTTTGTAGTTGAGGGCATGGGAAGTTGAAGCTCCTCTCTCAGAGGTATGGCAGGGAGAAGAGGAGGCTTGAGGAAAGAGGTGACGCTCTGGAATCACCACTGAGCAGGATGGAAGCTGGACAAGGACAAGGAAATGGCTGGTGTGGGGAGCCCAGCTGAAGCACAGTGTACACCGTTCTACTCTGGAATAAGACACTGGCCAGCAGCTGTCGGCCGGGCCGGGGAGTAGGCAGCATGGGGGAGGGGACACTGCACAGGCAGATCAGAGTGTGAATCCAGGTTGGAGTTCTGCTGGGCGGAAAGCCAGGAAGACAAGAGAATCTGGGTTACCATGAGAGAGTAGCTTTTAGATTATGACTCCCCGGGTCCTGGCTGGATAGGAAAGAAAGCTTCGGGGAGAGGGCTGATCTGTTGGGAGATGGAGGAGGGGTGGAGAGACTGCAAGCTGCAGACAGGAAGGAGAACCCCACATGGTGGATAGGAGACTCTGGTCTGAGCGGGGTACTGCTTTTTAGGCACTGGAGGTGGATCCAAATCCTTAACACAGATGGTGGAGGGTCAATCCGACACAGGAGGAGAGCCCTCGCCAGCTTGAGGCTGGAGTCCAGGCAGGTGGAAGCTGGACTGTGGTGGGGGCCAAGTTCGTAGGTTTGAAGATGGAAAGTTGAAGACATTACATACAAACCGTCAAGTTGCAAACTTTCAAAGATGCGAACATGTGTTTGCATGTCCAATCATGTAAGTTAGTTTACACGTCCGGCGCGCATTGTCACGTGCGTGCGTCCTCTACAAGTGGCTGTGCTTTGTGTACTTTACTGTACAGTGCTGTATAGAGCACAGTCGCGCAGTATCTTTATTTCAAGCCCAGGATGTCCGGAAGCAAGCGTAAAAGCAGCGGTGATGTAGCTGGGACTACTGTACTTTTCAAGGTACTGTACTGTGAGATTAAAAATGTTTTATTTTTTGTTTGTTTTTTATGTATTATTTGTGTGAAAAGTATTATAAACCTATTACAGTACAGTACTATATAGCTGATTGTGTTAGTTGGGTACCTAGGCTAACTTCGTTGGACTTACGAAACAAACTGGACTTAGAACACACTCTCCGAACAGAACTTGTTTGTATGTAGGTGACTCGTTCGTATGTATGCAACAGTGATTCCCCTTCTTCATGAAGTAGGTGAGGCTGTCACGAGAGAGAGGGATAGGTTTGCAATTGGGGGGCTTAGAGATATGTTTGATGCTTTATCAATCACTGAAGAAATGGGAGAAGGTGTACACTGGCCAGCAGCTGTCGGCCGGGCCGGGGAGTAGGCAGCATGGGGGAGGGGACACTGCACAGGCAGATCAGAGTGTGAATCCAGGTTGGAGTTCTGCTGGGCGGAAAGCCAGGAAGACAAGAGAATCTGGGTTACCATGAGAGAGTAGCTTTTAGATTATGACTCCCCGGGTCCTGGCTGGATAGGAAAGAAAGCTTCGGGGAGAGGGCTGATCTGTTGGGAGATGGAGGAGGGGTGGAGAGACTGCAAGCTGCAGACAGGAAGGAGAACCCCACATGGTGGATAGGAGACTCTGGTCTGAGCGGGGTACTGCTTTTTAGGCACTGGAGGTGGATCCAAATCCTTAACACAGATGGTGGAGGGTCAATCCGACACAGGAGGAGAGCCCTCGCCAGCTTGAGGCTGGAGTCCAGGCAGGTGGAAGCTGGACTGTGGTGGGGGCCAAGTTCGTAGGTTTGAAGATGGAAAGTTGAAGACATTACATACAAACCGTCAAGTTGCAAACTTTCAAAGATGCGAACATGTGTTTGCATGTCCAATCATGTAAGTTAGTTTACACGTCCGGCGCGCATTGTCACGTGCGTGCGTCCTCTACAAGTGGCTGTGCCTTTGTGTACTTTACTGTACAGTGCTGTATAGAGCACAGTCGCGCAGTATCTTTACTTCAAGCCCAGGATGTCCGGAAGCAAGCGTAAAAGCAGCGGTGATGTAGCTGGGACTACTGTACTTTTCAAGGTACTGTACTGTGAGATTAAAAATGTTTTATTTTTTGTTTGTTTTTTATGTATTATTTGTGTGAAAAGTATTATAAACCTATTACAGTACAGTACTATATAGCTGATTGTGTTAGTTGGGTACCTAGGCTAACTTCGTTGGACTTACGAAACAAACTGGACTTAGAACACACTCTCCGAACAGAACTTGTTTGTATGTAGGTGACTCGTTCGTATGTATGCAACAGTGATTCCCCTTCTTCATGAAGTAGGTGAGGCTGTCACGAGAGAGAGGGATAGGTTTGCAATTGGGGGGCTTAGAGATATGTTTGATGCTTTATCAATCACTGAAGAAATGGGAGAAGGTGCTGATCATGGGATAAGTAACAAGGACAGGGATTTTGGCGATTGAAAACCATAAAGATTAAAGGAAAAGACTCGAAACCATCAATTCTAAGTAGTGTCCATCAGCAGGGTGGCAAGGTGCATTTTTTTAAATTGTGAGAACTGAGCCTGAAGGACCCATTCCTGCCCGCGAGCAGAGGCTCCAGGAAGCTTTCTGGGAAGCTCTGCAATTGCACAGATACCTGTTGCTGCACCCAGACCTGCTCCCATACGTGAAGAACAGGGGAGAGCAGAAAGCCGGTAGAAACGGACAAGGTCCCTGTCATTGCAGGCACTGATAGTTGGGGTGCGGGGGGAGTCTGGGGTATTTCACAGGTTTCCGAGGCCGGGACGTGGCCCACTGGAAAATACACTGTGTCACCTACTGTTCACTCCCTGGAAGGGCTCTGCTTCCAGAGCACTAGTGCCCGAGCTTCCCCAGCCCTTCCTGCTGACACCGGATCCCCTGCTACACCCTTCAGGTGTCAATGGACTGCTGAGATCTCCAGGTTGGCCTCGGTTTGTAACAGGAAGGCAGTGCGACTGAGGGCCCCAGCCAGTCACCAAATGAGGAGGATGAACAGCCTCAGCTCCCCCACCCATCCCAACCGGGCAGGCCCCCTACCTCACCCCCTCCAGCTCTACCCAGGGTCTGGGCTGTCGGTGTTCGCTCCTCCATCCTCGCCGCCCCTCCCATGGACCTTGGGCGTCGTCGGGAAGCCGCGAGCCGGGGGGCCCCCGAGGGCGCAGTGCGCAGCCCACGCGTCAGGTGGCAGCGTCTCCCCGCGCCCCGCAGCTCCCGGACCGCGCGCGCCCGCCCTTGAAGGTACCGGGAAGCGCCCTGCCCAACCACGGCTCGCGGTGTCCCCGGGCTGGGCGCCGGCTGGGCCACTG
>NW_020174923.1:7943644-7979836 GCF_003031525.2 Neophocaena asiaeorientalis asiaeorientalis | reverse complement strand
CCCCCCCACCGGGACCCGTCGCGCAGGCCCCGAGGGTGCGGCGGCGTCCGGAGGCTCGGCGCGGGCAGAACGGGGATAGGCGGGGAGGGGCCACAGAGTCCAGGCGTCCGGCCCGGCCCACCCGGGACTCTCCGCTCCGCCCGGGACTGCGGCCGACGGGGCGCCCGCGGGCCGGGGCTGCATGGGGCTCCCGCGCGTCCCTGTCTTCTGGCTGTTGCTCCTGTTCGCGGTTGTCTGCTTGGGGATCCTCGTCGCCCTGTACTCCTCGGCGGTGGAGTCGTACCCGGGGCCCCTGACCGGAGCCAGGTAGGGGCTGCCGCGTGGGACCTGTCTGGAGGGCGCAGGGGACGCGCGGGGCGCCCAGCTCAGGGCTGGGCCGCCCTCCGGGGTGGCTTGCCGCGGGCACTCGGGCTGCGGCCCTTTGTCCCCAGAGCCTCCACCCCGGCGTTAAACTCGTGCTGCCGGGGCCCCACAGCCTCTGCCGGGGTCGGAGAGGAGCTTCGCCCCTTGCGCACCGGCGATCCGCTCCCGACAACCTTACGCTTACTTCCCTCCGGCCCTGAGTAGAAACCCTTTCTATTGTCCAGATTTGGCTAGGACACCTGAATCTTTTAAAAACAGTCCCGTTTTTGCCACCCATTGTCCCTCGCTAACGTCACGTTTTTTTCAAGCTCTCCTTGGGAGCAGGAATCCAAGTCTCCCGGTTCCAACTTGGCCGGGCTCCTCAGCCGGGCTGCGGCGGGTCGCCTCTCCCTCTAGCTGTGGTCCCCGCCCTCCCCGCGCCGGGCTCCCTTAACTCCCGGCTCTCTGCTCCGTTTATTTTGATAAGCACCGTCTGGGCGCAATCGGGCGCGATCGGCGAACTGGGGCCCATCCTGGGCTCCATCCAAGTTCCCGTCCCTGAGCCTCCTCCTGCGCTCCGCTCCCTTTCGCCGACCGTGGGCACCTTTCTTTCATTTGTGCCCCAGGGGGAGAAATCTGAGAGCCTGCCTTTGCTAGGTGATGGTTCCAGTTACTGAAGAAGCCTCAAAAGGATTTAGCTTTACTTCTGGAAGGTGGGCCAAGCTGTGCCCAGAGCCTGGATTTCTGAGGCCTGCGGGGCCTGTCTTTCCCTTCCCAGCACTTTCCCACCGGCACAGTCCTTACTAAACCTTGCTCCAGGAATAAGGCAATGAAATCAAAATTAGCGTCTGCTATCAGGAAACAAGGTCAGAAGCCACCCAAAGTTCCAAACAATATGAAACACCCTTGCCACTGATGATAAGTCCGGTCCCTTTAGAACAAAAGGTACTCTAACAGGCAATACCTGAAGTTATTTCATCTCCCTGGAGTCAGAAATTGCATAAGGAGGACGGAGAATATTGAGGGTATTAAGAAAGGGGATCCTTGTCAGTTTTATGTAAGGATGTTTTGAAACACACTTGAACATCTGTTGAAAGTAACTAATACCACTCTAAATATGAGGTTTGCTGAACATCCATCACACCTCAACAAAGCTTTTTTTAAAGATCTTTCATCTTTCAAAAACCTAGTACAACCCAAGAACCTGTCCATACCCTTGTTGTTTTGGTGATGTCTGTGCTGTAATTAAACCCCAGAGGCCAGGTCCAGACTCAGTCTCGGTAGGAGGTGGGTAAGCAGGGTGGCAGGTGGGATGGAAATCTGGGCGGGGACAGCAGGCTGTGCGACCTCCCCAACTGGAGACCAAAAACAGACCGACCTGGCTGGCTACAGTGGAGAGTCCAGGGAAGCAAGGCCCTGGGACCAGGCCTACCACACCCGAGACGGGGCTCTCCTTGCAGGTTAGAGAGTGGAATCGGTTCAGGAATTTACTCACAGAAGAATCTGAATCAGTAGTTCCTGGGCCTGGATTTCTAGACTTGTTTTTTTCTGGAGGAGGCGGTGAGGATACTACAGGACGCCAGTTACCTGCCAGTTACCATCTACCGTGAACATTATTTTGTGAAAGAAAAGGCTATTTTAGGGCGAAGAATTCCTAAGAATATGATCTAAGTTGAGTAAATTTAGTTTTATGAAAAACTGCACAACATCAACCTCCTTTCTCCTCGGGCTGGTTAAATTTTCCATAGGGGTGCGGGTGAGCTGGGCTGGCCCCTTCCCCACTCCTTCCCAGCTCCCAGGCTGGTGTGTAAATGCCCATGGATTCCGGAGTGGGAGGGGCTGGGGGAAGTCTGTGAGCGTAAGGGGTGCTCTGGAGAGAGGAGCAGGCCTCCCTGAGGCTGGGGCAATTCAGAGCAGCAAAACTGGACTGGGGGGCTCCCCAGCCCCGCCCCACAACTCCGTCCCTTCTGTCTCTATTCCACCAATTCAGCAGTTCCTCCATCAGGTTCCAAGCCTGGTTGCGTGTTAGAATCACTGGGGAGGGAGCAAAAGCTCCCTAGGATTCTCGAAGGCCACCTAGGCTGAGCACCACAGTCCCAGTTCCTCAAAGACGAACTACAGGATTATGTGGGTGGCCCCTCTGGGGCACAAGGGACAGGTGGGGGAAGGGATCACCCTGCTTTTCCTGGCCTGCTCCTCCATGGTCTTCCACAAACCCGAAGGCAGGCTTTTTATGTAAGGTAACATAGATTCTGTGTTTGCACCTCCCACCAGTTCAGGCAAGGGTTTACTGGGGCCCCTGCTGCAGTAGGGGGAAGCGAAAACAAGCAACAGGTTCCCTTGCTTGCTCCCTGGGGGAGGGAGGGGCGCGAGTTGGTTCCTTATACTGGGCGACAGTAGGAATGGGTCCAGGCGTTGGGCCAGAGGGGGTGCTTAGGTGCCCACCCCCTTGGTGGTACTACCTGTGCAGGTACACGTGCAGTGCCCTGCTTTTCCTCGACACGCTGCTTTTGCTGAGGTTTTGGTCTTTTTGTATCTTGTTCATCATTTGCACACGCACCCAGCTATTTTTAGTCCCTTATAAGTTTCTTTGCATTCTGTGGCTCGAGGGGTCGTTTGTCCACGTGCAAGCACTGCAGCAAAGGCCCCCAGGTCCCAGCCTGTCTCAATGTGATTATCTTCACACTTGTATGATTACCCCAGCTGAACAGACACAGAGACTGAGGTTCCAAGAAGTTCAGTAGCTTCCAGAGATCCTGGGACACAAATCCACGGAGTCAGGCTTCAGACCCATGCCCTTCACCAGGTGAAGGGCGCCCAAGGCACCTGGGATCTAACACCTGTTTCTGGGGCCTTTTGGCAGGGAGACCCCGCAGATGGTCACAATCCCAGGGGGCTGGCAATCTTTCCTATTTTATATTTTCATCTCTTAACCACCACCTCACTGTTCCTACACACTCCACATTTCAGCCGCTTGCCAAGGGGCTTCTTTATTTCTTGGTTTCTGGGTAGAGCATAATAATAGGACAATATTTTGTGTGCCCAAAGAGAGAGGGATGGGCAAGAATCAGAGCACAGAAAAAACAATCAGACCCTGATGGAATGTCAGCCCCCAGAGCTAACAGAGCCAGACAGCAGGTTCCAGGGGCAGGTGAGATCCCTGCTTTACTTCTGCCTTCTCCCCCAGGAACATCACATCGTCTGGAACTTTCTTTGGACCCAAGGCATCGAATTCTACGACGAGAAAGGTACTGGGGCCAGCTACCCTGGGGCGGTTTCTCACATTCTCAAGTTAGCATTGGGGGGAAAAGGGGAAAGAGAAGCACAAATGAGAACATTCTCAGGAGCCTGATGGCGGGAGCACTCTGGAACCACCGCCCCCCCCCACCGCCATTCCCCCAAAGGAAGCAGAGAACTGAGCAGCCAGCCAGTCAGGGCTCCTCAGACCTGACCACGGAGGTTCCCTGAACCCTAACAGCAGAGAAGGGTGACTCCATATTTACTCCTTGGGGTGTAGCCAGCTGAAAAGTTCTGGGAAGTCTCGATTTGTCTTTAAAAGTCCTGTGACCTTTACATTCTACTCCTCAAAATGTCTTTTTACTGTAAAAGTCACATTTAAACTGCTCACCATGAAGTAAACACCAAGCCCTGGGAAGACGTTTGAGCACTTCCAGGCCCTGCTCTATAACAGATCACGCTGACTGTGGCCTGAAAGGCCGTCTCAAGCGTTTTATGTGAGTTCTCTCACTTAAGCCTCATTGCAAGCCTGTGAGGCAGTTTTACAGATGAGTAAAATGAGGCGCAGAAAGGCTAAGGTCGCTCATGGAGAAGAGGTGGTACAGGGGTTCGAGCTTCTCATTCGACCCCAGAGCCTGGCTCTGAACCACTGAGCAATACGGCCACACCCCCTCTGCGTGCTGTGGTTGGGAGGGGTGATGACTGTGTAATTCTGGCTTGATTCCGGTTTAAGAGTTGTTTTTAATGCCCCAGAGACTGGAAATTGTTAACTGAAGCCTCAGGGAGCAAGATTTCACCCCATGCAAGACTTAGTGACCGCTGAGCGGTCAGAGACAGAGTAGGCAGCCCTGGGCAGATGATGGGGACCCCTTCCTGATAACAGAGGCCGGGTGGACACTTGGCCAGCGGGCTGAAGAGAGGCGTCGAGGGTCTTATAAGTGCTTGGTCATGTCACCTTTACTTTTCCTAAAGTCCTTTTCACCTTGAGCTGCTTGGTGCTAATTGACATATTTCCCCACCTCGTTTAAAAAAAGGATTTGAGGTGGCTTTCGGACACATATGACATGGCAAAAAAGAAGAGAATAAAATGAAGAAGCAGGTAAAGGAAAAATAAAGGGAGGAAAATTAGACAACGTCAGATAAGT
The DNA here is from genome assembly GCF_003031525.2 of Neophocaena asiaeorientalis asiaeorientalis. NCBI lineage: Eukaryota > Metazoa > Chordata > Mammalia > Artiodactyla > Phocoenidae > Neophocaena > Neophocaena asiaeorientalis. The sequence continues at coordinate 7,975,112 of NW_020174923.1, read as the reverse complement.
GCATGAAAAATATGCCACAGGGTGTAAGAGATGGGCTATATATCCGGCTCTTAGCTTCCTAGTGGCCACGGCAAAGAAGGAAAGTTTGCCACCCTGTCCATGAGGTAAAAAGCAAGCCAGCTGCCCAAGGAAAGTGCAGCCTTTCCAGATACAGAGACCTGAAGATTTTTCTCTTGGAGCCTCGTAAAGAAGGCCCTGGAAAACATCCCTATGATAAACCGAATAGTAGTGAAATTAGCGCTGTCAGTTCGGCTTAATGCTTGCTTTGAAGACGTGAATTTGTTCCATAAAGATTTGCTATATTAGTAAACAATATGAGCATAATCCAAATTCCGTGTGTTTTCAGTGATTTTGTCAGCAAGAACACTGGTAAATGCGGAAAACCACACTCAACCAAAGGGAGCCATGTAGGAATACACAAAAGGCATACACGCACACTTCAGATAGCCATCCGCTTCATCGCATACGTTATAACCAGCTTTCCACCACTTCACGAAAACTCCCAAGCTGCCACCCTTCCGACACCCACATCCCCAAGCAAATGTCAATTCTTTTCCAAGGTCAAGTGCCATATTTTTAGTAGTACTTATATATTTCTTAACCAGCGAATGTATGTAAAACTGCTCCTATCTTACCCACGTTCTTATTTTATGCATCACTGATCAAGTTTTTGAGTGTTGCGCTGCTAATCCCTTTCCCCCAAAGCCCTGTGGTTTTGGTTGCACGATTCTGCATAATGATTTTTAGGCACTCATATGTCACATAAGAGCAGAAATGACTGTACAGCTCTTTCCTGCATTGTCCTTTGATCAAACCAACAAAGAGCCCCCTTCAGCGGGAAGAACAGCTCCACCCAAGCCAAGGCTGCTCAGGATTCTGACAAGGGGGCTGCAGGCAGATGGAGCTGAGGTCTTTTTGGTACACTGCCCTCCTTCAAGGTCGCTGTGTGCAGAGGCCCTCGAGGGCTTTCTATGGCAGCTGGAACAAATTACCACAAACTGGGTGGCTTAAAACAAGAGAAATGGATTCTCTCACAGTTCTAGAGGGCAGATGTCTGAAATCAAGGTGTCAGCAGGGCCAGCCTCCCTCTGAAGGCTCTAGGGAAGAATCCCTCCTGGCCTCTTCCGGCATCTGGAGGCTCCAGGTGTTTCTTGGCTTGTAGCTGCATCACTCAATCTCTGCCCCCATCAGCACATGCCTTCTTATGAGGATACCAGTCATTGAATTTAGGGCCCACCTTAATACAGTATGACCTCATCTTACTAATTACACCTGCAAAGACCCTATTTCCAAATAAGGTCACATTCTGAGGTTCCAGGCAGACATGAATTGGGGGAGGGGACACTCTTCAATTCAGTATAGGCACCGACCGGCAGAAACATGTCATAAGTCTTCCCAGCAGCCTGTTCCACGTGAATCCTACGGCAAGGACTGCCAGAGCTAGGATTTGGATCCAGGCTGACGGATTCCTAAGCCCAGGCTGGACCTCCTCCTCCACTACAGGGCAGGCAGGTCTTACCCATTTGTGGGAAAATGCCTCAAAGTTCCCCCCTAGTGTGAGGTGAAGTTGTAGGAGGCCAGAGCCATCAGGCCCCAGATGTGGCATCCAGGAGAAGGGCTGGGCAGGGTAAATCCAGAAAGCTCTCAGCCCCACTGGGCTGCTGCACTACAGGCCGCCTGGGCCTGCAGATCGGGGGGTTGCCCAAGTCTAGAGGGAGAAGGGCGGTGCTTCCCTCCCAGCCCTCCGGTGGCTCCTGCCCACCCCAACCCCAGAAACAGCCCTCTTCTCTTCTCACCCACAGAACCTGCCCTGTCGACACCCACTTTATCTCGCCATTCAACGGCACCCTCACTTCCGGGATCTGTTTGATCTCTCCATTCCAGTGCTGCTGTCAGGGAACCTCTTCACCCAGGAGCTCTGGGACAGCCTGAGCCAGCACAAAGCCCCCTATGGCTGGCAGGGGCTCTCCGGCCAAGGTAGCCTGCAGCCCTCTGGCCTCAACTAGTCCATTGTTCCTGCTTTTGGCCTTGGTGCGGAATGGGCCTCTCCTCCCTCACAGCACCAAGATGTGGACCCCCTGCCTCTTCCTCCCAGGCGGGCCTCAGGGCTCAACACCCCTGCTGTGCGACTCCTGACTCCCTCCCCCCTCATCTCTATAAGCACCACAGTGTCCAGAAGAGGGGCCTGGCTGCCCCTGCAAGTGGCTCTCACCATCCTGGGGCTTCCCTGGTGTGAAAGATGCCAGTGCCCAGAGGTGGCCGAGGACAGTGGCTGTGGGGCCTCAAACAGCCTGTGGATGGTTGCTGCTGTGGGAAACCGCCCAGAGCCCCCTCCACGTTAAATCTGCCCCCGCCCCACCATGCCTCCGATTATTTTCTTTGGGAATACACACGGTCCTGGGAGGACTGGTATGAGTTCTTGAGATGATTGAGGGCACAGCCAAACCCCCTGCCCCACCACCCTCTTCCCACTGGCATTTCACTGTCCTCCACCCTCTGTGCCTCTGGAGAGGGGCTGGTGTCAGGCCTCGGGCAGGTGGGGAGCCAGGAAGTCTTGGGAAGGCCCCAATGACCCATGTGACCCCTCGTGGTGCCCCACCCTGTCCCACACCCACAGCCATCGCCTCCACCCTAAGCCTCCTGAATGGCTCTGAGAGCACCAGGCTGTTTGCTGTCTCCAGGGAGCTGCTTCCGGGCTGCATCCGGTGTGCCGTGGTGGGTAATGGAGGCATTCTGAATGGTTCCCGCCAGGGTCAGAACATCGATGCCCATGACTACGTGTTCAGGTATGTGGGGCAGGGGCCAGGGAGGAAGCAGGAGAGGAGCTGGGTGGAGAGCTGGTCCCCAGCCAGCCCCCCGGCGGGGGGGAGCATCATAGGTGAGGGCATGGGCCAAGGCAGCAGTGGCCTCAGGCAGCTCAGCAGTTGTAACGGCAGACAGGCATTATGCAAACAAGCCCTGAAGATAAGCGAGGGTGTGGTCGGCTAAGGGGACCCAGGTGGAAGGAGCTGCCAGGGTCAGCTTGGTCCACTTCACAAGGCATCCCTTCAGGTCCCGAGTTGTGGGGATGGGGCTAGTGACCGGGCACTGGGGCTGCTGTGGGCAGAGGGAGTGACAGAACCCTGGGGATGGAGCAGGGACAGGTGAGGCCCCCTGGGGATGGAAGTAAACACGCAGCATCGTGTAGCCACAAGCAGGCTGATGGGCCTCTGTTTGGACCAGACTCAATGGTGCTGTGATCAAAGGCTTTGAGAAGGACGTGGGCACCAAGACCTCCTTCTACGGTTTCACTGTAAACACAATGAAGAACTCCCTCATCTCCTACTCAAACCTGGGCTTCACCTCTGTGCCGCAGGGACAGGTGAGGCTGCCGCTGACAGTCGGTGCCATTGTTTCCCAACCCGTGTCTGAGGGGTGGGCCACAGGGTTCCCAAGCCCCAGCCCAGTGCATAGAGAGGCTGTGCCAGGGTCTTGGGCCCACGCAATGGAGCCACTGAAGGGGCGGATCTGGGCAGGGGCGCCCTGTGGTTTCAGGTGGCTCAGGACAACTCTGGGGTGGAACACGAATGAATATTGACTGAAAGCTTATGGAATGCCAGGCACTTACAGAGGCCACGCCAGCCCTGTCTTACTGGTGAGGAGACTAAGGCTCAGGGCCCCTTCAGTCAGTAAAGCAGCGTCGGGGCTGGATTCAAATCCAGACTCCCCCGCACCCAGAGCTCAGGCTACACACAGTATTTACTGAGTGCCTCCCCCCTTCCCAGCACCGGATACAGGCATCACAGCAGCCCCTTTCCAGAGGGCGGTGTGTCCAAGGCCACCACCCAGCCAGAATCATCAAAATCCAGGCCCCTCTGACAGCAGTGCAGGGTTGTTTCCATCTCTCACGCTGCCCACTAGAAGAATGATGTGTGCCCTCCTGAGGGCTCACAGCAGACCGTGCGGGAAGCTGAGGCTCAGCCGAGCAATCGAGGAAAACACGCCCAGAGCCCCAGCTTCGGAGCAGGAGAACTGGAATCTGAGTCTGTCTGCCGCTTCCGGGTTCTTTCAGCCACAGCTGGTGGCTGTAACAGTGCTTCGCTTCTAGAGCGGGCTGGTTACCACATGCAGCGGGGAGGTCCCAGGATAAGGGTTCTGGGATGCTCAGTAGGACTGGTTTGAGTTTCTAGACGCTTCCTCCTCTGACCAGGGAATTCAGGGGTGTCCTAGCCACAGTGTCTGTGCACCGAGGTCTCTTTCAGCTCGTGACAGAACATGGGACAGCTCCACTTCTGGTGTAGCCACAGAACCTGTAGGCATTATCTATAACTGCATGACAAACTACCCCCAAACCTAGTAGCTTTAAGCAACACACACCGATTATCTCACAGTTTTCACGGGTCAGGAACTCAGGAGCAGCTCAGCGGGGTCTCCTCAGGGTCCCCCAGCGGTCGCGGTCAGGACGGGCAGGGGCTGCAGTCCTCAGGCCTGCCTCTGGCCGGAGCTCAGATGGCTCCCTCACAGCCCTTGCTCCCCCAGAGTGAGCGATCCCAGAGAGCAAGGAAGCTCCAGTGCCTTTTATGACCCACTTTCCAAGGTCACATACCCTTCCTTACTTCCACTTTTTCCTTTTGTTCATTAGTCACTAAGTCCAGCCCACACTCAAGGGGATGGCAATTAAGCGTCGCTTCTTGAAGGGAAGAGTATCGAAGGATTTGAGTACTGAAACCAGCAGGGTACCTGAAAGTGGGAATTGCAGGCATAAGAGGGAAATGCTCCCGTCAGGGCAGACAGACTGGGCGGAGAGCGGTCCACTCTGAGCGGGATCTTGACGTGGTCTTGTTCCCACTGCGGCTGTTTCTCTGTCCCTCCGACAGGACCTGCGCTATATCTTCATCCCCTCAGACATCCGCGACTACATGATGCTAAGATCGGCCATTCTAGGTGTGCCTGTCCCTGAGGGCCCCGATAAAGGGGACAGGTGAGCAGCCAGGCAGGGGGCAGGGCATGGTAATGCTCCCAGGGTCCACTGTCGGATGGGAAAGGGGGGTGAAGGCGGCAAGAAAACCCCCGAGTTCAACAGAGCATTAGAAGATTAAGCTCTTTTCCTACCCTCAGGAAAGCCTAGGTAACGCTGCTGGTCCCCCAGGGACCCTCCTGACAAGGTGGGCTGTAGGTTCGAGGGGCTCCTTTCTGAGCAGGCAGGCCTGGCCCCTCAGCTTCGGGCTGCTGTCCCCACAAACAACCCAGCCACCCAGCCAGTGGCAGCCGCAGGACCTGTCCAGCACATTGTGTCTGGAAACCAAGAGTGGGGGCCAGTATCCATTCCACTCCTCTTGGCGGGCACCCTCCCAAGACTGCCCATGAAATGGGAGAGCAGGCGATGTGAGCCCAGTGTCCTGCAAAGTGGGAACAAAGGGCCCTCTGTCTTTTCTCCCCCACCTTCCTGGGCAGCAGGCCTGTGTCCAGCTCTTTTGAACCACGTCCTGTCCTCATCTAAACCTCCTCCCTGTGGTGCTGAGACAACTTCTTGTCCCTGAGTCAGGTCCTTAGAAATCTGTGCCACCCCCGTGACAATGACCAGCCTCCCACCTCGGTGGCTCCAGGACATCTCACCCACCATGAAAGAGCAGCTTCTGAGGCCTCCTTGGGGGTTAAGCCCTCAGAGGCCAGGCCGGGCTCCACCAGCCCTGCCCTGTGCCCCACCCCCCTCATGAATACCTAACAATCCGTTGCAAGAGCTCACAATGCTGCAGCTGGTCATGAGGGTGGGCTTTGTGATGCGGGGCAGGACTGGCTCTGGGGGGGCTGGCTCAAAGACATCGAGCAGACATAAGCCTCCCCAACACCAATGAGCTCCCCCTCCCACACCCCTAATCCGTCCCCCTCCCAGTCCCCCTCCCAGTCCCGATCCAACCACACCAACCAGCAGCCCTACGCCAGCGCCCGTGGCTCAGCCCCTTCCCCGTCCCCAACCCGGGGGTCTTCCTCCCGTCCCCCCTCTCAACCTGCCACCCCAAATGCCTCACAGCCCTCTTCCCAGTCTTCCTCCCTGACCCCTAGCCCTCATGTCCAGCCTCGAGGGTCTGCCCAAAACATCACTCCACCCGCCTCCAAATCTCCCTCCCAATCTGGCTTAAAATCTCTCTCTCGAAACTCTTCCCTAACTCCCCCTGTGCCCGGCGCTCAGTTCCCATCCTACAGCCCTGCACCCTCGGCCTCCTACATCGGGCCCATGCTCTGTTCACACCCCCCTCCTCTCTCACGTACACCCCGCCCTTGGAGGTCCTGGTGGGCGGGAAGCCGCACGTGGTCCCCACGGTGCTGCCCGCCACCTTCTACACCCCCTTTTCCCGCTACTACGTCCAGCCCCGCCCCTACCGGTCCACACACCGCCACCATCCTGGCGCCCTTCCCCTCTCCTCACTCCCCAACGGGCCATACGGGACCGGCCCCTCTGCCCACTTCTATCGTGGGTCCTAGGCCTCAGACCTATTTTGGACCAGAAGCCTCCGCCAGCAAATTCAAGCTACTCCATCCAGACTTCATCAGCTACCTGACAGAGAGGTAGGTGGGGGTAGGGGTGGTGCTGGGAAGAACTGCTTCACCCCCACCCCTGGCTCCACACCCACCGGCAGCACCGGCTTTATCCCCCCAAGGATTAAACCCACAGCAGGGCCATGTACGAGGATGCCGCAAGCACTTATACTGCCTCACTTACTACTTTGAGTATTATACCTTGATGGAGGTGGTGTCCTATCAGTCAAGGTAGATGGGAAATGGAGACGGAACTCATCAGGTTTCCTTACTAGGAAAGCTCAGAAAGCCTTAGGTCGGGCATGGGGGGACCATAGATGTGGGGCTGTATTGGGACTGCTAGAAGCCGAGTTGTCATCACTTGTGGGCCTGATCACAGCTCAAACACAGGAGACCACGGGAGGAGCCGGGGGAACACCTGCCTGCAGACCTCAAACCCCACCCCCCTCCTACCAGTGGTTCTCATCAGGGGGCAGGTCAACTGTCCTGGTCTGGAGACACTTTTGGTTGTCACTAGGAAAGCGTGTGTGCCACGAGTGGGCAGAAGCCAGGGCTGCTGCTGACCATCCTACAATGCACGAGACCTCAGCCCCTGCAACAAAGAACTATCTGTCCCTGAGTAACATTAGTGCTGCAGCTGAGAAGCCCCACTACAGCCCAGAGGCTAGCGTCCGAAGACACAGAGCAGGCCAGGGGTGGCAGGTGGGTCGGGGAGGCAAACTGAAGACCATTCAACAGAGGAAGACCAGGCTGAGAGGCTAGGTGATTTGCCTGGCAAAGCCTAGATGAGAATCCAGGGCTGAGGTCAAGCCCTGTGGTCACCATACTGTGGCCTCACTTTTGGACTGTTCTGGGTGTCTCTGAATGTGTGTACGTGCGCACACACACATGCATCACCTCACCGGTGCCTCCAGTCACAGGACCTGTGTGCTCTGTCCTCATACGTGGCTCCTGCTTGGCCAAAGTCTGGAGGTAGAAGCTTAGATCTCTGGCTAATTAACTAGGCCACCTGTGCCCTAGACACTGTGGTGCAGGAGGGTGTTGCAGAGAGGAAAGGTGAGTTCGACTGGATTCAGGCTTCTAGAGTAGGAGGAAGGGGAAGGCTCTCATCTGCAGTCCTTTGGGAGGACCTGCTCCTCTTTGTTATCTCAACCAAAGATTTTTGTGTATAGTTCATTTGGTCTTTTCCCAAATAGGGGATGGGTTCGGGTAGAAGGGCAGGAAATGTTTGCAGTTTTCCAACCAAATTGGTGTAATGGCACAACCATCAAGCTAGCTAGTGTGCAAGACCAAAAGTCCTGAGTTTTGATGGCTCTTTTTGATTCCAGGTTTCTGAAATCCAAGTGGATTAACACAAAATTCAGAGACCTATACATGCCTAGTACTGGAGCCCTCATGTTGCTGACAGCACTGCATACCTGTGATCAGGTAAGAGGTCTTCCCTCTCAGGAGCCCACAGCAGCAAAGTAGGTTTGAATGGAACCTAATTCAATCCATGATATTCCCTACATGAGGCCTGCTGGCCCAGATCTGGGACTCTGGGCCTCTATCCTGTGGGGGAAGGAGGCCCCAGCTGCAGGAGTGATCTTGGTCTCGGGAACAGGATGGCAGAAGTGGTCTTCAGGGTCCCTTATAGGACAGTGCCAGCCTTGAGTTCCCAATCACAGCCACCTTCCCCTGGGCTGGCTTCTTTCACCCCCTCTGCCCCAGGGCAGCTGCTCCATATGGTATTTAAGGCACATTTTATCCAACTGCTCTTGTGAAAGCAAAATCTTCTCAACAAAAGTGGGCAGAGACATCTTTTTGAGAAGACATTCTAGAACTAAGGTGGGCAGCCAACCACACAAGGAATCTCTGAAATCACTGTTATGAGACATTCTCGATGGGGTGGTGCCCACATGACATGCGCGGAGACAGAGGTTGAGAAGCGGTTTTCAAGAAAAGGCAGTGACCAACACTGAAGCCAGCGCTAGAACTGAGGCCAGGCACCACTGGACTCTGGTCACCGTTTCCCCGTTTTAAACAGGAGTCTTCTTGTCTGCAGTCACCACTAGAATAGGAGGTAAGGGCCTTTTTGCCTCTATCTTGAGCACAGTAATCATCACAGCTTTGGTGCCACAGACCCAAGTTCAAAATCCAGCCCAGCTACTTCCTAGTTTGTGATGGGGGACACAGGTCTGGTTACCTTTCTAAGCCTGGTTCCCCATTTGTAAAATGGGGACAGTATCTACCCAAGATGGTTGTAAGGCTGAGTGAGAAAATGTGCAGAAGGAGCACAGTTCAGGGTATTAACATGTGGGCGAGAACCGTTTATCCTCACCTTCACACAACACAAGGCAGCTAAGGAAGGGGGACATGGCTTCTAAATTCACATCACTTTACACATAGTGGAAGCGCAATAAATGCTAACTCAGTGACTGTCCTCGTCCAGGTTAGTGCCTATGGATTCATCACAAGCAACTACCAGAAATTTTCTGACCACTATTTCGAACGAATAAAGAAGCCACTGATATTCTACGTGAACCATGATCTGTCCCTGGAAGCCACCCTGTGGAAGGACCTGCACAAGGCTGGCATCCTTTGGCTGTACCAGCGCTGACCCTGAAGCACCCAAGACCTTTGTGTCCTTGCAGAGCTGAGGCCCTTGGCCCCTCAAGTGGCCAAAGCTGCCTTCTGGTCTTTTCGGCCTGAGAGGGGCTCCAACTGTCCTTGACCCTCCCCCCGCTTCTTCCCTACAGAGGACACCGAGTGGATGTGTGACTGTCACTGAAGCCTATTCTTTGTGGGACACCCCACCTTGTCCTCAGCTCATCTGGTCTGAGGCAGACATCCCAACCCTGGCCAAGAAAAAACGGACTGCTCTCTGCTGGATTTGTCTTTAAAACCGAAGATAACACTCTCAAGGTGAGACTGCCCCTCACCAGCGTGAGGCAGGCATCCTTCATAGCTGAGCGTTCCCAAGACAGCAGTGGCACGAGATGACTAGGTCAGTGGAGCGGCTCAGGGTCTCTCAGCTAACAAAGATCAAGCAGCAATAGAAGCAAACGCACGCTTCTCAGCCCAAATCCTCCCACTAGCATGTCCAGCTTCACGCAAACTCCAAAGCAGTTCAACTCAAGGCCATGTCGGAGCAGCCTTTCTGAGAACAGGACCGACTCACTTCTGCCCCGATAAATGTGATTTGAAACTAGATAACTGCATAAATGGTGGATAACCATTGTGTCTGTGTGTGTTGGGGAAAGTAGTGTATCATGCAGGGTGTTTAGCACAAAGAATTCAGAATCCAAGAACCATGGGAATTTGATGGGAGTCAACCATGCAGAAGGTTACTGGCCCCTGATTAGAGAAAGTCCCATTGGAGATGTATTACCACGTTGTCACCAAAAGGACATTACTGGGTAATGAACCCTCATTATTGGACACTAAACGTCACGGCTTCAATAATTTGACTTGATATAGGCAGTTTTATTTTAGATTACATGGGCTTCTATTAGAAGTGTAAACCAACTGAGTTATCACCATACTACCCCTTAAGCAAACCCTGGGATTTACTGTCCTGATGTCTAGTCTGATGTTCCTACACCCTACCCCGCAAGGCAGTGGAGGGGACGGGGGGATGTCTCCACAGGTCTGGTAGGCAAGAGCCTCCCTGCCCAAAACCTGGCCCTTGGGTCTGTGGTTTTGAAGGGACGATCCTATCAGCACACCTAACAAAAGGGATGAATCAAAATGCTACTTTAGAAATTGAGACATGTGATTAAGTGAACGGACATTTAGGCTTTAATGACTAAAGCAGCTACTTGAGAAACCATAGCTTCCCGATGCCTGGACCCATTTTTATCCATACTTTATTTTTCCCTATTCCCATCACATCTGTAGTTACCAAAACCTGTCAACCGGTTAGAGTATAAGAACAATTTAGTGGGAAACTTATAAACACCAAAACATCTGATTGCATCCTGTTACCTGCAACTATTCTGAAACTTTCACTTATAAAAGAATATGCTGAGTCAGAGAATAAACACTGCTTTTACAGGGGTCTCAATCTGAAATCCACAAATGCTAGTAAGTCAGTTTTAAAATTTTTTAATTTGTTTCAAAGTTATACCCAAGACACATTGACTTCATAGGAAATCCACTGAGAAATGTTTTTCTGGGCTGAACACCTCTTTCCTTTTAGTCTCCCCAACAGAGCATGCACATGTTAATTACTTTCATTTTGTAATCACTGCTGTCCCACCCCTGTACCAAGATCACCTAAACTGTGTGCAGTATTCTGAATGTTCTTAGTTCTACCCTGATTTCACTAACTGCAAAAGATTTTCTGGGATACCCCGTCACTTGAATTCTTTGGCTACTTTTGAAGATGAAGTCCAAAGAACTCTTAAATGATTCTCCTTTGAAGGGGGTGGTGGTATTTTATAGGCGTTAGCAACTAGCACCTGGGGCTGTGCTGATCCCATCTGGCATCACTGGGAGGCAACCTATAAAACCAGAGAATCGGGCTTCCCTGGTGGCGCAGTGGTTGAGAGTCCACCTGCCGATGCAGGGGACACGGGTTCGTGCCCCGGTATGGGAAGATCCCACATGCCACAGAGCCTACGCGTCCGGAGCCTGTGCTCCGCAATGGGAGAGGCCACAACAGTGAGAGGCCCGCGTACGCAAAAAAACCAAAAAACAAAAAAACCAAAGAATCATTTGATGCAGCAGCCAACTAAGAGACCCAAAACTCAGGTTAAATTTAAAGAAAAAACTAGAGAAAAAAAGGTGATCCTAGAGGAACTCATTCTGAGCAATCAGTCATTATGCACGTGTGCGCATGTGTGTGCGTGTAAGGCACCACCAGATCAATTCAGTGCAGGCTGGTGGGGGTCCCAGATGACTCCCCTTTTCGGGAGACTGTGATCTGAGGACGCAGAATCCGGCAAGTGGCCAGTACCAGTAAAGAGCGGCCATGAAGTGCTGGCCACATTTATATTCAACCCCCCTCTGGAGTCAAACCTACAGGTTCAGGAATTCCCTGGCAGTCCAGCGGTTAGGACTCATCACTCTCACTGCCAAGGGCCAGGGGTCAATCCCTGGCTGAGGAACTAAGATCCCACAAGCTGTGTGGCGCAGCTTAAAAAAAACAAAAACAGAAACAAACCTACAGGTTCACTTGGGTCCCACAGAGCAGTCAAGTCCACGCAGAAGCAGGCTATAACCCAGGAGGTAGACTTTCCCACTTGCCAACACGTCCTTTTGCTTTGTTTTACTCCCAGCTATAAGCTGCTTGGACCGGTTTTCAGGCTCTTTAAATCTCACTCCAAATATAGCTTCCTTGGTGACCGAACAAATATGTGACCTTACGTATAAAGAGCTTCACACACCTCCCAACTTCAACAGAAAAGAAAGGCAATCTGTGTCCAGTTCAAGCCTGGCATTTAAATGGGAACAAAGCCCAGCTCCACTCTGCTACTACTCTCTCGCTCACATGCCAGCCATGCCATTCAGACAGATCTGAGCAAACACCAGGAGAGCTCCCTGGTGTTAACAAAGCACCTGGAGACCAAATCGCTCTGCTAGTGCCACTGTACCGTCTTTCCTGAATGTCAGGATACGGTGCAAGGGGAAAAGGTCAGATAGTCCTGAAGTGTTCTCACTGCCACAGCTGCCATACAACCGCCATTCCCGTCTGTTTCAAACAGCGCATTCATTTTCTTGAAATATGTGATAAGCACTCTTTCATTCCACAATAAGAGTATAAACCAAATCTGGGCCACTTGCCCATTTCTGCCACCTCTTATAGCCTGTGCCCTCAGAGCCATTAATCAAGGGGCCTAAAGTGTGACAGGGCGGCCACACCACTGGTTTTCAAGCTGCAGAGGGATGATGCATTAGCACTGGGGTCTTGGCAGGGTATGCACAATTCCCTGTGGAGTCCATTCAATTCGATCCCTTAGAGCCTGAACTTCTTTTAAGAGCACAGGGCCAGCCCCTTAAGCCTCAGAACAGATGGTTTTCCCTCAGTTGAGATTTTCAGACGGGGATAACTAACCATCATAGGCTTGTGGGGCTTCTTTGGGACACGTAAGACGAAAGAGAAAGCTTACAAACACGAGAAGAATCATCGTTTCACCTGCTTCAGGCAAAGCAGTTCAATTCTGTCTCACTCACTGCAGACACCCAGCGAAGAAGACAAACCTACGCCAAAGTCTCCCTGCCACTCAGCACAACTCAAAGGCCAGGACAGGGGAAGCAGAAAGAACACCCAAGCCTGTTCCAAAGATCTTCTCTATTACACACACGAGAGAAATTCCGCCTCGGGTCCAGGGCAGCTGAAACGGCACCGCTGCTAGTTAGTGTCTTGTTCTGGAGCATCCTTTTCGGCCTCAAACTGAGGCTGAGACTGTACCTGGCGAGGAGAAATTGCAAAGAAAAACCTATTCAAGAAGATATACACAATCTCTCTCAGGTAGCTCACTTTTAAATCAGGCATTAAAAAAACAAACTTGGGAAACTGAGTCTCAGATATACAAATTCCACACAGAAAGGCCCTTCTTTGCCTTCAGACAGGGATAACTTCACATCATCATGGACTCAGCTCCCACCCCTCAGCCAGCTCGCAGCACTGTGCCTAGCTGTACCCAGCATCCCAGGCCCGACACGCTGACAGTTCCTGTCCTTTTAAAGCCAGGGTCTCCCGTAGCTCAAAGTGTCCAGCAGCCAAGCATGGTATATATGTTCCAGCGTCTTTCTGGTGTCAGTGAAATGCCTGAGACAGTGAGGATTACTCCTTTCAGCCAGACCGCTGAAGGCCAGCTGCACAAAGGGTACCTGATGCCAAGAGGAATCGACATCAAACAAGGTCATTTCTCCTTCACTCACCTCTGTGTGCAAAACAGTAGTGCAGAGCACCATGTGGCTTTCAGTGCTTTAAGACAGGGGTTACAGATCTGCCCTGAGAGCTACTGAGAAACAGCCAGTACTATAATCTTGCTGTCATAAAAATCCCTGAGCTAAAAGCAGGTCAGATCATCTAACTGTTCCTCCGTACCCGCTCTTAAACCAGAGCCATCTCATTATGGCCAGAGGTGGGGTCCAGGAACATGTATACTACTTCAAACCTCTGTAGGTGCACAGCCAGGTTTGAGAAGCACCATTCCTGTTTTTACAAACTGAAGAAATAAGGCTCTGGTGCGGTCACCTGGTAACAGGCTGAGACCAGAGTCTAGATCTGTCAAGTTAGTCTAACACGGGATTTCAACCTACCGACGCTTTGGGTGGGTAGCTCTTTGTCGTGGGGGCTGTCTTGCGCACTGCAGGGTACTTTGGGGTACCTACTGCGTCCCAGCGCACCCCGACCCCAAGTTGAGAACCACTGGCCTAACTCAGTAACTAGCTGTTCAACTAACACCTCAATAAAGCTTAATAGTTTCTTTTGGAATAAGCTGTGGTAATTTTGTTACAATCTGGTTGAGACACACCTCTTTACAACTGACAATATTACATCAGTGACATTTTCTAAATTAAAAAAAAAAAAAAAGCTTAATAATAACACCCCCCCACCTCCCAAAATCAATTAACTATATCTTATGGTTCTTTAAAAAAAAAACACCTAGCTGCGTAACTATGGGTGAGTGAACTCATTGTCTCGGTTTACTTAGTAGCAACTCAGGGAAAATATCTACCTCATGTAGGGCTGTAACAAATACTGTGAGGCTGCTTGGCAGGGGTCTAGCAAAGAGTTCCATACCACTTCTCTTATCCAGCCACTAATAGTCCTGGAAGACCCACACATCTCAGAATCTAACTGACCAATACTTAAAGGGATCATAACCTATGCAATTCTGTGAAAGAGCTAAAAATCTTACCATTCATAGAAATTTCATCACAAAGAGATCCTTACACTCAATATCTTTGAACGATGGTTTTCATGTGACTTTTTTCCAAGTCCACAGCCAACATCTTTAACCTAAAAGACAAATACGGATAACACACTTCATTCTAACCGAAACCAACTTAAGATACTGATTCTCAACGGTGTTTAAAAAAAGCTGAACCTAAGCAAGTCAGAGCTCCTCACAAAAGATGTCCTTTCAGACAGGGATAACTTCAAATCAACCTCAGCTCAACCAGTAACAAAACATTTCTAAATCCCAGCCAACCAAAGCTCATTTTCCAAGTCTTCCTTTCACCCCTGTATGCAGCGGCATCCACTTTCATTTCAGTGACACCTAGGGGCCCCGATTACGCTGGCTCAGGCCATCCTCATTTCTAGATTCTAGGCAGGACCCTAACGGGACCTCTGTGCCAACCCGGATTCAGAGCCGAACTTCAGAACTGAGAACAGAGTGTGAAGGGGCGGTATGTGGTAGGCCTTCACACCATCTCCCCTTTCTCACTTCTGGTGCCCCCCCCCCCCAGGTCTTACCTGCATCCATTCTTACTCATTTCAGGGTTCCATTCGCTTGTTTTAAGCTTCAACGTGCACGTCGGCTTTTCACCGTCTCTGCAGTTGCCAAACAAAGGCCTATGGGGAACGAAAACATGAGCGTGTTAAGGGTCGTTGTAAAACTACGGCCTACGGCTTTCCAAAGTCCACCATCCCCCAAGTTACCATCTGTGGAGTTACATAAAAACTGACCGCGGCCGTCCTCAAGGCACTCGAGGAGGAAGCGAAGTATTCAGCCGCTAACACCCCTGAAGTGAATTGAGAACCGTCCCTGTCAGCCTGCCCCGTGTGAAGACCTGGGGACCTGCCAAGGCCGCGGGGCTGCGAGCTCAGCACATGGGTGTCTGCGAGGCCGGGGAGGGGGGCGCGGGGGTTGCGCAATACGGAAGGGCCGCTCTCCCCCGGGAGGGCCGCTCCGACGCCAAGGTGGGCTTGGGCTCTCCCCACTCACTAATGAACACTCGCGCCCTTTGGAAAGCGCTTTCCCAGTTATCTCAGCGAATCCTCCAAACCACCCTACTGGGCGGGGAGACCAGGCTTAAGAGTCACTATTTCTCCTTCAAGAAGGGGGCGGCCAAGTGTGCTAGCGCCGTGTCAAGAAAGACCCCGTTTTCCCACCTCCGCAGCCTTACCGCCGCCAAAGGTCCGAGGTTGCCGGCCTAGCTCGGACCAGCCTGAGGCAGCCAGGACTTCCCGCCACGAGACCGACGCCGAAAAGAGAGAAGGGCCGCGCCTGCGCGCAAGTCTTCGCGGCAGTCTCGCCGGAACTCTCGCGCTGTTGAGAAAAGGCTGATGGGAAATGTAGTGCAAACAGCCGCCGCTGCGGGGCAGCCGCGTTCCTCAGCGCGGCTCTGGACCCGGGATTAGATGGTGGCCGCCGCCAGGGACAGTAGAGAGCCCGGGGTGAGAGGCCTGCTCTGTATAGAACCACGGCGGTTAGAAAACGAAGGTGGACTGTCGCCTCGTCCACAAAGTCATTTATCTATTGAGTGAACAGGGTGTCCCTGGCCGAGACTGGGTGGGCGGTGGAGGTCTCAGAAAACTCGAGGGGACTTCACGAGAGGAACGGTTGACGGAACTGAGGCCCTGCCGGATTTCGTTCTTAATTGCTCTGCGGATTTTATTTGGGGCGGGGCGAGTTCGTCTCGGGTGGTTGGCCGCGTTAGCGAAGAGGAGGGAGATTCCCGGGGAATTGTTCGACGTCCCGCTCAGTTGCTCTTAGTTGGGGCGAGAGCAGTGGGGCACGGGCGCGGCCGGCAGAGGGCGCCCGAGAGTCTTTAATTCCGACAAGGAAAAATAATCAAATTACGAAAAGAACTGAGAATAGTGTAATGCCCTCTGCTACTCCTGAGTGTTGATTTTCAGGTAATCACCCCGGCTTCATTTTTGAAATAACAAAAGGGCAAAACAACAACTAGAGTCAGAGCCAGAATCTACACCTATTTGGAAATTGGTTTAAACTTGCAAGACCACGAAGCCTTTTCTGTATTACCTTCTCCCCATGCTCATCAGCCCTCAGCGATGATCTCAGTGGCATTTAGTCTGGATTAAATTGTTCTGTATATGGTAATACACCGTGGGTACGTATTTTCAAGTTACGACATTTGTTAATGTTTGCCTCCCTCAATTGGATTGTGAGCTCTTCAAGGCAGAAGTCTATTTTAATTTTTTTTTTTCTTTTTAATTTCCTCACAGGCCTAGTTGGTATTCCACTGCCTCTGCTCACAGTAAGTACTTCACAAATATCATCATTAACTTAGCAACAGCTTCTATCGTGTGAAATTGGCCCTTACGTTGCTCTGTCTTACCCTT
Organism: Neophocaena asiaeorientalis asiaeorientalis; assembly: GCF_003031525.2. NCBI lineage: Eukaryota > Metazoa > Chordata > Mammalia > Artiodactyla > Phocoenidae > Neophocaena > Neophocaena asiaeorientalis. The sequence goes on along the minus strand of NW_020174923.1, from coordinate 7,958,350 downwards.
GAAGACAGATTATTTTGTGTAATACTGAAAGAAAGAATGGGGTCTCTCCCTGCAAACTAAATTCCTTTCATCTCAGACCCTGAGTGCGGAATTTGCCAAAAGCTGCTTGTGTGGAGGCAGGTGATCGTCAGGCAAAACAACGATGATAGCTAACACTTCGTAGCACTTACTGTGTGCCACTCACTCCTTGAGTACTTTAATTAATTATTAATTAATTAATAATATTAATCAATTAACGATATTAATTCGTTTAATCCTCACCACTGCACAGGGCAGTGCATTATCACTACCCCCCTTTTACAGACGAGGACACAGAAGCGTTGAGAGATGATGTGACTTGCCCCAGTTCACACGACTAGTAACTGGTGGTGTCAGGGTTTGATCCCAGCCTGTAGAGTCTGTGCTTTTACCACAGTTATACTGCACCGTGTGTGTGTATATATAAATGGATCTTATATATAAGGGTTTTTGGTTTGGGGGGAAGGGGAAGGAAGAGGGATTTTGTGTGTTTGCATGGGTGCTTAGGGAGGAAACTGGGGGAGAATGATGGGCACCTGTTGCACTGTTTCAAGCCACTTTCTGGCAGGAAGAGTGAGGGTGAGAGCCTGCAGGAGCTGATCGGTGAAAGGCAGAGGCTCTGGGCCCTGGCAGGTCTGTTTTGGGTCCCAGACTAGTTGCCACCCAGTGTGCAGTGAGGGCCATTTGTCGCAGCTCGAGAAGGGCCACTGTGCCAGAGGCCACAGTGTAGCTTTCACACCTGACAGGGCACTTGGTGGAACAGCAACAGGCTCACGGCGGATGGCAGCGTCACTGGGCTGCTGGGCTGTGGCCAAGCGGCCGGAGCAAAATGCAATGAGAGGCCTTGTGTCTGAGCACGCGTCAGGTGCACTGCTTAGGCAATCCAGAAATAACTGAGAAAGACTTCAAAGAATGCACCAGAATTCCTGAATGAGCTGGCAAGGGCTCAGAGCTGTTGAGACGGAAATGCTAAGGCCAGTGTGACTTCATTTGCACTCGTTGCTGGTGAGGTCTAGGACGTTTGAGTTTTACATTATTCAAGGCCGGTGTAGACCTCTATTTATTACACAGAAAGAGTCACACAGTCTAGTGATAAGTGACAGAAGTAGATCACAAGCTGAACAGGGCAAGAGTCCCCAGGGCCGTTCAAGGGACCTCGACTCTGAGCGCAAAGGGGAAATCTGGTCGGCTGGCCTGCTGTGCTCAGGCGGTCAGCTCACTGAGTTCCAGTCACTGCTAGGATTTAAGACATGGTATCCGAAACCCACATATAGAAAACAGGGTCTTTAAATATTGAGGTGAATTTCTTAACCTGAAAAGGAATCTTTAATTTTATTAGTAAAAGCGTGAGGAGGGTAGGTATATCCCAAGCAGCTGGCTGCTTAACTGGGAGCAGATGCACCAGTGATATCCCGGGAAGTTCACCCGTGTGGCAGGCACTCCTAGTCCTGCAGCTGTCCTTCCTCTGTCTTACAAACAGCAGAGCTACTGGGCAAGCCCCTGCCCTGCCCAAAGGAGTGCATCTCGGCCATAGAAAGCTATTCCCTTTGCCAGGAATTGTTTCAGGAAAGGGTCTGCGGCACAGTTCTGCCAGGTTTGGGAACGTTTACTAGTTTTTAAAAACAGTAGCCTCTCTTCCGGCTTTGGGACATCGTGAGGAGATGCTTGAGAGCACCGAAGCCATCTTGTATCCGTGACGCCTGTTTCCCAGCAAGAGCAGAAGGTCTGTGGTGGCAGAGAGGAGAAAAGAGCATGAACCCTTGAAGATGCTTTTGAACTGCTGGAGAAACCAGTCCCCAAACCCCCTGCCTTCAGACCTTTTGTTTAATTCAGAGACACGTATTTTTACATGTTAGTATTTCTGAATGTGGGAGGCATCTTTTGAGCAATGGCATCTTAGGTTCAGTGAAATACAGAGTGTGAGATTTAAGAAAGAAACCACCGTGTTGTTTAAGCCGTCTCAAGTTGGGTGTTCTGTTAGAACCAAAATCATCCTGGGCTTCCCTGGTGGCACAGAGGTTAAGAATCTGCCTGCCAGGGCTTCCCTGGTGGCGCAGTGGTTGAGAGTCCGCCTGCCGATGCAGGGAACACGGGTTCGTGCCACGGTCCGGGAAGATCCCACATGCTGCGGAGCGGCTAGGCCCGTGAGCCATGGCCGCTGAGCCTGCGCGTCCGGAGCCTGTGCTCCGCAGCAGGAGTGGCCATAAGTGCCATCACAATGAGAAGCCCGCACACCGCAACAAAGAGTAGCCCCTGCTCGCTGCAACTAGAGAAAGCCGCACGCAGCAACAAAGACCCAACTCAGCCAAAAAAAGAAAAAAAAAAAATCAAAATCATCCTAAATGATATGATCGACATTTTCCAAAATTTTTTTTTTTTTAATGATTATTCTCTGGAAGGATGGGTCGTGGTAAAATAAAGACAAACTGACACATTCAAATTACCAACCTGAAAAAAAATAACAGCTGGTGTCTAGTGTTGACTCCGTGCCAGGCACTGCTCTAAACACCTTTTTTTAAAAACCGCTTTATTGAGATCTGAGTGACATACAACAAGCTGCCCATATTTAATGTAAAAACTTGATGATTCTAAGCACCTGCACTTTGCTATCTCATTTGACTCTCACAACTGCCCTGTCATTATCCTCCCATTTTGCAGCCAAAGTGCAGAAAGATGAAAGTCATTAGTAAGTAGGGGCACTGAGAGCTCAATCTAGCCTCCAAACCTATGGTCTTAACTGCTGTGCTGGATTTCCTGGAAAAATATGCTATGACAGTGGATCATGTTTTGTTAACTCTGGTGATTTTAATTCACCCAGCTAGAAAGCCCATCATAAAAGCATAGAGGATGTTTTTCCCTTCAATTTCTCAGGACTGTGAAAGAGGGCCACAAATCCTGTTCAGCAGAAGTCTGGGACCACTGAACATAGCTTTAACTTCCTGGAGGAGAAGAAACAGAACAACAGGAACCCTAATTATTGAGAATGGATGACCTTGGGTTGCGGTGGATTCTTTCCTGCGTTGACCAATAGCACACATTTCACTCGCCTGCTCGGAGGATCTGTTGCCTCTCATAAAATTATTACTTAATGGGTTTTTTAAAAAATAAGTGAATTTGAAGAATAAGTAATATCTCATTGACCTCTTCTGCTGTTTTCTGGACACATCTCTCCTTCCCAGAAACCCGGCCTTCTCACAACTGCTGCAGCACCTTTGCTCATGCTGTTTGTTTCCTTTGCGTTGACATTTCCTTCCCTTCATCCTTCCCTCTGCGTAGCAATTCCCAACTCATGCTTCAGTACCCCCTTGAGAAATCTTACCTGAGGTGCTCAAGCAGTCCCCTAGCTCTTTCCTCAGCATCCACAGCAGGCTGGTTTAGCACACGCTCTGCTGATTCGAGTTGAGTAACCCCAAGCAGATGACTTCACCTCTCTCTAAGGTTCTTTATCTGCAACAGGCAGAGGCAGAGGCTCTCCCAAACCCCACACGACGGTCTTAGCATTGTGCGTGCCAAGTGTCTAGCACGCCCGGGCACGGGGGAAGCACTCAGTAAGCGGCACTCTTATTATGTGAACATACATACTTCTTTTAATACTCACTGTTTTATGATTATTTGTTTTCGTGTCTGGCTTTTCTACTAGACAGCAAGGCAAGAGTCAAGTCTTCGTTCTTGTTCTTTTTCGTTTTGTTTTTTTTTTTTGAAACTCTTTAAGTCATCTTTTTTGAGGTGTAATTTACATACAATAAAATGCATCCATTTAAAATGTACAGCGCAGTAGTCCAATAAGGAATACACCTATGCAGCCACGACCCCATCATAATTTAGAACATTTTCATCGCCCGGAGATCCCCTTCACACCCTTTTACAGTCAAGTCTCCATACAACCCCGGCCCCAGACAACCACTGGTCTGCTTTCTGTTACTGGTGATTAGTTTTCCCTGTTCCAGAATTTCATATAAATGGAGTCATTCCGTAGGTACTCTTCTGTGTCTGGCTTCTCTCAATTACCCGTGTTGTGGCTTAGATCAGTAGTTCATTTCCTTTTTAATTACTGAATATCATTCCATTGTATGAATATACCACAACATTTTTATTCCCGTGCATGTTGGTGGACCTTTGGGCTGTTTCCAGTTTGGAGCTATGATGAATAAAGCTGCAATGAACGTTTTTGTACAAACCTTTTTGTGGACATAAGTTTTCATCCCTCTTAGATAACTGCAGGGGAAACTGTCAAACGGGTTTCCCAAGTGCTTTGTGACGCTTACACTCCCCCAGTAACATATTACAGAGTTACACTTGCTCCACACCCTTACCAACACCTGTTATGGTCGGTCTTTAAGCCATTCTGGTAGGTGTGTCATAATATCTCATTGTGGTTTTAACGTGCATTTCCCCGTTGACTATCACGCTGAACATCTTTCTGTGTGTTTGTTGGCCCTATGTATACTTTTCTGTGAAGTGTCTGTTAAAACCCTCCCTTTTTGTATTGGCCTATCTTCTTATTGAGTTGTGAAAGTTCTTTATATATTCTGGATACAGGTCCTTTCTCAGATACTTGCTTGGGAGATATTATCTCCCAGTCTTTCCAGTTTTGATCAAGTCCAGTTTATCCATTTTGCTTTTATGGTTAGTGCTTTCTGTATTCTATTGAAAGGATTTTCCTTTCTCCACTGAATCACCTTTGTCCTGTCTTTGGATCTCATTGATCTGTATGTATGTCCTTTGGAAAGCCCCCCACCCAGCACCGTCTTGAACTCTCATCATGTCTCCTCATCCTAGTGAGACCACCGTGGTCTGCATGGTCTGCCCTCCCCACGCCGCAGGCAGGGAACTGTCTGAGGCAGATGCTGAGGCAATCATGAGGTCACTGTCCTGTGTGCTGTGCATTGTCAATGTCTGTTTCTTATATTTTGCTCAGTTTTCTGGTTGTTTGTGGCAGGAAGTCTTAATTCATTTCTGCATCCACAGTGCCTGGCACACAGACACTCCATGAATGTCTGTTGAGTGAGCGAGCCCTTGTTAGCACCTCCAGACACAGTCCACCAGAGTCTCTTTTTTTTTTTGCGGTACGCGGGCCTCTCACTCTTGTGGCCTCTCCCGTTGCGGAGCACAGGCTCCGGACGCACAGGCTCAGCGGCCATGGCTCACGGGCCCAGCCGCTCCGGGGCATGTGGGATCTTTCTGGACCGGGGCACGAACCCGCGTCCCCTGCATCGGCAGGCGGACTCTCAACCACTGCGCCACCAGGGAAGCCCCAGAGTCTCTTTTGATTGGGAGAAGCTGTGGAGCCCCCAGAGGTCATCTGGTCCATCCCCTGCATCTTAGTAGACAGTTCTTTTCCTGAGGATGGTCATTAGTCCTTTACGTCCCCAGCGCCAGGCCGCCTGGGTTCAACACATGCCTATTAAATGGGGAGATTGAGGTCCAGAGAAGGAAAGGTCAAGTGACCAGGCAGTGGCTGGGCTGGCAGAACTGGACCTCCCAGGCCAGGATCTTGGTCTTGTACTAACCAGCAGGGCAGGCACTGCCTCTTATCGCTGTCTCATTCCCAGCACCTCACACAGGATTTGTACATTGTAGGCTCCCAATACGTGCTTGTTAGATAGGAGCAAGTGAATAAATGGAAGAGTTTCCTCTAATACTTAGTTTAGCTGGCTTCTGCGTGTGATGTTATGTAGGCGTGTGTGTGTTCACAGAAGGATAGGACTGGCCATTCCTACCCAGGCTCGTAGGTCATGGTCATCAGTAACTCTTTTTCTTTTAATTTTCTCTCCACCCTCTAGGCTTAGTCCCCACTAGGGGGCATGTGCATTCCACAGAGAGGGTCTGCAGTTCTAAAGTTCCAGGACTTGTTTCCAGTTTGTCCGTGGATCCCTCTTGAAGCTACCTCCTTGGTCCACATGCCCTGCGCCCTCCCCCTGCAAAAACAAACAGCTCCCCCCTCCTCTAGCTCCGCCTCCAGCTGGGCCGCTGGCTGCCATCGTCTCCCTCCCAGGGGCTCTGCCCTGGTTGAAGGAGGTAGCAGAATGGCAGTGGCAGTGGCTCTCAGTGCTGGCCTCGCCGTCTGTCACCCCTGCCGGTGGCCACTGCTTCCTCCCTGAAGGGGATGACAGATCCTGGAGGGGCCGCTCTCCTCCTTCCCCTCAGCTGGTAGACAAGGACTGGCCTTTCAGAACCCAGAGTCTGGTCCGCCCTTGAACCCCAGGTTCCTGAAGAGAGAGCATGTGAATCACCCTGGCAAACCCCGCCCGGCCCACCTGCAAGGGCACTGCCGGGGTGAGGCCGCAGCTCTCGTTCCTTGTGCCTGGAGGACGGTCACCCCGGGCTTTCCTCACAGCCCCCGCTCTAGACTCAGTTCCTTCCTCCCCCAACAGCCTCACAAGCTTTGGCATCAACGTTGCCCAGGCACAGGTCCTGGCTTTGCCACCCCTTGAGTGAGTTCTGTGAACCTCACTTTCCGTATTGGGTAAATGAGGTTAACAGCAGTTCCTGCCTCATAAGTGAGACAATGCTTGTGAGTAAAGCTCTCGGTGCAGCGCCTAGCACGGAGTGAGTGTCTGAGACCTCTTAGCCAGTACTGATAACATGAGTAGTATCATCGTCTTGATGCTCAAGTAAACCTTAACATGAGCCACGTGGCTACTCTCCTCCTTTTGAGGCTCACAGAGGAGCATTACTGCCTCTAGCTCAAGGTCTTGGGCTTCTTCCTAACAGTGAGGGCCCTGCAGAGGGGCCCTGGGAGCCTGGGGGAACCAGTTGGGTCCCCTGCTGTTGTGCTGTGCCATTGTGCCAGCCTCCAATAGGCGCCGTGCGCCCCTAGTCTAGGACCGGGCCTGTGCTCTCTGCCCCTGCCCAGGGCTATCCTGCCTGTAGACACTCGGTCACACGCTTGGGATGGGCGGGTACTCTCCCCGGTTGCATCTGCACCCTAGGGTCATGCCAGGCAGCTGCAGTAGCTGCTTCCCTTGCTCCCCCGCCCCACCCCTGGCGCCTCATTAGCTCTCTGGTCGTGTCCCAATCTCCAGGAGAGACTGGCAGCGGCCCTGAGCTGCAGCCACAGAAGTAGCAGACAGCACCTCCCCGCTCGCTCCCGGCTGCTGCCCTCGGCCACCCTGCAGCTCCGAGCAGGCTTTTCCCTGTCACTCAGGCTCCCATCAGTAGGGAGATTAGCATTCAGACGGAGGATGGAAAAGAATCAGGACAACCACCTCCTGTCTTCTCTGGGAGCTGAGATTCATTCGGAGAAGCAAAGCTCGTTGCGGGGAAGGTATCCAGGCCAGGACCCTCCCACTGGAGGTTGGGACAGGGTTCCAGATACCGAGAAGCAACAGCGGTGCACTCTGGTACCATCTCACTGGGTGCTGGGTCTTACTAGGTGGCCCCCACCCAGAAGTTCCACCCTCTGCTGTCCTCTCATTTGTTTCAGAGTTGCCCGTTGCCCAGCTGGTGTGTATGTGGAAAGACAGGCCAGGAAGGGCTGTGGGGAGGGGGTGAGGGACTCTAGCTGTTCTGAGCCTACTAACTGTTCTGAAATGACTAACTCTTCAGTAATTGACAGTTTATAAACACAATCGCACTAGCTTACATATATTGAACACTCACTAAACATGGTAAGCCCTTGACACGCACTGTCTAATTTAACACTACAATGACCCTGTGAGAAGGTTTACTGTTATCTCCATCTCATAGATGAGGAAACTGAGGCACAGAGACGTTCAGTAACCTACCCAAGGCCACAGAGGTAGGAAGTGGTGGCGGCGTCAAGATTTCAACCCGGTGCTCTGACTCTGGGCTCCTCCCTCTTAGATCCTTTATCATTATTTCATAACAGCCCACACCCCGGACCAGGAGTGACCCAGCTCTGTCTCTCGAGTTGCCCTTAATCCCCCCATCCTGTTATGGTCAGTCTACCAAGCCCCTGAACTTTCCTGCTCCCATTTCCAAGCAGCGGCTCTTTCCAAGGAAATGGGACAGGAGAAGGACTCAGCCTTTTGGGAACATTGGGTCCACCCCCAGCATGCGCTTCCTACCAGCTGCTGTGACAGGAGATGGTGGGCCGAGGAAGGGGCGCCTCGGTCCCGGGCAGCCTCCCGTAGAGGCTCTCTGGGCCGAGGGTGGCAACTCTCTGCAGTAGAAGCTGCCGATGTGCAGACTGTGCGGAGAGCCCAGGGGTGGGAGAGCCCTGAGAAGAAGAGGCGAGCGTGGGCCGGGCGTGTGGGGAAGGTGTAAACACAACCTGCTCCCACCGAAGCCAGCCTGCTCCCGGGGGGAGAGAGCCCCTCCCGCCCAGCCCACATGGCACCCCGGCTGCCAGGGCCTGGGCAGCCTCCAAGCCCAGGCAGACACATCCCCCCACCTCCAGCAGCCCCTTCCTCTTGCTTTCCCTCCTTCCATCTGGAACCAGTCCCCAGAGGAGCCTTCATCTCCTGAGCAGGCTCTTAGAACAGGGCTGCAAAGGGGTGTCACTTTGTGGATGTGCGTCTGGGCCGTGAGCCAGCCCCGGTGCCGCTAGGCGACCTTGGTCTGACAATTCCTCAGCCCAGTGGAAGGAGACAGGCAACTTGAAAATGGCAGAGAGCGGAGGCAAGGATGAAGTGACAGGAATACGGCAAATAGATTAGAGAATGGATGCATAGATAGGATCAGGGAGTACAGACTGGGTCCCAGAACAGCGCGCTCCGGCCCTCAGCCTGAGAGTCCTGTCACCAGGAAGGCTAATGCCTCCCAGGGAGAAAGACGTGCTGACGGGAGCTGAGAGAAGTGGTCACGAACTCGTGGCCCGCGTCAGGGGTGCAGCTCCTTCCCTTGGTGAGACCCTTCCCTGCCTCTGCCCTGCCCTACTTTGTGAGGCTCCCACAGAACCGCCAGGCTCCCTGCAGCAGCTCCCCCAACTCCCCATCACTTCAGCGTGGGTTCCCCAAGTCCAGTCGGCTGCACCTCACCCTTTCCTGCTGTCTAGAGAACTCCCCCAGCTCCTCTTTCCTGAAAGTCAGGGGCGGTGCCCAGCCGGGCAGAGACCTCGTTGCTACATGGGCAATGGGGGCTGGATGGGGAAGTGAGATGCACGTGGGGGGAGTTTGGGGGGGCTTTGGAAGACGAATGGCTGCAAGGCATTTGGCAGCAGCTGCCTGCAGGGTCTGCGCCTGGACCGCGGGGAGCAGAAGCGGAAATCTGCTTTTCTCTCTGCTCAGGATCAGGCAGGATGGTAAAGAGAGAGAAAGGGCAGAGCAGCTGGGGGCAAAGGAGGCCGCCGCCGTTACTGAGCCGTCAGCAGATGGACGGAAGCAAGTGTCATGCTTTCTCCCTTCCCACATGCTACTGCCCATTTGGGACACGGGCACGCATGCGCGCGCGCACACACACACACACACACACACACACACACAGAAGACACACTCCGAGGACAAGCTGTGAGTTGCTTGCGTCCAGCTGTAGGCAGACATGTCAGCCAGTGGCAGGGTGACCTCTGGGGACCAGGGAGAGGCAAATGTCATAGGAAGTGAGTGCCACCATCGCAAAGTGACGCCACACAGCCCTGGACAAGCTGAGCTGCCAAAGATGGGCGGCCAGGCCAGTAAAACCGCTTCTTCACTGAGCAGCTGCAGACTTCCAGGCGGCTTCAGGGAGGCCTGCGCTGTGGGCGTGAAGAGCATGGGCTCTGCAACCTGCATGTGAGCCTGGGGTCCTCCACTTGCTAGCTGGGTGACGCTGGGCAAATTAGCAAAGCTCTCTGTGAGTTTCCTCATTTCTAAACCGTGGACAATAACATGACCAGCCTCCGTGGGTTGTTGTGAGGGTTCAGAGGAGGGTGAAAGGGCAGCCCTTCCTTTGTGAATGTGAACCATCTCTGTCCCTCAGTTCTGGCGTCTCCTCGCCCCCCACTTGTTCCCTCTTCTAGCCCCGGGCGGCAGGGGTTGCCCCCGAGTTAAATGGGGGGACCCCACTGAGTCCCTCTCTCTGGGCCTCCTCAGAGGAAGGGAGCCCATCCCAGAGCTTGAGCATCTCTGCCCCTCCCGCCTGCCCGGCCAGGCCCAGCTTCAGAAGCCCCAGAGCCAGGGCCTCGGGGGAAGCGCAGACTGGTGGGTCTGGGGGCCGAAAAGGGGAATCTACCTTCTCAACGGCTGCTTTCCCTAGTCTCCCTCCTGAAGCTCCTTCCACCACGGTGTCCTTCGGGGGTGGGGGGCACACCAGGACATGAGCTGAAAGAGAAAACCAAGCCGGGTCGGCTCTCTCTCCCATCCCAGAGCGGGCCCTTGTATTTCAGAGTGGGCATCCCAGAGCACTGCCTCTCCCTGAGAAGTCCTCTAGACAGCCCTCAGGCCCCCAGCAGGACCACCATCCCCAGGCCTAGAAAATGCTGTTGAGATCACATGTAGTTCTCTTAAAACTAACCCTTGCCCTGTGGCCTGGAACATAACAGGCTCAAGGTAGGAGCCGATGCAAGGAGTCCACCCTCCTACCCTTAACCTCCATCGTGACCACAGAGCTGAAGACAGCCTGCTCTGCTCCCACATGGCCAGGCCTTGCGTGCTCTGTATTCTTCCTTTCTTGTCCCCAGCCCTGCCCTCTCTCCTCCAGGCTGCAGCCCCTGCCCTACCTGCCAGCTGATCCCAGGCCCTGGCGCTGAGCTCCTCCTGAAGAGGCGAGGGCTTACTTCAGCGGTTCTTTCTCTCTAAACAGAAAAGAACACGGAGTCAGAAGACTGAAGGATGACCCTCCCACGCTTCCAGCCTTCCCCTTCCTCCTGCCCCCAAGCCTAGCGATTCACCCCACTACTGAGGAACAGCAACACCCCAGAAGCCAATTGGAATTTATGACTGTGGAACCGGAGAGCAGAACTTTCACGTCTACTGCCCCGCTGGGCCAGCCCTCGGTGGAGCCACCATCGGCAGGAGGGGTTAGTTGGTAGGCCAGTTAGCTGGGTCCCAAGGAGTTAACAGGCAACTGCTTCCTTCTGGCAAGGCCACAGCAGACCAGGCCTGGCCAGATGGTCCCAGATTTGGCCTTTTCTCTCCTGACAGGAGGTCCAGGGGCATTTCAGTCGAGGAGATGGACTGTCTGAAGTCAGGGACCTGTCAGTCCCACATCAGCCACAAATTGGGTAGACGACGTTGAGTAAGTCATTTACGTCTGCCTGCCCCTCAGCTTCTTGCTTCATTGACAAGAGCTAGAAACACCTGAACTGCCAAACCTTTGGGGCCATGGAGACTTCCGAGTGAGTTAATGTATGAGAAACCCCTGAGGAAGAATAAAGCACTGATCATATAACAGCAAGAATAGAGCTGGTGTTAACTGAGCAGTTACTCTGTGCTGAGTGCTTTACTACGGTTATCTCATTTAAACCTCACAGAAACCTCACAACCAGTCTGTTATTAATCCCAGTTTACATATGAATAAAAAGATTACATAATTTGCCCACAGCCTCTCAGTAAGAGCGGAGGAAGGATTTAAACTCAGGCTGCCTCGCTCCAGACCCAAACTCAACAGTGAGGACCAGTCAGCATTTGAGGGCCCAGTGATCATCATTTTATACGTGTCAGCCCATTTCACCGGTAGTCGTAATTAGGCACTATTGTGACCCTCTCAGCTAGCCCAGCTATCGAGGAAGGGCGTCACAGAAATGACTCTGCTTCCTGCACAGGCCCTGGGCTTCCCAGGGGGTCTTCTGACATTCCAAACCTGGGGGAACCCAAGGACTGAGAAGTCAGAGCAGAGACACAGAGAAAGACCCAAGTTCTCGGCTTGCCAACCTTGACGTATTTATGGGGCACACTGCAGGCACATCGCCCACACCCTGGAAGAGACGTGGGGTGCACAGGCGAGCGTACATGCTCACTGTCTTAGCCGTCTAAGCCTCCTTTCAGGGGAGTGAGAGAAGCAGTGCCGGGGGCTAGAAGATGCTTCCACAGCAGAGAATATCACTCTTCAGATAGGTCCCCCCCACTAGATGGGCCCAAAGGCACAAATGAACATTTCCAACTGTAGGTGCTTCAGAAATATTTGCTGATTTTTCAGTGTCTTCTTGGGCATAGAGCCCCTATCATCAAAGGACACTAGTCAGCGGAGAAGGAAAAGTCCAGAAGTTTCCCAATCTTCACCCCCGGTAAAGGCCACATGGCTCCAGAATAGGGAAGAGTTAACTTTCTGGCCACTGGAGACAGTGTCCTGCCCGCAGGGACTGCCCAGCCAATGGCACTCAGTGCTGATGATGTCATGCTCCTCCTGCGCCTTCTATTGGGGACTGGACAGCGAATCCTGCTGGAGCTTCAGGCAGCTCCGCTGCTGCCGAGGCTGGGGGGGCGGTGGCAGCGGGCGAGGGAGGGGGAAGGGAAGGCAAGCAAAGCAACGCAGAGCTGCTTCTGCCTCATCCCTCTCTCCACTCCCCCTGCACCTTCCAACAGAAGGGACCCTGGGGACCACCCCGCACTAGGACAAGCAAGGCAGAGAAATTTTGGTCCAGAGGAGAAGCTGAGAGTCCCATTCCCAACTGGAGAAAACAGACATTCGGCCGGCCCACTAGGCATACAGTGAACAGGGTAGCTGGGGTGAGGGGCCAGCGTGGAGCACGCACGCACACACACACACACACACACACACACACACACATACCCACGAACACCCCCGGGGCCTGGGCAGGGACAGGGGACAGCGGCAGCCTCCTTAGCGACACCCTTCCTCCTCCACCCTAGACTCTTCTGCCTTACCTGCCTGAGGACTGGAGGTCTGTTTCCAAGCTGCTGCCCATAACTGCCCCATCTACTCCACTGGGCTCTCTGTGGGAGGGAAAAGAGGCAGGCAGAGCTGTGGGCAGCACCCAGACCCCAGACCCCGCTCCTCTGCAAGACCTAAGCCACATTGGGCTCTGGAACCGGAGGCTGTGGCCAGCATCTTTGAAGGGCTCCAAGTTCCCCCTACTTCGAGGGGGAACCTCTCAGGGCTCCCTGGCAAGTCCCTCCCAGCCTCCCTGGAGCCCAGGCAGCCCCCGCCCGCCTTCAGCTTGACTGTAACCCAGCGCAGTAGTTTCTCCCCCACCCCAGCCCGTGGCCCGGTCAGTTTCTCACGGTTGGACCCTGTTGGCGAATCGGCGGCGCCAGAGCATGGCCAAGGTGCTGAGCAGGAAAAGGGCAGTGCACATGGCTCAGCTGCCCCATCCCCTCCAGACCGCGTCCGCAGGAGAAGGCCAAGATGGCCCCTGCCAGCTCTCCCAAGCCCCTGCGGTCCTTCCTGAGGCTCCTGCGGGCGATGGATTAGGAGGCTCAAGCTGATTAGTGGGGTCAGCAGACCCGACCTTGTGAAGACTGATTGACCTCACTGGACCCGGTTGTCCCCCCTCCCCGTGGCAGGGTAAATTGACCTCAGTCTGTTCTGGATGTAGGTATAAGTAAGCCCTGGGCCTGCCCCTCAAGGGACTTAGAGTCTAGACAAACGCACTGGCAAGTTAAACAAATGACCACCACAGACAGACTTAGGCTATTCACGGTGCCTACAGAGCACTCTGGGAGTTGCAAGCGTCAGGGGAATCTTCAGAGAGGAGCTGGGCTCATCTGTATTTGCAGGAGCTCAAGGAAGGGTGGGCCCACAGACAGAAGACTCCGCCAGGGCTGCAGACGTGAAAGCACAGGGCATGTTCCGGCAACTGGGAGTTGAGTATTGGTGGAGTCATGATGTCACAGGGGAGGCATCGGGAGGGGAGGAGGACAGGGGAAGAATATAGATGATGAAGCCAGAAAGACAAGGGAGGCCAGGGAGTGAGGGGCTGGCTAAGTGGTTCACTTCTAAACTCTGGACAGCCGTTTCCAAATGTTTCTGATTACATACCTTCTTCAGTAAAAGGCAGAATCTAAGTGTGCACTCAGGGAAAGGGATATATGCATCCACTCATAAATTATATACTACATTACTGTGCAAATACAGTCCCGCACCAGAGACATACATAAAACTTGTAAAGGGTGAGATCAAAGTGAATAGAAGCAAGATTTCTCCTACTTTCTGCCCACATCCCAGGGGAACCTCTTGGGCAGCCGTTTGGATGGCCACTGCACTGGCTCTTCGGAAGCTATCAGAGGCGGCCCAGGAAGCACGCGGAGCACAGGCCAAAAGAGAGAACACGGGTCTGAGAGTGGCGTAAGAAACTAAGCCCACACACTCTCCTCCATCTCTCTCTAAGACCCCCAGAAGAGGGCATTAGAGTTTCCCTCCCTCAACTGAGACCTGAGCGGCAAGAGGCCTCCCGCCCAGGATTCCAGTAACGTACCTGAACCCTGGGCTCCAGCAAGGCCCGGAGCTAGGGCTGTGCCAGGGCACTCTGCTTTGAAATAGAATTTTTAAAAATAAGCACGTAAACCAAAGCTGAAGAGGAGAGCCGCCACCTCTTGCCATACTTGAGCAGTGGACAGACTTGGGAAGGGCAGTGTCACCAGGGAGTGTTAGGGAGAACTGGACACACCCCACAAGAGCCATCACATGTGTCACATGTTTCAGATGCTTGCGGCCCGGGTCTGGCCTCAGGCTTCAACTGGGAGTCAGAAGTGGGACCCCCTCCATACCAGAATCGAGCAGCTGCTTGCAGGGTGGGGGCCAGGTGGCTCTCAGAGGCACAGTCCCCACCTCTGGTCCAATCCCCTTCCCTGAGAAGGCCACCAGGACAAGAATTTGTCTCCTCCACCCACAGAACCCCTCCCTAATCCA
>NW_020174923.1:7935039-7943633 GCF_003031525.2 Neophocaena asiaeorientalis asiaeorientalis | reverse complement strand
GACAACCCCACAGACCCACCCACCGCAGGTCCGCTCTGCCCGGCCCAGCGGCCTCTTCTTCGAGCTTTTCTCCCCCGCGGTCAGAATCAGGAGCGGCGCCAGGTTTGGGCCTGCCTGTGTCATCAGTAAGCCACCCAGGGCCTTCTTTCTGACGCCACGTGCGTGCCCCGAAGGGGAGGAGTGTGCTGGCGGGAAGGAAAGGCTGGCGCAGGCCTCTGGCGCTCAAGTTCGACAGCCGCCCCCCATCCCCGCACTGGTGTTTTCCTGTAAGGTGTTGGCGTAGGGAGATGACCCCAGTCCTAAGCCCTCCAGAGTCTGGGGTCCGGGGCTCTGCGGGTGGAGCCGCGGCCCCCCGGCTGGCTCGGGAGAGGCCGGGAGCGAGCGGGAACTCAGCTCGGACCGCGGCGCACTGGAGGGGCTCGCGCCGCCCCCTCGGGCTGGCGGCCACGCCGCAAATGCCTGGGAGTGTTCGACTTAGAGTCAGTTCCCCGCCGCGGGAAGGGGGCACACGCGCAGACGCCCCGGCCTCGCCCAGCGCGTGAGCCGCGACCCGGTGCCCCCAGACCTGCACGCGCCGCGGCGCACTCCCGTGCGGCCCGGCGCCCCGTGACTGCCCGCCCCTCCTCCCGGGACCCCCCCAGTACAGCCGCCCCACCTACGCCCCGCCCGGCAGTCAAACTCCGCGGTGGCCTGGAGGGCGGGCACCCCGCCCAGCCTTCCCCTTGCCGGAACTGGCTCACGGACAAGGGGTTGGGGGTTTGGAGCGGATCTTTTTTTTTTTCATGTTTTTCCAGCAGACCACATCCCCGCCCCCCGCTCGCGGTCCCCCGCCCCCTGCACATATACCCTACACACACGCACGCACACATACACACACACACACACACACACACGGCGCGCACAGACACGCTCCCTCCCTCCGGCGCGCTCTACCACTCGCCCGCCAGCGGCACACGCAGCCGGCCCCGGCTCCCCGCGCCCCGCCGCCGCCGAGCGTAGCTGGGCTGCGCTGGGAGCTGCTCATGGAGAAAGTGCCGGGCGAGATGGAGATAGAGCGCAGGGAGCGGAGCGAGGAGCTGTCCGAGGCGGAGAGGAAGGCGGTGCAGGCGACGTGGGCCCGGCTCTATGCCAACTGCGAGGACGTGGGGGTGGCCATCCTGGTGCGGTAGGTGTCGCCCCGGCCCGGCCGGGCCCGGGGGAGGGACGGCGGCAGCGGCTCCGGGCAGAGGCGGGCTCGGCCCGGGTCCGAGCTCGGGCGCCACCTCCCCAGCTGCGATTGGGGCCGGGCCGGTCGGGGTGCGGGCAGCGTGGGGCGCCTTGGGGTGGACGAAGCCCTGGCCGAGCCCTTCCTAGCTCTCTCTGGGCGAGGTGCTCACCAGGAACTAGGAGCCAGACGCAGAAGGAGGGCACCTCCATCTCCCTCCTTTCCCGGGCCTCAGAACTCCTGGCTCAGCCAGCCATGCCTTCCTCACCAGCGACCCCAGCCACGCAACCGAGCTGTTATGGACACACATTTTACCAGCCTTTCCAATGGGGGCTTTGGGGGCTCCCCATTCTAGAGACAGGAAAACTGAGGACCAGCCAAGAAGGAGGACAAAGGAGCAAACCCCTTTCTCCAGCTCAGCCCCTTTCTGTATTCAGAGACTTGGAAGAACAGAGCAAAGGGCGAAAGAATAGAGGTCAGAAGGAGTAGACCCTGGAGGTCCGGTTTTCCCAGCTGGCCCCTTCCTGCCCCTGGGGCCAGGCCAGCAGGGAGCTCCCAGGTGAGGTGCAGGTGAGTGGAGAAGCAAACAGTCCCCTAGGATACAGTCCCTGCCGAGTTTGGTGGAGGGGAAGGGAGAAGCTTCAGGAGACAGGGCCCCACCCTGAAACCCCGATCTGGGGAGAAAGGGTCATGTGTCTTGGGCTCAGGGGTCATTCAGGCACCACATGCCCCCGAGGGACGCCCACACACACAGAGTGACACTGTTATTCACACACCTACACACCAGTGCACATACACACCATTCCCATATAGTTAATGTCCCCAAGCCACACAGGCTAGTCATTGACTACAGCTACAGGTCGGTGCTCTCTTCCCACACATGCCGGTCCCTGGGGGCGCAGGCAGGGAGGCCCCCTTAACCCTCTGTCCTTGGCAGAGGCAAGCTGTCAAATCTAGGGCAGATCTGGAAAGTCTGATTGTTTGCAGATGGGGTGAGACCTGTCTGTGGAAAGGACAGTTGAAGTGCATGCCTGTCTCCCAGTCCTGGCCCCGTCTCTGGCTTCTCTTTCTCTCCCCAACTCTCTCCCTTGTGCCTCCCCCAAGCCTGGGACCTACTCAGCTCCATATCGATGTGCCCTGATTCCAACTTAGAAACAGATTTTGGAGAAAAAAGAGCAAGAAGCACTCTTGAGGAGTTCCAGGAGGATTCCTGAGGAAGGGACAGCTATTTGGGCAGCTCCCAGACCCAGAAACAGCCGGGGGTGGTGGGGAAGCTAAGAGGGGATTTCAGATCCCGAAGCCATCAGACATTGGGAGGTGCAGCTCTGCACGTGCGAGCACCCACACAAGCACACGGTGGACAGTGGAGTCACAGATGCGCCAGACTGTGTCCCCGGAGGGCTGCTCTCAGCTGTGTTGTCGGCACGTGCGGGCCCCCCAGGCCCCAGAATGCACCCAGGTGTGCACATGGGTCACCAGGAGGAAATGAGGCAAAGTCCAAAGGACCTTGGAGATTTTTTGTCCCGACGCCCTGCCGTTTGCCAGTGAGGACATGTAAGGGATGTGTCCAAGATCCAGCGCCTAGGGTCCCACCCAACCTCCCCAGGAATGGGGGGTGCCGAGGAAGGAACTGAACCCTGAGGTGTTTCTGGAGAGTCTGAGCTCTTGGCAAGGGTTTCATCCTCTCTCTGTGCCCCTCTAGTTCCCCAGAGGGGAACTCGTTCCTCAATGGGCACTGGGTCTGGGCTGGGGAGGTGGTCGCCTAGTGCTCAGGGCTCAGAGGGAGGCCGGGCCGGCAGTTAACCTGAGAAAGCCTGAGATAGCAGTTAGATCTGGGCTGCTGATAACCCCAGGCACACTTCGCCTGACCCCACCTGGGCTGCTGGGAGCCCAGCCCAGCCCAGCCCAGCCCAGCTCAGCTCAGAAGAGAAGCTGGCCCAGCACCCCCTCGCCCAGCCCCAAGTCCCACCAGCCTCCCTTTCCTTTTTCTCCTCCTGATGTCCGCCCCAGTAGCGGGTGTTAGGGGCACTCCACTGATAAGCTTCTCAGATAAGGCCCCTCCCCAGATCCTGTGCCCCTCAGTTTTGTCACAGACCCCTCTTGTCCTTACGCCCCATCAACAAGGACAGGCGGGACAGAGCCCGAGACAGTCGCCCTCTGACCGGGCACTCTCACCTCCTCCCTCCCCACTCCCACACCCCAACACTCCCCCTGTGAGGAGGTAGCAGCCTCAAGGATGGTGCCAGAGGGGCTGCCCAGACCCCATGCCTCCTCTCCCTGCCGGGAGGAGACCAAGAGGGAGCATCCATGCTCTAGGAAGGCTCCTCTCCCGGTTGTAACTCTGCCGCCTTCCCCCTCACGCTCAGACAAGCCTATTTCAGGCTCTCCTGGAAGCCCAGATGCCTCTGGAAGCTGAGAAACTCCCCAAGCTGGCTGCTGAGGCTTCTCCCAGCAGCGCAGGCCGGAACTGGGAGGGTCAGGAGTAAACACGGGGGTGGGGGGGTGGCGGGGGGCGCAGAGAAACGCCAGGATGAAGGAGCAGAGCGCAAGGCCCCTTGACTCCCCTGGCCCAGAAGAAGGGCTCATTGGGACCATCCTTAGGGCCATAACGGGAGACCCACCGGGTCCCAGGCTACCATCCCTGGCAGAGCAGCCTCTGAGGCGGTCTGGGGAAGCCATCATAGCCGGGGCCGCCCCGGCTCCTTCCTGGTCCTGCCACCCACTCCGCTTGGCCCACTGATGCAGCCTTGGGCATCAATTCCTAATCCAGAACGTGGGAATAAAAACAGTGCCAACCTCGGGAGGATATTGCAAGAATTAATGAGATCGTATAGTAAGTGCTCAATAAATAGTCCCTGTTATTTTGTCATCAGCAAAGTGGACGTAATACCCACTTTGTCGTGGCAACAAGTGAAGATGCTCTGCATATTGTTACTCACCAGCCAAACAGAAATTAGTATTTTTGTTGCAATGTAAAACCTCTGAAGTCAGAGATCCTCATTTAAATCCAGACTGGGTTTTTCGTATCTGTCCTTCATTACGACGCTTCTCCAGAGAAATCCAATGTATTTTCAGACCCATCACGTCATTTGTCCTCACCAGTATAGCTGTGAAGTAGCAAGCAGGGGTGCATGGACTTCTCTCACACTTTTGCAGACAGGAGGCTGTGAAGCGATTTGCCCGAGGTCACACTTGGCCTCCGAGAGGGGCCCTCCTCCTAGCCTGAAAGGGTGGCCGGGGCCAGATGCTCTCCCTGCATCTGTTCCAGCTCTCAGATCTGAGACCCGACCCCAGGCCCCAAGGGCTGTTTTGGCAAATTACCAGCTCTCGCTAATCACAAAGGGGACACTCCAAAAGTGTGAAACAACCTGAGAAAACAGGTCCAGGACATTCCATCCATTTTCTGAGGCTTCAGTTATGTAAGTTCTGATTGAGTCTGGCCACATACCTCCCGCCCCAGCTGGGTGAGGGATCGCAGATGTCATCACCACCATCCGGCAAAGTGCAGGGCTCTGGGCCAAGGTGATGGGTCAGAGTGTGCATGAGACCCGGGCTCTGCCCTGGGGTTGCAGGACCCAGACGGACACACAAGGAAGAAGCCGTGAAAGGTGGCAGGGAACACACTAATGGCCTTGGAGGGAAAGCGGCCCCCCGGGGCCAGGCCGGGCGCTCAGGGAGAGGCCCAGCTGACACGGGGGAAGGGGGGGTGGGTCCACCATGTGGAAAGGGCCCAGCATGCCGAGGAATCTTTAACCCATGTAAGTGAAGCTGTTGGGCTGGAGCGTAGGGAAGAATGTGGACCCCATGCTGGAGAAGCGGGTGTGGGACAGTTTCTAAGAAGCCTGGAATCTGAGGTTAAGGAGTTTTGACTTTGTCCGGTAGACAGTGGGGAGCCATGGAATGTTTTCGAGCATGAGAGCCACCCAGTGAATGTGATATTAGGCGGGGTGGGGGGGGATTAGACAATTTCAGATAAACTGGAGAGGGAAGGGTTAGAAAGCCCTGGGGTCTGCCCCAAGAAGTGCACAGGCTGGTTGGAGAGGTAAGATGTACAGACAGATGTGAAGGACTTACCAGGCTGGTGACATCAATCCATATCTTTAATTAGATCAACCGATGACTATGCAGGCTGAGGAGGGAAGCAGGGTAGTGAATAGGGAAGGGACTGGGCTGGGAGGAGGACTGAGTCTCATTTCTTCCCTTCCATGACCTGAGCTAAGTCAGCTAAGCCACTCGGGCCTTCCTTTGTTTAGGAAGAGAGCTCTGACTTCATAAGAAAGGGTGGCATTTACTGAGCCCCCTGTGTCCACACTGTCCAGGGCTCCACATGCTGTTTCTCGTTTCGTCCTCCCAACAACCACAACGACTCACAACCAAGATAGGAACAGTGATGCCCATTTCATAGATGAGGAAACTGAGGCTCAGAAAAGTTAACTTGGGGGTATAGCTCAGGGATAGAGCATTTGACTGCAGAAAAGTTAACTTACCCAAGGGCACACCGGCTGGGGATTCCAGAAAGCAGGCTCTTACCCTCTCAGCTGCGACTGGAGCAGGCCTCGAAGGGTGTGTGGAGTTTGGAAAGAAGGCAAAAAGCAAGGAAGCTTGCTTCCTTGGGAGAGGAAGCTGCAGATCTGGCAGATAGAAATGGCCGGGACTGGGGAGGGGTCTGCATGTAAGCCAGGTCGTCCAGAGGAAGGGTGTGTGTTTGAGGAACTGCTACACATGGTGGGGTGAGGGTGGGTTCAGCCTCTCGCACCTCCGTACCACCCCCCCACCATCATCTGGACACTTCAGGGTGGGGCCTGAGGCCACCCCCTGCTCAGCACCCACCTGCTTCCTCCTGCCAGGTTCTTTGTGAACTTCCCGTCGGCCAAGCAGTACTTCAGCCAGTTCAAGCATATGGAGGAGCCCCTGGAAATGGAGCGGAGCCCGCAGCTGCGGAAGCATGCCTGCCGGGTCATGGGGGCCCTCAACACCGTGGTGGAGAATCTGCACGACCCCGAGAAGGTGTCCTCTGTGCTTGCCCTCGTGGGCAAAGCCCACGCCCTCAAGCACAAGGTGGAGCCTGTGTACTTCAAGGTATGTCACCGGATGGGTGCTGCCACCCACCACCCACCTTGTTCCACCCCAGAGCCGCATAACCAATGACAGCCTGCGGGCCACTGGGCCACCCAGCCTCTTCCCCTGGCATGGCTGTTCCCGGGAGGGGCAGCAGGATGGGGGCTGTGTCTTGAGGGTGTCTGGTTCCCAAAGCTGCCAGGTTCTTGTTTCATGAACAATCCCCTTGGCCAAACACAGGGTAGAAGGGATTCTGGGGGCTGCAGAGGGCAGGATGCCCAGGCATTTACTCCCCC
The DNA here is from genome assembly GCF_003031525.2 of Neophocaena asiaeorientalis asiaeorientalis. Classification (NCBI taxonomy): domain Eukaryota; kingdom Metazoa; phylum Chordata; class Mammalia; order Artiodactyla; family Phocoenidae; genus Neophocaena; species Neophocaena asiaeorientalis. Next base: position 7,937,075 of record NW_020174923.1, on the reverse strand, counting down.
TTCCTTCCTTTGTACCCAGATCCTCTCTGGGGTCATCCTGGAGGTGATTGCCGAGGAATTTGCTAATGACTTCCCACCCGAGACGCAGAGAGCCTGGGCCAAGCTTCGCGGCCTCATCTACAGCCACGTGACCGCTGCCTACAAGGAAGTGGGCTGGGTACAGCAGGTCCCCAACGCCACCACGTGAGGAGGCAGCCTCCCTGCCGCATCCTCCCCCGTCCCCTGGCCTCCCACCTCTCCTAGCACCCAGGGACTGACCCCCGGGGCAGGAACATTTCCAGGAGGGGGGACCTGGGGTCTGACACATTAAAGATCAGGCATGATAGGAAAAGGCCCGCTCACGCCGAGGACCCCAAACAGATTCTCCGCGGGCAGAGCCTTCTCTTTCCCTAGAGCCAGTGGACACTCAGGGCACCCCAAGACCGAGGCTGCCCCGGGCAGAGAGGCTCCAAAGGTTCCTGGCGGGAAGGCTGCGCATCAGGCCCAGAGGCAGCCCAGGCCAGCTCTGGCCACTTCCTCCCTGGTACCAATCACATGGGGCTGTTTTGCATCTAATGCTGACCGCACTCCCTCCCGCCTTGGCCGCAGCAAGGCTGGAGCCAGGAGAATCACGAGGACGCACGCACGTGCCGGAGCCCACCCGGGGCCTGAGTGGGTGTCCCTCCCACGCACACCAGCAGGGGGTTTTACTTCTGGGCTGACCCTGGAGGCCGGGTTCCCAGTTCTGGGGTGAGGGCCCCGGGGGAACGGGCTCCAGGAGGGTGGCTGGCCTGGTGACTCCTGAGGGGAGGCTGGCCCCCAGACTTGGCGGCTGGGAACACTCCGGCCTCCCTGGGCCCCCAAGGGGCTGGGGCTCTGGGAGCTCAATGGAGGGGTGGAGGAGGGAGGGGGGAGAGGAGCGGAGGCGGGAATGGGAAGCAGAGGTCAGCCAGCAGCTCGGGACACGCGTTGGAGAGAAACATTCCCAGCAGTTTCCCAGGGAAAAGGCGGCGTCCCCTCCCCGGGCTCCGAGCTGGTCCGCGGAGCCGGCCGGACCTCCTGCACACAGGCATCCCCGCGCAGCTCCGCGGAGTAGGTCCCCCGAGGGCAGCCTGCAGAGGCCCGGCCTCCCGGCCTTCCTGCCTCTGACCATACTGGCCCCCGTTTGCTGCCGCTCCCTTCGCCACCCTGAGAGCGCGGAGCCCTCGGGGGCTGCTAGCAACGGCCAGGCAGCGACTCCAGATGTTCACAGCTGGGCCCGGGCCGCCCCAGACCTCAGAGTGAACGGAAGCAGGCAGGCGATTTTTACCTGCCGGAGGAGGAGCTGGCAGAGCCGGCAGCCCGGAAGCAGCCGGAGGCCAGGGGAGGGGTCAGTGGGGGGGAGGGGGCTTGCCCTCCCACGCCTCTCCCCAGGCAGGCCCTGCCGCCAAAGATGAGGTTGTTTACAGCCAGGAGACAAGACTTCCTGCTTCCAGAGAAAAGGGCTTTTTTATAGGGGCCTGGAGGGACGGAAGAGAGAGAGCTGGCCTGTGCAAGCCCCAGTGAATCAGAAACACATGGACAGCATTTCCCGACACGAAGCCCTGTCCCCTCCCCTCTCTTGCCGTAGCTGGACCCCTGGGACTTAAATCTCGCCAAACCCCAAGCATTAGGAAACCGCTGAAATCTCATGCCTCCCCCTTTCTGTTCCTTGTGCACTGAATGGAGATGGGCCACCGTGGGGACTGGCCGGGGCCCTGCGCCTTCCAGGGCCTGAGCACCCCACCTTTGGGTTACCCCAGCTGAGGGAATTGTCCCCTCATCCCTTTGCATACTCCGGTGCCACCTCTGGTCTCCTGGGAACACGGGTGTGACCACCCCCCCCAAGAGGGCGTGTCTCCCTGGGCCGGGGCCTGCAGACCCCACTACTGCCAGGGTCCGTATGGGTTCGGAGGGCGAGAGAGAGTTACAGGGCAGAGTTCTAGAAGGCCTCCATCCAGCCTCGCTTCTCAGAGACGTAAGAGCGAGCCAGACGCCACTGTTTATTGAACTGTCTCTGCTTCAGGGTGTGCTCGCAC
>NW_020174923.1:7917625-7934965 GCF_003031525.2 Neophocaena asiaeorientalis asiaeorientalis | reverse complement strand
GGGGGTGGCGGAGTTTGGGGGTGGTGAGTGCAAAGGGGATGCGTGTGCAGAGAATGCCCATGGGTGGCCCAAGGGGGCACCACAGGCCAACCAGGGAGTGCGCATGTCTCAGAATTAACAGGAAGAGAGCTCATTGTTCGCAGTTTGTGGAACACTTTCAGGCAGTTCTGTCGCTCAGATCCCACGGAGGTGGGTACCACAGACATGATTCACATTTTAGAGAAAAAGATCTGAGGTTCAGATGGGCTGGCCGAGGTCTTGGAGGAAAAGGGCCTAGAAGCTGGGTCTAGTGGGCTTCTTTCACGGGCCCCGCGTGGGTCTCTGGGCTGCTACCGTTCGGCCTTGCAGCCTCTGATTCCTCTGCCCTCTCCCCAGGTTCCCTGGTCCCACTCCGAGGCCCTAGTAACCTGTTACCTACATCTCCTATCTTGTCCACAGCCCACCGGCCACGCAGCCCTCTTCGGGGCCATAGGACCCCCTCTCTCCTCCCCGCTCCCTGGCAGCACCTTGAGGAAAAGGCCGAGTTCTGAAGACGCTCCTTGACCCTCCATCTCTGGGTGCCAAGGAAGCTGGAGGAATCCCTGACTCGTCTTCCTGGAAAGAGGCTGCCTCGTCCTCGGCCACAGTCCCCCTGGAGCCGCCGGAAGGTTGCATCAGCTGCCTGGTTGCTGACCCCAGCTCAGCGGCGCAGAGGGTGGCCTGTGGGGTGGGGGACCTTTCCTCCTTGGAGAGCCGGGCACACCCTTCTTAGCTTTTCTACTCACTGTTAGAGACCTAGCTGAGCGGCCGGCGGGAATCAGGGGCAGGCCTGTGAGTCACTGGAGGAGCAAACCAGCCCTGTTTCTATCTGCCTGGCCACACACAGGTCTCCACATCACTTATCTAGAATACCACGCACACACGTCTACCGTATATACAGATATATTCTATATACAATCTATATATAAATCTATATATATATATACATACACATACATATCTATAATGTGTATCAGTAAGGCCCAGAGGCACGAGTGAAGCCTCGGTTCTGCCCACCGAGGGGTCCTGGCAGCTTCTGGGCAGAGAACAGAGTGTTCCGGCAGAGATGACGGGGTCCCACATCAGCACGGAGAGGACCCAGGCCTGCGTGGGCAGGGTTGGGGTGACCCAGCTTGCCAGCAAAGCCCAGCCCATTCTCTCTGACCAGCTCCCCACATTCCTGCTTTCCACTTCGGGCAGAAAGGATTTGGCGTTCCCTACCTCTGCCCCCCACAAAAGGAGGTAGGTCCCTGACTTGCCCCTAAATGGGCAAGGGGGCCAGAAGCTCTGGACAGGACGACTGCAGCGGGGGAGGGGCCGTGGTCCAGAAACCTCGGATGGCAGCTCCATCTGCCTTTGCCACTAAGACAGACGGCCCTGGCGGGAGGGGGATCCAGGCTGCTGTCAGTGGGGCAGTGGATGCCTCCATCTCTTCCTGGGGCTCTGAGGGCTGAGGGCCTTCCCTCCCCTGCCTCTCCTGGCTGCTGGCTTGCAGTCAGCCCTCTCCATCCATCTAGGTCAGCGTTGCTGGGGACCCCCCAATGTGTGCCCCTTGGTCACGTGTACTGTCCTCAAGGATGTTTTGCTGCTGTGGCTACTGTGCCCGTGTCGTCCTGTCCCGTCTTCGCGCAGCCATCCGTGTAACTGCCTGTCCTCCTTTTGTAGTTCCTGATGTTTGTAACCAGACCCAGCCATGTCATTAAACAGACTCGTTCCTGTGTCTGGGCACGCTCGTTTGGTCTTCTCCTGCCACCTGCCCCTCGCCTCTGTCTCCCCTCCTTAGTTCAAGTCTCGACTCGGGCCTTTTTCTTGAAAGGCGACCCCCCAGCCCAAGGGTCCCCCTCACCTGTGTCTCAGCCTTGGCTGGTCGCGGGCCCTTCTGATTGGGGCTCAGGACGGTGGTGGGGGGCCCCGGCTTGTTCACTCAGGAGCACAGAGCTGCAGAACAGAAGCTGGGCTCTAGAGGTGGGAGGGGGAAGGGAGTCTGTGCTTGTTTTAAAAAGTCCGGGGGGGCTTCCCTGGTGGCGCAGTGGTTGAGAGTCCGCCTGCTGATGCAGGGAACACGGGTTCGTGCCCCGGTCCGGGAGGATTCCGCGTGCTGCGGAGCCGCTGAGCCCGTGAGCCATGGCCGCTGGGCCTGCGCGTCTGGAGCCTGTGCTCTGCAACAGGAGAGGCCGCAGCGGTGAGAGGCCCGCGTATCGCAAAAAAAAAAAAAAAAAAAAAAAAGGGTGGGTTAAAAAAAAAAAAAAAAAAAAAAAAGTCTGGGGAATTTTCCTCTTTTGTTCTGGAAATATCCTCCCTCACATGGGGGAGAGAAGAGAGAGAGAACTCAAGGGAGAGATGTTCAGAAAGGAGGGCCCTGCTAGTTCAGTGAGCCAAGCAAGCCAAGGATAGGACCTTCACCTTCTGGACCTGAGCTGGGCATCCCACACCAAGAGCTGAGGCCCGGCCTTATGCTCCAGGTACGAGTGGTGGGGCAGCCCCTGGGCGTTTGAGAAAGAGGAAGTGTGTCCTTACTAGCCTTAGGTCCCCAATACCTTCCCTGAGCTCTCTGTTTCCAGCCCCTCCTCTCTCCCACCCCACAGCCTCGGGCCAGGCCTGCCCAGCCCTCACTCATGATGGAGGCAACAGTCAGCAGCATCGACTCCCCGAGGAGGGACCAGGAGGTCACCACCCCCGGTGGGCTGCAGGAGAAGCAGGAAGCAGCCTCTGTCCCTTGGGAGGGCTCCGGGCTGCCTGGGAAGATTCAGCTGACACACAAGAAAGGTCTTGTCTCCCAGGCCGTGAACTTGTTGAATCCAGGCCTTCATCGCCTGGGCCTGGCACAGCAGAGGTGCTGGACAGCAATCCAGAGACTAAATAAATACCACTCTTAGAAAGCCAAACCAGTACCTGGGGCCAAGAGTGAGCTGTGTGCACTGACACAGGCACGCAGTGTGGAGAGGACAGAGCGAGGCAAGGCCTTTCCAGGGAGGCGGCGCTGCAAGAGAGAGCCCCGGGTTCTGGGCTGTCTCCCCATGCTGTGTGACCTTAGGCAAGTCACTCACACTTTCTGAGCCACGGTCACCTCTAATTTAAAACAGGAGTGAACGTGAGGCCTGTCTGGCGAGGCAGGTACCAGGAGCAAGACGGAGGATGCATGCCACCGTGCTGGGGACATGGGAATGCTCAGGACAGAGTGACGGTCAGGCCACCGGAAGCAGCAGATGGAGGGCGGGGGGGGGTGGGTTGCTGGCCAAGATGAGCAATGACTCTTGAAAGAGACTTCCAGTTCATGGCCCCTGGCGGGCTCAGGCTGAGCCGGAGCCAGAGGGGTGTGGGGACAGTGGGGCCGAGGGGAGTAAGAGGAAAAGGGGCATCTGTGGTCGAAGGTGGGGGGTAGTCTTTAGGAAGAAAAACCCCTCCCCAGTTCACTTCAGTTGGCTTGAAGGTGGTGAAGGGGCCTCAGAGCTGGAATCATTCTGGAATGTGGCCCCTGAGAATGGTTCTCTCCACTGCCCAACCCCCAAAGAGAGGACACTGGCAACTAGTGATTCATCCTACACTTGAGCAAGGGATGCTGCTTGAGTAGGGGGGCAGGTAAGGTCCAAACAGAGGTGATGCTGGGCAGGGCCCGTGTGTCCTGGTGGGCTGCAGGCTGTGGGCAGGGGGCTACAGGGTACAGGAGCAGCGACTGGAGTTTTGTTTTGTGCTCTATGCTCAGGGATAACCTTGTCGCCGAAGCGCTGAGCAACTGTGTCAGCTCCCCTTGGCGTGCTCGGGCGGTGAGCGATGGGGTGTCAGGAACGGGGGTGCAAAGGCTGTGAGGCACCTTCCCGGCCAAGCCGTCCTGGCCGCGCAGCCCCACAGCGACCCCTGCTGGCCACGACAGGAACATCACCCGGGAAGCCGCTGCCTGATCGGCTGGCGAAGTTACCTTCCCATTTTCCTTCCTCTGGGGCCCAACTTCCTCTCTCGCTTTAAAGGAGGTAGTGCCCTAACGGGGCCTGAGGCAAAAAGAAAAAAATGTGCACCCCATGTATACTTCTGAAAATATCCTCCCGTGTTTTGACCCAAGTGGAAAAAGTTAATAAATGCTCCATTTTTAAAAAGACTTTACATAAAACCCCACATCTCCCAAGATGTTAGCTCACCTATGTCAACACTTATAAACGCAGTTGGGGACACAAGAGCCACGTACGTGGGGTCATTAAAAGAAACAACGGCCTGTCTTTGTTTAAAATTTTGAATTTTTTGTTCATCATGGATATTTTTGTTTTAATAAAGATCTTTTTTTTTTCTTTAACAGTCAGGCTTTCTTTTGTTTTTTGGGCTTACAGGATCTTAGTTTCCTGACCAGGGATCGAACTCGTGTCCTGGGCAGTGCAAGCGCAGAGTCCAAACCACTGGACCACCAGGGACTTCCCAGTAAAGATTTTAAAAGATATTATTTCCTTTGTTTACTGCCCCCCCCCTTAAATTTTGTGCCCCAGGCAAGTGCCTCATTCATCTCACCGTATTCCCAGAGCTTTCCTAGAATATCCTTTCGAGATACCACAGCTGAAAAACACTCATCCTTGACCTCAAAAAGCACCACAGCTGAAAAACACTCATCCTTGACCTCAAAAAGCACCCCCTCCACACTTCCCACAGCAGTAGGTTTCAGAGTGGCTCAGCTGATACCTTTGATAAAAGAATTGCCACGCCAGGGTAAGAGTTTGGACTTTGGCAGTCCCTTAGGGTTGGAGACACTGGGTCAGAAGGTTTTTGTGACAGGAAACAGAGGTCCACTCAGGCTCCCAATGTGAGAGGGGGCTGGGGAATTCCCTGGTGGTCCAGTGGTTAGGATTCCATGCTTTCACTGCCAAGGGCCTGGGTTCGATCCTTGGTTGGGGAACTAAGATCCCACAAGCTGCGCAGCGCCAGCCAAAAAAAAAAAAAAAGGAAAATCAAAGTGAGGGGTGCTGTATGGTGAAGGACAGACATGCTGAAGGAAGGGAGTCAGGCCTCCGGGAGTCAGGAAAAACCACATGGCCTGGCCTCACTAGAAGGAGGGACCCCAGCACAGCTGCCCAGGGGCCTGGGAACTGGGTGGTCGCCTGCAAGAGGACAGCTCCAGGCCCCATAATCTCCTGGCTCTCAGTGTGGTCCTGAGCATCCCCACCGCAGTGTGCACAGTCCCTGGGGCTCCAATCCTCCGGACCCAGCCTCTCAGCCTTCCACGGCTTCCCACTGAGGAATCAGCTCTCAAACTCCCCAGCAGAGAGATGCTGTTTGGCCCCACTTTTCTGGGTGAGTGTTTGTGGACAAAGCTCTCATTTGAGGCCACTGTAGAAGCCACTGGCTGCCCTGGGTGAGGTGCCCACCTGTGGTCCAATCAGCAATGGCCATGTGGTAGGGAACGTGGCTACTGCTACAGTACTAGCACCAAGGGCCAATTGCAGTATTTCCCGGCAAAGGACAGAGAGACTCCATCCCCAGACGACTCCCTGTCAGCTTCAGTTTCTTGGTCTTAGATCCTCTCTGTCGCACATGAAACCCCCAACCCAGAGCAATCAGCCGCCACCTCTGACCATTGTCCTTTTCTTTTGTAGCCCTCTTGTTTCAGGCCTAACCCCCACTGTAGCCTCCCTGCCCTCTCCAGTCCATCCTCACACGGCCACCGGCTCAGTCTGCTGGGGACAAAAGGGGCCCTGTTCCTCCTCAAGAGTGTCCAGTGGCTCCGATGACCTCACAAAGACGGTCCGAGCTCCTCAGCCATGGGGCGGGGGCGCCCACAACCTGGCACTGATACACTTCCCTCATCTGAACTGTTGGTCATTCTCCTGCCGATGCAGGGGACACGGGTTCGTGCCCTGGTCTGGGAAGATCCCACATGCCGCAGAGCGGCTAGTGAGCCATGGCCACTGAGCCTGCGCGTCTGGAACCTGTGCTCCGCAATGGGAGAGGTCACAACAGTGAGAGGCCTACGTACCGCAAAAAAACAAAACAAAACAAAACAATAAAAATAGCATTCACGGGGGTTCTGCATGATTCCAAAAGCAATATATGATCACTGCAGAGAATTTGGGGACAAAAGGAAAACACAAAGAAGGGAAGAAAAATCACCTGTGATCCCTCCAAGCAGAGGCAACCACTGTTACCGTTTTGGTGTAAATCCTCGCAGTCTCTTCCCTACGCTGGCATATATCACACCTGGCACATCACACCTGGCATATATCACACCTGGTACATCACACCTGGCATACATCACACCTGGCATACATCACACCTGGCATACATGTACTGCGTTTTTTATTAAGTTGGGATCGTATGGCACGTGTTTGTTTCAGCAAGATCTCTTTGCTTACATGGAGCCTCCTGGAGCTTTTACCCAAATAATGGTTTACGTCGGGGTCACACAGTAACAACAATGACAGCTGACTCCATGGTGGCATGCGTGCTAGACATGTTCCCAGGGATTCTGGCTGGTCCCCTGTTTGAAATGACCCAGGAAAGGAGCCCACCATCTCCTCCCAGGCAACCGCAAGTCCTTCTCTACAGACTGCACCTTCCACTCCTGCCCCCTGCATCCTCTTCTCCACTCAGCACCCAGAGGATGCTTTTCCATGTGAATAAGATTGTGTCAGCCCTCTCCCCGCCCCATCAAAACCCTCCACAGTTTCCCACAGTCACACTCAAACAGAATGCAGAGTCCTGGCCTGGCCCACTGGGTGGCACGATTTAGCCCAGGGCCCATCTCTCCAGCCTCAGTTTCCTCTCTGTGCTCCAGCCGCACTTGCCTCCCTGCTGTTCCTGAGGTCCCTCCCTTCACTTAGGTCTCTGCTCAAACATCACCTCCTTAGAGGAGCCTTCCCTGACCACCTCTCCAACACAACAGCCCTGTCTCATCCCTCTCTCTTTGCTCTGGTCTAGGTTTCCTATGGCCCTGATCATGACCTGATATTGCACTTTTGGACTGTCCACTTCCCTCATTAGCACAGCCTGCCATGAAGGCGTGGACCTCGCCTGCCAGAGCTGGCCTAGGATGAGATGAGTGAGGCACTCGCCTCAGGGGCAAAACTTACAGGGGCACCCCAAACCCCCAAGAATCAAGAGAAATCATATTTTAATGCAATTTTTTTGTTTGTTTTTGGCCTTGCCCCCTCGGCTTGTGGGATCTTAGTTCCACGACTGGGGATTGAACCAGCGCCCTCAGCAGTGAAAGCACGAAGTTCACTGGACCGCCAGGGAAGTCCCCCCTTTTTTTCTTTTAATTTTTGGCTGCATCAGGTCTTCATTGCTGCACACAGGCTTCCTCTAGTTGTGGTGAGTGGGGGCTACTCTTTGTCGCGGTGCACGGGCTTCTCATTGCGGTGGCTTCTCTTGTTGCAGAGCACAGGCTCTAGGTGCACGGGTTTCAGTAGTTGTGGCACACGGGCTCAGTAGTTGTGGCTTGTGGGCTTAGTTGCTCCACGGCATGTGGGATCTTCCCGGACCAGGGATCGAACCCGTGTCCCCTGCATTGGCAGGCGGATTCTTAACCACTGTGCCACCAGGGAAGTCCCAATATCTTTTAAAATAGAAATTAATGCCCACAAAATCCATGATGAGACAATATCAACATTTTTAATGAAGACAGGATCTGTTTTCCTTGCCCTTCTGTCCTGTTTAGAATCGTCCAGCCACAGCTGATGCTCGGAAACAGTCCCTGGATGAGTTAGGAGCAGCAGGGGAGAAAACAGAGCTGGGTGAAAGCAAAAGACCAGAAGCAGGTGGGCAGAGGGAGGACGGACAGAGAGGAGGGGTCTCCCCCGAGAGGGGCCAGGCTGGGAGTCCTGAGGAGCCCCCTGCCTGGGGAAGCAGTGGGGGGAAGAGGTCAGGTGGGTCCCTGAGAACAGGGCAGGGATCAGAGACAGTGAGTTTGTTACCGGAAAACTGGGTTCGCCTCTTGGTGGATGTTGAGCCAGAAGATACAACCAAGTCAAACAGCAGGAGAAGGAAGGATTTATTACTTTCAGCAAGTAAGGAGAACACCGGGGGTCTTTCCTAAAGCGCAAAATTGGGGAAGTTTTAAGCTAAGGTTCATGCATATTCATGAAGGGGTTGGGTGGCGTATGCATATTCATAAAGGGGCTTGAGCGGAGAAGAATTAAAGCATCTAATGGGGGCAAAGGAGTCCAAGCTCTAGTTGATTGAAGTCACCAGGGTCAGAAACGGACACCAGCGTCATTCTTTAGGTCCTGGTTGATCTGGTGGCTGAGCCCTCCAGGTGGGTTAAATTCTGCAAAACAACTCAAAAAAGTGCTGCAGGCTCATCTTTACCGTTGGAACAGAACCGGGAGTCTTTACAACTGATTCATTTTCTTTGCTATTGTTACTTCTCTTGCCTGATAATGTTTTCCTGCATTCTTTTGTTCCCTTAAAATCATTACTTACTGAGACCCGTTGAAGCGCAAGCATCGTGGCCGGGCTTAGATCGCAAAATGGCTTAGGCCAAAAATGGCTTCTCTTCTGTCAAGAAAGCCATGCCTGGTTCTCTTTCTCTGGGGACCCCCTACCTTATCTGCTTATAAGTTGGGGTTCTTCCAGGAGGGCATGGAGCTCTGGTGAGGAAGGTCAGAGCTAGAGTCGGTGGTGGTTGGGAAACTTGAATTACTCATCATTTTGGTTTCCTGTAGCAGCTGGAACAAATTACCACAAACTGGGTGGCTTCAAACAGCAGAAATGTCTTCTCTTGCAGTTCTGGAGGCCAGAAGTCCGAAAACAAGGTGTGGGCAGGACCGCACTCCCTCTGATGGCTCTGGAGGAGAATCTGAATGTTGGGTCGCCCCCCCAGATCAGTATGTTGAAACCTAATCGCCACGGTGGGGGAACTTGGAGGTGGGGCCTTTGGGAGGTGATTAGTCATGAGAGTGGAGCCCTCATGATGGGACTAGTGTCCTTATCAAAGGGACTCCAGGAGCTGTCACCCGCTGCAGTCTGTCTCCGCCCAGCAGCCCAGCAACGATTTCTTAATCACGTGGCCGCAGCTCAGACCTGTCAATGGCCTCCGGGTCCTAGATGGGTCCTGGGACCCCACAAAAGAAGGACCCCACTTGGGACTTCCCTGGCAGTTCAGTGGTTAGGACTCTGCATTTCCACGGCAGGGGGCGTGGGTTCAATCGCTGGTGGGGGAACTAAGAGCCCACAAGCCACGGGGCGGGGCCAAAGAGGAAAAAGAAGGACCCCACAAAAGAAGCAGCTGATGGGGGAGGTTAAGGAAGTCGAGTAGGGACCTGGGATCTGAGAGCGAGGGGAGCTGGAGGGAGAGCGGGAGTGTTTCTAGACTTCATGTGCGTAGCTTCTTATTCCCGAACTGAGATCTGGGCCATGGTGGGGGGCCCAGGTGTTCACACAGAGGAGAAGCAGTGGGTCCCAGCTCGGCCTCACTTCTACAGGAGGAGAGGCCCGAGGCCACCCGTTTCTGGGACCTGGAAAGGCCTTTGGGAGCCTTGAGACAGGAAAGCTCCTGGGAAGAGTCTGTTTCTCAGGGCCAGACGGTGGGTGGCACCATTTCAGACCAGGGTCAGGGGAGGCAGGCTATTCCCGTCTCCCCTGACTTACTGTGCAACCGCGAGCAGGTCTTACCCTCAGTTAAGCCTCAGTCACCACGGTCTAAAGTGAGGGGCCAGATGACCACTGGGACCCTGCTGGCTCTTGAGTTGTTCCTTCTTCTGCTGAACCCAGAGTCTGCTCTGGGAGTTACTTCAAGAGGCCCCAGTGGGGCGCAGTGGTTAAGAATCCGCCTGCCAACGCAGGGGACACAAGTTCGAGCCCTGGTCCGGGAAGATCCCACATGCCGCAGAGCAACTAAGCCCGTGCACCGCAACTACTGAGCCTGCGCTCTAGAGTCCTCGCGTCACAACTACTGAAGCCCGCGCGCCTAGAGCCGGTGCTCCGCAAAAAGAGAAGCCACCGCAATGAGAAGCCCGCTCACTGCAAAGAAGAGTAGCCCCCGCTCGCCACACCTAGAGAAAGCCAATGCACAGCAACAAAGACCCAACGCAGCCACAAATAAATAAATAGAAAATTTTAAAAAGTTATAAAATATAAAACTTTTTCCTGGTGTTTTTTATTTGCTATTTAATGTCATTTATGAATGTCATTTACTTTAAAACAAAAGTTTAGGGACTTCCTGGACGGTCCAGTAGTTAAGACTGCACCTCCACTGCAGGGGGTGCAGGAGAGATCCCTGGTAGGGGAACTAAGATCGGGTATGCTGCATGGCTTGGCCAAAATTTTATAAAAATAAAATAAAATAAAAGTTTAAATTATTAGCATGAATTTTAACAGTTCATCTTCGTATTGTGCACTGCCAGTTTTTTTTAGTCTTTTTTTTTTTTTTTTGCATTCCCAGACCGGGGCACAAACCCGCGTCCCCTGCATCGGCAGGCGGACTCTCAACCGCTGTGCCACCAGGGAAGCCCTGTTTTTTTTCTTTTTAAAGGCTGATTTATTAGATTATGGTGGATGATATCCTTTTTCTTTCTTTTTTAATACTTTTTTAAAAAAAATTAATTTTATTTATTTATTTATGGCTGTGTTGGGTCTTCGTTTCTGTGCGAGGGCTTTCTCTAGTTGTGGCAAGCGGGGGCCACTCTTCATCGCCGTGCGCGGGCCTCTCACTATTGTGGCCTCTCGTGTCACAGAGCACAGGCTCCAGACGCGCAGGCTCAGTAATTGTGGCTCACGGGCCCAGTTGCTCCGTGGCATGTGGGATCTTCCCAGACCAGGGCTCGAACCTGTGTCCCCTGCATCGGCAGGCAAATTCTCAACTGCGCCACCAGGGAAGCCCTTTAATACTTATTTTTTATTTATTTGGTTGCACCAGCTCCATAGTTGTGGCATGCGTGTGGAATCTAGTTCCCTGACCAAGAATAGAACCCGGGCCCCCTGCATCGGGAGAGCGCAGTCTTATGTACTGCGCCACCAAGGAGGTCCTGTACTGCCAGTTTTTACATGCTACTGGAAGAGCACGAAACTCACCTGCAGAATCATGAAACTTACACAATTGGTAGCTCACAGTTTGATACATGCATATGACTGGGTGTCATTCTTACTAGAATGAATGGTGAAACGCTGCACAGAACTAAATAAAGTGTTTTTTATTTCACGTTATTTTGTTTTTTGGTTTGTTTGGCCACGCGGCATGTGGGATCTTAGTTCCCCCATCAGGGATCAAACCTGTGTCCCCTGCATTGGAAGAGCAGAGTCTTCACCACTGGACTGCCAGGTAAATCCCTATTTCGCGTCTTGATTCTACTAAGACTCCGTATGGAAGCCAGCGGCTCCCTCAACACACCTTGTACTCATCAAGATATTGGTTTAGTAAATGCCTCAGTGAGGTCCCAGGACTTTCTCTGGATTTCTACTGTCAGAGTTCCTTAGGAGCACATGGCTTTTCATCAGCCTGATGTATTTCGATTGCCAACAATCATTTTTCTTTTTGAGCCTCAAATTGTTACAACTTGGCCAGTGGGACTCCCTTCCAGCTGGTTCCCGTGTCCTTCTGACATGACCCCATTAATCTTTGAAAGCTGCCTTGCTTTCTGCCCCAAACAAGATGTCCCAGGCTCCCCACGCACTTTCCCTGCCCCAGGCCTGGAGCAGCCATTTCTCCAGGGAGCCCTGGTTCCAACAGTGGCGCCTTCCTTCTAGACGCTGAGATCTGGATGCTAGGGGGCTCATCGTAGTTTTAATTGGTGTTTCCCTAATTACTGGTAAGGTTGGGCCTCTTCTCCTACCTTCATTGACCATTTTTACTGATTCTTCTCTGAATTATCTGTTCCTAGGCTTTATGCACATTTCTCTTAGATTATTTTGCAATTTTAAGATTGACTTGTTGACCCATTTTTTTCATTTCTAGATATTGGTCCTTTATCAGTTCCATGCAGTGGAAATATTTTCTCCCATATGCTTGGCTTTTAACTTTGTCTAGGGCGCCTTTTATGGCACAGAAGTTTGCAGTTTTTATGTCACCAGATCTGTCCATCTTTTCATTTATGGCTACTGGGTGGAGCTTCTGGGCAGGGTGTCTTCCTAGGGAGGCCTCGTTGCCTCAAGTTTAGGTAACCTGCCTAATGGCACAAGTCAAACAGCTAGTAAGTGGTGAGTTGGGTATACCTGAGTACTTCCACCAAAGCTAGTGCCCTTTCATCAGCCCACAGGGCCCTCCCAGGGGGGAGGGGGAGGGAAGATGCAGTAGCGATCCAAGGCCTGCAGATTGAGCCCTGCTGGGATGTGGGGTGTAACATGGGCAATGGAGTAACATTCAAAGTCCATTCCCAAAGGTCAGTTGGAATGACCAAACCCTGGCTGAGACCAGGATGACCCAGAGGGTGACCCTGATGAGGGGTGAGAAGACCATGTGCGTGGAGCAGACTGCTGGGAGGGAGGTGGGGATTTCAAGGCTGACATGGGGGAGGAGACGGCACCTGGAGGAGACAGCTGAAAAGTATCCCTGGGGCCCCAAGGTCTGACCACATCAGACCCTGGGACACTGGATGCCCCGGCGCTTCTTTTGGGTGGCAGGCAGCTCTCAGGGTGCCTGGGGTCTTGCAGCACCTGAGCGCCCCTATAGAGGGTCACATGATGACCTGAAAGGCAGGATGGCGGGGAGAAGAGTTCCAGAGGCTGTAGCATCTTACTAAGACTCACAAGCCCTCTTAAGAGTGAGCCTGAGGGGCTTCCCTGGTGGCGCAGTGGTTGAGAGTCCGCCTGCCGAGGCAGGGGACGCGGGTTTGTGTCCCGGTCCGGGAGGATCCCACGGGCCGCGGAGCGGCTGGGCCCGTGAGCGGTGGCCGCTGGGCCTGCGCGTCCGGAGCCTGTGCTCCGCAACGGGAGAGGCCACAACGGTGAGAGGCCCGTGTACCGCAAAAAAAAACAACAAAACAAAACAAAAAAAAGAGTGAGCCCGAGGCCTTCTGCCTGTAACCTTTAGACGGGACTGCCAAGTTTTCTGCGGAGAAGGCAGGTAGAAGGAGGAAAAGGAAAAGTGGCTCCTCTGAGCTCTTGTGATCACAGGTGGCGTTCCTTGGTGCAGTACCCCTTATCGACACTAGGTGGCAACTCTGCACCATCAACGCCAGCTGCAGGTGAGCGGGAGATACCGGTTCCCTTCTCAGGAAAACCCCTCAGCTTCACCCCACCCAAGTCCGTTCTTTCCTGACTGTCCCGTGGAGCCCGTTGGTGAGAGGAGGTAAACCTGGAGCATAAATGGAAAGGAAATCTGGGGTCTTGTGTCCACCAAATTCTGGAGAGAGGGGATGCCTTTCTCAACAGTCCTCACCATTTGGCTCTCCTGGCCCCCTCCTCCTGGCTGGGTCTCTGAACCCTTAGTAGCCTCTTCACTGGCCTCCCCATCTTCGTCCAAACCAGTCTGATATTGTGTATGGTCCATGATGGCCGGAAAGAGGGTTGGCCTCGGGTCCAGCACCTGCCTCTGGGCTCCACCAGGTGTGTGGCCTTAGGCATAGCCCTAAACCTCTCTGAACCTTGACAAGAAAGTCAGCATCCCTTCATTCAACAGAACTTCATTGTGTTCTAAACATTTTTTAATCTCAGCTAACAAAGAGACCCCTAATATTTTACTCCCCAGGACAAAAACAGGGACATCCTTGAAAGGTATGTCATCAGAGCCTTTTTGAGTTTGTGAACGTATGATTTCAGGGTCCTCTGCCCTTTTCTCTCGAGGGTCATATCTCATCTTCTTGATCTGAATGTCATGAGGGGTCCTCGAGATTGCTCAGATATGAAAGGAAGCCTGTCATTCTGCAGAGCTGGGGAACTGCCGGTGGCGGCTCCTCTCTGCTGCCTTCCTGCAAAGCAGTGCATACAAAGGACAAAGCTTCTCATTTTAAAACTGAGTGTGTGGCCTTTAGTCACAAAGCCTGTTTCCTCATTGTAAAACTCTCCCTACCTACCTTGCAGGATTGCTGTCAAGATTAAAAAATGTAATCATGTCTGACAAAGCACTTTTCACAGAGGGCTACGTGAGTGTAAAATATTAGGATGCAATTTCCCAGTTTAAAAAAACCCTCCATTGGGACTTCCCTGACAGTCCAGTGGTTAGGACTCCACACTTCCAATACATGGGGTGTGGGTTTGATCCCTGGCTGGAGAACAAAGATCCCACATGCCACGCAGCCAAAAAAAAAAAAAAACAACCAAAAAACAAACAAACAAAAAATCTTCCATTACTTACAAGATAAAATAAAAACACCTTCCCCTGATCCATCAGAGCCTCCAGCACACGCCCACCTGCCTTCCCAGACTTGTCGCCGCCTGTCATCCTCCCAACACATCCTGTGATGCAGCCAAACCGAGGGAGCAGAAGTTTCCCTGCCGTAACCAGGGATTCCTCACTCCTGTGCCTTCCTTCTTGTTCTTTCCACCTGAAACTCCCTTTCCTCTTTCCTATCTGTCAAGATCCTCCCTACAACCTCACGCCTATTAAAAGAAAATTTTAGACTGTTTTTCAGTCGGTTATAAAAGTAATATGTGCACACGGTATGAAATAAAAAGCAAGTCTCTGTTTTTGTCTTCATCCCCCTCCTCCAAATGCGAGGTCATTCCACATACATACTTCCAGACAGTTTTTGTGGATCTACCAGCATATACATGTATATTCTCTTTAAACGTAGGTAAATGGAATTGTACAGAACACGTACTGGCTCTTTCCCACTTAACGTATCTTGGACGTATTCCAAATGAGCACAGAGAGAGTGGGCTCCCTGCTTTTAACAGCTGGGTGACATTAGTACAAATTATCCCCCTGCTCTCTTTAACACCCTTCCCTCGGGCTGGACAGGTGCTGTTGCAGCCAAGGCTGTGATAAGCATCCCTACACCCATGTAGCACGGCAGTGTGCCATGTTCCTGTGGGGGAAATCCATGACATCACCCCCCACAGGAATCCCTCTCCTCCTGGGCCTCCTACAGAGCTTTCCTTGGAGTTCCAGGGGTGAGCACAGAGCTCAGGTGTGTGGAACATTTGCCAGAGTCTACAGTCAGATAGTGACTAGGTTTAAATCCCAGCTGCTCTCCCTACATCTCTCTGTCTCAGTTTTCTCATCCCTACAATGGAGATGATAATCATGGTATCACTTCTGGAGTTGTCTCAAGGATAACATGCGATAACCTATCACAGCACCTGGATCACGGAAAGGACTCGGGATGGCGAGCTGCCTTAATCTTCCCGTCATAGTGCCTCCTGTACTCCGTCTACCCTACAGAGTACCAGCTCTTTGCATGTGGGCCCTGGCCTTGTCCTCTCTGCACCCCACAGCTTCCTGGGATGCGGATGCGGTGGGTGCACAATAAATGGTCCTTGCACGTGCTACGGAGGAGCAATCGTCTAGCTTTGCCCCTCACTCGGCAAGGCCTTGGGGAGGGGAGGAGGAGAGATGCCTTTCTCTGGATGTCCACAGCACTCCGGACGCCCTCCCCCTCTTTCTGTTTCCTTACCTCCCACCCCCATCCAGGTCAATGATAAACACTAGGAGGGTGGGGGGGGGGTCTGGAGCTCCATAAAGGGCCAGGGTCTTGATGCACCCTGAGACCAACACCACTGCCTGATTCTGGTCCCAACAGGTCCAGACCCTGTCCCCCTCCTGCCAGGCCTGAGTCTCACTCCAAACTCTGCTTCTCCGGGCCAGCCAGGCCTCCCCAAGGCTAGGGCGGGGGTTGGGGGAGATAAGAGCCTGCCCAGGGCTAAGAAAGGGGCATCTGGACCTTGGAGCTCATCCCAGGTCTCATCCCCCTGGTCCCCCGCAATGGTTTTGTTCATCTAATCTGAAGCAGGAGGCTAGGAGGAGGGAGAAGGGGCCACCTGGGCAACCAGACCCCAGCCGAGTGGTGGGAAGGACAGAAGGATGGAGTGATTGGGCACCAGCAGGGGTCAGCCAGGGCCCCACCCACCCAGCAGGTCCCAGTTAGGTGGGTCCTGTGGATAATGCCTCTGGGAGCAGGAAGGTGCAGGAATTTTGGCCCCAGCTGCTGGGCAGATGCTTGAGGGACACTACAGGGGTGGGCGCCTGGGGCCATGGGGACTACGCCTCTTCCCACCCCAGGGGAGCAGCAGGGCTAGGGGAGAGGCTGCAGCATAGGAGGGAGATCAGGAATCAAAGCTGAGCTTCTCTGGGCTGAGAGCAAGTAGAGAGACTGGCTCAAAGTTGAGGAGACATTAGGGTCCTCCTGTGATAATCGTAACAACAGCCGTAGTTACAATAGCAGCTGCTAACAGTTATGAGTCCGTGCCACGTGCCCTTCAAGGGGCTTCTTACAAGACACAGGGCCTATTTTCACCCCCATTTAATTTATTTATTTGGTTTTGGCCGCCCTGTGCGGCATGCAGGATCTTAGCTCCCCGATCAGGCATCGAACCCAGGCCCCCAGCAGTGGGAGCACGGAGTCCTAACCACTGGACCGCCAGGAAATTCCCTTTACCCCCATTTTAAAGAGGAGGAAGCCTGAGGCCCAGGGAGGTTGAAAGATTTGTCCAAGGCCACATAAGTATTGATAGTAAGTGGCAGAGTCAGGATCTGAACTCAGCTCCTCTGGCTGTAGAGACCCCACCGCCTGTGATTTCACAGGTGAGAAGGCCAGACCTGGGTCACTACGTTGTTGAGAACTGCCTCAGACGGGCTAGGGCCTGAGCCAGGCGACCCCGTCCTGGAGGCTGACCCCGCAGCCGAATCTCCAGATCTTGAGCGCTTTCCTCTGCGTCCGCTGCAGGCACCCGTGTGAACCAAGGTTCTGCCCCATCGGGAAGGTCTGTGTTGTGGGGACAGAGGCATCGCGGGTTTTTACCGGGTCTGCCCTAAAGGAGACTCCTGTAACTCCTCCAGAGACCCCGCCGCCCACACAGGCACTCAGTGAGGGCTTCTCCTAGTAGCAAAGCCTAGGCACCCTTCTGTCATCTGCGCCAGCTCTGCACTTAGTGCCGAGGGCGGGTGGGGGCGGGGGAAGTTGAGCAATACCTGGTCTCAGCTTCGGAAGGAGCCTCCGCCTCGGGAGATGCGGAGGAGGGCGCGTTCGCTGTAGAGGAGAGGCGAGGGCAGTGGCGGAGATCAGAGAAGGCGTCCCGGAGGCGGGAGCAGCAGCAGGACTTGTAGGTGAGACCCTCCAAATGTGTTTCAGGGAAAGGGTGAGGGCTAAAAGTTTCGAGGGAACAGGCCCGTTTGGCCTAAGGATGAAGGCTCTGGAGGGAGGGGTATGGAAGGTGGCTGTCATTTATTGGAGTGGTTTTTCTTGGGGGTTGACCTGATGATGGCACTTCAGACCTAGATTATACGCTTTGTCGGGGGAGGAGAGGACGGCGCCC
>NW_020174923.1:7891113-7917555 GCF_003031525.2 Neophocaena asiaeorientalis asiaeorientalis | reverse complement strand
CGGCGGAGGGGCCGGCGCTGCGGGGCACTCGGGCCCCACGTGGGCCGAGCCCGAGGCCAGAGGCCGGGGCTCTACTCGAACGGGGCCGCTGGGCCGGGTCTGCCGACCCCTGGGACTCAGCTCGGACAAGACGCCTAAGGGGTCCCTGGGCCACGGGTCACCAGAGGTGGGGGCAAGCTGATTGGGCAGAAGTTTAAAGTCCCGGGAGGAAGAGAGGGGACCGCCCCAGGGCAGGACCGCGCAGTCCCGCCTTCCTCCCAGAAGCGCCTGGAATTCGTACCTTCCCCTCCCCTCCCCTTTCTCCTGGTTGAGCAGGCGCGGTCGGGGCGGAGTTTGTCCATTCAGTGTAGCAGAGGTGGAAACAGGTGCGGGAGGGTGGGCTCACAGCCAGGCTGGACCAGAGCTCAGAAATTGGACCCAGGACTCCTGACTTCCGGACAGAGGGGCTTGGAAAGGCTGCCCCTCCTCCGTTCCCCCAGGGCACTGTATTGGGTTAGAGAGGAGTATGTCCCTAGAGTATAAACCCACCACCCCAGAGCAGAGGGGAGCCCAGGTCTCAGCCTAACTGGGTGAAAGGCCAAGGGGGAAGGCCTAGAATTGGAGCCCCTAAGAGGGAGTGTCTAAGGAGGGGAGGGCTTGCGGGTTTGACCCCACACGTGGACTGGCTTCTCTTTCCCAATGGCTATAGATTTAGGACCCTGTGTGGGTGGCATAATGAGCCCAGAGTCTGTGTTATGTTACTGTCACTTGCTGTAGGTAAAGCAGAGCAAAGAGTGGAAAGTGAAGCTTTTTTTTTTTTTTTTTTGCGGTACGCGGGCCTCTCACTGTTGTGGCCTCTCCCGTTGCGGAGCACAGGCTCCAGACGCGCAGGCTCAGCGGCCATGGCTCACGGGCCCAGCCGCTCCGCGGCATGTGGGATCTTCCCGGACCGGGGCACGAACCCGTGTTCCCTGCATCGGCAGGCAGACTCGCAACCACTGTGCCACCAGGGAAGCCCGTGAAGCTTCTTTTAAAGCAGTGGTCCTCAGCAGGGGGTGATTTTTGCCTGCCAGGGGACATTCGGCAGTGTCTGGAGACATTTTGGTTGTCACAACTCCGGGGAGGGGGTCTAGGGTGTAGAGGCCAGGGATGCTGCTAAACACCCCGCAGTGCACGGGGAAGCTCCCACCACGAAGAATCACTCAGCCCAAAGTGTCAGTAGTGCTGTGCTGAGGTTGAGCAACCCTGGCACAGTACCTGGGCCACCAAGTTACTTCTCATTGACTGCCCCTCCCTGCCTCAGTTTCCCCAGGGGTTAGAGGAGGAACTTGGAATAAGCCTAAATGAGATAAACGGTAAGGAGGTGTGAGGGCAGTAGGCCTCCCTTGGTGCCACAAGCCTGCCTCTTCCCTGCTTAAACCATGAGCCCTGCAGGAAGCAGTTCTGGGTGCTCTGGGGGAGGTGCTGGGAACAGGGGCCCTCTCACAGCTCTGTCCTGGAGTGTTTCGCCCCTAGGGCACCTCCCACGCAGGGTGAGCCAGGGCAACCCTGGAGGTCAAATACCCCTATGGGGGGCTGGGGCGCGAGCTCTGTTCTCATAGGGTTTCCGAACGCTGGATTGCTAGGTGGGCCTGGACGCCTGATGCCATGTGACCAGCTGTAATTTTCCCTTCTGAACCCACACCTGACTCCTCAGTCACTTACACCGGGAAAATAACATCCGAGGAATAACAGGGCGCCTGATTCCTTGCGGCTCCCCAATCTGCTTCCCTCCTGCAGTAGAAAGTTCCACCGTGGCTGTGGGAACCCTGGGTGAGACAAGAGGCCCGGGGTGGGCCCAGCTGCTGGTGGAGTGATGCGCCCCCTGCTCGTGGTGTTAGCTCAGCACCAGTGAGAGATGGAGGACAGCAGAGCCACAGGCCTGGGGTTCCCCCGGTAGGCATGACTTTGAATTAATTGGGTTGGACTCAAGGAGTATGCTTCCGCTTTGCAGGGAATTGGGGTAGAGGGCTATCACAGAGGGGCAGGATGGGATGAAGCAGCCATTCATGCCCAGCAGCCCAGGCCACCTCACTGCCCTCCCTTCCCACTTCCTGACAGTATCCATCCCTCCATCCCCCCACCACCCTGTTCACTTCTGGACCCTGGCCTCCTGACCTGGGAACCCTGGTGGGGTCAGAGGGCAGGTGGCAGTTTCTGGTTTGACTTTTGCTTTTTGGGGCTTCTTTTGGTCTTTTAAGTTTAAAAGGCTGGAGTGAGACTTTCATCTGTTCAGCTGAAAAAAAAAAAAAACCCATAATAGTGACCCCCATCTGTTGTGTGCCTCTCAAGGCACAAAGCGGCATTCAGACTTGGACAGAGCTGTTCAGGAAGTAATTGTCAGGGCCTGACATTGAACCTGGGCTGTCTGTTCCCAGGCCCAGCCCTAAAACCTTCTGCCACCTGCCAGCAAGAATACCAGGTGACTCCTACCGGATGTGCTCATTTCTGAGCCGCAGCCATGCCTGGTATAACACACACGCACATAGGCACACGCTCATTGCCTAGATGGGGACTCCTGGCCCTCGAAGAGGAGGAATAATCACACCGGAAATGCGCTGTGGCCAGAGCTCTTCGCGGTTCCTGTTGATTTGCTGTGCACACGCGTCCCCAGGCGAGACCCCAGATGACAGCAGGAAGTCAGGGGCGTATGTTTGTGCATGTGACTTGGATGAGCCACCTGGCGCTTCCCTTTGGGTCGGGGTGAGCGGTTGCGGGATTGGGGTGGCCCCGGCCCCCTGCCTGCCACCTGGTGCAGCATCAGGGGAGATGTACTCTCCAGGTTGCAGTCCCCCTCGGGTCTCTGTGACACCCACTTTGGAGCAGGCCTCAGTTTTGCCCCGGCCACCGTGGGGATTTCCAGAGTGAGCTCACGCCTCTGCTCCCAGTTTCCCATCCGGCTGGGCCAGGCCGGGGGAGGAGTGGCGGGGACGTCAGTGCCGGCTGACCTAGTGCGTGGGGACCCCGGCAGGGAGGCTGCCATGCAAGGGCAGCTCTCAGGACTGGCATAAAGGAAACAGTTTCTTCTCAACTTCAGGGCAGTATAGACAGCCACTGTGTCC
This sequence comes from Neophocaena asiaeorientalis asiaeorientalis, assembly GCF_003031525.2. Taxonomy (NCBI): domain Eukaryota; kingdom Metazoa; phylum Chordata; class Mammalia; order Artiodactyla; family Phocoenidae; genus Neophocaena; species Neophocaena asiaeorientalis. The sequence goes on along the minus strand of NW_020174923.1, from coordinate 7,914,475 downwards.
ACATTCCCTCATGCAGTAAGTTTATCCAGGGACCCAGATGCAAGACTTGAGGTTTCAAAGCTACGGGAAGGCACATTCCAAGCCCCTCTAGGAAAGTGGTTGGAGCTAAGCGGGCAGGGCAGACGAGGTGGGCCATCAGGGACGCTGGTCTGGAGGGTGAGGGGCAGCAGTGGGAGGGGGTGATTCCCAGCTTGGGGAGCCAGGCCCAAAGGCTGGCAGGCACCTGGGCTATGAGAGTGTGGTCAGTAGGATGGGGGTCACTTAAGTAGTCCGTGCCTCAGTTTCCCCAGTGGGCTCACAGTAGTCTGCTTGGGAGGGTTGCTGTGAGGATTCCAGTGGTGATTCATGTAAAGCCTGGGCAGGTGCCCGGCTGCACTAAGAGTGCAGTGGGCGAGCTGTCACAGTAACAGGAACGTGTCTGTGTGCCCTGGCACAGACTCATGGTGATGCCAGAGGTCTTACCTCGTCTCTTGAGCTGTTGGGGGGATGAGGTGAGAACGTACTTCAGAACGGCAGCACCACTGTTATCCTGCAGAAGTGGCTGTGTCTGGGGGGGAGGGGCCCCCAGCACCACGGAGGCCATGGGAACAGTGGTGGGTTTCCATCTGGGAGTGGGGGATCAGGCTGTGAACTGCTGGCCCCCGCCCTCCAGCATGTGCATCGTGACGGTGGGGGTGGTGGTCGTGGAGGCCGTGTCCTTCAGCCCTTGCTCCCTCTGACCGGGCTTCTTGGAGGTGGGAGCAGGGTAAGCTTGGTTTTCTCTGCCTCCCACGTGTGGCCCCGGAGCTTGTGACGAGAGGGTCCTCAGGTGGTCCTGCCCGGCTGCCAGCAAGAAGCACCTTTTCCCTCTCCTGGTGGCTCTCCCCAGGTCATGCCTCTAGTGTGGGCCCCAAAGGCCTGGAAGAGAAGATGGGAGAGCTGCCGAGGGACCGGGCAGAGGCAGGACTTGGAGCTGCAGTCTGGCCTGAGCCCTGGCTGTTTAGCTCATGGCTTTATCAGCCAATGACAATCGTGAGATAAGGACAAGGGTGAGAGGATGTTTGTGAAAGTCCTTAGATAAGCTGGGAAGCGGCATCAAGCCTTAGGTGATGTCATTTCTGCTTGGCGGGCTGGGAGGGACTCATGAGTCAAAGGCCTGTGCACCTAAAACTCGTCCACAGCACCTGAGTCACCCCCCACTGCCCGTTCTTTTGCCACTTTGCTTGACCAGTTCCGAGGTGGCAGGAGGCCACAGCCCCACCACGTGACTATGTAACCTTGGACAGGGGACTTCACCGCTTTGAGCCTCAGTCTCCCCACCTGTCAAACAGAGATCTGTCATCTCTGGAACTGTCGGCTCAGATGTGGAAACACGTGAGCGATGGTGGCAGAGGTCACTGGGAATAATAGAAGCTACCAGTTCCCAGCCACCAGTTGTGTCCCAGGCACTGTTCACTCATGATCTCGTGTCATCCCTGGGGATGGGGGCTGCATCGTATCATTTTGCCCCAGGAAACTGACGCTCGGAAGTGATAACTTGCCCAGTCTCCCAGCGGGTAGGTGGCCGAGCCAGGGTTTGAGCCCTGTCTCCAGCTCGCCAGCCCTCATTTCTCAACAAGAGAACCCATACAGCTCCAAAGCAAGATGGGGGGATGGGGTTGGTGACATGTGTGGAGAGCTCCCGTGGTCTGAGTGGCCTGGATGGCCCACGTCCATGTGCCCCGAAGCCCTTGCAGCAGCCTTTGGGGCTGGGGCCAGCCTCTTCCAGGGAAGGAGCAAAGCCCCAGGGCAGGATTCTGGGAAGTCTGGTTTATTAGCTCCTTAATGACTGTTTACAAGCTGAAAAGTGTTTGCCTGGCATGTTCCCTCCCTGCTGATGGCCGACCTGGGCCTCCAGAAGTGAGGGGCACCCAGCGCCCTGTCCTGAGTGTGTTGAGGTGAGGAACTCAGGGCAGCCCAGGGCCTGACTTCCGGCTGAGTGACGTTGGGTAAGGTGCTTACCTCTCTGTGAGATGTGGTCAGACTTTGTCCCGCAGCTGCCTGTGCTCCCAGGGTGACCCCTAGCTAGTGGTGACAAAGCCACCTAGATTTCAGACCCTTGGGACGCTCCTTAGCATCTTATGCATAGACATACTGAGGGCTCAGAGACGCCAAGTGGCTTGCCCAGGATCACACAGTGGTTAGGGCTGGGACTCTGACCCTGTGCCTTCCCCAGCTGGACAGTGTTTTCATTGTCTGGAGCCAGGCCACGAGGAGTGGGTGGAAGCTGGGTGGACTCCACCCTTGCAAGCACGGGACAGAGGCCTGCTCTGTGTGCCGAGGTTAGTTGTGTCTGGAAACAGCCTGGTCGCACCTCGGGGTGTGGGAGCCCCAGCAGGAGTGAGGTGAGCCTCTCCTGCTCCCCCACCCATGCTGCACCCCCTTCTCCCCCACCACTGAGCATGTGCTAAGCCTCTGCCTGTTCCAAGGTCCAGTGGAAACCCAACTCCCACTGCTTCAAGATCCCAAGAGAGGCAAATCCTCACGAGTGTTTGGAGCAAAGCCTGGTTCACATCACACCTGGGACAGCATGGTGCCCAGAGGTGCTGATCCCTCTCCAGGATCCCTCCTGTGCCCTGGTGTCTAGCCTGGAAGGACCAGAACCTTCTGCACCCCTAGGGGCCACTTCTGACTCCTCTCCTTCACAGCAATGCTCAGGGAACAGCAGGATTGGGACAGAATAGGCCACCTTCCCAAAGGCTGCTGGGTAGAGCATCCTAGTACCCGGCCACTCTGCTCCCTTCCCGCTGTTGTCCTTAAGCTGCCATCGGCCCCCAGGCTCTGGAAGCCGCTACTGCCTGGGGTCTGGAAGGTCTCTGCTCAACTGCTCTCCCCCGATCTGCTTCCATCAGCAGCTTCTGGAGTCCAGAGATTCCCAGAGGGGCCTCTGAGAGGGCACCACGGTGGGCAGGGCCCAGCATTGTGGTCAGTTGGGGAGGTCTGGTGCCGCTTCCACTTCCATTAATGCCTGTCCCTGTATGTTGCCAGTAGCTGCCACACCTTAGGCCGTGGGGACGTGGGGCTCAGGCACTCCCAGCTGGCTTTCTGGAATTGGGGTCCCCACAGAATATGGGGGTATTCACATCTCTGCCAGCCCTGCTGGCGTGTGGTCCTGAGAAAGCCTCCGGGTGGAACAGAGTGGGGTTGTGAACATGGCAACCCGTCCTCCTCGCACGCACACACTCTTGGCGGACACTGGGTTCCAGGCTGCCACCAAGAGCGTGTACCCAGTTCCCGCTTCCCGTGTCTGGGGTCAGCCGTGACGCCCAAGCCACTCTAACTGAGTCACGGGGAGCCCAGAGCCTGGGGTCTGATGGGGAAGGTCACCAGGTCCCTGAACCTGTCCCCAGGTTCTTTATCTTCTAGAGTTTGAGCAAAGCCGTTAAAGGTGGGGGAGAAATCGGGGCCTCCCCAGGCCAGGGCCCTCTGTGAGTGGGGCCTCTCCCTGTGGCTGGAGCACAAACCCACAGGTGGTTTCGTTTTTCCTCTCCATTGGGGGCAGCTGGGCTGAAGGGTGAGCGTGCGCTGGGGCAGCCTGTGAAGTGTGCCGACTGGCACCTCTAGGGAAGTGGCTGCTTGCCCGGAGGGAGGGCGGCCACAGGGACGGCACCCGCTGGGTTCTCCCCGCCTTCTCTAGCTCTGATGATTGGGTCTTGCACACTTTGCTTCCCTCCCTCTTGGTCTGTCCATTTTTTGTCTTCCTAATCCTGCGTGACCCCCAGCTGGGTGCCTTTGCTCCCTCCTGCCCGGCGCTCCTGTCCCCACCAGCTCTCGCCAGGGCAGGGAGGCGTCCTTGGTGAGTCACTGGCCGTGCGGGCCAGAGGGTAGGGAGCCTGGGCGAGGTTGCAGTCTTTACATAAGCTGCTCCTGCCGGGCCTCGTGGCAGCCGGAGCAGCTCCGAGATCAGCAGAACCAGGGGTTTCGCTGGGGATTGCACCCTGGGCGAGGGCCAGCTTCCTCCTTGCTGCTTTCTAAAAATGACCCAGTTCCCAGAACGGCTGTGGGGAGGGAAACATCGGGTTTCGGTTTCTGTGACAGGGAAGCCAGGGAGAGAGGCCACTTCCTTGCCCCCTGCCCTCACCCCGACATCCTGTGATTCAGCGGGGGACAGGCAGGTCCCAGCAGCCCTGGCCGCCTCCCTTCCCTGCAGACTGCCTGCCCACCGCCAGCTGGGAGGAACCTCTGGGCCAGGTGGTGGTTTCTTCCCTTCCTCTGTTCAGGGGGCCTGAGGCCCTCCCCGTGGGGGTCCCGTAAACTTCCTGACCATGTCTCGTGGTTCAGAAAGCCTGTTTCCCCTCTGGAGGGGCTGCTCGCCCCTCCTCCAAGGACCCCTCCCTTCTCTCTGTCCCCATTTCTGACCACACGCAGGCTGAGTCCTCGTGTCAGTCGCCTACTTCCGGCTCATGAGGTCCTCACAGCCGGGGGTGTGGAGAATCCATCCACCGTTAGCAAGACCAGGGGAGCTTTCAGAAACCTGCTAGTGTGTCGGTGGCCGGCAGGTGGAGAGGGAAGGCGGGCACCAGAGCCAGACTCCTCAGGACCGCGGAAGCACACGTGGGGGCAGGTGGGGAGGGGACGGTGGGCCCATGCAGCCTGGGGAGGGGGCACCCTGCCAGCATGTGCCCTGGTAGTGCTCTGGCAGGGGACCTGCGGGGGAGGCCCGGCTCACCCTGGCTGTGGCTGCCGGGACCGGGCTCAGCTGGCCGTGCCCAGCTCCACCCTCTGTGGGGAAACCGGCTTCCCTGGCCGCACCAGCTTGTAGTTTCTGAGTCTGTGTTTCTGCCATATGTACCAGCTCCTGGCTGCTGCTAAAGGGGTTATGCTACTGGGTGTGGGCACAGTGGTGGTTCAGACCCTGGGTTGGTCCACCCGTGGGTGCCCCCGGGTGATGTGAACTCTCTAGTGCACTGCTTCTTTGGATATGCACCCCTGCTCCCCCATGCTGGACCCCCTCTCTCTACCCAGGGCCCTTTGGGGCTCTCCTAGGTATCCTGGGCTGAAGGCTTTTTTCTGGGGAAGGCCCCACCGAAGCCAAAATTGTTGCGGGCAAGTGACAGTGGCCAGCCGGGTGGGCCAGGCCCTCAAACCCCGCCCCCCCGCCCACGGTCTGGGCGCCTTCGCAAGCCTGGGGGTCTCAGAGAGCAGCGGATGTGACTGGGCCAGGAGGAAGCCTGGTCCCAGGCTGTCACAGCTTCCTCTGCAGTGAGGAAGCACTTTGAGGGCACGGGAGGTAAGGGCTGGGCGGGGCGGTGCTGCCAGTGTTCCAGCACTTTTTCTGTCTGGTCTCTGCCGTCTGGGCTGCCCCACGCCCTGGACTTGGGTTACGCAGGTGCCCAGAGTGGGTCTGACGACCCCTGCATCTGCCCCGAGCACTTGCCGCCCCCTCCCCCTCCCTCCCTGAGCCCCGAGGCAGGGGCTGGGCTTCTGGTGCACCTGCCTACCATCTCTGCACAAGTTGGGGGCACGCGGCCTCAGGAGCAGGCCCTCCCATCTGTGGTGGAGAGCGACTAGGGCAAAGTGGTGTGTTTTTGTGCATTTGTTTTTTGGCCGCGCCCTGCAGTATGCGGGATCTCAGTTCCCCAAACAGGGATAGAACTCGTGCCCCCTGCGATGGAAGCGCGGAGGCTTAACCACTGGACCACCAGGGAAGTCCCCAAAGTGGTGTTTTTATGCCAAATGTGTGGGCCTCATGTGTGTCAAAGCTGAGCCATCACCTTGTCCAATCCCTTCGCTTAACAGAGAAGGAAACTGAGGCTGTGCCGGTCACGCTGCTTACAGGCCAGGGCTCTCAGCACTGCCCTATGAAGATAGTTAAGTGGCTCCCCGGGAAGATGTGCCCCAGCCCTGCCTCTGCTCTCCAGCGCCGCGCCACTTCTCTTTGGGATCCCTAGGATTTCCCTGGGGTTGGTCCGGTCTCACCAGTCCTTCGGCCTTGGATTGAGTCTGCCCTTCTTCCTGTCAGAAGATTCGGACAGATGCCAGCAGCACGGCAAGTCCTGGGCTACGGGTCCCAGCCAGGGGTGGTATGGCTTTGGGATGGGAGGGCTAGTTGGGGAATCTGGGCTGTGCTGGAGAAGCGGGGAAACAGGAGGTCCTCTGGGGACTCATCCTGGGACAGCATCCTCCATCCTTGGCCGGGCAGTGGTCACAGAGCAGGGGTGGGGCAAGCAGCACTCGGTAGGGCCTTCCAGAATGAGCCACTTCCTGGGCTGGCTGCAGGATTCTGAAAGAGTTTCTGTTCAGGGTCAGTGTGGACTGACCATCTGCAGCCGTGCATGCGCCCACCCTCTCCCCCGCCTTCCATCCAGTTAGCCATTAACAGGGCTAACTGGGTTGTGGACCCTGTGTTGCCCAGGGGTGGGTGGGAGATACCTACATGTAGGCAAATCTCTGTAGGATGCTATGAGAAAGTGGTTGATTTGGGCTGGTGGTAATGCGACAGGCTCCCTGGAGGAGATGACACTTTACCCTCCTTAAAGCAGCTGGTAGGTGTTGGCCAGGCAGATGGGGTGGAGCCTGGTGGGCCAGGTGCAGGGCCTCAGATGAGAGGAAGCAGGAGCTTGGGGAGCTGTGGGGGATGTGGTGTGTCCAGTGGTGTGTGGGGCAGGTTTTGAAGGGCACTGGTGTTGACTGTGGGGAGATGTAATCAGCTGTGAGCTCCAGAAGGATCCTACCTGCTTGGTGACCTTACCCAAGCTCAAACCTGGCAGCCCCACGCTTACCACCAGCCTTCCTCCACTGCATCCCTCCCTCCTTGGTGCCAGTTTCCAAGGGCAGTGCCCACCTGGTGCCTTCTCGCTGTACCCTGGTCCCAGAGGAGGCCAAACTGGAGAGCTTGCTGTGCAGGCGTCCCAGGTGAGGCTGTTGTCTTGGAGCTGTCCCCAGAGTGGTGCAGAGTGGCATCCGAGGCGCCAGCCAGGCCAGCACCACGTCCCGTCTGTGATCTCCGAGTGGCCTCATCATCCACGGCCTGTCTGCCCTGGGATGAAGGGTCAGGACTCCCTGCGCTAAGGGTAGAAGGGTGATGTCCAGGTCTTGCTCAGGCCTTAAGCAGGGAGCGTCCTGGGCCTCCAGCTCTGCCTCAGATCCCTCTCTGGCACCCCCTCCGCACCCAGAGTTCCTCTCACTCACCTTTAGTTGGACGACTTCAGCAACCAAGTGAAAGACCCCACTCTAATACGTAAAGCCAGAGGGGTGCTGCCCCATGGAATCAGAGGGGAGCCCAGACCCTCCCCCGGCCTCCAGTTCACCCCATGGCAGCCCCTTGGGCACCTCTGGGTAACCCCAGCCCTCTGAGGAACACAGTTTGCAAAGTGCTGAGATGCTCAACCAAGTTTCCCTCCAGGCTGGACTCTCTACTCTGTCTACCTGATAGGAGGCTGTCCAGCCCGAAGTGTACCCCAGCTTTAAGGAGAGGGGGGGCACCTGTTTCCTGAGGAGACTTCAGGCCCTATAGCCAGAGCAGTTTGAGTCCCAGCTGCTCCCCTTCCTGGCTGTGTGAGCTTGGGCAAGTTACTCAACCCCTCTGAGCTTCCATTCTTCCATTCTGTTTTTGTTTTTGTTTTTACCGTACGCGGGCCTCTCACTGTCATGGCCTCTCCAGTTGCGGAGCACAGGCTCCGGACGCGCAGGCTCAGCGGCCATGGCTCACGGGCCCAGCCGCTCTGCGGCACGTGGGATCTTCCCGGACCGGGGCACGAACCCGTGTCCCCCTGCATCAGCAGGCAGACTCTCAACCAGTGCGCCACCAGGGAAGCCCTGAGCTTCCATTCTTATCCACAAAATGAAAGTGATGATAATGTCTATCTCGAAGGGTGTTTTGAGGACAAAGCAGGATAATGCATGCGAAGGGCCGAGCAAGGCCTGGCCCACCTGGGGCCCTGACCCTGTCCTGCCCCCGACGGCCCTCGGCGTTCTACCAGGCCGGGGCTGCCGAGTGCTCTGCTACATGGCAGTGTCCCCTATGCGGGACTTCTCAAAAACAAAGGCTTACCCTGGAGTTGTTCACTTTTTTTGCACCAAGCTGCATATGTGACATCTTAGCTCCCCGACTAGGGCTAGAACCCGTGCCCCCTGCCGTGGAAGCACAGTCTCTTAACCCCTGGACCACGAGGGAAGTCCACAAGTTGTTCGCTTTTTAATCCTTACTTTTATGTTGTGTGGATTTTACCTTAAAAAAATTATTAATTTAAAGAACCAAAACAACAGCAAAACATTTCCGAATCATTTGAACACTGCCTTGAATATTTGGCTTACTTTAATTGAAAACAGCTCTTAATCAGAAGATAGCCAATAATGCCTGCGTTTTTAAAAGTTAAATGTTTCTAGTAAAGTTCTGTAGAAACAGGAAAAGAAAGTAGGGACCATCTTGATTATGGTTCCCAGCCCAGAGCCCAGGTCTTTAGGTGGTTTTATTAGGTAAATGCCCAGAGGCTGCTGGCCTCCAGGCACTCTGAAGCATCCAGCTCATCACCACAAGGGCCTTTACTCCAGGGGGAGGAGGAGGAGAATATATCTCTTGATCCCTCACCTATGAAGCTGGTGGAATTATCCCCATTTTATAGATGAGGAGACTGAGGTCAGTAAGATTAAAAGGTGCAGTAGTCCTGACATGCACCCTTGAGCCTGCCCTCCCTTCCTTATGGGCTGTGAGCACCAAGGGAGCTGCCCTGCTTGACCTGGAGCCATCCGTCCATCTTTCCTTCTGTCTCTGCATCCATCCACCTCTCTGCAGAGCTGAGGCTTCACCCCAGAGCATCTGTGCGGAGTGAGGAAAGGACTAGAACATGCTCTAAAGTCCTCTGCAGCAAGACCCAGGAAGGTGTGAGCTCAGCACAAACCCTGAAGGTAGGAAGCTGGGTAGCCGAGTCGGCTGGACCCCAGGTACCAGCTGTTTCGCTTGCTCACTCATCTGATTTTCAACAAATACGTACTAATGCTGCATGGGGGCCAGCACTCTTCTGGCGGTGGAGATGCAGCTGCGAATGAGTCAGAAAGAGGGCAGCGAGGGAGGTGAGCAGGGTGAAGTGATGGAGAGGCACATGGGGTAGAGGGGGAGCTGCCTCAGGCAGCCAGGGAGGGCTGCTTGGAGGAGGTGGCGCTCGAGCTGGGACCAGAATGATGGGAAGGAGCTACCTGCTCTGCTGTGTGATCATCTTATCTGGGGAGGAAGGGACCAGCAGGGGCAGAGGCCCAACGTTTCTGGAGCACCTGCTGGAGACTTTTTTTTAACCAGCTTTACTGAGATATAGTTCACATTTAATTTATGTAATTCACATAAAACTCATCCATTTAAAGTGTACAGTTGAATGGTTTTTAGTATATTCACAGGTGTATGTAACCATCACCACTGTCAACTGTAGAACATTTTCATCATCTCAGAGTGAAACCCACGCCCCTTAGCTGTCATCCTCCAGCCCCCTCCCCCAGCCCTAAGCCACGACTCATCCTTCTGTGTGTATAGATTTGCCTCTTCTGGACTGGTATTTGGACCCCTGGAGTAAGTGGTCTCTTTGTGTCTGGCTTCTTTCACCTAGCACAACATCCCCCAGGTTCATCCATATTGTAGCCTGTCTCAGCGTAGCATTCCTGTTCGTGGCTGAGTAATAGTCCACTGTGTGGATTTAGCACATTTCTTTTTATCCACTTGTATGTTTTTTTTCCACCGATTATAGTACACTTTAAAAAAACTCTTTATATTATAGTTGATTTACAATGTGTTAGTTTCAGGTGTACAGCAAAATGATTCAGTTATACGTGTACATTTATCTCTTCTTTTTAAGATTCTTTTCCTATATAGGTTATTACAGAATACTGAATAGAGTTCCCTGTGCTATACAGGAGGTCCTTGTTGATTATTTTATGTGTAGTGGTGTGTGTATGTTAATCCCAACCTCCTAATTTATCCCTCCCCCCATCCATTTGTATGTCGGTGAGCATTTGGGTTGTTTATACCTTTGGGCCGCAATGAACAGGCCTCTGTGAACGTTCCTGAACAAGTTTCTGTGGCCATGCTGCCTGAGTGTGTGTCATGCGTGCAGTCGTTTGATGCCCAGGACACCTCTCCGGCGGAGCGGGTTATTCCTCCCTCGTAAGGTGAGGACTTGGGTGACCCGTGGTCAAGTGCAGGTCAAACCCTGGCCACCCGGCTCCAGTCTGTGCTTTTGACCACAAGCCCTCAGCACCTCCTCACAGAGGCTTGGCAGGTGCGGGGCGGTGAGGGGCCCAGGGTGGCCTGATGGGGTGGGGAAGGAGCAAGGAGGAGACAAAGCCACAAAGGGTCCAGAGGCCCCAGTGAGAAGTTTGGACTTTGCTTTAAGTGAGAGCTGGAGATCCTGGCCTAGCGTTGAGCGGGGAGTGACGTGGTATGATTTGCACGTTTCAAAGGTGGATTCTGCCACCGTGTGGAAAATGGTCCCGGGGTGGGAGCTCGGGGGGCAGCAGGTAGAGGAGTCTGGAGGCTGTGGTCCTTCAGATGAGAGGCAACGGTGGCTCTTCTAGGAGCTGGACAGAGAGTGGGGAGCGGACAGACTGGGAACAGAGGTGGCTGCTGCCTTGCCCGGCCGTCCCACACCTCGGCGCCCGTCCCATGGCTGGAGGGCTCCTGTGTGACTCTCCCCTGAGTTGGCAGATGGATGTGAGGTCCCTGGCCTTGTGCGAGGGGAGAAGAAATCAAACCTGCCCCAGCAGCCTTGGGACGTGGGGAGAGGAAATAGTGAAGGGTTTTAGCAAGAAAAAGGTCACGGGCAGTGTGAGAGATGAAATGGAGAGAATAGATGAGGCGGAGGTGTTAGTTCTGGTGGGTCAAAGTGGGTGTGGGATGGCTATGGAAAAGCCCCGGGTGGAGGTAAACTGCTACTTCCTCCTGGCTGGGCCATTTGGCAAGATCCATTGAAATTCAAGATGCAATTACTCTTCAATCCAGCAACTCCACTTCTAGAAGTTCGTCTTGCGATAATACTGGGACAAGTACACACGGTATAGGCAAGGGTGTTCGTTAACACTGGACATGAACCTAAACAACCATCAGTCTGGAATTAAGTAAATCTTGGTACATTCCACTCAGTGAAACCTTCCCAGTCATCAAGAAAGATCAGGTCAAGCTATCTGTCTGCATTGACAGGGAAGGATGTCCATGCTATAGAAGAAAAGGTATGAGTGCATGTAAAATGTTAAGTACACGTGTCCTTTTCCAAGTGCAGCGAGGCACCTGGAGAGGGGTGCACACCGAGCTCTTTCCTGGAACGTGGGGTGACAGGCAGGCCAGGAGTTCACTTTTCTGCTTTACAGTCTTCTGAGTCTTTTTTTTTTTGGCAAGGTTCATATATCATCTTTATCCTTAAGATCTAATATTCTTCCTTTGTGAAGAGAAAAAAGTACCAGACAGGTGGTAGTTTCACTTTCCTTTGAAAGAGGAACCTGCCAACCCTGGGGGACAGGGACCAGTATGGTGGCTTTCTCATCTACCTGGAAATCAGGCTGAGCTGCTCCTTCCTTGCTCAAAGCCCAGGGATCTCTCCTCTGAGAACCACCTCCTCCCTGCACAGCTGTGGGCCCCTTGTCTGTGGGCTGCCTGGAGCCTTTCCCCTTGTCCTCCCCCAAGCCCTGCCCCCAGGACGAAGGCAGGGCTCTTTGGCCAAGGAGGCTGCCTCCGGCCCCCTGGCCTGCTCTGGCCAGGCTGATGCGGTGGCCAAGATCACGGCAGCTCTGCATCCCTGGCCCTCAATGTTCCTTTCTGGGTGAGGTCCTTGCCTGAAGCAGAGAGACTGGAAATGGAACGAGGTGGTGAGCTGGGGACCTCCCAGACCCCTGCTGCCCTGGAATGCAAATGAAGGATGAAAATACACCTTCTCACCCTACCCCACGCAGCCCAGAGTCAGTCTCTGCTTCATGGTTTAGTGTGCAGAGTTAGGTTTTTGTTCTGTTTTGTTTTTTCATTTATATACTTTTATTTGGGAATGTTTAAATCAATACAGAGAAACTAAGTTTCAGAGACACTGAATACATTAGTTTGGATATCATTACTTTATTGTAAAAGAAACACGGAAATTATTTACATGATGAAAGATTTCAGAACTTCAGTGGCAGCTTCACGTGATGGCATTTCAATAGTGACTTATTTTAGTCGACGTATTTTCCAAGAATGTCACCATCTCTAAATAAGAAATCATCCTTGCCATCTAGAACTACTTTGGTGCCTCCATATTCTGGGAGAAGAACTTTATCTCCAACTTTCCCACTAACTGGTTGAATCTCTCCACCCTTTCCTTTAGAGCCTGATCCAACAGCTACTACCGTTGCTTGCAATACTTTTCCTTGTGATTTTTCTGGAAGCATAATGCCTCCTTTGGTTACAATTTCGGCTGCACTTCTTTCAACCTTCGCCTCCCTTCCCGGAAATCCAGAGTTAGGTTTGAACCAACTTTCTACAGGTTGTTCTCAGTCTGGGCTGCCGGCCCAGGTACCACCCTGACACCCTGGACTGTCCCCGTGTCCCCTCCTGTCCTGCCGCCTCTTGACACACCTGTGCCCCCTCCCTGTTTCCATTCCAGCTGCCCCACCCCCCCGCCCACCATGGCCTCCGCTGACAAGAATGGCGAGAGCATCTCCTCGGTGTCCAGTAGCCGCCTGCAGAGCCGGAAGCCACCCAACCTATCCATCACCATCCCTCCGCCCGGGACCCCGGACCCCAGTGAGCAGGCCAGCATGCTGCCCCAGGTAAGGGAGCAGCTGGGCGCTCGGCGCCCTGCCACCGGCCACCGCTGTGCTCCCATGACACCTTTCGGGCAGTTTCACTTCCCGGAGGAGGGCCTTCTGGAGCCACAGCTGCCCTGTGTCCCGGCTGTAGGCTGTACCCCATCCTTCCTGGCCCCACACTTCACAGGGGGTGGGCCCTGAGCTCAGTCTCTGTCTCATGGTGGGCCAGGGAAAATAAGAAACACTTGCCGGTTCCGCCTGGGAATTGGCTGTTTCCGTTCCCTTGCCCGAGCCCTGGCCCTTCTGCGGGCGGTGGGCTGCCTGTGACTTGGGGGAAGGGGCACGGCGCGCCTGCAGCACCAGCAGCTGGATCCCAGCACCCGGCTCCTGCGGGGGGACGGGGGGGAATCAACGTTGCCAGCAGTCCAGACCAGCGTTCCATAAAGAGCTCATTGAGAGCTAGCTGCAAAGAGCATGGGCTAAAAAAAGCTTCCCTGGTGGCAGAGTGGTTGAGAGTCCGCCTGCCGATGCAGGGGACACGGGTTCGTGCCCAGGTCCGGGAAGATCCCACATGCTGCAGAGCGGGTGGGCCCGTGAGCCGTGGCCGCTGAGCCTGCCCGTCCGGAGCCCGTGTTCCGCAACGGGAGAGGCCACAACAGTGAGAGGCCCGTGTACCGCAAAAAAAAAAAAAAAAAGCAGCGTGGGCTCCCCGCGCAGCCTGGGGCACCGGGGAGGCTGTTTCATGCCGTCCACTCATGCCAAGGGCTCTTTCAAACATGTAAAGCCAGGCGAGGCCAAGGCTTAGCCATGGCTAAGGCCTAAGGCAGGAGCGCTGGATAGGGAGCTAGGGAAGCGTGTGCTGGGATCGCCAAAGACACTAGAAAATGACGATTTGACCCTCGGAATGAAAGCAGCTTGGGGTAGACTCGGGTCGAGGTTTGTTCTGTCTGGGTCTTCACATTGGGAGCCAGAGCAGAGCCAGCCTGGGATCTGGGCTGCAGGCAGTCACAGCCCACGCTCCTGCCCGCTGTTCACAGAGACCCAGGAACCCAGCCTTCCTGAAGAGCGTCAGCCTCCAGGAGCCGAGGGCACGATGGCAGGAGGGTGGCTCGGAGAAGCGCCCCGGCTTCCGCCGACAGGCCTCCCTGTCCCAGAACATCCGCAGGTGAGCACGCCCGCCGCGTCTCCACCTCCTCCCCACCCACCCTGGGCCAGTCAACTCTTGGGACCTGGGCCCTGGGCCCTTCCCGGGAGGCACGGGCAGGCAGCCCATGGTCCAGGCGGGGAAACTGAGGCCCAAGCTGCTCTGTGCCTGGTAGGAAGCCACAGTGAGGAGGCTGAGGGGAGTCAGGGATCTGGGGGTGGACCACTGCCCTTCAGAGCAGCTCCCGGGGCCTTCCCAGCTCAGCCCTCAGGCTCTTGACTTGAATCCCCCTCTGCCCATCTGGTTCCTGGGCACCGAACCAGGGGTCAAGGGGAAGCTGATCTGCCCCTCCCACTGCGTACACACACACACGTGCCCCGTCACCTCCCACTGCACACACACACGTGCCCTGTCACCTCCCTTGTACACACACTCGTGCCCGTCACCTCCCACTGCACACACACACGTGCCCTGTCACCTCCCTTGTACACACACTCGTGCCCTGTCACCTCCCTTGCACACACACTCGTGCCCGTCACCTCCCACTGCACACACACACGTGCCCCGTCACCTCCCTTGCACACACACTTGTGCCCGTCACCTCCCCTGCACACACGCACGTGCCCCGTCACGTCCCACTGCACACACACACGTGCCCTGTCACCTCCCTTGTACACACACTCGTGCCCGTCACCTCCCACTGCACACACTCGTGCCCTGTCACCTCCCACTGCACACACACTCATGCCCTGTCACCTCCCCTGCACACACACTCGTGCCCGTCACCTCCCCCGTACACACACACTCGTGCCCTGTCACCTCCCTTGCACACACACTTGTGCCCGTCACCTCCCACTGCACACACACACGTGCCCCGTCACCTCCCTTGCACACACACTTGTGCCCGTCACCTCCCACTGCACACACACACGTGCCCTGTCACCTCCCTTGTACACACACTCGTGCCCTGTCACCTCCCTTGCACACACACTCGTGCCCGTCACCTCCCACTGCACACACACACGTGCCCCGTCACCTCCCACTGCACACACACACGTGCCCTGTCACCTCCCTTGTACACACACTCGTGCCCTGTCACCTCCCTTGTACACACACACGTGCCCCGTCACCTCCCACTGCACACACACTCGTGCCCGTCACCTCCCCTGCACACACACACGTGCCCTGTCACTTCCCCTGCACACACACGTGCCCGTCACCTCCCTTGTCTCCTTTCTGCGCACATGGCCTTTCTCTCGTTGTGGTTGCTCCCGCAGGGGCACGGCCCAGTGGTTCGGGGTCAGCGACGACTGGGAGCTGAAGCACCAGCACTGGCAGCGCAGGAGCCTGCACCACTGCAGCGCCCGCTATGGCCGGCTCAAGGCCTCGTGCCAGCGGGACCTGGAGCTCCCCAGCCAAGAGGTGCCCTCCTTCCAGGGCACCGAGTCTCCAAGACCCTGCAAGATGCCCAAGGTGGGCTCCAGCGGGGGGTGCGGGGCGGCAGATGACTTGGCCCAGGGCCCAGTTGACTCTGCTCACCACCTTCCTCCCATCCAGATTGTGGATCCCCTGGCCCGAGGACGGGCGTTCCGCCACCCGGACGAGGTGGACCGGCCCCACGCCCCGCACCCACCCCTGACCCCTGGGGTCCTGTCCCTCACCTCCTTCACCAGCGTCCGCTCCGGCGGCTATTCCCACCTCCACCGCAAGAGGATCTCTGTGGCCCACATGAGCTTTCAAGCTGCCACGGCCTTCCTCAAGGTAAAGACACCTCTGCCCAGCCTGCTCCCTCTCTCTCCCCAGAGCATCTCATTCCCCAGGCATCTCTCTCCCCAGGCATCTCTCTCCCCAGAGCATCTCACTCCCCAGGCATCTCTCTCCTCAGAGCATCTCTCTCCCCAGAGCATCTCTCTCCCCAGGCATCTCTCTCCCCAGAGCATCTCTCTCCCCAGAGCATCTCACTCCCCAGGCATCTCTCTCCTCAGAGCATCTCTCTCCTCAGAGCATCTCTCTCCCCAGAGCATCTCTCTCCCCAGGCATCTCTCTCCCCAGAGCATCTCACTCCCCAGGCATCTCTCTCCCCAGAGCATCTCACTCCCCAGGCATCTCTCTCCCCAGAGCATCTCACTCCCCAGGCATCTCTCTCCCCAGAGCATCTCACTCCCCAGGCATCTCTCTCCTCAGAGCATCTCTCTCCCCAGAGCATCTCACTCCCCAGGCATCTCTCTCCCCAGAGCATCTCACTCCCCAGGCATTTCTCTCCCCAGAGCACCTCTGTCCCCAGGCATGTTCCTCTGTGCCAAGGGCAGTGGTTGCTCCGGGATCCCTGGGTGCCAGACCCACATCCTTCTAGTGGTCCCACTAGAAGTGGTCCACTTCTAGTTGTCCCTAGTGTGGACAGCTGGTTTCTGCACTGACACATAAGGTGGTAAGTAGGAAGTGAAATGTGCAGGCACCACTCACTGACCTGTGTTTACTGAACCCCCTTATGTGCTGGGCACAGGGGCTACAGAGTGAGTTGAGCCAGTGTCACTGCCCTAGAGGAGCCCTCAGCTCGGGTGAGGGCAGGTGTCACCATTCAGTGTGATAAGTGCTGGGGCCCACCCATAGGAGAGGCTGGTGTCAGGGAAGGCACTTGAGAAATATAAGGAAAGGTTTGCCAGGAAGGGAACAGCATTGTCAGCAGGGGGAACGGCCTATGCAAAGGCCTGGAGGTAGGAGGGAGTAGCAGGTGGTTTTAGTGAAGGGTGGTCACAAGAGGAATGGCAGGAGATGGGATCAAAAGGCCAGCAGGGGCCTAGTGTGCCGTGCCAAGAAGCCCGTGGGAATGAGGGTGCAGGATGAGTGGTGGGGTGTCAGGTGCTCAAGCCAGAGGGCCGGAGGTCACCAGGGTGAAGTTAAGAGCCAACCATGTAGAGGTGGCTGCAGTCAGGCTACGCAGGAGCCGGAGCCCGGTCCTGGCCTCTCTCACAGATGCACGTGCTCTGGGCAGGGTCCCACCTCCCCAGACAGATGGGCTTGACAGACTCCTTTGGTGTCAGGGGCAGGGGTACCTGACCTGGGCTTGACGCCCATGCTTCTGTCTGGCACAGGGGCGCTCGGTAATGGATGCCACAGGACAGAGGTGCCGGGTGGTCAAGCGCAGCTTTGCCTACCCCAGCTTCCTGGAGGAGGATGTGGTCGATGGAGCAGAGACATTCTACTCCTCATTTTTTAGTAAGGCAAGCATGGGGTGTGTGGGCCCTCGGGGTCGGGGGACCGGGGTGGATGGGAGCCAGGAGAGGTCACCCGGCCTCAGTCATGCTCTGCTGGGAGCCCCTGAGATGTCCAAAGGCCCGTCGGTGGGATGGGGGTGCGTCTTTCTGTCGGCAGGGCAAGGACCTGGGGTGAGAAGGGTGCCAGCCGGGAAAGTCCCCATCAGGGCCCACAAACACGTGCCTTCTACCTCCCTTCCAAAGAGCCTGTCCGGCTTTGTCCTGCCCTTTAATTGAGCTACTGGGGGCAGTGCTGGAGACGGTGACTCCTCACACCGTCTCCTTTTGTGTCCCGGCTCCACACCCACTCCAGGAAGAGATGAGCTCGGTGCCTGACGATGTGTTTGAGTCGCCCCCACTCTCTGCCAGCTACTTCCGGGGCATCCCACGCTCGGCCTCCCCGGCCTCCCCCGAAGAGATGCAGATCTCTCTGTGAGTTCTGGGCAATCCTCCAGGTGGAGGGAGGCGGCACCGTGGAGGAAGAGCCCAACAGCCCTGCCAGGGGGCTTCCCTAGACCACAGGTCCCTCCTGACCCCCCTCATGGGATGTGGGAGAGGGGAGGACACCAGGCTGAGACCACCGTCCTCACCAGGAAGGAGTCTGACCGAGCCCCGGTGCCCGCGGCCAAACGTGGCAAGCGTATCGCATCCAAGGTGAAGCACTTTGCCTTCGACCGGAAGAAGCGGCACTACGGGCTGGGTGTTGTGGGCAACTGGCTGAACCGCAGCTACCGCCGCAGCATCAGTAGCACCGTGCAGCGCCAGCTGGAGAGCTTCGACAGCCACCGGTGAGCCCCGCCCACTCTGTGACAGTGCGGGGAGAGCCACTCCCAGGCGTAGGCCCAGGGGAGAAGGGCTGAGAGCCGTCCAGGAGGGCCTGGGAGCTTCCAGGTTCCCCTGGGGCCCCTCCCGAAGCTCCCCTTATTGTTCATCGAGCCTTTGGGTCAGGGGAGCAGGGACGGCCCCTAGGGTCACCCTACAAGCATGCACGTCACCTGGGAAGGGTTGTCGGGTGTTGCCGCCTCTTCTCCACCCTCCCCGCTTTCTGGGCCTGCCTCCTCTGCGGGGCTCCCAGACGGCAGCCCGGCAACAAGTGTTCACTGAGCACCACCACACAGGCCCTGGAACAGCGGAGCAGGGCGGGCAGGGTAGGTCAGAGGGGCAGTTAGAAGTTGTGACCGCGAGTGAAGGGACTGTGAAGAGGCCTGCACAGAGACCTTGGGGGAAGCCAGAGGATTGGGAAGAGGCCATTCTCAAAGAACGTACAATTAGCAGCAACCTGATAGACATTGGACCCTAAGTTAAAAAAAATTAAGTGATAGCAGGTATGGTGAGTGTCCTGGAGAAGGAGGACAGAGGGTGGGAGTGAACAACTGGTTGGGGGGAGCGTCATCAGGAGCAGCAGCAGTTAGCTGGGTGAAGAGAGACGGCAAGGGCATCCCAGGCAAAGGAAGCATCATGTGCAAAGGCCCTGGGGCTGCAGGGATTGGGGTTTGTTCCAGGAACTGCAGGAGAAGGAGAGGAAGGAGGCCAGGGAGGTGGGCAGATGTAACAAGGCCTTGCAACCAGTGGGGAAGGAGCCATGTTAGACTTTATCCCCAGGGCAGCGAGAAGCCATGGAAAGGATTTAAGCTGGGAGAGACGCAGAGAGGTGCATTTTAAGAGTTGCTGTGGAGAAGGATGAGTTGGAGGGGAGTAGTGGAGGATAGGGAGCAGGTGCGAGCTGTTGGCGGCTGGGGTTGAGGGTTGGGATGTGACTTTGGCTCCGCTGACCCGAGGCCTCTGCCCGCAGGCCCTACTTCACCTACTGGCTGACCTTCGTCCACGTCATCATCACACTGCTGGTGATTTGCACGTACGGCATCGCGCCTGTGGGCTTCGCCCAGCACGTCACCACCCAGCTGGTGAGTGGGGCTAGGGAAGGGGGGCTCCGCCCTGGGGATCCTAGCCTCCCCCAAGAGGCGCCAGCATCTTGGGCCACCCAGTCCCTTCCACGGCAACAACCTGGCCCAAGCAGGAGAGTGCTCTGGGTTCACCATTGCTTTGCTTCTCAGCCCCTTCCCCGGAGGCCCTTCCCTGGGACAGAGAAACCCCTGACCCCCCCATCCTTCCACCTCTGCACCAGGTACTCAGGAATAGAGGTGTGTACGAGAGCATGAAGTACATCCAGCAGGAGAACTTCTGGATTGGCCCCAGCTCGGTAAGGGGCCCAGGCAGGGACAGCATCTCAGCAGGGAGCCTCTGGCCTCTGCCACCCCCAGCTGGGCAGGAAGGGGGTTGGCTTGCTTGGAAGCCCCCCTCATCAGGGGCCCCTAGGGGGAGACTCTCAACGGAGCAGCCAGGTCTGGACCCGAGCTCACTCCCCACCGCCCTCCGCCCCCAGATTGACTTGATCCACCTGGGAGCCAAGTTCTCACCCTGCATCCGGAAGGACCAGCAGATCGAGCAGCTGGTGCTGCGGGAGCGAGACCTGGAGCGGGACTCGGGCTGCTGTGTCCAGAATGACCACTCAGGCTGCATCCAGACACTGCAGCAGGACTGCTCGGTGGGGGCAGAGGCCCTCCGACCCCTGCGAGCCCCACCCTGGTCCCCTGCACCATCTCCATTTGCCCCAGCCTGGGGGAGGGGCCCTTCAAGGGCGGTGTCTACGTTGCCTCTGTCCTTCCTCTGCCCTCCCTGGTATCACACACCCCTGCACGCAGCTCAGCACATGGAGGGCGCCAACCTCCCCAGCCCCAGAGCGGGGAAAGCTGGGTCTTGGGAGTGTCCGTGGGGGTGGGGGTCTGGGAGATGAGCCTGAGCCCTGGACGGCAGGGCAAGAGCCCCGGCCCTGGAGCGGCCCTTGCCCGCTCTGATGGTGGTGACCTTGTCCTAGCCATGACCAGCCTGCCTCCATCCTCCAGGAGACTTTGGCCACTTTTGTCAAGTGGCAGGATGATACGGGGCCCCCCATGGACAAGTCTGCGCTGGGCCAAAAGCGGACATCGGGGGCCGTGTGCAACCAGGACCCCAGGTACAGTCCCGGGAGACCCACAGCTGAGCTGAGGAGATGGGGCTGTGCCACCCATGGGGATGTTGGCCAGGGGGCGTGGCAGGCTGGGGATGCCGTCGCCCCTCATTTTGCCCCCTCCGACCTCTGCTTCCAGAACCTGCGAGGAGCCGGCCTCCAGTGGTGCCCACATCTGGCCCGATGACATCACCAAGTGGCCGGTGAGTGTCCAGGGGGGAGAGTGGTCCGGGAAGGGTGGGGAGGGCCTGCGTGCTGCTGCACAGCCCTAGCCGCTGTCCGTGCCCCTCCTGGCAGATCTGCACGGAGCAGGCCAGGAGTAACCGCTCGGGCTTCCCGCACATGGACTGCCAGATTCGGGGCCGCCCCTGCTGCATCGGCACCAAGGGCAGGTGAGCCGGCCTGGGCCCTGGGCCCGGAACCCCTGTGCTCCCCCTCTGTCACCCACCCCGCAGCTGGCGTCCTCCCTCCCCACTCGGGGGCCGTCCATGGTGTGGGCAGGTTCCTGCAGAGGGGCACCGCGTCCTGCCAGTGGTGCCTGCTGCTGCCGGGCACTGGGCGGGGGCGGGCAGGACTCAGGGCCCTGGTGTTCGCCTTGCCTCCCTGTCCCCCAGCTGTGAGGTCACCACTCGGGAATACTGTGAGTTCGTGCACGGCTACTTCCACGAAGAGGCCACGCTCTGCTCCCAGGTGAGGTGGGGTCTGGTGGGGCCCTGGGCGCGAGCAGCCAGGTGCAGCAGCCTGTATGCTCTCCTGCAGCAGGTATCTGGTCCTGCCCCCTACATCGGGGCCTCGGACCCAGCGGGATCCTAGGCGCTGACTGCCATGCTCTCACCCCCAGGTGCACTGCTTGGACAAGGTGTGTGGGCTGCTGCCCTTCCTCAATCCTGAGGTCCCAGATCAGTTCTACAGGCTCTGGCTGTCTCTGTTCCTCCACGCTGGGTAAGAGGTGCCTCGCTGCCCACCCCCCAGACCCCTGTGGTGCCCACCCACCTGGACTCCCGGAGGAGGGGCCCCTGGGCCAGGGCGCAGCCGGCACGACCTGCCAGACCCCGCTGCTCCCGAAGTCGCTGGCTGGCAGACGGGGCGGGGGGCTGATGCCCGGTGTGTCCCCGCCCAGCGTGGTGCACTGCCTCGTATCTGTGATCTTCCAAATGACCATCCTACGAGACCTGGAGAAGCTGGCCGGCTGGCACCGCATCGCCATCATCTTCGTTCTCAGCGGCATCACCGGCAACCTTGCCAGTGCCATCTTCCTCCCGTACCGCGCGGAGGTAGGGACTCAGGATGCGGCAGGGAGGGCTAGCTCTACTGCTTCCACGCCTCCCGCCTGGCTTGGCCTGAGGGACGCACAGCCCCTGCCACGTCAGGCTCAACAGCGGGTGGACAGCTAAGCTGGGGGCTTCCCGGCCAATTCCTTAGTCCATCCCGAGGCGCGAGGGAGCAGTGATGCCCCTGGGTCACGTGTAGAGGTCACCTCCAGGAAGACCTGGACCCCGTCCCTCACTCTGCCTCTTTGCTTCATTTCTCTCCGTGACCATGACCACCACCTGCAGCGCGTCCCGTAGCTGTGAGTTGGGCCATATGAAGTTGCCCTCGTGCAACCGTTCTTGACCCAAAGAAACGGCAGCGTTTTGATCAGTCAGCCTCACGCTGTGGGCTTGTTCAGTGTCTGTCCCTCCCCACGTGCGCTGCCTGGAGCAGTCTGTCTTGCTTATGGCACTGGGCGTGCATGTAGTAGGTGCTCAGTGTTGCAGAAGGGGTGGGTGGAACGAGCCCAGCTTTGTTCCAGCAGCTCCAGCTGCACCTCTCCTGCCCCCCGGCCGTCAGGCTCGGGGTCCCCACCCTGGGAGGGGCTCACGGAGAGGATGACCCAGGTCCTGGGGCTCCAGCCTGGCTGTGCCCAGGCCTCCCCACAGGCTCCCACGTGGCACCCGGAAGTGACCTGTCCCCTCCCCATCCACCCACCGCAGGTGGGCCCGGCAGGGTCGCAGTTCGGCCTCCTGGCCTGCCTCTTCGTGGAGCTCTTCCAGAGCTGGCAGCTGCTGGAGCGGCCCTGGAAGGCCTTCCTGAACCTGTCGGCCATCGTGCTCTTCCTGTTTATCTGTGGCCTCCTGCCCTGGATCGACAACATCGCCCACATCTTTGGCTTCCTCAGCGGCCTGCTGCTGGCCTTCGCCTTCCTGCCCTACATCACCTTCGGCACGAGCGACAAGTACCGCAAGCGCGCCCTCATCCTCGTGTCACTGCTGGTCTTCGCCGGCCTCTTCGCCTCGCTGGTCATCTGGCTCTACGTCTACCCCATCCACTGGCCCTGGATCGAGTACCTCACCTGCTTCCCCTTCACCAGCCACTTCTGCGAGAAGTACGAGCTGGACCAGGTGCTGCACTGACCACCTGCCTGGCGGGGCTGGCACGGCTGCTCCCACGCAGCGCTGAGGACACGGAGACTGTGCCCGGGTCAGGCTGCCTGCCTGCACAGCGCCCACCCCCCGCTCCGGAGACCCTGTGGGGCCGGCCCTGCTCCCAGGAGCTCTGCCCCCAGGAGAGGCTGAGTCTGCGGGAGATGGTCATCAAGGGCGGCTCCTTGGGGGACTGAGGGCCCCCTTCCCCAGGCCTGGGCTGGGGGACACTCCGAACATGTGTTTCTCTGCAGCTCAGGGCCCAGGCCCTGACATCACCCTGCTCCCCTGCTGTCAGGACCACTTCCTGGGGGGTGGGCTCCTTTCTTCCCAAGGTCCTGGGCTGCTGCCCATCTCCCACCTCTGGCTCTGCTGGTACGTTCCCCCTCCCCATTGCTGTGAGCCTGCCCTTCCTGGGGACCTGGCTGGGGTTCCCACCAGGTTCCCAGCCCTGCCCGGCCACGGCCCCTACCTGTTTCCCCTCCCATCTCTGCCCTGTGAATCCACGCCCTGCACTCATCCGTGGCCTGGTGAGCCTGCCCATAACGCTCCGGGTCCAAACCTTCTGGGACAGGGTTTGGCAGTGGTCTGGGGCAGAGAAGGAGCAAAGAGACACAGACTGGCAATCCGAGAGCCTCTGCTGATCTCAGCAAATAGAGGCTGAACCTGCCCCGCGCCCAGGCCCCCCAGCCCCTCCCAGCCCAGTCCCTTCCTTCAAGTCAGTGTTCTGCCTCCTGGGGCTGGACTGACACCAGCCAGCCAGGCATCCTCTGCCTCACTCCTGCCCAGGTGAGGGCAGGGCCACCCCAAGGACCTGTGTCCAGGGGTTGCCCAAGGTCAA
>NW_020174923.1:7890653-7891098 GCF_003031525.2 Neophocaena asiaeorientalis asiaeorientalis | reverse complement strand
CAGGGGTTTCCAAAGGGAAAAAAGGCTTTTTTTTTTTTTTTTTTTTTTTTACCAGTTTATATTATGGTCCTAATTTTTTTTAAAGTAACGCTAACTTTGTATGGACGGTGTCTGAAATGTATTAAATGATATTGTTTAAGAAAGTATTGTTTTTTGACCTCCAGCCTCGCATAGAATAAAAACTGGAACTCTATTTTGGGAGTGGGGGGTGGCAGGGTCAGCCGTGAGGAGCTAGGGGGCAGGGGCTTGGCCCAAAGGGACAGTGGATGCCTGTGGGTCTTGTGGGAGATTTGGTTGGAGAAGAAGCCAGGTTGGGGTCACATGGAGGGGCTCAAGGGGGTCCTTGAGAAGATGGTGTCAAATCTTTAGACCCCTGCGTTCCCCAAGCCCCATCAGGGGTCTGGCTGGGTGGAGGGGAGGGCCGTCCTGGCAGAAGCAGTACGGT
>NW_020174923.1:7877955-7890612 GCF_003031525.2 Neophocaena asiaeorientalis asiaeorientalis | reverse complement strand
CCTTCATCCCACACCCCGTGGGACAGAGGACCCACAGGCACCGTGGGTGCCCAGGGTGGGCGGGTGGGGGAGCTGGGAGGTGGCCCCTGCCCTTCCCTGCTCCCGGCTGCCTCCATTCCAGGGATGAGGATGGGAAGGGGCAGCCCTGGGCCTGGGGGAATAAGGGCCCCCTGGGCACCCAGCTCCTTTGGTGAGGACGCTGAAGCAGGGCTGCAGGCCGCCTCCCACTGTCCCCAATTCACCCACCCAGCCACGTGTGGGCACAGTTTGGATGCAGGGGGTCCAGGAGGCCTCGCGTGGACAGACTGGAGGATACAGCACTCGTGCCCCAGCAGGGCAGCCTGGGCCGGGAGCAGCCGCCCTGCCCTCTCTTTATTTCACCCCGACGCCCCACCCCAGGACCCTCTGGGAATCACTGTCTCCCTTCAGGCTGAGCTGAGCTGAGCGACAGCAGGGCAGAGAAGGGGACAGCGGGACTGGGTAGGAGCCCCCAGCCTGCCTCCCCACACCCCTGGCACCCGTCCGTGGGCTCCCCGGGGGCGGCCAGTTCAGCAGTCGGTGTGCCTGCGTGGGGAGGCGTGGCCCCGCAGGGAGCACTGCATCTCCCAAAGGCGAGTGAGCCCACAGCACACGGGCCCACGGGGTGGAAGCCGAACCTCTGGTAGAAGGGCACCAGCCTGTCCTCGCACGTGAGCATGGCCAGGTGCACGCCCGGATGGCCGCCCAGGTGGTGCAGGTGGCGCCGGAGCAGGACGGAGCCCTTGCCCTGCCTCCAGAGGGGCGGTGCGCGGCCAGCACGTGCAGGTGGGCCGTGCGGCCCCCGGGCCTGTGCAGTGTCAGCGACTCCTGGGGGCGAGAGACGGACATGAGTCCAGGTCACCTCTGTGGACACCTGCACCCCCAAACCACCCCCACCTGGGCCAAGGGCAGGTGCCCCTGAGTGCCTCTAATCAGGACCCCCCTCCTACCCAAGGAGACCCCAAATTGAGACCTACATTCCCAGCCTTATGGCGGTCCCTTCATGAGGGCCTTGAGACCGCAAAGGACTGGTCTTGCCCTGGAGAGGACCCACGTCTGTGCTCATCTCTTATCTCGGAGGAAGAAATCCCAGCCTCCAGGCTCCTCCCCCCACCTGGCTGCCTCTGTGAGCGCAGGAGGAGCTGGCGCCATCGGGCAGTGGTCTCTCCCCCGGAGACCCTCCTGGGGCTGGGCATCTCTGCCCCCAGCCCCTTCCTCACCAGAGTGAGTCTCTCCTCAGCCCACAGGGAGCCGACGATGAAGGCCACGAGGCGGCCCTCCACGAACCAGTCCAGGGGCAGCTCAGGACACAGGGCCAGTAAGTGCTGGACCTGGTCCAGGTTCAGGGGGCAGATGCCCGAGACAGAGATGCAGGCTGTGGAGCCGGGCCTGGCGGTGACTCCGTGGTCACTGTACCACATGCCCACTGTCCACTGAGCATCTGCTCGGATGCTGGGGGTAGGCTCCCTCAGCCCCCAGCCCTGCCCACAGGAAAGCAGAGGATTCAGGGCTGCTCTCCCCACACTTTGCTGAACACACGTGTGTTCTTGCACACGCACAGAAACACCCAGAGTCAGATACTCTGGGCTCCCAACTGCCAAGGGCAGGAGGCTCGAGGGTCTTCTCTCCAAGGGCAACAGCGACAGAGTTCAGCAGCGTCCTGGACCCTGTTGGGGGGTTGCCCACCCTCTCACTCAATCTCAGACACGCCGCCAGGAGCATCCTCTGGGGTGAGGCAGCAAAACTCGGTGGGGAGTGTGTGGCGCCGCTGGTGACTTGGGGGCTCCGGGATCCCAGGTGGCAGGCGCAGAGCCACAGGCTTCAGGTAGTGGATGCTCTGAGTGGACCTCCTGGCCGCTGCTGCTACCCTGGGGTCCCCAGCTTCAGAAGTGGCCTCTGTGATGAGGAGGGCCCCTCTGCACCTGTTGTGGAGGAGCGACGGTCAGGGGTCTGGTCCTCAACTCCCGGGGGGCCGTCCAGGGAGATGGTGCATCTTGCCTCTTTTGTAGGGGACCTGGAGTGGGGAGTCTGGGGGCCGGGGTGGAGCGGGCAAGCAGGGCGTGGACACTTCCTGCCCTGTCCCTGCTCACTGGGTCCCCGGCTCACTGTTTGTCTCTTTCCCTGACCGTCTGCTGATGTGCACTTCTTAGAGGTGGCCGTCCCTCCCTTACAAAGCCCCACATCCTGCACGTCGCCCTGCCCTCCCTCCTCCACCTTCTCTCCCCACATCTCCAAGCCCCAAGCAGGGGACTCCCGTTCTTGAATTCTGGGAGCCCAGGGGCAGGGGTCCCACTTATCAGGACTGTGGGGCAGGGGCTCCAATGTTCCCCCCACAGAGCCAATCACCCCAGGGGTCATCCACAGGCTCAGGACCAGAAAAATCCAGACTCCTGGGTACACGGCTGTTGTAGCAAGTGTGGCCGGGCAGCACGTGATGTTGACCTCAGAGATTTCTAATCCCCCACCCGCCCCGCCTCCATATTACAGAAAGGTCGAAGTCAGCAGGGCTCCGGCCACCCTGTGCCTTGTCCCTGCGTGCTGAGGGTGAAACCTCAGATGGCACACGGTTGCAGGGGATTACAGTGGCTGGCTGAGGCCCCAGAGTTTTGGGGGAAGAGCACAGGGCTAAGCCTCATGGGTCCTCTCTAATCCCTGCCTTGGCGCCAACTGGCTGGCACAGGCATTCACCCTCTGTCCCCTGGAAGCCTGGGCAAGCCCACCTCTGAGGGTCCTTCCAGCTCTGGCAGCCTGAGTGTGCCATCATTTAGAGCACTTGCCTGGTGGCCAATTAGAACTGCAGACCCAGAGGGGAGGGCACAGTCCGGGTACTGGATGTAAAGTCAATGTCATCAAATGTCCCAGTGTGGGGACGGCTCAGGGGCTTCTCTCCAGACCCCTGTTGGTAGGGTTTTGCTCTTTGTGCCACAGTCTCCCTCCAGTACCAGCTCCCTTGAGAGGGTCCTGCGACCACGGCTCCCCCAGCTCTGACTGCTCATCCTGCCCCCACTCTGCACTTCTTCTCCCATGATGGCTCCCATTTAGGGGTCCCACTGTCACCCCCTCCAGCCTGGTCTCCTTTGGGGCCTCCTGGCCCGCCAGACAGGGATACACACATCTGGGCAACAGCTGTGGCTGGCTGCCAGATCGCTCCTACAGGCTCTGTAGTCCCAGGCAAATCCTGGGCTATGGCTGGGCTCCTGTTCCAGGGCTCCAGAACATTCTATGACAATTGGAGGCAGGTTGTCCAGGGCACATGGTGAACCCCAGAGGGCCATGGGACCTGACTGCCCACCTGCCCCAGCAGAGCCTGGCCTCTGATCCGGCTGAGCCCCCATCCCACTAATGCTCCATAGCGGTGGGATGACGGGTACAGACTTGGCTGTCCTCACGATGGAGTGGACATCTGAGTCACAGTATGGGAAGAACATTCTGAGGGACCGCGTGTCTCCACAGGGAAGCTGGGGCCCAAGCTTGGGGATGTTCTCTCTGGGTTGGAGGGGGCAACCATTAACAGGAAGAAAGATGAGGAAATGAGCAGACCCAGGATCAGGACACACCCCAGAACCCAAGGAGGGGCCAGCAGCATCTCATGCAGCCCAGAGTGGAGAAAAGATCTTAGATTCCCCTAACAAGGAGGCTTCTGATGGCTGTTAAGAGTCCTTCCAGGGCTTCCCTGGTGGTGACAGAGGGGTGGGGTGGGTGGGGAGGAGATGCAGTGTTTTGGGGGGCCCCGAAACACTCTGATGATGCCTCTGAGACCCCAGTTTTCCCAGCAGAGCAACCAAAAGGCCTGGACAGGCAGGGAAGGCAGCCCTCAGTTCAGGCACTTGGGCAACTAGTTGCATTTTCTGGTGGTTTTGAGGGTGGCATCCTTTTCTCATTCCTCCCCTGCACTTAAGATAGGCTCTGCACACCTGGCACGGAGCACATTTTGCCTAATCATATTTACTTTTCCAACCATAATCTGTCACTAGCAGGTTCCCCAGGGGACAGAGGCTGAGATGGAGAATTGTGTGCAGGAGTTTCACTGGGCGAGCTCCCGGGAGCGTATAAACCTCTGGAAAACAGAAATTGTATTGAACGTGTGGCGATGTGCTAGATACAGAGACCAGGAGCCTATCAACTAGGTGGCGATTCTGTTGAGGAGGGTGATACTTAGCTCGTTGATTTTCTGTGGATTTATTTTGAAGCCTCCTTTGCATAGATAGGCTGACATCACTGCAGGGCTGAATGTGGCCCCGTCCTTATTTAGGGTTCAAAATCTGCCACATTACACAGGCAGTTTCCTCAGGAACTTTCCAGACCTTTCTGCAACGGAGGTGTCAAAAGCAGGAAGAGTTCGCCACCTCCTGGAGAAAGAGGGGACCTACGGCTTCCTGAGCATCTGGAGCCCCACTCTCCAACGGAAAGATCCCGTGAGCCGCATATGTGATTTTCAATTTTCTAGTAGCCACGTGAGAAAAAGCCAAAAGAAACAGGTTAATTTGATTTTAAAAAAATATTGTATTTAACCCAATATATATAAAGTTATTGTCATTTCAACAAGTAATCAATATAAAAATTATTAGACATGTTTCATACTCTGGTTTTTTTTTTCTTTTATACACTGAGTCTTCATAATCCAGTGTCAATTCAGACCAGCCACATCTCAAGTGCTCAAGACCCACAGGTGGTTAGGGGCCACGGCAGTGGGCAGTCCAGATCTAGAAACTGAAGTTTAAGGAGAGAGCAATGGTGGGGGGAGGCACATGTGTATGTGTGTGCACGTGTGTGTATACATGTGTATATGTACGTATGTGCACGTGGGGTGAATGTGCCTGTGTAGGGTGTGTGTCTAGGACAAATGGAGAACTTGGGACTTGAGCAAAGACAGAGGTGTCCCAGAGACCTGTTGGCACCATCGGGACCTTTGAGAGAAGTTGGTTTGTTTTGTTCAATCATTCAACAAAATTTTTTAAAAATTGACATGTAGTTGATTTACAATGTTGTGTTAATTTCTGCTGTATAGCAAAGTGATTCAGTTATACATATATATACAGTCTTTTTCATATATTTTCCGTTATGGTTTATCACAGGATATTGAATATAGTTCCCTGGGCCGTGCAGTAGGACCTTGTTGTTTATCCATTCTATATATAATAGTTTGCATCTGCTAACCCCAAACTCCTAATCCATCCCTCCCCCACCCCCTACCCCTCTGACAACCGCAAGTCTGTTTTCTATGTCTGTGAGTCTTTTTCTCAACAAAAATCTTTTGAGTACCTACTATGAATCAGAACTATGCTGGATGCTGGAATACAAAGGTACAAAGAAGATACGGTCCCACAGGAGAGACAGGCATGCAAATAAATGGTTGTAATAGAGGGAAATAAATGCAATCAGACAGGTATGACCAGGTAAGCGGGGAAAATAGGGCTCTTGGAAGACTTCATAGATAAGAAGCCCCAAGCTGGGGCTTCCCTGGTGGCGCAGTGGTTAAGAATACGCCTGCCAATGCAGGACACACGGGTTTGAGCCCTGGTCCGGGAAGATCCCACATGCTGTGGAGCAATAAAGCCCATGCACCACAACTGCTGAGCCTGCGCTCTAGAGCCCGCCAGTCACAAGTACTGGAGCCCATGCTCCGCATCAAGAGAAGCCACTGCAATGAGAAGGCTGCACACCGCAATGAAGAGCAGCCCCTGCTCTCAGCAACTAGAGAAGGCCCGTGCGCAGCAACAAAGACGCAACTCAGCCATAAATAAATAAATAGATAGATAGATAGAATAAAAAGAAGCCCCAAGCTGAGTATTGTAAGATGAAAAGGAGTTCTTTAGGTAAAACCATGGGTTGAAGTAGAGGAATAAAAAATTACAAGCAGGGCTGCCTTGGTGGAGCAGTGGTTGAGAGTCCGCCTGCCGATGCAGGGGACATGGCATGGGTTCGTGCCCTGGTCTGGGAAGATCCCACATGCCGCCGGGCGGCTGGGACCGTGAGCCATGGCCGCTGAGCCTGCACATCCGGAGCCTGTGCTCCGCAACGGGAGAGGCCACAACAGTGAGAGGCCCGTGTACCGCCAAAAAAAAAAAAAAGAAAAGAAAAAATTACAAGCAGATGGTGAAGCAAGTGCAAAGGCATGGTGGCCCCAAAACGTTGGGATCCTGGCGTGAGCAGCTGAGGCCAGAGCGTGGACTGTGTGCACTGGGTGCAGAGCTGGAAGGCGGGGTGGGAGGTAGGTGGAAGGAACCAATTCATAAAGGGGCCCTTGTGCCATTCTCTGGTGGACCATGGAAAGCCACAGAAAGACGCTAAACTAAGAAGTCGAATGGTCATGTTTATATTTTCAATCTCCCGGGAACAAGGTGGTGAGGCGACTACAGCAATGGCGTAGGCAAGGGATGGAGATGAATTAATAGCAGCAGGTAACGTTGATCAAGCTCCTACATTGTGCAGGCAGGTGCAAAGCACCTCCCATTCATCATGTCAGTTAAATTCTCAATAGCCCTATCTAGTAGGTAGTTATTATTCCCATTTTACAGAAAGGAAACCAAGGCTCAGAGAAGTAAAATAAGTTGCCCAAGGTCACATAGTGAGTCAGCGGCAGCACAAGCTTCAAACCCACGTTCATCTAACAGCAGAACCCCAGCCTTAGCCACTGTACCGTCCCATCACCACTCCCGCACCAGCCCCCGTGGAGCTGCCCTCCGCGGAGCAGCTCTGGATTTGGGGTTGTGAAAAGGGGGTAGAGGGACCATGACCTGGGCTTTGATGACTTACGGAGCTCAATATCGAGGGCTGACCCTCAGGTGGCCAACTTGGTACCCAGGTAAGTGACCCTGCCATCAACCTGGATGAGGACTCTGAGAAAAGGAAGGGGTTTGGGGAGAAGATGCCACTTGGCACCCGTGGCTGGTCATCCAGGAAACACCCACGTGTTGGTGCTGGGGTGTCGGTGGTGAAGAGCATGGCCTGATTAAATCACTGCAGCCCTGTTGTTCTGCAAGCTGGTCTGGTGGATTTGCTGTCTTTGGCCCCTGTATCCTTAAGAAGGAGGGAAGCAGGATGAGCCTGCCAAGCCTGGGCTCTCACTATGGCTCAGCCTTCCCACTGTTGCCCTCAGCACAAAGTGTTTCACGCAGTGGATTGCAACCCATCCTCAGAGTCAGGAGTGAGAATGGCCAAAGGCCAGCTGGTCTGGGTCCTGATTCTGACTGTACTGCAGGGTGACCTTGGGCAGACCCCACACCTGGTTCTCCCAGGGCATCAATGCAAGGAGAGGTGAGGCTCCAGGGACAAGAAGAGCCCCTTTAACTCCAAAAGCCCGTGATTCTAGAGCAACACACAGCTGGATCTCAGAGGCGTTTCTCCAGCCAGCCACTGAGGTGTGGGAGGACTCTCCAGGGCAGCTCCCCTCCTGTCCCACTTTCTGAACTACAGCCCCCAGTGCTGAAGCCAGCCTAGAGCCCCCCAAACACTCATTGCAGGGTAGAAGGACCTCTCTGAGCCCGTCTGATTTTGCTCCTACACGGAGGTTTGGAGAGGCCGGGCAGGGTAAGGCACCCCCAGGGGGCGGTGTGGGGCCCATGCGCACTTCATGCATGGGTCTGGAGAGGCAGCCAGTGGCCAGTTAAGATAGGGACAAGACACGGCCTGCTTCCCAGAGATCAGCTCACTTTGCTGTCAGCTCTGCTGCCTCCTGCACCTGGCCAGCTCCTTAGCAAGGGGAGTGGCCAGGCTAGCTCAGTTTCTGGCAGGCACATTTGTAAATAAGCAAAATTCTCCCAAGAAGCATCTCTATTCGCCAAGAAGGGCTAGGTGTTGGGGCCATGAGAGAAGGGGGTTTCTCCATTGGGGAATAAAGGGTTTTTTTCATTCAACAATTATGAAAATAAAAATCAGGCAGTCGCTTCCATCCAGGCTCACCCCACTCGCCAGCCTGGATGTAAAGAGACACTGTCTGGGGGTTTGGGGTTTGGGAAGGAGTCAAGACTCAAACCTTGTCCAGGGCATCTCAGGTCTGAGTGAGGGCACTGAAGGTCACCACGAGGTGGGGAGGAATGCACTGAGCCTCTCTCTGTAAAAGGGCTCGGATGAAGCTCAAACTGGGGGTGATAGAACGGGCTTTGAGGGACTTCCCTGGTGGTCCAGTGCCTAAGACTCTGCCTTCCTAATGCAGGGGGCCCGGGTTTGACCTTTGGTTGGGGAACTAGATCCCACGTGCTGCAACTAAGAGTTCGCATGCCACAACTAAAAGATCCCGCATGCCGCAACAAATATCGCGCACGTGGCAACAAAGATCCTGCATGTAGCAACAAAGACCCGGCGCAGCCAAATAAATAAAATATGATAAAAAGAGAAGAAAGGGCTTTGAGATAGCACGGGCAGGAGAGGGCTAGAGAGCGCTGCTCTCCCCCACCCCAGCTTCAACTCCTCAGGTATACAGAGAGGATGGGAAACTGGCCAAGTGGAAGTACAGAAACCTCAGACTGTACCCACCAAGATGTTACATTATTGCGTGCCAGTGCTGTGCCAGGCACTCACTAGGCACCAGGGTTACACATATAAATACAAGAGGATCCACGTGCTCAAAACAGGTTTAGCAAGGGAGGGGTCAGCATTTGAAATCTAGGTCTCTTGCCTACAGCCTAGAACGTTCTTGGTGGTGGTGCGGGAGCGGGGCACAGCACAGTCTGGTGCAGTGCTTCACAAAGTAGGGGCTCATACTTCCTCCCTCACAGGCAGATAATCTACGTAAAGGTGGGTAATCTATGCAAGCACTTATCATAGTACCTGGCATTAAGTTACAGCTCAATAAATGGTTGCTATTATTAGCTGTTATTATAAGAAGCCACAGAATAAACACGGCACATCTTCCTGGAGTGCTAATTTTACTCAACGATTAGGGAAAAAAGGACATTCTTTTTATATTAAAACAAACACTGGCATAAGCTGGAGTAGAACGCAAAGCTCACTTGGATTTTTGACCTCAAACAAAGATTTCGGGCGTTCATTGCCCTGACCCTCCTAACGACTTGCTCACCCCCCCATCCCTTGATGGACACAGGACTAGAAAAGCCCCTGCAGGGACTTCCCTGGCGGTCCAGTGGTTAGGACTCCATGCTCTCACTGCTGAGGGCCCGGGGTTGGGTTCAATCCCTGGTTGGGGAACTAACATCCCACAAGCCACGCGGCGTGGCCAAAAAAAAAGACCCTGCACTTGAGTCGGGAAACCTGGGTTCCAACCTGGCTCTGCCAGTTACTACCTTGTGACCTTAGGTGCTGAATTCCTTGGGTTCTGTTTCCTCACTGGTACAAGAGGGTTAATTACACCTATATTCCAGATTGTGATAACAAACAAGATAATGTATGTGAATGTGCCTGGCAAAGTGCCTGGTCAATAATAGGTGATCAATAAATGTTAGGTGATCGGGGCCAAGGAGACAGAGCTAAAGGGACATGGTAGATGGAATAGAAGTTACTATGTCACTGCTACTAAGCCTCCCAGGTCCTTATGGGGAAGGGAGTGGGGAACTGTGTCCTTACAGCAATGATTCCAGATGGCCATTCTGCACTGTGGTCTGTGATGGGAAGCCGATGATTTGGGAACCCAGCTGTGGCCCTGAATCATATACTAATTCCCCTTAAGCTCTTTTTCTATATCTTAGTATGTGAGTTTTCTAAGATACAGGTCCATATCTTAGTATGTGAGTTTTCTAAGATACAGGCCCGTATTGGGCCCCCCCCGCCCCAAGCCCAATAATTACCAATATTACTTATTACTCAATAAGTACTTGGCTCAGGGCATCTCATGTACTCAGGTTGCCATCTGTGCTTCATGCATGTTCTTCTTTTTTTTTTTTCTATTTTTTAAAAATGTTTTTTTCTTTCGTGAGTGTTCTTATAACTTTTCCATGAGTGTAGTCTGTATCCTCGGCAGCCTATAAAGTACCCAATGGGGCTTCCCTGGTGGCGCAGTGGTTGAGAGTCCGCCTGCCGATGCAGGGGACACGGGTTCGTGCCCCGGTCCAGGGAGATCCCACATGCTGCAGAGCAGCTGGGCCTGTGAGCCATGGCAGCTAAGCCTGTGCGTCCGGAGCCTGTGCTCCGCAACGGGAGAGGCCACAGCAGTGAGAGGCCCACGTACTCGCGTACCAAAAAAAAAAAAAAAAAAAAAAAAAATGTACCCAATGACTTTTTGGAAGAACCTAAATACTGTAATATCGAATCATCTTACTAATCTTCCATTGATGGTCTTGCAGAAAATTGTGGAAAAAGAAAAAAGATTTTAACTGAGAAAGGTGAGCGCTATATCTTGATTATTCCTAATTTCCTTTCAACAACCCATTATGAATCTGTCCGCTGAGAATACATCTAAATCTTTTGGAACTTACTTAGGAGACACATTAGTATAATTACTTTTTATATTTTAAAATGGCAATCTGGAGCAGATCATAGGTCTAAGAGTTCTTTCAATCTAGAATTTTAGTCTAGGCAGAGGGCTTGAAATATTATAATAATGTAATATTATAAAAAAAGTTCCTTTATTGAGGGAACTATATGCCAGGCACTGCTCTATTTCACTTAATCCTCTCAAATGCCAGATGAGACGGGTACTGCTATTACCTCCCCAATTTTACAGATGAGAAAATTAAGGTGAAAACAAGTTTATCAGCTTGCCAACTTTATAAGACTAGTAAGTGGCAGTGCTTGAAAATTGGAATCAAACTCTTCTTGTTCGTTATGCGGGCTTTCTCTAGTTGTGGTGAGCAGGGGCTACTCTTCCTTGCGGCACGCAGGCTTCTCATTGTGGTGGCTTCTCTTGTTGCGGAGCACGGGCTCTAGGTGCGCGGGCTCAGTACCTCCACAGCATGTGGGATCTTCCCGGGCCTGGGATTGAACGCATGTACCCTGCATTGGCAGGCAGATTCTCACACTGCGCCACCGGGGAATCCCCTATGGCTTCTACTCTTAACTACCTCACTATCCTACCTCTTGCCATGCATAAGCCTCAAGGAGCTTGAGGCTTATTTAGAGCTTGAGGCTTATTTACTCATTTAGATGTATTTAAAGTCAAACCACAGGGGCCACTAACACTTGCTTACCTTTCTTATTTATTTATTTAATTTAATTTATTTTTGGCTGCGTTGGGTCATCATTGTTGCGCGCGGGCTTTCTCTAGTTGCGTCGAGCGGGGGCTACTCTTCATTGTGGTGCACGGGCTTCTCATTGCGGTGGCTTCTCTTGTTGCGGAGCACGGGCTCTAGGCACTCAAGCTTCAGTAGTTTCGGCGCGCGGGCTCAGTAGTTGTGGCTCCCGGGCTCTAGAGCGCAGGCTCAACAGTGGTGCACGGGCTTCTCATTGCGGTGGCTTCTCTTGTTGCGGAGCACGGGCTCTAGGCACTCAAGCTTCAGTAGTTTCGGCGCGCGGGCTCAGTAGTTGTGGCTCCCGGGCTCTAGAGCGCAGGCTCAACAGTGGTGCACGGGCTTAGTTGCTCTGCGGCATGTGGGATCTTCCCGGACCAGGGCTCGAACCCGTGTCCCCTGCATTGGCAGGCGGATTCTAAACCACTGCGCCACCAGGGAAGCCCAACTTGCTTACCTTTCTGATCTTTCTCTGGGACTCCTTCACCAACCCCTTGACCAATCCCTGAGGGGTCATAACCTTCCAGGCTGTGCACGGAATTCCCTAACGCAATACACTCTAGATACACTATGTGGCCTTGCTTACAAGCTGCCTTGGAGCTGCTTTTAAGCTATTTAATGTGTACAGTACATGTTTTGCCTCCCCAACTAGATTGTAAACAACTAGAGGACAGAAACTGTACCTTGTTCTTTCTGTATCCCTCTCAGTGCCTATGACTAGACTGGAGACGCCAGGGGAGCTCATTAAGTGTTGTTGACACTCTTCGGACCATCCTCCGTCCCACCTCGGCCACTCCCCTTTTCGTCGGTGACCACTCTACTTCCTCCTGCTGGGTCCCCACCCCAGCCCGCTCCCTCTACTTTTATCCTCTCTGGCCCAGCTCGCCCTCGTGGAGTTTATCCGTTCCCACCACGTCCCCACCACGTCCCCCGCCCCAGGCAGAATCTCCAGCGTCCCCTAGCGACAAGGCGGTAGCCCCTAGCAACCGCATCTCGGTTTCCTGACGACGACGGCACGTAAGGTCACGTCAGCGCGCCGTGGTTCCGCCCCCGGCGCCGGCTGGCCCCGCCTGCCCGCGCCTCTTTCGTCGCCGCCGCTGCTGCCGTTTCTGCTGCCGCTGCTGCTGCCACCACCGCCGCCGCCGCCCGAGACTCGCGCAGAGCAGTTATGGCGGATCCAGCAGCACCCGCACCCGCGCCCGCAGTCTCGGCTCCCGCCCAGGTCCCAGCCACAGCCCCGGTCGAGACTCGCGCAGAGCAGTTATGGCGGATCCAGCAGCACCCGCACCCGCGCCCGCAGTCTCGGCTCCCGCCCAGGTCCCAGACACGGCCCCGGACGAGACCTCGGCCCCGGACGCAGCCCCCGCCCCGGCCCCGGCGCCGGCGCCCGCCCCGGACTCGGCCTCCGGGCCGTCCTCGGACTCCGGTCCCGAAGCCGGCTCGCAGCGGCTGCTGTTCTCTCACGACCTGGTGTCGGGCCGTTACCGCGGCTCGGTGCACTTCGGGCTGGTGCGCCTCA
>NW_020174923.1:7846984-7877881 GCF_003031525.2 Neophocaena asiaeorientalis asiaeorientalis | reverse complement strand
CCTGAGGTAGGAGTGGAGACGTGCGGGTCGCTGCCCGGAATGGTGCAACTGCAGTGGGCCGAGGTGGGAGGACAAGCCTCAGCGGAGGGGACGCTCCGGTGCAAAGTCATTGCACCAGCCCTGGGCCACCGGGCCCCGGGCTTCCGCACACGGAGGACTTCCAAGCCGTACTAGGCTGCGGTGTCGGCCTCAAGATTGTGTATGGGGACCCACTCTAGTGGGGGGAACTCCTGGGGCTCTCGGGCACGCTCGGCTTTACACCGGTGCGGCGTTTTGCTGACCCCCAAAGAGCTACATGCTGCATTGTGCATCCAGAAAGGAAGGCCGTGCCGGTCCGGTCCGTGCAGGGAGGGGTTGTGGCATTCCAAAACAAAGATAGAGGTGAAAATCGCGGCCGACATAAAACCGCAAGAAGTTCACTAGATTACAGAATGCGTTATTATGGGTGAAGAAAACCAACTCCTTTGTGTTTTACCTTGTTGTCTCGTTTTAATTGCTGCAGGGAACTTTGAGTAAATCATTAACAATCAGAGCTGTGATATTAATAGTACTGGGGGAGCAGGGAGGGATGTGACAGCTGCTGACTGGGATTGATGACTCTTAAGTACAGTTGGACTAATTGAAAAAAAAAAAAAACTATAGAACTATGGATGGAGGAGAGCCACCCATTTGGAAACCTGAAGGGTTTTTTTTTTTACATGAGTCCATTAAGGAAACGTCACACTCCCTTATGATGTTGGTGAATACTGCAGTTTTACAAAACTGCAAAAAGCATTCATTGTCATAAACCTGAAACTGTGAACCAAGGTTGGTTTGGTGGTTTTCATGACTTGTTTTCTTGAGTGTGAATTCCTATCAGTGATTCAGACAGACACACACACACCCTGTATTTTTCACCCCTTCTTCATCTCCTCCTCCTCCTCTCCTTCAAGAAAACATTTCGAATGCTTCTTAAAAATTACCACCAGTATCGCTGTATTGGGAAGCAGGAATCAGGCCTGGGCTGGTTTAGCTGCCTGGGATGTTGAGTGGTGTGATTTCAGGGGAGGGCACTTTAGAAGTTAATCTGGGTTTCTCACACCCTGGGAGACAAAGGTGACCTGCACAGGGGGTCTGTGATGACAGCTCAGGCGGGGGAAAAGGCCCCACTCCCAGGAAGAGCCTATGATCCATTTCCTAGTGGCAGAAGTGACTGCTGATACCAGCAAGGTCTTTTTCCTGGCCAGCGCACGGGCATCCACAGACATAGAAATCTGCACACAGGACCCCTGGCTTCCCCTTAGAGAAATACAAATCAGGCGGTAGCTTCTCTGACTCAGAGAGAAAACGATAAGTTCACGCAAAAGTATGTGGAAAAGATTACTTTTCCCGGCAGAATGCTTCTTAAAAATTACCACCAGTATTGCCGTGTTGGGAAGGGAAGATTTTTGCTCTTTACGCTGTCACACTAGCAAATGGTTGCTAGCGTTTTCCCGTGGGTTCTTAAAAAATGTTTTTCCCGAACCATCTTCTCTAAAGGTTTGTGACTTTGGAACGGAACTCGTTTTACTCTGTCATGGCCTCCTGCCCTGGGACTCAGGGAGGCAGGCCTAGCTCACTGCCGGGAGCTGCCATGTCTATCGGTTGTTGTTCCTGTTCGTCTTGACACTGGTGGTTAACTTTGTTTACATTTATGTTCAGTCCGCCTCCCCCCACCATGTGTAATTATACGAAGTTTGACTTAAAATACCTATTTTGGAATTTAGTAGAAAGTAGCTTCGAGGCACCAGCTTGGATATATCTTGAAGATGCCGTCTTGACTTGCTTTGAATTTGTTGAAATCCATCGTGGCTCCAGTGGTGATGTTTTCTTTGCCATTGTAGTTTCTGCAGCTTCTGAGCTTGGCAGAAGCTAAGGGATGTAAGAATTCTAGGAAGTGGTGACATGCAGTGTCTATTCATGGATGGCAGGACCCACTGCTGATTTTAGGATTTGAGAGTAGGCTTACTGGGGAGGGAGAGGCGAGTTTATACCTGATAGGCACCTCTCTGTTACCCAGAGCCGTAGGCACAGATGACCCTGGTCAGCTGAATGTCTCTCTTGCTTTGCTCCTGACCACCCACTAGGGTGATGGGTGGGTCCTGGGACCTTGCAGCATTGTGGTTTAGGAAGGTTTTCCTTCTCACCTCCCACTCCTTATAAATCCATTGAGGTGACGGTGTGCCGTAAAGGAAAGACCATTAGACCGAGACTGAGCATTTAGGTTCTGATTCCTAGTCCCCCACTAATCTGGTTATGAGATTTGAGAACCCAGTTATTGATAGAATACAATAGTGACAATCTTGGGAAACATTTCTTTTTAAAGCTGCTAACTATTGGCATTTTGTAAGTAGTGTCCTGTTAGTGTGGATTGTTTAGTAGGCTGTGGAGTGTTTTTGTAGTTTTCGTGTTAGTACGGTAGACAATGAGTAATCTTAGTCTCTTAATTTCTTTTAAGTTTTTAATGAACAAATTCAGAAAATTCAGAGAGAGAGATGAAGAGCCTGGCCAACAAGTCCTACCCCCTCCTGGCCACTACCATGAAAATTATCAACGGAAATAAAATAAGGAGTTCTTCCTGGAAACTGGAATTTATGGTCCAGCTCCTGAGGCTTCAAGCAGCCAAAGTTACGCTTCTTCAGGACGTAAAAGAAGCGCTCAGTTCGTGCTCCTTCCTTTCCCTGAGCTCCTGACCCCTTCAGTATGGTAGCTGATTTATCTACTTGAAACTTTTCCCATTTGGCCATGGATCTCCTATGCGGAGATTTGCCCCATCCCCATCAGTGGTCATCCTTTGAGTAAATGTTTGGAATAAAGCCAAATGCCGATAGCCTCTTCCCCTTCTTGAGCATTGGCTAGATGTGGTGGGTCTTTCTGGTCTCCACGTGAGATGGTTGGACAGAGTGGCCCCTATAAGGAAGAGAGCTAACTGCTGTCTGTCCAGGTTTAGGGCCTTCCTGTTTACACTGCTTTAGCTTTCCTTTGCTTTCCCATCTCTTGTGCGTTGTCTTTTGCTCTCAGTTGCCACAACTTTCAAGGTCTTACCTGGCTTGAAATTTCATGTCTAAATTAAAGCTGTCTGTTCGTGATCATCCTGCTTTTGTGAGATGTTTTGTGTGGGGTGTGTGTGTGTGTGTGTGTGTGTGTGTGTGTGTGTAGAGCATCCCTGATGTCAGGAATTGGCTTTTCAGTCTATTTTTGTCTCCTACTCAGGCCATCATTTCCATGGGGAAAGCTATTTAAGTGTCGCATCACAGCGTGCGAAGTTTGCTTCCTTCGCTTGTCCAGGTGCTGGGCTCATTAAAAGCAGTTGTTCTTAGTGATGTAAGGTTAAGCAAGATGCAGGACTAAGTGCATCTAATTGC
Source organism: Neophocaena asiaeorientalis asiaeorientalis (assembly GCF_003031525.2). Classification (NCBI taxonomy): domain Eukaryota; kingdom Metazoa; phylum Chordata; class Mammalia; order Artiodactyla; family Phocoenidae; genus Neophocaena; species Neophocaena asiaeorientalis. Next base: position 7,874,498 of record NW_020174923.1, on the reverse strand, counting down.
ATTTTATTCAGGTAGGATCACAGCGCTTGTGGCATCTCACCGTTGTTCTGTGATTTTAGTCTTCGCCCCTTGGCTTCCGGTTTCTAACTCCTAGGCCTCAGTGCCTTCGTGGTGCCTCTGTCTGGCTCGCCACCTGACTCAAGGGCACTTTCACCAGATGAAGGGCGTGTGTTTGTGTCCCGTGATTGGAAGTCAAAACCCTTGGGTGCTCTTCCTGTCTGTCACCTACTCTGAATGACCTTGGCCTTGTCACTGCCTCATTTTGTCTCTCTGCAATAAAATACGAGGTCTGTCTTTCTAGCCCCGGAAATGAGCCTGCACAGGTGGAATAACCAGAAGTGTCGCCAGGTGGTGCCCGTAGCAGCCACTTGGCTCTTAGCAGACACCATCCTGATGTCCATCAGACAGAGCCAGCCCCGTCCCTGCAGGAGATCACGTCCATGTGTCATAGGGTGATGCCACTCGAAAGGGAAGCAAAAGGTGCACCACAGGGGTTTGTTTCAGGGGTGTAGGAATTCCTGTTTGATGATGTTGTTGCTTGTGACCTGGTGGATTATAGATTTGATTTCTTTATTAAGCCTCTTCTATAAATACTCATGATCTTCACTTCTCTGTTACTTTATAAGAAATTCAGTAGTGCACGTTTAAAGTGACGTCTGCCGAAGTCCACCAACCTCCAGGAGGGGGAGGGGATGAATATGTATGTATGTATGTATGTATGTATGTTATGTATATCTTGCAGAATCCAGGAGGCGTTCTTTTGAAATTCCCAAAAGACAGGTAATGGGATTATGAATTATAGGGATGACAGAGTATTGCTTTTGTACTTAAAGATTACATAATGTTTGTTCTTCTCATTATTGTGGTACTATGTGCTGGGCACTCCATAAGTGCTTTATGTGTATTGCTCACTTAATGCTTGCAGTACCCCTGTGAATTAGGTACTGTTATCATCCCTGTATTTCAAAGGAGGAAACTGAGGAACAGAGAAGTTGAGTAACTTGTCCAATGTCACACTGCTAATAAGTGGAGGAACCCAAATACAAATGGAAGTAAATATAGTTTGCTGTCATCTGAGGATTCATAGGTCGTTACTATATCGAGTTCCCTAATCAAACGTGAGTCACAGACCCTGTGATTGGCATTAATCATCCAGTCTTTGCACACTTAGAAGTCATAGTGGAGTAGGCGGGAAGCGCAGGTGAGGAGAAAGGGCAGGGCATTGGGATGGGTGGGAGGTGGACCAGCGGCCGCGAGGGAGGGGATCATGGCTGGGAGCAGGCGTCTGGGGGAAACACCATGTTGGCGCTGCAGGGCGCTTCTCTTCTACAGTTGTCATTCCCTGGCCCCTCGGTCGGTATCAAAATAATGGTCAGAAAACACATTTTATTTCCGGAGAACTTGTGAACACCCCTAGATGTTGAGTGTAAGGAACCTTTGTAAGTCTGATTCCCCACCTGCATCTCCCGCAGCAGAGCAGGTCTGAGTAACTGGTCTTTCTGTGTTGTCTTAGAAAAGGTTGGTGTTAGGAAATCCAGCCTGACCTCGTGCCCCCTCTCCTGCTGCTGTTGTCACCCTCCGGCTGGGAATGCTGAGTCACGAGTCAGGTTCAGGTTCGGAAGGACTCCTCGGAGAGAGGCTGAGTTGCGCTCAGTTCCAGTCCCTTCTCCTGTCAGTTTCCCAGCAGACTCTGCTTCCCCACCTGTTTTGGCTTTAGGACATTGAAGGTCTTTTAGTGCTTTCCCCATCCCCACATCGCTGGTATTCCTACTTTCTTCTTTGTCATTTTCCTGTTCCATTGAAAGGAACTTTTTCTCTTTTTTACTCTTTTCCCCGGGGGCCTCATGGAGTCCAGTGGAACATCTATGGGGCCAGTACTTTACAAGAGGGGTGCAGGTATAGTGTGTGACGTGAATTGCTGTCACAACAATGCTGGACCCGTGATCAGTGTTAGCTGACCCTGTGGTCCCCTCAGAGTTGAATTTAGGGTGATTTCGGTGATGAGTGGGTTCTCTTAAAAAGCCTTAACCCTTGGAAGACATAATCTGTGCTTCTGTTCCGATTGAAAGAACTTTCGGAGTTTGCTGCCCAGAGGTTAGGCTGCTTCTGGATCGGGGTGGGAGGGTGCTCAAAGGGGGAAATGGCCATCAGGACCGTTAACAAAGTGCTTTTCAGTTTACAAGGTGCTGTCACTTGTACTTACTAGCAGTTTGGTGTTTTTAACTGTAGCTCCTCCCTGAGGCTTCACTGGCCTGGCGGCTCGATGCTAAGCCCTGAGAAAGTCGAGGTTTTCACGCTGCTGCGCCCACAGTGGCAGCTCTTGCTGAGCAGGGACACACGTTCAGAATTTCTTCTCTTGCTGACATTTCCCCCAGCCTCCGGGGGCTTTATTAGGAGCCACCTGACGTGTGGTTACAGACAGAGAAGAGCAAAACGCTTACTGGAATTTCTTGTAGTTCAGCATAGGACTGAATCACGTTAACGGGGAGCCCTCTGCATTTATCTACTCCAAGCTCCTTTGCCCTTGTTTTGCTCTCCAGCTGCACTCTGCAGTTGCGGATTTCGTGTCCTTCAGTGCAGGCTGACTGTGTTGAATGGATCTTTTGGTCAGTTTTGTCCGCAGGTATACTGTGTTCTTCTGAGGCAGGATTGTGAAAAAGTTTTTATGATTTAAACATTGAGGCAAACGATACACTGTTCAGGAGTATTTAGCTAGGCAGTAAGTGCTGGAATGCGTGTCCTTTTGGGGTTAAATCCAGTTGAGTGGTTGAGGGGTTTTTGGTTTGCATATTTTGAGAGACGGAAACCTTTTATTTTCTGCAGCGAAGTCAAAGGAATGAGACACTTACCAGCTCGCTTCTGGTTTAAATTGATAGCATAACTATATCTGGTAAAAATCCATTCTAACTGTGACAATCTGAGCAGTTAAAAAAATTTAACTGAGTAGTGCTTTAAAAAAAAAAAAAGGAAAAGGCATTGAATCTTATTAATTTTTTTCCCCCCCCCCCCCCCACAGCTGCTGGAGAGAGTTCCTGCAGTATAAAGAGCGTTCTTCATTTGCATCCTGCAAGCGAGAGCTGGTCTTTCACACTCCGCAGCTCTGATGAGGTTCTTCCTCCTTGTTTTAATTTTGATCCTCTTTGTGGGAGATGCTGCTGTGATGAGGGCTAGTGAAGCCGTCTTGACAGGCATATCCACAGGACTGTCCTTGCCGGCCCCCTGAAAGTACAGGCGGGAAGGAATACAGACACACACACATCTGTGTCTCTTGCGTGGCTTCTGGCAGCATCAGGACGTGACATACTCCGTGTTGAAAGCATCCTATTTGTCTGCTCTGTTTAATTACTTAAGGGAGTTCGAGGGCCCTGAAGGCTGATGATATCACCTTCAGGGTGAGGAAGGAAGAGCATCTCGCCCACCCTGGTGTGCTTTGGGGGGCACCCCAGCACCCCGTGATGAGAAGGGGGGTGTGTCTGCATTTCCTTGTGACTGGCACACCCCAAGCCTTTCTCCTTCTGGCCTCACACCACTGGGTGTGAACAGCTCTTCTGAAGGTCACAAAGGACTAGTGAATTCCTGGTCCCTGTACTCACTGATTTTTTTCTCAGTTCCTGTCCTTTTGACCTGCCAGCCTTGTTGATATGGTCCATCACCCTCCTACTGGCACCTTTCTTCTACTGGGTTCCACTATACTGGCTGTAGTGAATTTTTCTCTCTTTTACCTTTTTCCTCTTACCTCTCTCAGAGATTCTCCTCTCCTCCTGTCTTCTCTTCAGTGCTGTCATCGGCTCCTGCAGCGCAGCTGGTACCTGCATTTACACGACTTCCACGTCCACAGCGCGTTCCCAGCTGCTTACTTGCGAGCCCTATCCTGTCCTCTAGAGCCTCAGACTTCTCACGTGTAACTGCCCTCCCCACCCCAAATCTATGGAATTTTAAAAATTCCTTTTCCCGGGGCTTCCCTGGTGGCGCAGTGGTTGAGAGTCCGCCTGCCGATGCAGGGGACACGGGTTCGTGCCCCGGTCTGGGAAGATCCCACATGCCGCGGAGCGGCTGGGCCCGTGAGCCATGGCCGCTGAGCCTGCGCATCCGGAGCCTGTGCTCCGCAACGAGAGAGGCCACAATAGTGAGAGGCCCCTGTACCGCAAAAAAAAAAAAAAAAATTCCTTTTCCCAACTTTTTATTATGAAAAAATTTCAAACATACAGAAAAGTTGGATGACTAGTCCAGTGATTACTAATTACCAACAACCATCTTGAGTCAGCAGTTAACCTTCTGCCAAGTTTGCTTTATCTGTGTGTGTGAGAGTATGCGAATATGTTTCTTCCTGAGCCATTGGTAAGTTAGTAGCAGACATGGTGACGGTCACCTCTAAATACTCAAGTGTACATCTTGTAAAAATCAGAACATTTGGGATCATTTTAAATTTACCTTTCTGGGCTCCCATTCTAACTTTTCCCCCCTATTATGAATCATGCTGCTATGAAAATGGGTGTACAGATATTTCTTTGAGATCCTGTTTTCAGTTCTTTTGGGATATACTCAGAAGTGGAATTGCTGGATCATATAGTAATTCCATTTTTACTTTTTTGAGCAACTGCCACACTGTTTTTCCATAGCAGTGATACCATTTTACATTCCCACCAACAGGGCACAAGGGTCCCAATTTCTCCATATCCTAGTTTGTTTTTTATTTATTTATTTTTTGATCATAGCCATCCTGCTGGGTGTGAGGTAATATCTCATTGTAGTTTTGATTTGCGTTTCCCAGATGATAAGCGATGTTGGGCATCTTTTCACGTGCTTATTGGTCACTTGTATATCTTCTTTGAAGAACCTTTTATTCCAAGTCATTTGCCCATGTTTGAATTGGGTTGTTTGTTTTTTCGTTGTTGTTGCGTTTTAGGAGTTCTCTCTGTATTCTGGATATTAACCCTTTATCAGATATGTGATTTGCAAATATTTTCCCCCATTCTCTGGGTTGCCTTTTTACTCTGTTGGTAATGTCTTGACGCATACAGTTTTGAAATTTTCATGAAGCCCAAATCTGTCTGTTTTTTCTTTTGTTGTCTGTACCTTTGGTGTCAGGCCCCCATTCTAATTTGCCATTAAATCTTTGTTTGAAACGCCTCTTGCATCCTCTGCATGTCCTTTCTCCTGGACTGGTTCGCTCTCTGCTTGCCTGGTGTCCAGACTCCTCTCCTGGTCTCCCTGCCTCCAGACCCAGGATCCCAGGCTGACCTCCCAGCCGCTTGTCATGCCTTAGCTTGTCTTCAAGGCTCCTCACCTATGTTTCACATGGCCTCCAGCCTCTTCAGGTGACTCCAGCTAATCTGTTTCCCCAAATCAGTTGCGCTGTTCCCTGCGTCTCAAGCCCCATAGTACTTAGACGACACACTCGGGTTCTCTCCCTGGGTTGGACGCTTCTTGAGAAAGAGAGCTTTCTGTGAAAGCTTATATTCTGAGTGACTCACGTGTAGGAGTGAGTAACTCCTTCAATTAAAAATGGATCTGGGGGCTTCCCTGGTGGCGCGGTGGGTGAGAGTCCGCCTGCCGATGCAGGGGACGCGGGTTCGTGCCCCGGTCCGGGAAGATCCCACATGCCGCGGAGCGGCTGGGCCCGTGAGCCATGGGCGCTGAGCCTGCGCGTCCGGAGCCTGTGCTCCGCAGCGGGAGAGGCCACAGCGGTGAGAGACCCGCGTACCGCAAAAAAAAAAAAAAAAAATGGATCTAACCATCCCTGTTTATCAGTGGTGGGGGAGTGGGGAAAGCGTGGGTAAATGATATCTGATCGGCACTTGTAAAGGCTGATTGCATGGAATCACCTGGAATCACCTGGCTCTTGTTAATGCAGATTCTTCTGAAACAGACGGGTGGGTGGGCCTGAGGACCTGCACGTCTAATATGCTCCCTGTGATACAGATTCTGCTTGTTGGGACTAACTGCCCTTTGAATTGGACTGACGTAGGTCCTTAAAAACCCTGTTGATGTCAGTAGTTTCAGTTTTTAATCTACCCCCATCCCAAGTTTTAAGCATATACAGCTGGTTTGAGGTTTTTGTCTCCCTTCTGCTTAGTCTTCTAGTAGCAGTGTTAATGCCAGAAATTGTCAAAAGGTGGGGCCACAGGAGGGAAGGGAAATTAAGTTGCCTTTAAAAACCAGGCAGTGCTTTCAGGTCATAGTGGTAGGAAGACCTGTTTTCTTCCCCACTGCCCTTTTGCCTACTGACCAGTATTAATGCACAGCTGTCGCTGAGGCGCTCCATTGGACTTAATTTCTTTTTAGGGTGAAAATATATGACAGTTGTCATGAGTATAATGTAACCAGTCCAAGAGAAAAATGATGGAAATTGCTGTCCTTCATCCAGCCAGGACCAGCGGGGTGCCTGCCGTGTGCCAGGAAGTGGAATGCTTGCTTTGCGTGCGTCATCTTTCTCTTTCCCTAAAGTGGCCAGTGTCCCCGTTTTAGAGAGGAAGAGATTAAAACCGGGAGGATGCCTGTAACTCACTCAAGGCACACAGCTAGTGAGGGGCTGGCCTGGGTGTTTGTGCTGCCAAAGCTTGGGCTCTTTTCTCTTTCCTCTTTCTTTCTTTCTTTCTTTCTTTTTTAATTAATTAATTAATGTATTTATTTTTGGCTGTGTCGTGTCTTGCTCGCCGCACGCGGGATCTTTCGTGGCTCTTTCGTCGTTGTGCGTGGGCTTAGTTGCCCCAAGGCATGTGGGATCTTAGTTCCCCTTGAACCGAGTCCCCTGCATTGGAAGTGGATTCTTAGCCACTGGACCGCCAGGGAAATCCCTTGGGCTCTTTGCACTGGGTACACAGCTGCCCCTGCAACTGCTGTGTGCTGTGGAAGGTGGAGACACCCCCCAGACCCTGCCCTCTAGATCAGGGGCCAGCAGACTTCCATAAAGGGCCAGGTAGAAATATTTTCGGCTTAGCAGGCTATACTGTCTCCTTCACATCTACTCACCTTTGCTGTGGCAGTGTGAAAACACTGAGACATTAAGCAAACAAGTGGGCATGGGCTGTGTTCCAGTAAGATTTTACTTTAAAAAAGAGGCAGCGGGGCTTCCCTGGTGGCGCAGTGGTTGAGAGTCTGCCTGCCGATGCAGGGGACGCGGGTTCGTGCCCCGGTCCGGGAAGATCCCACATGCCGCGGAGCGGCTGGGCCCGTGAGCCATGGCCGCTGAGCCTGCGCGTCTGGAGCCTGTGCTCCGCAACGGGAGAGGCCACAACAGTGAGAGGCCCGCGTACCACAAAAAAAAAAAAAAAGAGGCAGCAGGCTGGATTTGGCCTGTAAGCCACAGTTGGCCAGCCTGTGCTCTGGAAGGGTCCTGAGCAATGGACATATGATGTAAGCCAGGTCTTGTAATTTTAACCTTAATAAGGAACCACATTTGAAAAGAAAACAGAAAACAGGTGAAATTAATTGTAATGTATTTTACTCCAATGTATCAAAAATATCATGCCAACGTGTAATCAGTATAAAAATTACTATTGAAATATTTTACATTCTCCTTTCTCTAACGGCGACTATATTGGATAGCACTGCTCAAGGAACTGAGTCTGATAGGAGAGAACAGCATCCCTCTAACCCCTTAGAGTGCTTTATTTTCTTCATAGCACCTGCAGTCTCTGAGATTTTATTACTTCATTTCCTTCTTTGCTGTCTCCCCCACCAGAAAGGAAGGGGTCAGAAACGTCTCTGTTCTCAGTGCCTAGAACAGGACTGGCCCAAAGCAGCACTGATGTTTGTTTCATGAGTGAATGAAGGAGTGCACATAAGGTTCCGTCTGAAGGTGCAGTGAACACTCGAGAGTTTGGTAGGAGAGCATTAGGAAAAGCTTTCCTGGAGGCAGGTTTTGGGCTAGCTCCTGAAAGGTAAGAATTTGGAATCACAGTGCTGGGAGAGAAGGGTGTCCTAAGTGGGAAGACCAATGTGAACAAAGACAAGAGAGGCCGGAAGTTTGGAAAACATTCCGGAGCGATAGTTCACTTGGCCTTAGAGCTCCTTTAGACTTAAAAATTATTGAGGCCCCCAGTGAGCTTTCATTTATATGGGTTGTATCGATATTTACCATATAAGAAATTTAAACAAAATTTAAAACTCAGGAATACCCAGGCACACATTCTGTTAGCCATCAGAACAGTGACATCATCACATCATGTCGCCTCTGGAAAATTCCACCATAGACTTGTGAGAGGACGAGAGTGAACAGAGCAAGTAACACCTTGATAGTGTTTTGAGGAAGTTTTGGCTTTGGACCTCCTTAAAAGGGCCTCAGGGATCCCTAGGCCACATTTTGAGAACTGCTGAGCTAAAGGTGGGGGTGAGGAGAAGGCAGGTGAGAGAGAGAGTGCCAGCAAATGTGCTTGAATCTGATTGCAAATAATAACAGTCAGCGTTTATCATGTACCTGCTAAGTTCTAGGCACTGTTGTAAGCACTTTACTTGTGTTAGCTCAAGTGGGAAAACCCTGTGAAACAGGTGTTATTATTTAACAGATGAGGACGAGTCTGAGGCTGCCCAGGGTCACGTAGTAAGTGGAAGAGCTTGGGTTAAACCAGGCAGTTGCCCCTCAAAGACTGCATCACACTTGCTCTGTGTTTATAAAGGTCTTTGAATGATAGACTCAGGAGTTTGGTTTTCCTGTTTCCGGTTTTGTTTTGTGTTTTTTTTTTTTACATAATGAGGAGCCACTTCAAAGTTTGCAGTGAATGAGTGAATGACCTGGCAGCAGCTCACAAGATGGATTAGGTAGGGGAGCTGGGGATCCTGGAGACCAGTTAGGAGGCTTTTACATACAGGGCAAGTGAGTTGTGTCTTCTGTACGTTGAATTTGCACATACATATATATATGCATGGCTCACGCAGAGTGTTGAAAGTACTGATTTTTCAAACAAAATGGCCCCTAAGTGTAAACCAAGGACTTCAGAGGGAAAGCTGGTGTGTTGGACTTAGTGATGGCGTCAGGAATTTTTCAAGGATAATTTTGATGATGCTCAGTTTGACCTGGGGACCTAACTCCCAAGTGAAATCAGGACTCTGTTGAATCTGAGACAGCAGTCATAAAGCTTTGAGTCAGGGTCGTGGGGTTAGAGAGGTGGAGGGGTGTTGGGGAAGCTTTGCTCAGCGGGGCACAAAGGCAGGAAGGGCTTCTGGGGAGTAAGAAGCAGAGCACGTGTAGCACTGACAGGGCTGCAGCAGTGGGCGTTGGCAGGCCAGGTGCCGGGATGATCAGGAGGGAGTCGAGGAGCCATTACGTTTCTTGTTTTTTATTGTGGCAAAGTATGCATAACATAAAATTTACCATTTTTAAGTGCACAGTTCAGTGGCATTAAGTATAGTTCTGTTTTTTTTTTTTTTTTTTTTTTTTTTTGTGGTACGCGGGCCCCTCACTGTTGTGGCCCCTCCCGTTGCGGAGCACAGGCTCCGGACACTTAGGCTCAGCGGCCATGGCTCACGGGCCCAGCCGCTCCGTGGCACGTGGGATCCTCCCAGACCGGGACACGAACCCGCATCCCCTGCATTGGCAGGCGAACTCTCAACCACCGTGCCACCAGGGAAGCCCCTATAGTCACGTTTTTGTGCGACCTTCTCCACCATCCATCTCCAGGACTTTTTCATCTCCCCAAACTGAAGCTCTGTCCTCATTAAACGGTAATAACCATTTGCAAGAGTAATAGCCATTCACTGCAGACGTGTGGTCCCCCAGCATTCAGGGAGTGAGGGGACATGTGGCAGAGACCCGTGCTTCCCAAGGGCACGATCAGGTGATGTCCCTCCAGTAATAGCGATGGGGACAGAGGGTGAGGACTCTGTTTTGGATGTGCTGTGTCTTAGGGAGATACCTGCCTTGGAAATATGTGTTCAGTCTGTCCCCCATCTTTCTTTTATGCTTATTGTTGTCCTATTTCATGCCCTCATAATTGCATTTTAAAAATAAACACTGGGCTTCCCTGGTGGCACAGTGGTTGAGAGTCCGCCTGCCGATGCAGGGGACACGGGTTCGTGCCCCAGTCCGGCTAGGCCCATGAGCCATGGCCGCTGAGCCTGTGCATCCGTAGCCTGTGCTCTGCAACGGGAGAGGCCACAACAGTGAGAAGCCCGTGTAACCCAAAAAAAAAAAAAAAAAAAAAAAAAAAAAAGACACTATTTAGATTTACAGAAAAGTTGCAAAGATCCTGGTATACCCTTCACCCAGCTTCCCCCCAATGTTAACGTCTTATGTAACACGGTATATTTGTCAAAAGCAAGAAGCTAACATTGGTTCCACACGATTAGCTAAACTACACACTTCTACTTGGATTAGTTTTCCACTAATGTCTTTTTTCTGTTCCAGGGTCCAAATCTATGGTACTACATTGCATTTAGCATAATTGCCTTTCAAATGTTGGAAAAACCCTTCTAATTGATCTTTCTTTACCTAATCCACACTTCATCCTCTTCCCTAAGAGTTATCTTACTGAAGAACTTTGTTCAACAGCTTTTGATGCCAGAGAGAAGGGGTCAAGCAAGATGCTCTCTGAGAGAAGGCAGTCGGAAGCCACCTGTAACCATGGAGAGCACTTGTGGAGAGTAGAGGGCAGCCGCTGGCAGAAAGAGCGGCAGTGGGTAGACAGGTGAATGCAGAGGGCGTGGGAGTGTAGGCACCCAGGGTCAGGGACGTAGGGAAAGTGCAGACTTAACATCCTGTTGTTCAGCCTCTGTGGTCCAACACTGAAGAAAAATTGGTGGGATTATTCTCTTATTTGTCTTAGATTGATAGCTTTTTTATTTTTTCTGATTGCAAGTTATATTAAGTTACTTATACATACTTGATACAAAATTGCAAGAACATACAAAAAGTAGGTTAAAAAAAAGTCTCCTATGATTCCACCACTCAAGTATAACTGCTTTTTATCATTTCAGTGGATGGTTATTCTAGTCTTCTATGAACACATAACTATTCGTTTTCGCAAATACATGCTGTGCTTAATCCCTCCCCCTGTCCCACACCACTTAACAAACGTAAACTGGACCGTTTGCAAGTGTCCAGGAGGAGTTCAAGTTTGCAGTACCCACGTGTATTTCCACAGAATAGTGGAAGCTTTAAACCCAGACAGTTTGCTTCCCTTTGCTGGTCAGTGTTCTAAAACGCACGTTTCCCACAACGGTGTCATCTGCGTCGGAACTCGGTCAGATTTGTCGGTGTGTAGGCGACTCCTCATGCTTTGACGCACACGGATTCTCTTGGGCTCGAATCTAAAGACTCACTCCCAGATTGTCTTTCAGAAACAAAGAACACCGTAACAGAAACCTTTGCCACTTTTACCTTGCCTCGGCTTTAGGGTCTCAGGTCCGAGCCTTCTGCTGAACCCACAACAGACATTGGCTGAGGAGGTGCCCGGGTCTCGGGTCTTTGCACCCATCCGTCCCTCTTCCTCACAGAGGCCGGCACTGTGGGCACCTCACAGGGGTTTGCTCAGCCCTTCGGGATCATTTCCTCTGTTGATCAGCTCATCCCATAAACTACTCTTCAAGTACGATTTATCATGCTCTTTCTGCGTTCTCTTGATTGGAATTGTCATCTGTAACCTTGGGAGCCTGCATATTCAAGTTCTTTTAACAGCAGCTGTGGTGCCCACTGCCTTTGCTCTTTTCAGATGTGATGGGATTAACGTTTGTGGAACACATGCAGACTCACTGCAGGCACAATTGGAAAGGCCGAGTAGGACTGTTTTCTTTCTGGAATGTAGCTTTGGGCCTGTCTACAGTGTTCCGAAGTTGGGTGTTCAGAGGTGGAGGTGTTTCTATTTCGTAACATTTTCTCCCCATTTCAAAAAAATTTTTTGAGGTGGCGCAGTGGTTAAGACTCCGAGCTCCCAATGCAGGGGCCCGGATTCGATCCCTAGTCAGGGATCTAGATCCCACATGCATGCCACAGCTAAGACACGGTGCAACCAAATTAAATAAATAAATAAATACTAAAAACAAAATTTTTTTGACAGCGTGATTTTTAATGAATGCCCATAATTCCATCAGATGGATGAAACCATTTCTTTAACCAGTCTCTTGACAAGCTAGTTTGTTGCCTGTTTTTCACAGTTTTAAATGATGGGACTAACATCTTATACTACTTTTTTTTCTATCTTGTTAAGTTTCTTAGGATAAATTCCTAAATGAAATTACTGGTCAAGGGATAGGAGTACATTTTTTTAATTACTGGTCAAGGGATAGGAGTACATTTTTTAAATATTTATTTATCTATTTACTTATTTATATATTTATTTAGGCTGCGCCGGGTCTTCTTTGCAGCAACACGGGATCTTTGTTTCAGCACACAGTGTTGCGGCATGCGGACTCTTAGTTGCGCCATGTGTGTGGGATCTAGTTCCCTGATCAGGGGTCGATTCCGGGCCTGCTGCATTGGGAGCACGGAGTCTTAACCACTGGACCACCAGGGAAGTCCCAGAATGTTTTTTGGTTTTTTTTTTGCGGTATGCAGGCCTCTCACTGTTGTGGCCTCTCCCGTTGCGGAGCACAGGCTCCGGACGTGCAGGCTCAGCGGCCATGGCTCACGGGCCCAGCCGCTCCGCGGCATGTGGGATCTTCCCGGACCGGGGCACGAACCCGCGTCCCCTGCATCGGCAGGCGGACTCTCAACCACTGCGCCACCAGGGAAGCCCCCCAGAACGTATTTTTAAGATTTGATTCATTTTGCTAAAGTGTCACCCCCGCAAGTGGTACCCACTTACACTTCCATCTTAGAACGCCTATTTCCCAGCACCATGGTGAGGCTTTTTTTTTTTGCGGTACGCGGGCCTCTCACTGTTGTGGCCTCTCCCGTTGCGGAGCACAGGCTCGGGACGTGCAGGCTCAGCGGCCATGGCTCACGGGCCCAGCCGCTCCGCGGCATGTGGGATCTTCCCGGACCGGGGCACGAACCCGCGTCCCCTGCATTGGCAGGTGGGCTCTCAACAACTGCGCCACCAGGGAAGCCCCCTTTTGGCTATTTTGAATAGTGCTCCTATGCGCATTTGTGTGCTGTACAAGTTTTTCTGTGGACATATATATTTCAGTTCTCTTGGGTACTATACCCAGGAGTAGGATTTCTGGGTTGTGTTTATTCTTTTGAGCACCTGCCAAACTGTTTTTCAGAGTGGCTGCACCATTTTACATTTCCACCAACAGTGTTTGAGGGTTCCAGTTTTTCCACATCCTCACCAACACTTGTGATTATCAGTCTTTTGATTGTAGCCATCCTAATGCAGTGGTATCACATTGTGATGCGATGTGCCTTATGACTAATGACGTTGAGTGTCTTTTCATGTGCTTGTTAGCCATCTGTATATTTTCTTTGGAGAAATGTCTATTCACATAAATCCTATGTCTATTTTTTTATTTTTTATTTTTTTATTTTTTATTTTCTGTGGTACATGGGCCTCTCACTGTTGTGGCCTCTTCCATCGTGGAGCACAGGCTCTGGACGCACAGGCTCAGTGGCCATGGCTCACAGGCCCAGCCGCTCTGCGGCATGTGGGATCTTCCCGGACCGGGGCTGAACCCACGTCCCCTGCATCGGCAGGCGGACTCTCAACCACTGCGCCACCAGGGGAGCCCCTTATGTCTATTTTTTTAATTGGGTTATGTGTTGGCTTGCCTCTGAGACCCTGCATTTGGGTGTTCTTTAGACTCTCACAGGTCTGTGGTAGGTGCCCTATGCATGTCATAGGGGTCTGTGCCAGGTGTCTTGCATTACATTGAGATTCAACCTCCTTTCCTACTTAAATATGCTCTAGAGGATTTGAGACCCTTATAAACTGAAAGGTCTTTAAGTTCTAAATCTTTCTAAGAACTGAGTTCTGAGTGTTTTCCACCTGTTGCTCCACAGTCACTCTAGAATAAGAAAGGGGTTGAATAGGGCTTCTTGGACAGTGGGGCAGCGTTTCACATACGTACCAGTCACGTGAACTATGCGTAGGACGCCATTTACAGTTGAAGTTTCTCAAAGGCAGAGCCCATACCATCTTTTCTTTTGTTTTCCTTGGCTCGCTCTCGTAGTACGGATTATAATATTTCTTGCGCAGTAGGCGATGAAATGCTTAACATGCATGTGCTTTGGTAACTGAGTCGTTTCTGTAGCCCTTCGGCAGGTTGAAGGCATGGTTGTGCCGAAACAGTGAGAGGTTGCCTGTGTGTGACAAACGGCGCTTGGTTCACAGAGGCCCTTGGCTTTCCGAGTGTGTCTTAGCTGCTGCTGCTTCACAGATCCTCCCTCCTGAAGCAGCATGACTGTCTGCCGAGGGGCACATGTGCTGCTATTTATGTCCTGAGACTTTCTCAGCGATTGTTTTTAGGTTAGCATTTAAGAGTCTAATTTAATTCTGCAAGTGTGTAAAGTGCTGATTACTCGTGCTTGTTGCTCTACACTGACAGTGAGTCTCTCCCACCTGGAGCCCAGCTTTGTCCTGGATCAGTTCTGACTGTCATGGTTGAATCACAGCGATCTATGGAATTTAAAGTTTCTCCGACATTTGAAACAAAAAGCTATTTGTGGGAGCAGACAGGTGGCCTTTTCAGGTGACTGGGGCACTTTCTAAGGGAGTTGTGCTTTCTTTTCCCTTCCTGCCGTTTCGAATCTTGGAGCAGCAATACTGGGAGAGCCCTTCAAAGATACACTGGTGTCTAGTAGGTAGTGTGCAAATACTTGTACGTGATTGTCGCAACTGAGGATTTCTAATTTTTGAATTTGTGGTTTCTTGTTTTTGTTGACACATTACCGTCTCTCCGTCTTCAAATGTGTCCCATGGTTATGTGTAAGTACTTTGGAAAATTAAGGTTAAAGAGCTCTGGTTGGCATGGTATATTTAGGTAAACAGGGGTGATTGAACACATTTATTTCCACTTCCTCCAGAAGCCCTTCTAAGATGACAGTAAAAGGATTTTTTAGGGCTTCCCTGGTGGTGCAGTGGTTAAGGATCCACCTGCCAGTGCAGGGGACATACAATTGACAGTAGGTTTCAAGTTGTGGATGATGGATGGTGACTGCAGCAGCAGAGCAGGAGCTGAAATGTTTGGTGCCTCAGAGACTCGGCCCAGGGAGGAGCAGTGTGGGAAGCCTGGTGTCCTCAGGGCGGGAGTGCAGTCTGGGCCTAAAGACAGAGGGATTAACTGAGAGTCTGTATAGGGAGAAATTCAATTCCCCAAGTTACCTGCCCTCCAGTACAAACCAGAGAATACTTATCCCCTCTGCCCACGCGAGCGCAGAGGTTGATGTTCCAGAGAAATCAAACCGGAGACTCTAGATGAGGAACCTCAGGTGGAGCGAAGGGGTCAGTGTAACCCTGGGCTGAAAGGGGGGTTCATGGACGTCTGTATGCTCAAGGGGAAATCCCATAGCCTGAGATCAGGCCAGGCGCGGGGTTGGAGGACTTCCCTCTGGGAGAACGAACAGTGTCAGAGACAGACCCGCAGTTGCTAGTGTTTGGCAGTCCCTCAAAGCAAACGCTATATGCTACCCCAGCTAATATGATCAGTCCTAGTCCAAAGGCTTGCTTGTGTCCACAAAGCTTCCATCATCTTTTTATTGCCTCAACTTTTATGTATGTATGTGTATATATATATATATTTTTTTCTTTTTTTTGCGGTACAGGGGCCTCTCACTGTTGCAGCCTCTCCCGTTGCGGAGCACAGGCTCCAGATGCACAGGCTCAGTGGCCATGGCTCACGGGCCCAGCCGCTCCCAGCGGCATGTGGAATCTTCCCAGACCGGGGCACGAACCCGGGTCCCCTGCATCGACAGGCGGACTCTCAACCACTGCGCCACCAGGGAAGCCCCTACTTTTATATTTTTTATTTTGAAATAATTATAGATTCATAAGAAGTTGCAAAAATGATACAGAGAGGTCCCCTGCACCTTTCATCCAGTTTCCCCCAATGGTTACATTGTACATAACCACAGACAATAGCAAAACCAGGAAATTGACATGTATACGATGTGTGTACAGTTCTATGCCGTTTTGTCACATGCAGCTTCATGTAACCACCTCAGCAGTCGAGGTACATGACTGTACCATCACCACAAAGATTTCCCTGATGACTCATTTTAAAATAGGAATGGACAGCCAAGGATCACAGCATATTCAGAAAGCTCCCAACATGAAGGGTAGAGGCTAGAACAAACAAGAGAAAGATGTGTCAGAGGAAGCAGTTGATACTGCGAACAGAAGAAACCCTCAGAACACATAGTGAATAGCCTGAAATAAGAGTCAACATTTTGTCAATGAAATAAAACAGGATGCTATAAAAATCAGAACAAGAAATAATTCTTGGAAATTACAAACATAATATTAGAAGAAAAGAGTTGACAAAGACTCCCAGCAAATACAATAAAATATCTGACATCTAGGAGATCTATAAAGAGAGAAAGGGAAAATGAAGGGCAGAAATGTATCAAGGAAATCGGAAATGTTTCCAGAATTGAAGATCACAAGGTTCCAGGATGGTGAATGGAAAAAGTCCTAGCTGGCACATTGTGTAATTCCAGAACACTGGGGATAAAGCTTCCAAAGAGAGAAAACAGTCGCATAAAAAAGATTGGGGGGCTTCCCTGGTGGCGCAGTGGTTGAGAGTCCGCCTGCCGATGCAGGGGATACCGGTTCGTGCCCCGGTCCGGGAGGATCCCGCATGCCACGGAGCGGCTGGGCCCATGAACCATGGCCGCTGGGCCTGCACGTCCAGAGCCTGTGCTCCGCAATGGGAGAGGCCACAACAGTGAGAGGCCCGCGTACCAAAAAAAAAAAAAAAAAAAAAAAAAAAAGATTGGGAATGAAGATGCATCGGATTTTCAACCTCCTGGGAAGCAGGAGGCAATGGAGTAGGTTTCCAATCTGACATGGTAGATTGAGCTAACATAGAACCACTCTTAACTACAGTCACTTAGAAGTGCTATGTAAAATATAACAAACATTTTAAATGTAGCTAAGCATATAAGAAAGAAAAGGGATAACAGGACACCAGAATCAAAGAGGGAACCTAAAACTAGAGCAGAATAGGCTGCTGATGTCGTAGCAGCCTGGGGGGTGTTTATTGGGCCCTAAAACAGGCCCTAACAATAATAGAAGTCTGGATTTTAATGAAAATGTGTAGAATTGAAATAGAAATCCCCTCAAAGGGCTATTCCCTGGTAAAAGGGGAAAAAAAAAAAGATGTGACAGAATCTCCCCCATGAAGCCAGAGAAATGGCGAGGAAGTTTATCACTGCCCCACACCGTGAGGTGTTAGGGGAAGTCTCCCATGAGCGATTGAAACATCTGAGTTTGAGGTCTGTATTTATCATACCCACTTTCAGGAATCCCCAAGCCAGCACGAGGCTGGTGACGCTCCTGGAGGTCCTTGCAGAAAGAAAAGCAAAACTTCTGTAGAATGACCCTTCCACAACGCAGGCCACTTGGAATCCTGTGATTTCCACAAATGATGAGGTCGTGCTGAGAAATTACTAAACATACAGAAAAATCATAAAGAAGAGTCAGCTGTCACAACAAACAGGAGGATTTCCAACATTTTAAAACTTCAGATAATGAGATTAAATATAACGTTTAAAGTGATTGAAGGGCTTAAAGAAAGAATAGAAATCAAGGAAAGAATAAGATACAGTACGTTTTAGAGACTGTTTTTTAAAAGAACCAAATCTCTACGATGAAAACTCTAATCGTTGCATATAAAACCCAGTGGAGGGCTTCCCTGGTGGCGCAGTAGTTGAGAGTCCGCCTGCTTATTTACTCCACTCCAGCACGTTCAGGTTGTTTCTGTCAAAGCTGCAGAACTGTCGGAAGGATGGACTCAAGGTAAGGGGTTGTCAGGGGACGGGTAAGAAACAGGAGGTCCCTAGGTAATGTCCGCAGTTAATAACTTAGGAATTAGAGGTGCAAGCATATTGTTTATGTATATGGGTGAATGCTCAAACTGCTAAGAAATTAGAAAGTGGTTTTCTCAGGGGAGCGCTACTGAGACGGTAAGACAGGGCGTTGCTGTTTTGTGTCGTTAAGCCCTTTGGAACTCTTTGTTTTTGTTTTGTTTTTTTTTTAAAGAATTTACCGGTTTAAACCAACACTGTTCAATAGAAAGTGGCCTCACTTTCTATTGAAAGTTTTTTTTCTCATGGCCTCAATTTTTTAAATGTAAAAAGGAGCAGGTGAAATTAATTGTAATATATTTTATTTAAGCCAGTATAGAGCCAAGACATTGTTTGAACATATAACGGATGTAAAAAACATTAATGAGGTAGTTTGCATTCTTCGTAGTAAGTCTTTGTAATCCTCTCTGTGTTCCAGCACATCCTGATTCAGACATCACATTTCAAGCGCTCAGTCGCCAGATGAGGCTGGTGGCTGCCCTGCTGGGCAGGGCGGGTCTGATGCAGGAAGGATGGAGGGTGTCTGCTCTGTGAGGGTCTTTAACGATATGCAGATCGACATTCAGGAAGCCCGTTCTGGAGAGTAATTTCTGACCCTGGTTTCTTCCTTTAGCCCAGCCACCCCTACTTTAAATTCTCCACTGACATTTAGAATTGTTCCATATTCCCAGGAAAGTCATAGACTTGACGGCAGAAATTACAGTCCTGGGCTTCTCTCCTGGAAGTTGTTTCCCTCTTTCCTCATAGATACTGTTTCTAGCACTGCTCTGAACCTTCTCAGACTTCTCCACATTCTCTTAGTGTAGTGATCAAAACTGGACTTAATACTGTCGAAAGGCTGACTGACTCAGAACAGAACAGCGGGACGGATGGCCTCACCTTGCTTCTTCTCCGAAGTAGTGTCGTTTTTGCTTGTCGGATCACTGTCATCCGTGTGGAGCAGCTCTTTTTCTGAAATGCTTCCTTCTCTTGGCTTTGGGAGCATGAGGAACTTGGGGTGTTAAGAGTGAAGGTTGAAGTATTACTGTTTTAAAGTCTGTTTCTTAAGTGGTTATTCTACCTGGATTTCTGGAACTCAACCCTCAGATTTCAGTCAGTGGAAAGCTGTGAAGGGTTTTGTTGTTGTTGTGTTGTTTTTATTTTTGGCTGCATTGGGTCTTCGTCCTGTGGGCGGTCCTGCGCGTCTGGAGCCTGTGCTCCGCAACGGGAGAGGCCACAACAGTGAGAGGCCCGTGTACCGCAAAAAAAAAAACCCAGTGGAGATGTTAAATAGCAGAATAGACACACCACAAGAGAGAATTACATGAACTGGAAAATAGATCTGAAGAAGTGAAGTAGAATTAGCAGAGATCCAGAGAGATGGTATAGATGGTATTGAGGGAAGGGAAGTGCCAAGCTCAGAGGGTGGGAGGAGGGGCCCAGGCAGAGTCGGATGGAGTTCCCAGAGGAGGAATCAAGAGCATCTTAAAAGCAGCTTGAGAGGAAAAGACAGATTACTCCCGAGGTTCAGCAGTGATACTCAGCAGATGTCTAAGTAGTAACAGTGAGGCCAGACCACGATGGAATAAAATCTTCAGTGTGCTGAGGAAAATAAGCTTAGTTTTCAGTGACCAGCCTATCATTCCATAGTATAGTGAGAACAAAATACAGGCGTTTTTCACAGAAAGAAAAACTAAGTTCATTCACTCACAGACCTTCACTGTACTTCAAGAAGAAGGAAACTAAACCCAGGAGAGAGAGACAAAAAGAAATGGCGTACAGATACGGCAGAAACGTGCGGTAGAGCTAAATCATCTTTAACTTACAAAACGGTGATCATTACTGACTTGAGGAGAGTCAAAAACTGAAATCCTGACAATCGATGGAAATGAGAGGGGATTATCTGAATTAACGCTTTCTAAGATCTTTGAACCGTTTGGGAAGAGTGGGAGGGACACTGATTTGCTTTAGATCGTCTGAGTCAAGTAGACATATTAAAATGTTAAGGATAGAAATAGGATTGGAAGCCTTCAAACCAATAGAGGGAGAATATCCAGAATGATAAAAACTAGGTCATTTCACTAGAAAAAAGAACAAAGAAAAAGTGTGGTAGGCAGAAAGCCCTAAAGGTAACAGAAATAAATCTGCCCGGATCACAATGAATATAAACAGAGCAAAAGTGCCAGTTAACGACAGAGGCCTCGGGTAGGAAGACAAGAGCGAAGCCCTCGATGTTCTGTGGGAGTTTCACATGCAGCCAGTTACCTGACGAGTATTTCTTCTCAGGCCTGCAAGGACTGGAAAAATGTGCCTCCCGTGGACCTTCCTCCAGAAGCTGGTGGGAGGTGTGCTCCACCAAGACAAGGGAGTTTTCTGGGATCCAGAAAACGAGATTCCCCCACAGGCAGGCTGTTGGAGAGGCAGGCTGGAATTCTGCAGGAGAGAGATCTCCAAGGAAGAGAGGCAGAACCCAGAGTCACCTGATGGATTGTGTGAGCATGTTTGGAAAAGTTAGGGGCAGCTCTTTGATAGAATTCTCAATCCGTACACAGGCTGTGTGTATCCGCAGAGCACACGGAGTCCAGCTGTGAGCCGCTTAGTGTCGTTTTTGCTTGTCGGATCACTGTCATCCGTGTGGAGCAGCTCTTTTTCTGAAATGCTTCCTTCTCTTGGCTTTGGGAGCATGAGGAACTTGGGGTGTTAAGAGTGAAGGTTGAAGTATTACTGTTTTAAAGTCTGTTTCTTAAGTGGTTATTCTACCTGGATTTCTGGAACTCAACCCTCAGATTTCAGTCAGTGGAAAGCTGTGAAGGGTTTTGTTGTTGTTGTGTTGTTTTTATTTTTGGCTGCATTGGGTCTTCGTCCTGTGGGCGGGCTTTCTCTGGTTGTGGTGAGCTGGGGCTACTCTTCATTGCGGTGCGTGGGCTTCTCACTGCAGTGGCTTTTCTTGTTGCGGAGCACGGGCTCTAGGCGCACGGGCTTCAGTAGTTGTAGCACATGGGCTCAGTAGTTGTGGCTTGCAGGCTCTAGAGCGCAGGCACAGTAGTTGTGGCTCACGGACTTAGTTGCTCTGCGGCATGTGGGATCTTCCCGGACCAGGGCTCGAGCCCGTGTCCCTGCCAATCCCCTGCATTGGCAGGTGATTCTTAACCACTGCGCCACCAGGGAAGCCCGAAGGTTTTTTTTTTTTTAAGGGTGCTAGGATTGATTTGTGTTTTGAAGCTATTGGTAATCCCCTCCCTCCCATTTCTTTTATTATCCTATTTTTTTATATAACTCTCCTGAGAATCAGGAAAGGTCTGTAGAATCAATGGGTTTTTCCACTACACGCACACGCACACACGCGCGCCCCCCCTTGCCCTTTTCCTTGCTTCTCTTCCTGCTTCCCACCCCTTCCAAAAAAGACTCAGTTTTCATAAAAGCCACCGTTGTGTAAGCCTAGTCTTAAAGCTCTGTTAAAGCTTGAAGTGAAGGAAACACATCAGGGTGATAACAAGCAGGGAAGGGCAGGCGTCTCCCCATTCTCCAGCCTGCTGCTGGGTCTCCATCCCACTCCTCCAAGACCCTGGGAAAGGCCCCGGCCTGTGGGCCCTGAGCACCACCACTGGCGGTGTCTGCACCTGTGGACGTCGGTCACGCCCGGAACTGTCATTTTAGACAGGGGGGCCGCTGGGGGTGGGGAGGGGAGCTGAGCCTCTGGGCCAGGCCGATGACTGCAGTCCGTGTGTGCAGACTTGTGTGTGATGGGACCCTGCCCTTGAGCCGCGGGTGGTCTGCTTGGGGGAGCAGCTCACATATGCGGAGGTGGCTGCCAGATGAGGGTCTCTTGCTGGGAACTGGCTGCTCATGACGTTTGGGGCTGAAGGGAGGGGGGCGCAGTGGGAGCAGAAGCCGGGCCTTGCAGCCTGCCTGCACCCGGAGAGGGCGGCGGGAGTGGCCCGGCGGCCGGACTCCAGGGTGCCCGTGGGACACTAGCCTCGTAGAGCTGCCAGGCTCTGGCTCTCGCACGGCTGGGCTGGAGGCATCTCCCTGGGTACCTCGCAGCCTAGACTCTCCAGACTGCCCCTCAGCTGCCGCTGCCACACCTAACTTTAAAGTCTCAAAAAGAGGCCCTTGCCTAGCCCGCGTCCCCTCCACCTGCCTCTTCCTTTCTCCTCCCGCCAGCCTCTCTGGTCCCTGCTTCCTGGGTGGCCAGTTGTCCTCCAGCGTGGGCGTTGCTGACCACTGCTTTCAGCCACCTGTCCCCGTTCCCGCGGGTCCCCCTGCAGCCTCTGCCCTGGGGGACGCGTTTGAGTGCTGTCTGTTTCCCAGGCGCTGTGCTGGGGCCGCCCTGTGCCAGGCGGGGCTGGTGAGCAGGGAGCAGCAGCGCTGGACAGGCGGTCGGAGAAGGGCTTCCTGAGGGGGTGACGTCTGGACAGAGGCTTGAGTCAGCTGTCTGGGCAAACGTAAAGGCCGTGATTGTTGCCGTGGCAGCTCCTCGTGTGTAGCTGCTTGTTGCACTTCCGCCCCCCGCCCCTTCTCTTGGCTCCTCATGGCCTGGTGTCTTGCTAGCACCAGGCACAGCGTTTGGCGTCCTGGTAGGTATGCAGACTGTTGAATGAGTGGGTGGATGGATGGATGATCCACTGTCGATGGAGTGAGCACCGTATGACAGATGTCAAAGGAAGCAAACTCAGACTTCCTACAGGGCGGGCTCTGTCCCTGCCGAGACCCTGAGAGAGGAGGGGCAGGTCTGAAGCCCAGGCCTGAGGAAAGCCAGGCTCAGGTTAAAACACCTGGCATGCCCTCTCCCTGTGTGGTTCATTTCACAGCTTTGTATATTACCTGCTGTTTCAGGCTAGTTCAAACTACTGATGGATGAAGTAAACTGAAATTGCTGGGAGAGCGTAAGCGGGGTGGGCGTGGGAGGGCAAGAGAACTACTATTTCCATTACTTACCACGTGCCACATACGTCCTGGGGCTTAGATCTCAAAACCCATCTCCACAGGCCTACTGTCACCTTCACGTGGCTTGGTTGGACCTTGAAGGATGGACCGTAGCAGAGTCCTTGAGGGCGTCTGGATACACCTGCGGGAGTGGGAAGGATTCTTCAGATATGCCAGTCTGGGGTTGTCTTCTGGTTCTGCTTTAGATTTCTGGTCCAGCAGACCGTTGGCCAGCTCTGAGGCCCCAGGGATTAGAGAAATAGGGACAGCCCAGGTAGGAGAGATAGGAAGGCTGAGATGTTTATAGTAAAAGGTGTACTGTGGGCTTCCCTGGTGATGCAGTGGTTAAGAATCCGCCTGCCAATGCAGGGGACATGGGTTCAAGACCTGGTCTGGGAAGATCCCACATGCCGCGGGGCAACAAAGCCCGTGCACCACAACTACTGAGCCTGTGCTCTAGAGCCTGCGAGCCACAACCACTGAGCCCGTGAGCCATGACTGCTGAGCCTGCGCGCCTGTAGCCTGTGCCTTGCAACAAGAGAAGCCACTCCAGTGAGAAACCTGTGCACCACAACGAAGAGTAGACCCCGCCTGCAGCAACAGGAGAAAGCCCGCGCGCAGCAACGAAGACCCAACACGGCCAAAAATAAATTTTAAAAAGAAAAAAAAAAGGTGTACTGCGTACTCCTGGCAAGCCTCCAGCCCTCCTCAAGCAGGGGTGCTGACACCCTAGTGCGTCCATTGTAATGCGTTAGTGTATCTCAGTGGTGCTGATTACTGCCATCCTTAGGAGAGCAGAACATGGTCACCTTCCATGCTCTGGTGGCTTAAATGACGACGACGCTGGCGTTTCAGTCTTTGGAGGGGTTGTGACCGTGCAGGCCCGAGCCAGTAGGTGTTTCCTCCTCACCTCTCTCCAGTGGGTGGTGGTGAGTCCTTTCCACTTTCCCAGCCATGCCAGTTACCACGACTCAGCCCAGAAGCCGACTGCTAAGTATTTGTGCTTCATTTTGTTAGAAATCTTTGCTCAGAAGGCTGGCTACCTGATGCCTTCCTGACCTAATTCTAGTGACATGGGGTGACTGAGAAAAGGAAGATGTGACTGTCGAGGTTGGCACTGGGGAGTGGCGGGGCCAGCCTGTCTGCGTGCCTGTCAGTGGCTGTGGCATCCACGGTGGGGATCAGGCAGGTCCAGAGGGCTGTCAGCAGTTTGGGACCAGCTGGCTGTTAAGACCATCACTCGGTGATGCAAGACCCTGGCTCGCTCTCCATCCCGGGGGTCTCGTGTCTCTTCCTCCTTGGCTTCCTGTGCCTTCGTCAAGCTCTTGCTTCCGGGGTGGGGGGCGGGCAGGGGATGTTTGCAGCACCCACCCCGGTTTGTCTCGGAAAGATGTAGTTTTGGAATTGAGGAAAGCAGAGGACCAGCATGGTTCTGACACAGTCATTCTGGGGAGGGTCGTGAAGCTCCTGCCCCTCTGGTGTGGATCCCCCTTACCTGCCTGGGGGTGGCTCAGGGAACGGGTGGGGTGGGGGCTCTGAGCCCACAGGTATGATGAAAACAAAGCCGCATGGGGAGATGAGCCACCCTGCTCCCACAGCCCACCTCAGTGAGAGCCTGACCCCTGAGCAAGGACTCGGCCTCGGACCAGGGGTCTGGTGTGTTATTTGTACTGTCTTTTCCTCCCATATTTGCATTTTTAGAAATAGCAGTGCTGAGTGGATCCCTTTCAGTGTGAGTCAGCTTCAGAAGGTGGGGTGCGTTCTGCCGGGAGTGTGGCCGTTGATTAGCAGCTGGTTCTGTTTGGGAGCATGGACCGCGGGAGCCACAGACGTTCTGGGTGGAGATAAGGCTCGGCGGCGTGAGCCACTGCGGGAATGAGTCCCCAGCTCTCTGCTGACCAGAGGTGACATCGTTTTGAAGATGCTGTCATTTTTCTGTGGGTGTGAAGAGAGGAAGGTGAAGAAAAGGGAGCGGGAGCGTCTGTGAGCCGAGGTCCTCGTGGTCGTCTTGGAGGATGTGCCTCAGGCAGTGACTCGCCTTCCTGCCAGGGCAGTTCTTTCTCAGATTCAGAGTGCTTACAGGAGAGAAGAGCCACATTTGATGCACCAGCTGCGTCCCGTCCAGTAACCCAGCTCTAAAAAATCACGTTTCTTGTGGCCGCAGCATGGGCCTAGGAGCTGCCTTCCTGCCTGGAAGTCTTTATGGTGGGAAAACCGTGTCCCCCAGGTGTCCGGGGATGTGTACTGGCAGGTTCTGCTCTTTGCCATCTAGGCAGCAGCTGGCCTGGGTCAGGTCACAGGGCTCTTGGTCAGCAGGGTCTGGGGCTTTGTTCTTGGTGTCTGTCTGGAAGCTGACCTAGACCAGGGTCTGGACTACCTGAGCAGAGGTCAGAGTTGGGGCCACATCGTTTAGGGGACCTGGTGCCTGTGTGTCTGTTCAAGGGCTGAACTGCAGGAGGAGTGTGTCAGGGATACTGAGGGCCGGGTATGAGCTGAACCTCACTTTGTTCACTATTTTAATCCACCTTGCTTTTTTGCATCTTGATCCCCAGATTTTTATCTTTAAATTTTTTAAAAATTAAAAACAAATGTCCCGAGGCTTCCCTGGTGGCACAGTGGTAAGAATCCGCCTGCCAATGCAGGGGACACGGGTTTGAGCCCGGGTCCGGGAAGGTCCCACATGCCGCAGAGCAGCTAAGCCCGTGTGCTACAACTACTGAGCCTGCGCTCTAGAGCCCACATGCCACAACTACTGAAGCCCACGCACCTAGAGCCTGTGCTCCCCAACAAGAGAAGCCACGCAATGAGAAGCCCGCACACCGCATCGAAGAGCAGTCCCCGCTCTCCACAACTAGAGAAAGCCCGCATGCAGCAATGAAGACCCAAAGCAGCCAAAAATGAATAAATAAAATTAAAACAAAGAAAAAACAACAAAAAAACCAAATGTCCCTAGTAGTCCTATTTTGTTTTAGAAGAAAAGGAAGCATACTGGTTGAAGTAGAGCTGTTTTAACCAGGCTGGTTATCTGACTCGCCCAGCGAATGTTAAGAAATAGATTCCTGGCTTCACCCAGAGATTCGTTCAGTAGGTTTGGGGTTAAAAAAAAAATCAGGAATGTGTTTTGTTTTTTTGCGGTACGCGGGCCTCTCACTGTTGTGGCCTCTCCCGTTGCGGAGCACAGGCTCCGGACGCGCAGGCTCAGCGGCCATGGCTCACGGGCCCAGCCGCTCCGCGGCATGTGGGATCTTCCCGGACCGGGGCACGAACCCGTGTCCCCTGCATCGGCAGGCGGACTCTCAACCACTGAGTAACCAGGGAAGCCCAGGAATGTGTGTTTTTGAAAGAGTTCTGAGGCTTCTGATAGTTGTCGTAAAGCCTAGTCCTCCTCCCAAGGGGCCTGTCGAGGCTGCCTCCGTTCTTCTTCATAATCTTTTGCTGTTTCCACACTGATGAGTTACATATCTAGACTCCTCCATTCTGTCTTTATGGGGCCATAGGGTGGTTTCCATCAGTTGCCCTTCAAGACCAAACATAGTGGTGTGTGTCGGCCAAAGCAGTACCTTGCAGTTGCTGATTTCAGGGCTTGGTGTCTAGAGGTGGGCGTCCAATAGTGCAAATACATTTTGATCTCTCACTTTCAGGAAGTGTGTCCTCCTTCAGATTTGTGATAATATGAATTCTGGCTGAGAAGTCCTTCTATGTTGGACCTAGAGGAGCCCGGAGGAAGGAAGGAAGGAAGGAATGAAGTTTCATGCTTAATCGTACAGAAAAGAGAATCAGGCCAGGGTCTTGCGTGCTGGTGTCTGTTCACTGGTCACCCCCTCTCCCCAGACAGCTCAGGGGCGCCGTGGGGCAGCGAGGCTGGCCTGGTGCCAGGAGGCGGACTGGGGAGAGGCTCACTTGGTGCGTGCCAGCCCTGTGCCCACTCCCGGCACATCATTTCCAGGACCCTCCTCCTGAGGGGCCTGTGAGGCCCAGATGAAGTCTGTGAGGCGCTCGGACACTCCTTACCCTTCCCTCCCTTCCTCCCTCCCTCCCTCCAGGCTCACCCGGGCCTGAGAGCACCTCCTGCTGGCCCCCTGGCCCGTGCGGTGCCACCTCCTCCGATCGCACCTCCTCCAGGCAGGCACCTTAGTGCCACCCCACCATCCAGCTGAGCGCACCCTCTCCCACGCGCTCTGGTTCTCTCTTGGCTGTATCTGCTCATCGCTGAGGTGGGTGTGTCTGCAGTCATTAAGAGGGGAGGAGAATTTCGACCATATAAGAAGGTGGTAATTTGCATACTATAAGATTTCCTGTGGGTTTTCTTGAAATAGCTCCCCGATTCTAAAATCCTTTCAATTTGTAAAAGACTTTTTAGTAATGACATCTAGCTCAAGAGGCACCTGTACGTTAATTTTTTTAAAATAAATTTATTTATTTATTTGTTTTTATATTTGGCTGCATTGGGTCTTCGTTGCTGTGCGCGGGCTTTCTCTGGTTGCGGCGAGCAGGGCCTACTCTTGGTTGCGGTGTGCGGGCTTCTCATTGCGGTGGCTTCTCTTGTTGCAGAGCATGGGCTCTAGGCGCGCAGGCTTCAGTAGTTGTGGCACGTGGGCTCAGTAGTTGTGGCGCACGGGCTTAGTTGCTCCGAGGCATGTGGAATCTTCCCGGGCCAGGGCTTGAACCCGTGTCCCTTGCATTGGCAGGCGGATTCTTAACCACTGTGCC
>NW_020174923.1:7819715-7846971 GCF_003031525.2 Neophocaena asiaeorientalis asiaeorientalis | reverse complement strand
GGACCTAGAGGAGCCCGGAGGAAGGAAGGAAGGAAGGAATGAAGTTTCATGCTTAATCGTACAGAAAAGAGAATCAGGCCAGGGTCTTGCGTGCTGGTGTCTGTTCACTGGTCACCCCCTCTCCCCAGACAGCTCAGGGGCGCCGTGGGGCAGCGAGGCTGGCCTGGTGCCAGGAGGTGGACTGGGGAGAGGCTCACTTGGTGTGTGCCAGCCCTGTGCCCACTCCCGGCACATCGTTTCCAGGACCCTCCTCCTGAGGGGCCTGTGAGGCCCAGATGAAGTCTGTGAGGCGCTCGGACACTCCTTACCCTTCCCTCCCTTCCTCCCTCCCTCCCTCCAGGCTCACCCGGGCCTGAGAGCACCTCCTGCTGGCCCCCTGGCCCGTGCGGTGCCACCTCCTCCGATCGCACCTCCTCCAGGCAGGCACCTTAGTGCCACCCCACCATCCAGCTGAGCGCACCCTCTCCCACGCGCTCTGGTTCTCTCTTGGCTGTATCTGCTCATCGCTGAGGTGGGTGTGTCTGCAGTCATTAAGAGGGGAGGAGAATTTCGACCATATAAGAAGGTGGT
Source organism: Neophocaena asiaeorientalis asiaeorientalis (assembly GCF_003031525.2). Classification (NCBI taxonomy): domain Eukaryota; kingdom Metazoa; phylum Chordata; class Mammalia; order Artiodactyla; family Phocoenidae; genus Neophocaena; species Neophocaena asiaeorientalis. The sequence continues at coordinate 7,846,401 of NW_020174923.1, read as the reverse complement.
AATTTGCATACTATAAGATTTCCTGTGGGTTTTCTTGAAATAGCTCCCCGATTCTAAAATCCTTTCAATTTGTAAAAGACTTTTTAGTAATGACATCTAGCTCAAGAGGCACCTGTACGTTAATTTTTTTTAAATAAATTTATTTATTTATTTGTTTTTATATTTGGCTGCATTGGGTCTTCGTTGCTGTGCGTGGGCTTTCTCTGGTTGCGGCGAGCAGGGCCTACTCTTGGTTGCGGTGTGCGGGCTTCTCATTGCGGTGGCTTCTCTTGTTGCAGAGCATGGGCTCTAGGCGCGCAGGCTTCAGTAGTTGTGGCACGTGGGCTCAGTAGTTGTGGCGCACGGGCTTAGTTGCTCCGAGGCATGTGGAATCTTCCCGGGCCAGGGCTTGAACCCGTGTCCCTTGCATTGGCAGGCGGATTCTTAACCACTGTGCCACCAGGGGAGCCCCTGTACATTAATTTTTGCATCTTGTTTCTGTCTTTGTAGATGTTATTTTGTGTACTTGCTTTCTCCAGCTGAGCTCTAAGTTCCTGGGGAGAGAAACTGTCAGGGGCCTCGTCCAGGCTTTGCCCTGGTGCTCCTGTCCCGGGGCCTTCTCAGGCCGTGTGCACCAGTACCATCTTTTCCTTTCAGGGGATTCACTTTGCAAATGGAATACCCACGTGGCCCCTCGGCAGGGACAGGTGCTGGGCAGGTAGACTCCAGGGCTTCTGGAGACGTTGCAGGGGATGAGCTCTGGAGCTGGAAGGGCCCAGAGCTTGTCCAGCCCAGGGCTGCCCATGCCAGATGATGCCCAGGGAGGTGACAGGACTTAGCGCATGCAGCTGGGGAGTGGCAGCACCGTGGCCTCTGCAGGACCTGGCCGTTGGGCTGTGTGGCCAGCCGCAGCCTCGTCTCACTGTGCCTGCAGGAATGGAGGGACGCTTCCTCCCAGCCTCAGGGATTCTGCTTTTTCACGGTCAGTCAGGTTTTTAGGACTTAACGGTCAAACCAAGAGGTAATAGCGGCCCCCAGGAGCCATTTGGTCTGTGCCAGAGTTGCCAGGCCAGTTGGTGCCTGAGTGATACCCTGTACCCTAGGCTGGGGATCCATTTCATGCCTTGAAATAGTAACCACAGGTGTTTGAGGAGCAAGCAGAGGTTGGTGTGGGTTCAGGGAGGCTGTGTTTCTTCCTCATGGGGTCCCTTATAGTTGAGAGTGGGCTTGACCTGCCCCACTGGACTCAGAAATAGTCCCTTTTAGCTGTTTCTCCTCCTCCCTTACTGCCTTTAAAATGCCAGTCAGAATAACCAGGATTTGGAGATATGTATCAAAATCACTTTAGGAACTTTTTCAGAATGCCTGTTTTCACAATACCATCCTGGGGACTGTGGGCAGTGAGCCTGGGATGGGGCCCTCCTTCCATCTTGATGCCCCTCTGTTAAGAGCCACTGTTACGTGAAGACGAGGTGATGTGCACGTGGGTCACCTGGAGACCTTGTTAACCTGTGGATTCTAAGGCAGCTGGGCTGGGGCCTGGGAGTCTGCATTTTCAGCGAGATCCAGGACGATGCCCTGGAGTAGAAAGGGCCGTGCAGAGGGTCACGCACACCACATGAGGAAGGACACTAGCAGATCCAGGGCTCTGGAATCCTGGCGCCAGGTGGCCTGGGGCAGGTCACTTACCTCTCCGAGCCTCCAGCCTCCTCTGTGGAATGAGAGCTACCAGAGCAGTACCTCCACGTGGGGCTTTTTCCTGCACAGCACGGGCTCCGTAAAGGTCTATTCGTGGGATTACCAGCCTGGGTCATTGTTCTGTGAACTCACCTGACATCAGACACGTGGGGCTTAGGGTGGGGGTCTGGAAGGCAGTGTTGGGCTCTATCTGCACCTGGACCGTGGGCTTGATGTCTGCTTACTCCCGGGGATGGATGCCCAGCAGCCCGGCCATGAGAACAGACAGGACGTCATGCTGTTTACTTTTCTACCTTTTAGTCATGCCTCTTGAGGAGGGAGTCTAAAAGCTGCCTGTCTGTACCCTCCTTTCTAATCTTATGCTGTTTACTTTTCTACCTTTTAGTCATGCCTCTTGAGGAGGGAGGCCTTCTCAGTCTAAAGCTGCCTGTCTGTACCCTCCTTTCTAATCCGGGAGTCCTGGGCTGTTTTGTCCTTTTTAGAGCCAGGTTGATAAGCCCGGGGCCAAGACACTGGGTGTAGTGCTGGGTTCTTTCTCCACGCCAGCTCTTGCCACTGGAACGCATGTGCTGCACCCCAAACACTGCAGCATCTGCAGAGACCCAGCTCTGCTGCCTGGGCTCCAGCTGGCCTGGCGCCAGGCACAGCTCCCCGGTCCTTCCCCCTCACTGAGCAGGCAGTTGGACTCAGTCCCCTTTCTCTGTCCCCTTGGGCAGGCTGTGCCTCTGGACCATTTCAGCAAGCTGGCAAGCCGCAGCTGCAGTTTCCAAGCAGTGATGCAGTCATGCTGCATTGCCGGCCCTGATTACAGGCTTCGGGACTGTGGTGTGCCATCAGAGAGAGGGATCCCTGGAGACAGGGCTACCCCTGGGGGTTGAGAGTACAGAGGCCTGGCCAGTTTTCATCTGCAGGGGTCGGGGGGTGGCATCCCTTGCCTGCATCTCTGATGCACATTTCCTTTGCAGCCTGGCCCTTCCTGCCTTCCCCCACCTGCCATTTGGAAACAGGGATCTTTAGCTCTCTACCCAGCTCGGCAGTGTATTTACTTGTATAAATGTTTTCAGGTATTTTCATTTTGTCTCCCCCATCTAAATGTAAGTTCTGTAAAGCCAGGACACGTACCTATGTGTTTGTATTCTTGTCTCATTCTGAATCTATGGAAAACACTAAAGAACTATTGAATTGATTGACCCCAGTCTTTGGGTTTTAGCAGAGCTTCTGTTGAATGGTTTCTGTAGCACGTGATTGACAGAATTTTCCAGTTAGGGGCACCGGCGTTTGTCTTTTCTTCCACTGCCCAGCCATTTCCAGCTCTCCTCCTGCCCCCGGCATGTGAGGCCCTCTGGCCATTGGTGTTTGCTGGTAAAACCTTCGATCCTCAGGTGGGCAGTTTGCTGATGGCTGGATTTTCAGGGACTCAGTCACATGATGGTCAACTGCTCTGAGAAAGTCATTACACTGGCATTCGCTAGACTCACTGGCCAGTCAGATCCCCACATCCATTCAGAACTGGAAGCTGGAAGAGGAGCCCAGCTCCAACCCACAGTTAGTACCATTTCCTGCCACTCCCAGGTCCACTCTTCTGAAGGCCAACTTACTGACATTTTAGGTAATGTCAGAAAGAATTAAAAGTTCCCCACTCCCACAGTACCTGTGTGTGAACGTTTAGATCCTAGGGTTTTTGATTGTTTTCTTGTTTTGGGCTAGATCTAGACCAGCTTCTGACGAGAAGAGAGGTCTCGCTCTGCTTGTAACTGGCTGAAACCCTAGCCAGAGGGAGCCAGCAGAGCAGGTAGGCAGGGTGGGGCCCTCAGACTTCTTGAAAGTGACCCGCCATAGAACATATTATATATACATCGTGACCCAGGACACATGTATGTTATATACACACCTGGAAAAGGGTTCTCAGAACAGTACCTCGGGGCTTCACTGCTGGCGCAGTGGTTGGGAACCCGCCTGCCAATGCAGGGGACACGGGTTCGAGCCGTGGTCTCGAAGGTCCCACATGCCGCAGAGCAACTAAGCCCGTGCGCCACGACTACTGAGCCTGCACGCTAGAGCCTGCGAGCCACAACTACTGAAGTCCACGTGCCACAACTACTGAGGCCTGCGCACCTAGAGCCCGAGCTCTGCAACAAGAGAAACCACCGCAGTAAGAAGCCCACGCGCCGCAACGAAGAGTAGCCTGCCGCAACGGGAGAAAGCCTGCGTGCAACAACGAAGACCCAATGCAACCAAAAATAAAATAAATTAAAAAAACGGTACCTAGCCTTCCTGTATGTGGTACACCCAGTGTTGGCCACGACCCACTAAATTGATCTCATAACCCGCTAATGGGTCACAGCCCTCAGTTTGAAAAACACTGCTTGGGAATTCCGTGATGGTCCAGTGGTTGGGATTCTGCAGTTTCACTGCCGAGGGCCTGGGTTCAATCCCTGGCCGGGGAACTGGGATCCCTCTGGCCGACTGGCACGGCAAAAAGAAAAAAAAAAAAGAAAGAAGGAAAAACACTGCTCTAGGGAGCATTCCATTCTAGGATTTCCAAGGCCTTTTCAGGATTCTGCAGTGTGGGATAAACTTCCCAATCTGGCATCTTAGCTTCTCTGGCCTCCAAATTGTATTTGAGTCGGAGGGAGGGAGTTAATATCCCTGGGCCTGCCCTTCCCCTTTCCCCACCCATCTCTGTGCCAGATCCTTCTAAATTCCTTAAAGACTGTGTACGTTCCTTATTTTACATTTGTATTCTTCTCTAGCCTTGAATCTATAGGAAGCACTAAAAAAAATTTCCATGACCTCAGTCCTAGGATTAGCAAAGTTCCTACTGAATGGCTTCCTCTATTCTCACCCCCTAGACTGAGCTGGGCTTCTCAGCCAGTGACTAGCATGTCGCCCATTCCATCTTGCCTTGGAGTGCAGCTGGGTGGCCACCGCAGTGAGCTGGGGTGCTTGCAGCCAAGTAGACCCAGGGGCCGCGGGACTGGGGCCTTCTTCAGCATCTGCGACCTCGGCTGAGGGAGTGAGAGGGGCTGGTTAGGAGGCCCTGAAGTCTCCCCACCCCACCCCACATTGACCACTGTCCCAGCTCTAGCTGTATGAGAGGTGGGAGGCATGGTGTTTCTCAGATTCTTTTTACCCCTTGGGAAGTAGCAAGCCTTTAGAAATTTCCAGCACTGGCCTCACCTCATTACATTCCTTTTAGGAATCTGTTCTTTGAGTCCTGGCCTAGGTAAACAGCCTCATCTCCCGAGTGTCTGCTGGCCCTGGCACTCCACTCCTCTCTCCTCTCCCTCCCCAGGAAGGGCCTGGCTCAGGCCACTGAACACTGCCCAAACCGGGGGCCACGGCAAGCCGTGGCCCCCCCATCGCCCACTCACTTCCCAGGGGCACAGTGTGGGACTGGCAGACAGCTCGTCCTTGCGACCCGAGGCTGTGGGTGCTGGTACACCCATTGTCAGTCGAGGATCTGGTACAGCTCGTGTCACTCACCCCCAGGGAAGACTGTGCGGCTTTCTTGCTGTGGGTCCCAAGGACACCCGCCTCTCCTCCCCTGTGTTTTGGCCTTGCTGGAGTTTGACAGGAGATGGCAGTGGCGGGCGGGTGGCTTCCAGCCTTGACGCAGACGCTCGGCCCCTTTAATGGCCCTCCTTTGCCCATTGTTGGACTTCCTGCCTCTTCCCCTCTCACACTGGGAGCCCTGTTAGTGGATACTGATCTTAGGGACCAGGTATGAAGCCTGCTTTTTTTCCTAAGGTGGGTGCTCAGCCCCCACTGAGCAGGCCAGCCCTTAGGGCCACCCAGTCCTACAGGATGTGATGTTCAAATCCACTTTAAAGTAACTTCTTGTTTCAGCTTCCTTGTACTTCGAACCAGTTGATCAGCCTCAGTTTGCCTTTTTCTGTCCTTGGAACATTTTTATATGGTGCGTTAGGGTCAATCGAGAGCAGTGTTGGGAATGAGGGTCTAAGACCAGGAGCTGCGGGACCAGCTCGTCGTTCCTGCTGTGCCGTCAGTGCTAGGCGTCAGAGCTGCAGCTCAGGGAAGCAGTGTGCGCCTCGGGCAGCCCGCGGGGCAAGGGGCAGAGAGTGGGCCTCCTGGCCAGGGCAGAGCTCCTTGGAGCTCAAATGGGGGTGGGACGGAAGTGCTCAGCCCCCCTGCCATGTTGCCTTCCTCCAGCGGTGTCCCCCCTCCTCCCTTTGCCACTGAATTGCTTTCCCACTTGGAGCACCTATTAGCTCAAACTTCAGAAAGGATCTGGAGAGTGATCCTTTCACCCTCCTCTGGTCTCAGCGCCACCAGGCTCTCCTGGGAACAGCCTCAGGGCTCCTCAGCCTCAGCACTGCTGATGCTCTGCTGTGGGGGGCTGTCCTGAGCATTGTTGGATGTTTAACAGTGTCCCTGGCCTCTAACCACCAGGAACCAGCCCCCACCCACCCACCCCCCAGCTGTGACAGCCAAGCGTGTCTCCAGACGTTACAGATGTCCTCTCGGGGGCAGAGTTGCCCCCAGTTGAGAACCACTGGGCTACCTGGTCACCCTGCCCTGCTCAACAGCCAGATGATGCTTTTAACGTGACCCCGCCCCCGCTCAGAGACCTGCAAGAGCTCCCGTCACTCAGGACGGACTCTCAGGTCCTTCCCTGGTGCTTTTTCTCTGAGGCCCGAGACGCCTGGCCTCGCCTCCTGTTCCTTGCTGCTCTGTCGCAGCCCTGCTGGCCTCTGCTGGGCGTCGAACATCCAGGGTCGTCAGGGCGGCTCTTCTGTCTGCTTGGAAAGCTCACTCCCTTAATACACTCAGACCTCTGGTCACATGTCACCTTGGAGCGGCCTTCCCTGGTCACCCTCTCAAAATAAATAACTTGCTCCCCTCCCGTTTCCAGCCTCTCCCCCACACACCCTGGGTAGTGCCTTGGTTTTCTGTATGGCACATAGCACCACCTGACCTCTGTCTGTGTGTGTGTGTGTGTGTGTGTGTGTGTGTGTGCGCGCGCACACACGTGCCTGTCTGTCTGTCTGTTTCTCTGCTGCACTAGAATGGAGGCTGAGTCAGAAGCGGGACTTATCTCACCAGTGCCTGTCCTCCCTGAAGCCTGGCTCTCTTCCTCCAGAGCAGGTGCAGGAATCCTCGCCATGCGGGGCAGGTGTGTTGTTTGCTACTCCTGTTTCCAGAGGAGGCAGTGGAAGCAAAGGATGTGGGTTCTCGGATTCCACCAGGCACATCCCGCAGACATGTCACAAAAGTGTCCGAGCACAGGGAGTTATACCCAATCTCTTGTAATAACCTGTAACGGAATACGATCTGCAAAGAACCCACAAAAACAAATTGCTGTGCTGTACACTTGAAACTAACACAATATTGTAAATCAACTATACGTCAATTTAAAAACATGTTAAAAGTCTCCAAAGTAATGCATGTTCGGTTTTTTATTGTTTTTTTTTGTTTGTTTTTTGCGGTACGCGGGCCTCTCACTGTTGTGGCCTCTCCCGCTGCGGAGCACAGGCTCCAGACGCGCAGGCCCAGCAGCCGTGGCTCACGGGCCCAGCCGCTCCGCGGCATGTGGGATCTTCCCGGACCGGGGCACGAACCCGTGTCCCCTGCATCGGCAGGCGGACTCCCAACCACTGTGCCACCAGGGAAGCCCGATGTTCGTTTTTAAAACTACCTGTAGCCCCTCTTCACTCAGACACTTTAACATTTTGGTGTGTTACCTTTCTTGTCTTGCTTTTTTTTGTTAATCAGAAACCTCTGATAGCTACAGCTCTCCCTCAAGAAATGTTAAACAGTAGTTCACCACTTCAGAGGTTGTTCAGAATTCTAGAACCAATAATGACAGTTAAAATCTATCCACCTTCCACCTCAGATCCCATGCTGGTAACAATTTTTTTAAAACTGCGTCCAGGGTGCGCCTGACAAAAAACGTGGCTCCGTTTCATGATTTAGTTTCACTTTACAATCTGGCGTTTTCCTAGGGCAGGCACAGCGCCGTCTGGTGTTAGCCTCCAGTGTCTGGTGCCTGTGATCTGGGTGCCTGATCTCTCAAGGGTGGGAGGAGCAGAGGAGGGCAGGCTGCTGAGACCCGGTGGTGTCTCCCACCTGGTGGCCTCAGCGGGCGCTCAGGGCCCTGATCCGCAGGCAGAGGCCACTACAGCCGCCTGCCATGTGCCCCAGAAATGAATAGAGCAGTTGTTGCTTTTATAACCAGGAGAAGAATTACTGTCTTTCAGAGGGTGTGGATCTGCCAGAAATGTGTTTTACTCTGTCCCTATCTCTACTGCTCTGGGGAGGGAGGAGCTTTTTCTGTGGTTAAGCGAATGGACTCGAGCTAGACTGCCTGAGTTGAAGTCCCAGCGGCACCACTTAGGAGCCGTGTGACCATGAACACATGACTTATTTTCTCTTTGTCTCGGTTTACTTATCTGTAAGGACAATGACAGTATGCTTATTTCGTGGAGTTGAGGATTTCTCAGGTTAAAACACGGGAAGTGCTAGAAAACTGCATGGAGTGTAATACACACCAGCTGTGCTGTCGCTGTGAGGAGAGGCTTCCAGAGCAGGGGTTCTGAAAGCCTTCGAGATGCAGGGAGCATGTGTCTGGAACAGGGAGAGGCGAGGAGGACGTGGGTAAGTGCTGTTCCGTGGGAGCTGCTCGGCTGGAGCGGCTGGTGGATGTGAAAGGAGCAGTGCCCAGTGTGGTGGGACAGGGGCACCTGGAAGGGAAACTTGTGAAAGAGCATGGAGAGGCTTGCAAGTCATCCTTGCCCTCCCAGGCGTCTTGTTCTCATTTTCTGGAATTCCCAAGGGAAAGAAATGTAGCCAGAGGGACTTCCCTGGTGGCGCAGTGGTTAAGAATCCGCCTGCCAATGCAGGGGACACGGGTTCTATCCCTGTCCGGGAAGATCCCACATGCCGTGGAGCAACTAAGCCCGGGGGCCGACACAACTACTGAGCCCACATGCCTAGAGCCCGTGCTCCGCAATGAGAGAAGCCACCACGATGAGAAGGCCGTGCATCGCCATGAAGAGTAGCCCCCGCTCGCCGTGACTAGAGAAAGTCCGCGTGCAGCAACGAAGCCAAAATAAATTAATAAATTAAAAGAAAAAAAAAAGAAACGTAGCCAGAATAGTGGCCCCTGCACCCCTCTGTCCTCCCTGCCACACCGCTCTGCTCTACACTGTCATTGTCATTGTCATGCCAGATCAGAAGAGCCTGGAGACCCAGCTTCAGGGTGGAAGGGAGTCAGGCTCGGGCAAGAGGCCAAGCGCAGGTCAGGAGAGCCACATCCGGGGACACGCTGGCTCACCAGGCCCCCTCCTGGGAACTCGGGGACCTGCCTGCCCCACAGCCTCGCAGAGGTTCTACAGAGGGAGGAGGGAGAAAACCCACCCCTGTCCTTGCCGTGACAGCTTTCGCTGGCTGTGTTGTTCCTGCTTCGGCCTCAGAGCAGGGGCCTCAGTTTCCCGTACCCCATCGGGGGCAGCGAGGCTGGGCTGTGTCCCATCAAAGACTGTGCTGATTTAGGGTCTGCACTTGGCCCACTCCCTTCCTTTCCTGGCAGCTCTCTCGGGGACTGACACAGACGCCGAGGTTGGGATGATGTGCAGACTCAACTTGGGTCTCTCCTCAGGGTCCCTGAGCCCGCGAGGCAGCCTGTGCCCGCAGCCGCAGCTGCTCCAAGCATGGCGTCACCTCCCGCCCCACGCAGCACTGGCCATCTCCCAGTGGATTTCCCCTCACTGCAACTTCTGGTTTCTATGGCAACTTGGAAAGACCTGCAGTTGTGGCTTTTTGAAGTCTAAAATGAGAGCAGAGGTTTGACGTAGGGTGGGACAGCACTGAAAATACCATGTCCCACCCAGGGATTGGGGCCCAGAGGGTTCCAGGATGGGAGGTTCTTTGAATTAGAAAAAGGGCACTGTCATCCCAGCACACCCTTAGCAGCGTTCCACGTGGCCCCTTGCAGCCTCCTGGGATCTTGGATCCTGAGCTCAGGGTCTTCAGCCTGCGCCTAGGGGGCAGAGGAGGCAGGTGGGGTGATCACAGCACTTAGCGTTGGCTGAGCCCTTACTGTGGGCCAGGCGCCTGGTGGCCGTCTGTGCTTTCACTGCCTCGTTAATCCTCTGAGCCACTCACCCCACCTATTACAGGAGCGAGGGCTTCGCGAGGCTGCTTTGCAAGGCTGCAGCGCCAGCGCAGGTGAGTGTCCGGTGTGCTTAACACCGGGGCTCCCTCTCATCTGGAACACGGGCTTGTGTCCCTGTAGGAGCATCTCTGTCACCTGTTGATGGCGGGCCCATTGCTTCCCCTTTACTTTTTTTTAAAGTCACATCCCACTAAATAGCAGGGTTTGCTTTAGTCGTTGCCAGGATTTCGGTGCCCTTAAGCGCGTGTCTCCCTTCTCAGTTCTCCTCTCGTGAGGTCACAGTTCCAGGCCCCACGTTCTGCGGTGGAGTGATCTTGAGTGTTCGGTTGGGTGTTTGAGGGAACAGCTCTTCCATCCCCCTGGTTTGGGGTCTTGGAGGTGCCTGAGCCAGGGAGGTGGGCAGTCACACAGAGATGCACCGGTTCCCAGGACTCAGTGAAGAACCACAGAGGAGCGGCCCCAGGTTTGGGGAGCCAGCAAGGAAGATGCACTGGCCCAGTGGAGAAGCGTCTCCCGCCTGGGCTGCTCTGGGGCATCCGGTGCCCGGCAGGGGGAGGGGCTTTGTCATGGAGGGATGGGTCAGTGCTTGCTGCGCAGTTGGCCAGGCTCCAGAAGCCGGCGTCCCGAGAGTCGAGAGTCGGTTACTCAGCAGCTTGCAGTCCTCTGCGGGGCAGTCGATGACGAGCAGGCTGTGACTGGCCGGGCAGGAGGGCCCAGATTAGAAGGTGGTGAGGCTGATAGCGGATTCAGGGTGACCCTCGGCCCAGTGTCACACTTCTTCTCCAACCCACCCTGCTCAGCACTCGGCAGCAGGGGTGCAGGGCAGGCAGAAGCTGGAAAAAGGATTCCACTACAGCAAGATGTTTGGCTCTCTGCAGAATGGGCTGTTAAATCTTTAATTTAAAATGAGGCCTTACGTGGTTTGTCATGTAGCCACACTTTTCAGCGTGATCAGTTACCGCTGGTGAGCACGGTGTTTGCCTTTGGTGCGGGAGGTCGCACCTGGCCTGCTGTCTCCTGATCCAGGTGCTGTTGGAGGGGCGCGTGGGGTTTGGCAAAGCCGAGCTCTGGGCTTAGGGTTTGTGCGCTTAGCTATACGTATGCTACGCTTCACTAAGAGGTAGGGAGGAGACTGTATCCTGTAGGTGGTTTTGGGGGCCGTGCTCTGACACCTGTGCTCTCTGTTCCAGTTGAAACTGGAGGACCGCTCCGTGGTGCCCCGGGATGTGGTCCGGCACATGCGCTCCACTGTGAGTCCCGCGTCCCACTTGGTGGGGCAGGGTTGGGGGCGGGGGTGGCCTGGGGCATGTGCTGGCCGGGTCTGCCGGGTGGCCCCGCGGGGTGCCTGCTGGGACCTGGATGCCTTCTCCCCCGCAGGACAGCCAGTGTGGCACGGTGATCGACGTGAACATCGACTGCGCCGTGAAGCTCATTGGCACCAACTGCATCGTCTACCCCGTCAACAGCAAGGACCTGCAGCACATCTGGGTGAGCCCGCCCCGCCTGCCACCCCTGCTGACCTCCCCTCTCGGGGCTCTGGTTCTCTCCGCGGCACCTTCCCAGGCCGGGCGGCCAAGCCCAGCAGTCAGCTCGCTCCCTGCAGCCTGACCATGCTTCTTGTGAGTCAGCCATTGAGACGCGAGGTCACGACACAGCTTTACGTCTCCAGCAGAGACTGCTGGTTTCCCTTCTCCTCTAATGCTTTTTTTTGGAACAAATTTCTTTTCAGCTTACTTTTTTAGTGATTTCAAACTTACTGAAAAGTTGTAGGTACCTTTATCCCCTGCAACATCCAGGTTCCTTAGCTGGCGACGTTTCGCTGCATTGGCTCCAGCGCCTTTCCTCCCTCCTTCCCTACCTCTCTGTACTCCTCTGTCGCTCTCTCTTTCTCACTCCCCCCACTGCCTTCTCTCCCTCTCTCTCTCTCTCCTCCCCTTTTCTGAAACGTTTGAAAGCAAACTACAGGTATGATGCTATATGACCCCTAAGTACTACAATGTGTATTTCCCCAAAACAGAAACACTCTGCTGTTTAACCACCATTCAGAGCCCCAGACAAGGACTTTGACCCAATACTGTCCAATCCACAGACCTCATCCAGTTGTCCCAACGATCTCCTTTTTCCCCTCTGACCCAGGATTCCATCAGGAGCACACACAAGAATTGTCAGCTCTCTGATCTCCCCCAGTCTGGAGAGGTTCCCCACTCTTGCTTTGTCTTCCTTATCCCGGGTGACCCTGAGCGTGGGGCCATCTGACGGTGCCCGTGACCAGCCTGGGGCCCTGCGTTCTTGGCAGAACTGCCACGGAAGTGCCGCTGAGCTCTTCGCTGGCCCGGAACGTCCCGTGGCCGCAGGGTGGGGACATTCCGTTTGCTCCCCAGTCGTCTGGGGCTCTGCCATGCCTCCCCACCGTAAAGTCAGCATTCACCCCGTTGGAAGCGACTGTATCAGCTTTGTGGGGAGATATTCCGGGATTGTGTCAATAACCCGGTACTTCTCAGACCCCCGTACATCAGCCTTAGCTTCCATTAACAATTCCCAGCTGAATCAGCCAGCATTCCGGTGGCTGCTAAATAGGGATTTTATGACTCCATCGTTGCCTACTTGTTTTTATCAGTTTGGCATATACTGTATGGAAGAGCTGTACTTTCTGTCCCATTTATTTATTCATTTTTTACATCAGTATGGATGCAGAGATTCCTGTTTTGTTCAGTTGGTAATAACCTATTACTGTCATTATTTGTTTTGTTGCTTGAATGGTCCCACATTTGGCCAGTCGGATCCCCTTCAAGCTGACATGTGTGTCCTTTTGACATATCCCCACCATTTTTTTTTTAAACACTTTCTTTCCATCTTGTATTTTTTCTCATCCAGCCTAGAGTCAGCTGTTTCTTCAGGGAGCCCTGGTTCCTTTCAGAAAATGGTATTTCAAAAGCCAAGGTCTGGATGCACGCTGGGTGTGCTAATCGCTGCTAGGCCCTATTCAGGGCAACACGGGGGAATACATGTATGTGTACATAGGTAGACACACACACACGTCTAAATACGTCCGTGCCTGTTCTGTGTGTGTAAGATGTATGGGTTCGTCTTGATCCTTCCAGCCCCAGTCCAGCTCCTCAGGTCCCTCCTCTCTTGCCCTCCCTGTTCCTGTATTAGTGAGTGCCGTCCCCAGTAGTGAGAGACTTGGCTCTCGATATCCTCAGTTGAGTTATTTATTTGCTTAAATCACTTTACTTATTCGTCTATATAACCACCCTCCCCCGCCCGCTCCCACGTACGTGTCCTGTGTCCCTGGGACGCCGTCAAGCTTCTGCCTCTGCGTGGGAGGGGAGCTGGGGTGCAGCTGGACTCGGGGGAAAGCCTGCTGCAGCAGCTATCAGGTCGGACCTGTCTGTGCGGCCAAGAGGAACTGGTGCCCTGGACACCAGCCTCATCGGCCACCTCTCACAGCCCTGTCCCCCTGACCTGCAGCCCTTCATGTATGGGGACTACATCGCCTATGACTGTTGGCTGGGGAAGGTCTACGACCTGAAGAACCAGATCATCCTCAAGCTATCCAACGGCGCCAGGTGCGGATCTCCCCGCGGAGGAGCCCGTCCGGCGGGGCGGCCCGGGAAGGGGGGCAGGGGCTGTTGATCTCCCCGCGGAGGAGCCCGTCCGGCGGGGCGGCCCGGGAAGGGGGGCAGGGGCTGTTGTCTCGCTTCCTCGAGGGTCATGCCAGGGGCTGCAGGCTTTCGGGGCCCCGAGTCTCAGGACCTGACCCTGGGCTGGTCTCCTTGTCAGCCCGGCCTGGTTCTCTGGCTCAGTTTCTGGTCTAGGCTGTACCGTGGCTTCGGGAGAGCTGCATTTTCATTTAGGACACGCGAGAGGAGCTGATGCTTTATTTTAGGCACCTTAATGGTGGTGAACGCTCAGATCTGGGGGTAGAGTCTTGTTTGTTTTAGGAGAGTTCCTTGTACCAGTGCAGGGGCTGAGGTGTGGGTGGAGGATGAATTGCCTGTTTTGCGGGGGTGGACGTATTGACACCTCTGGACAAGCCCTTTAGATCCTGACCGGCACCACAAGGGGTCCTGGCTGCCTCGCCTCCCCTAAGACTCAGGCACTGTGTCAGGTGCCAACCAAGCCCCTGTGCCCTGTTGCAGGTGCTCCATGAACACAGAGGATGGTGCCAAGCTCTACGATGTCTGCCCGCACGTCAGCGACTCTGTACGTTGGCACCACCCAAGGATCCTGGGGGGTGGGGGGCCCCTCATCTCATGTTCCTCAGCCCCTGGGCTGTGCAGGAGGGACTTCTCAGCAGAGAGCTTGGAGCTGACCCAGGCTAACCACTGCTTCTACACCGTTGCTTTCCTAGAAAGGGGGCGGTGTGTATCCAAAGGTATAGAAGTTTGGGTGTAGGCAGAAAGCAGTAGGACCTTTCTTTGCATTTCGTTAACTTTGTATCTCATCCTTTTTAAGTCTCCTGTTTTCTTAGGGCGTACGCAGTATTTTACTGCAATTGACATTTTAGAACAGTAGTACATGACAGAGTTTGTCAGTAAGAATACTAGGGGAGTGTGTGTGATTAAGCAGGTTTGGGGACCCCTGTCCTCTGGAGCTTTAGTCCTTAAAGTGCCTCCCCTGCACCAGCAGCATTGTTGTGGCCTGAGGGCTTGGAAGCAGAATGGGTCAGACGTGCATTTCAGTAAGATCCGTGGTGATTTGTATGCACCTGAGGTCTGGGAGGTGCTGCTCCGGAGCCTTAGGGGCTGTGGAGCTGGAGGTGCGGGGCCAGCGGGAGCCAGGCGCAGAGCAGGGGGTGCGGGTATGGAGAGCGCCCTCCCCTGAGGAGGCAGTGCTCACGGGGACTTTTCTCTGGCCCCCAATCCTGCAGGGTCTCTTCTTTGATGATTCCTACGGCTTCTACCCAGGCCAGGTGCTCATTGGCCCTGCCAAGATCTTCTCCAGTGTCCAGTGGCTGTCAGGGGTCAAGCCCGTGCTCAGCACCAAGAGCAAGTTCCGCGTATTGGTCGAAGAGGTAGGGGTGGGGGCGGGACAGGGGGGTGAGGCCCTGGATCTCCCGCCCCCGCTGCCTCACCTGGGGTGGGGCTTCTCTGAGGACCAAGGGAACCCGGGCCGAGCAAGGTGGGAGGGTGGAGAGTGGCAGGTCCTCTGGGCCATGACTGGAGGTGAGGAGGCCGCAGGGGTGCGCCTGTTCTGGGGGTGTCCAGACTTGGTGCTGCACCGTGATGAGGACCTGCTTCCTGCTCTGGGGGCAGGTGGGCTCCGGACAGCTGCTTAAAGAGAGGGCATTAGAGCCTGCTGACCGTGGCCCCGTCCCGCCCGCCACCCCCAGGTGCAGGTTGTGGAGCTGAAGGTCACGTGGATTACCAAGAGCTTCTGTCCAGGGGGCACGGACAGCGTTAGCCCCCCGCCCTCTGTCATCACCCAGGAAAACCTAGGCAGGTGAGCGGCTCCAGTGCGCCACCCGCTCCAGCACCCCCAGGGGCGGTCCCCAAGCAAGTCTCTGGGCCGCGGGCACGGGTGCGCGGGGCTGAGAAACCCCTGGCCCAGCCCCTGCCTCTCCTCCCTCCCCTCCCAGGGTGAAGCGTCTCGGATGCTTTGACCATGCTCAGCGGCAGCTCGGCGAGCGCTGTCTGTATGTCTTCCCAGCCAAGGTAGAGCCGGCCAGGATTGCCTGTGAATGTCCAGAAAAACACTGCGCCCAGGGGGAGGGCTCTGTGGCCAAGAAGGTATGTCCTCGGGCTTGGGGCTTGGCGGGCGTTTGAGGAACTGGCCTGGAGCCATTTCCACAGCAGGAAGGTCTGTGCTTTAGGCCTTGGGGGGCAGCCCCGATGACCCTTGAAGGCCAGTTAGGTGTGTACAGCTGTCACCCCTCAGACCGAGCTGCCTGGGGTCCGGCTGCGTCAGCCGGCTCTCCACAGCGCCCGCCCTCCCCATTCCTTCCCCGCAGGTGAAGCGCCTCCTCAAGAAGCAGGTTGTGAGGATCATGTCCTGCTCCCCGGACTCCCGGTGCTCCAGGGACCATTCCGTGGAGGACACAGGCAAGAAGGGGGCGGCCAAAGCCAAGAGCGAAGCAGGGTCCGCCAGCCCCGAGGAGACGCCCGATGGGTCTGCCAGCCCCGTGGAGATGCAGGACGAGGGCCCCGAGGAGGCCCACGAGGGGGGCGAGCAGCTGCCCCCCTTCCTGCTGAAGGAGGGCGGGGACGACCGGCTGCACTCGGCCGAGCAGGACGCCGATGACGAGGCCGCCGACGACACAGACGACAGCAGCTCGGTGACCTCCTCTGCCAGCTCCACCACCTCCTCCCAGAGCGGCAGCGGCGCAGGTCGCAAGAAGAGCATCCCCTTGTCCATCAAGAACTTAAAGCGGAAACACAAGAGGAAGAAGAATAAGATCAGTCGGGACTTCAAGCCGGGGGACAGGTGAGCTCAGGGGCGCCTCCCTTTCCCGGCCGGGTGTCCTGCCCCCGCCCCGCCCCCACACGCCTGCACACCCAGGCTCACGTGCTCGTGGGTGTGTTCGTGGTCTGCAGGCCCCACGAAGGCTCAGGGGCGCCCAGCCGAGATGACATGGGTGCCTGGGCTTGGCTGGGTGGGAAGGAGGGATCTGGGAGTGGGAGAGGGCGGGACGGGGGCCCCTTCCCGGAGGAGATGCCTGGTGCTCAGGGTTTCAGGTTACCAAGCCCGCGAGGTGGGGCGGTGGGTAGAGAGCATAGCTGCCCTTTCCTCACTGGTCCTGCCCTGCAGGGTGGCGGTGGAGGTGGTGACCACGATGACCTCAGCAGACGTGATGTGGCAGGACGGCTCCGTGGAGTGCAACGTCCGCTCCAACGACCTCTTCCCTGTGCACCACCTGGACAACAATGAGTTCTGCCCTGGAGACTTCGTGGTGGACAAGCGAGGTAGTGCCGGGTGGGGCTTGGGAAGAAGGGGCGAGAGGTCTGGGCATCACGGACACTCCCCTTGGATGGTGGCTCACTCTTCTGAAGACTCGGGGAGCCTTTCTGGCCTGCACTGGGTGCCTTAGCTAGTCATGCGCCCCCCCCTCCCCGCTGGGTCCCCAGTCCAGAGCTGTCCGGACCCTGCTGTCTACGGCGTGGTGCAGTCTGGGGACCACGTGGGCCGCACCTGCATGGTGAAGTGGTTCAAGCTGCGGCCGAGTGGGGACGACGTGGAGGTGAGCGGGTGCTGCCCCCACGTTTCCTTCAGGGTGGGCTCTGGTGGGCTGGATGTAGGGCCCCTGCGCTCACGACCACCCATCCTTTCCCAGCTGATTGGAGAGGAGGAAGATGTGAGCGTCTACGACATTGCCGATCACCCTGACTTTCGGTTCCGCACGACCGATATTGTTATCCGAATTGGCAACACTGAGGATGGAGGGCCTCACAGGGAGGATGAGGTACCTGCGCCCTGGCCTTGTGTCAGCTGCAGTACATCATGGTGCCACCAGGTGGCACCCGGAGCCAAGACCTGCAAGTCCTTCGGGCTGCGTGTCCATCCCAAGCGCCTTCCCCAGGAGAGCGGCTGCCGGCAGTGGGGTCCCTCAGTCCGAGCACCTGCACGAGGACTCACCTGCCTGCCGGGCTCAGGCCTCGTTCACACAGCTGCTCCCCGGGCCTATTAGAGAAGCCCATTCCCGTCCTCCGCGCCACGAGCGTGGTGTCAGGCGCTACAGGAGCGCAGGAGAGGCCTGGGGAGGTGGCGTCTGAGCTGGGCCCTGGAGCCCAAGTGGGGACACGGGGTGGGGTTGGGCAGATTCCAGGCAGAGGAAGAGTGGGGACGAGAGTCCCGAGGCTGGAAGCCCGGAGAGACCAGGGTGCTCTGAGCAGGAAGGGAGTGAGTGGGGGGCTCAGTGGACGGTGAGCATTGGGGGTGTTTCAACCAAAGGATCCCGTGCTCGAGTTACTCAACGGTGGTCTCTGGCTGGTGCCCACATCCCTTCTGTTCTCATGGCCTTGCCCCTGCCATCACCCTTGGGGAGCTGCACCTTTGAACCTGTCCCATTTGCCCTGCAGCCGTCGGTCGGCCAGGTTGCCCGTGTGGACGTCAGCAGCAAGGTGGAGGTGGTGTGGGCTGATAACTCAAAGACCATCATCCTGCCCCAGGTGAGCCCCTGCAGAGCCCACCTCGCGGCTCCAGACCGCGGCAGCCGGGCCGGGAGCTCAGATCTTCCTGGGCAGGGAGTCTGCTTTGGGGGAGGAAGGTCTCAGGGAAAGGAAAGGCAGTGTTACACCCAGAGCCCCGGGGTGAGAGAGTCGGGAAAGCAGAGAGGCAGCCTACAGCTGGATTGCCAGTCGTGTGTAGATTTTCTCAGACCTCCCAGATCTGCCTGGATCCCCAGCCACTGTGCTAAGAAAACACAGGTTGCTTCCTTTAAGAAACAGAGCCTTCACACCAACACTTCTAGGAAAACTTTCACAGATCAGGGAGAGAAAGCAGATGGGTTCTGAGCGGCAGGGCTGTCTTTGACGCTGCTTCTTCGCTCCCTTGTTTGAGCTGATGCTCACACCCCAGCTCCCCTCTCCTGGCACCAACATGGGGTGGGGAAGGGGCTCACCCCTCGTCCAGGAGGCCATTCCAGGGGCGGGAACAGGCTGTGACACAGCCCCGCTGACCAAGTGCGCCCAGCAGCCAGGAGGCTGGAACAGGCCTTGGCTGGGCCTTGGGCCCATGGGTGGGGCTGGGGCAGCGGAGGTGCCTCTCAGGGGCCTAGGGCCCACCAAGCACAGAGGCCCAGCTGCGGAGGCCAGAGCAGGAAAGGGAGGAAGGGTGGTGTGGCTGCCAAGGCCTCAGGGCGCCATCAGCTCTGAGGGTTGGGGTCCTGGCAGAGCGCCCCTGAATGGCCCGCGCCCCATCTCCCCCCACCAGCACCTGTACAACATCGAGTCTGAGATCGAGGAGTCAGACTATGACTCGGTAGAAGGCAGCACCAGTGGGGCGTCCTCGGATGAGTGGGAGGATGACAGTGATAGCTGGGAGACGGACAATGGGCTGGTGGAGGACGAGCACCCCAAGAGAGAGGAGCCCCCCATCCCAGCCACCGAGCAGCCAGCGGCCCCCGAGGAGGACAAGGGAGTGGTGATCAGCGAGGAGGCTGCCACGGCCGCCATCCAGGGAGCCGTGGCCATGGCCGCCCCTGTGGCTGGGCTGATGGAGAAGGCTGGCAAGGATGGGCCCCCGAAGAGCTTCCGGGAGTTGAAAGAGGCCATCAAGATCCTGGAGAGCCTCAAGAACATGACCGTGGAGCAGCTTCTGACGGGCTCGCCCACCTCGCCCACGGCGGAGCCAGAGAAGCCGACGCGGGAGAAGAAGTTTCTGGACGACATCAAGAAGCTGCAGGAAAACCTCAAGAAGACCCTGGACAACGTGGCCATCGCAGAGGAGGAGAAGATGGAGGCGGTGCCAGACACTGAGCGCAAGGAGGACAAGCCCGAGGGGCAGTCGCCTGTGAAGGCCGAGTGGCCCAGCGAGACCCCGGTGCTCTGCCAGCAGTGCGGCGGCAAGCCCGGGGTCACCTTCACCAGCGCCAAGGGCGAGGTCTTCTCGGTGCTGGAGTTCGCGCCCTGTGAGTTCGCCCCATGTGTGTTCCAGATCTGGAGGCCAGGTGGCTGGCCCCTGGCTGCCGCCCAGGGCAGGGGAGCCGTTTCCCTGGCCTGGGCACCAGTCCCCATGCCAGAAGAGGAGGGCAGGGAGCATGTGGGTTCATCCACCTGTCGGGGGAGCGCTCCCAGCGGCCGCCGCACCTCCAGGTGGAGTTCCCAGGCCTCGCCCTAAGGAACTGACCACTCTCTTTCCCCCTCTAGCAAATCACTCTTTTAAGAAAATTGAGTTCCAGCCTCCAGAAGCCAAGAAGTTCTTCAGCACGGTGCGGAAGGAGATGGCCCTGCTGGCCACCTCGCTGCCCGACGGCATCATGGTCAAGACCTTCGAGGACAGAATGGCAAGTAGCCGGGTGCGGGCCGGGCCTGGGGACCGCCGGGCGCCCGAGAGGCTGCAGCCTCGGCGACTCCTTACGGGGCAGGACAGGCTCTGCCGGGGGAGCCACACGGCTGGCAAGAGTCCCACGCGTGTGTCTAGACCAGATGGTCGTCCTTTTAAAAGTTAGCTTGAGATTGTAATGATCACCTGACTCTTCTCTCGCTTTTTGAAAAACTAGAACATTTTAGAAAAAGTCATAGTTGCCTTTGACCAATCCTCACCCTGCCCCCAGGGGCCATGACTTCAGGAGTTTCATGGGTCTCCTTCTAGGTGATCTACTTCTGTGTTTACGTGTTCGTGCATCGCCATAAACCAGCCTATCTTGTAGGATTTCTTCTACACGAATAGCACATCATCATACACGTCATCTATAACTTGTTTTTTTTTTTTCAGTCAACAGAGTAATTTTTGAGACCTACCCATGTTGATTCACACTGATGTAGGTCATTGCTTTTTAGCTACAGGACAGTATAGCCTCCCGTGGCCACGTCACACTCCATTTGCCACTTCTCTGTGACCTGGGCCCCGTGTTTTGAGTCATGCTGGTGGAGGCGTGTGAGTGCCTCCTTGTTTGTTCCAGAAGTGAGCGAGCGTGGTCCATCTGCCACCTTATTGTTCAGCAGACCTTCACTGGGCCTTGCTGTGTGCCAGGCACCATGCGAGACACTGAATTTGGGTCCGAGTGAGGCCTCAGCTCCAGCCCAGGCCTGGAGGAAGGGGCCAAAGGAAAGGGACCACAAAGAGAGGCACTGTTGAAATGGGCCTGCAGGCGGCCAGAGACCCCAGGGCAGGGCCAGGAGCGCGTGCGTGGTCAGGGCTGCTCGAGGTTCTTGATGATGCTTTTCGTTTTCCTTGGGTTTTAGTAAAATTCCTTTTGAAAATTCCAGCCCATCTCAGCTCTGCTGATGGAAGAACTCTTTTGTTCGCTTCCTACCCAAATCTCACTCAGAGGGAAAGGGAAATCGTGTGTTATCTTGAGGCCCACAGAGTGGCTCCAGTCCCAAGCACACGCGAGGATTCCGTCACCAGCTCGTCCTCGGCCCTAGCCGGCTCTCAGCTCGTTGCTCACCCGGCACGTTGCCCTGGCGATGGTCCCCCCCAACCCCGACAGTCAGTGTGGATCTCTGGTGTCTGTGGAGAGTCTCCTTGATGACTTACAGCCTCAGTTTCTAGTGGTCTCCCAGCATTTTCCCCGACTCCAGTTCCTCTCATCCTTCTAGTTCCCTAAAAGCAAGTGCAGCCTTGCCATCCTGGAATGTTCTTTCATCTTCTGATGGGTTGTAATTGTTGCTTGCTTCACTGGGGGTGGGGGGCTGTTTTGAGGACTGCAACTTACAAGTAATGATGTGTAAGGAAAAAACCTGGTAGGATACAAACCGGCTTGGAAAATTCTTTTTGTGCCAGGAGTTAAAAGATGCCAAGCAGGTCTGCACAGAGATGTTTGCGTTTAGCTTCTCCGTTGCGGGCAGTGTCTGGAGTCCCAGGGGGGCTGCTCCTGCTGGAGCCGCACAGCGCCCTGGAAAAGATCACATCCAGCTGCCCCGTGTGGAAGCCCGCCGCCAACCTCAGCCTTCCCTCCCTCCCTCCTCTAGGACCTCTTCTCAGCCCTAATCAAGGGCCCCACTCGCACCCCCTACGAGGACGGGCTCTACCTGTTCGACATCCAGCTCCCCAACATCTACCCAGCCGTGCCCCCCCACTTCTGCTACCTCTCCCAGTGCAGTGGCCGTCTGAACCCCAACCTGTATGACAATGGGAAGGTGTGCGTCAGCCTCCTGGGCACCTGGATTGGAAAGGTGGGTACGGTGCCGGCACCTGGTCAGGACTGGGGGAGGCCAGTCTGGACGGGTGTCTGGGACAGAGTTGATCGATGGCACTGTGTGTGTGTTTTAGGGGACAGAGAGGTGGACGAGCAAATCCAGCCTTCTCCAGGTGCTCATCTCCATCCAAGGTACGGTGGGCGGGGCCGGGGGTGGTGACAGGGCTGCCAGAGGGCACAGTGACTCTGGCTTTTGCGTCCCCCACCTCCTGTCTGTAGCTCTGGTCTCCTCTCTGGGGTTGAGATCGGGCGGGCCTGATGGGCTTCTCCCCCCGCAGGTCTAATCCTGGTGAATGAACCGTACTACAACGAAGCCGGCTTTGACAGCGACCGCGGCCTGCAGGAGGGCTATGAGAACAGTCGCTGCTACAATGAGATGGCGCTCATCCGCGTGGTGCAGTCCATGACCCAGCTGGTGCGGCGGCCGCCCGAGGTCTTCGAGCAGGAGATCCGGCAGCACTTCGGCACTGGCGGCTGGCGGCTGGTGAACCGCATTGAGTCCTGGCTGGAAACCCACGCCCTGCTGGAGAGGGCCCAAGCGCTGCCCAACGGGCTTCCCAAGGACAGTAGCTCTCCAGAGCCGCCAGCTCTGGCCGAGCTCTCAGACTACGGCCGAGAAGAACCTGAGGACGGAGGGCTGGCCCCTGGAGAGGCCTCCCAGGGCTCAGACTCGGAGGGCGGCGCGCAGGGCCCGGCCTCAGCCAGCAGGGACCGCACAGACCAGACTTCGGAGGCAGCGCCTGACGCCTCAGTGCCACCCAGTGTCAAACCAAAGAAGCGGAGAAAGAGCTACCGGAGCTTCTTGCCTGAGAAGAGTGGCTACCCTGACATCGGCTTCCCCCTCTTCCCGCTGTCTAAGGGTTTCATCAAGAGCATCCGGGGGGTCCTGACGCAGTTCCGGGCCGCTCTGATGGAGGCAGGCATGCCCGAGAGCCTGGAGGACAAGTAGTCAGCCAGCCCTGGAGGAAGGAGCGCCGCCGCGGGGAGAGGCCAGCTGCTGCCTGCTCACTCCCTCCCCTGGAACCTCCCCTCTTCCCTTTCCTCCTCCGTCCTCAGTGCAAGCCCCGCCCATTGCCCTTTTCTTCCCAAGGTGAGTTTGATGCTGAAGTGCAGGAAGTTTCTTGAGATGCTGCCATTTCTATTCCCAAGCAATCTTCCAGCAAGCGGGGTCCGCGTGGCAAAGAAAATCTGAACCCTGTTGCTGATTTTCCACTTGTCACCCCAGGCAGGGTGTCCCAGCACTTCCTCCCTCGCCATCTCCACCTCAGGTCGGAGGTGGGCCTTTCGTGGGGGCTGACGCGGGAGAACTCGGGGCCCAGGTGTGTGCGGACCCGCGGGGCCGGACCCCTGGGACGAGTGGACGTGCCTTGCATGAAGTGTGGGTTGCTCCAGCGGTTCCCCGGTCCCCTTTGTCCTCTTCAGTCCCACTGTAGCTTCCTAGTGTCCCAGGCCCTCCTGCTGCCATCACCAACCGCCTCCTCCCTCGTCTCCCAGCGCCAACACTCCCTTGGGAGTTGTAGCTGCCGTTACAGACTCCTGGCTCTGCTCTGGCCCATTTGCACAGGAGAGCCTTTGGGCCTGTTGAACTTGCTCTCTAAGAGAGGTTGGGACCAGGCTGGGTTCAGGGTGACCCCCAGGAGAGGTGGTGGCCCTCACACGCTGACATGGAGTGAGGACCAGGGAGCTGCTGGGAAGGAAACAGCTGTAGGTGCCTTGCTCTTCCTGTCCCATGGGGCCTTGCGCATCTGCTCCCCCGCTCAGCCCCATCCCAGGGCCCCGGGAGGCAGCAGCACAGACAAGGCCAGGGCAAGTGCGAGGGCCCCTCCTGTAGACTGTGCCCCTCCCACTATCAAATGTTAACGCTGGGAGGCGGCATATAGCTCCCTGAACACAGCGAGCCAGCCCTCTCTCCCTGAGGATGAGAGCGAGGCCTGTCAGCCCTTCACTTACAAGCTGCAGGCTCAACGTGGGAGAGAGGCGGCCGGCAGGCTTCTCCCTCGCGGAGACGGGCCCAGAGGTTTACAAGTTTTCTAAGCGTTTGATAATGTGAAGCTCCAGTTGAGTGGGACGCTGTTGAGCCATCGCAGCTGTGTAATTCTGGTGTATGTATGTAATATTTAAGATTGAAAGAAAATAAATCTCAAAAGCAAAGATATTAACTTACTAGAAAAAAAAAAGACAAAATAAGAAGCCAAAGCATGATGCGTCTTGTCCGCCTTACGCTGGCTCCGCACCTGCGCTGCCGCCACCGCGCGGGCGGCCGGCAGCAGCGCGGGGAGGGCGGGGCCGGAGCCGGTGTCTTGTTCGAGGATCACCCGGGGTGACTGCCGGGGTGACTGCCGCCGGGGCTGTGCTTCCCCGGTGCGTTGTTCATGTGGAGATGTGAATGCCTACTGCTTAAGATACCTGTATAAAGTGCGGTGTGATTAAACTTTTTTTTTACTTGCATTTTTTTTTTGTTGGGCTCATTACAATGTACAAAAAAGACAAGGTGGCACCATTAAACCTGCCTCTGCCATCCATCCGGCTCTGTCGCCTTTCTTCCCCTCGGGGGCACCTCACACACCCTCCCCAGGGGAAGGAAAGATCCCTATTGCTGGGGAGGCTCGAGGCAGCGGCACCTTCCCCTCCCAGCCTGCTTCTGCGCCTCCGCGCCTCCCGTCCGGGGGGGACTCACGGGGGCAGGGAGATGAGGGTTTAGAAGTTCAGTGGGTCGGTGCTTTTGCCTCCGAGCAGGGCCCGTGTCCCGTTCCTCAAGAGCCACCTTTCAGCAGTGCGTCAGCAGTAGCCGTGGTCCCCAGGGGCCCGCGACTGACCAGTTGCACCGGTTCAGCTCCTTCCAGATGCTGGGGGAGCTGACTTGGCAGCACCTGGCCTGGGCTTGAAGCCAAAAGGGTTCCCCGCTTTGAGCGGGTAGCATCTGCCCCTCCCTACTGCTTCCTTTTAACCCCTGCCCACCACTCTCCCACAAGGACGGGCTGGAGGAGGGCAGGGGAGGCTGAGGGAGCCCTAGATTCCTCCAGCTGCCTGCCATTTTGACCTCTGTTGCTCCTTGCCAGTTTTCCCCAGTGCGCCTAACTCGGAGGCACTTTCTCTTTTCGCTGAGACTCGCTGGCCGTGTGGCCCTAGGTAAGACATACTCGCTCTGAGCCTCAGTCTCCCCGCTTGTGCGAAGAGGCAGGCCAGATGTGGCATAATCATCACTGGGGCAGGGCCCCACCCCTACAAAAGCAGCCGGGACCAGCTCTGATCCTGTGCCCACCACCAAAATGACTTCCCAGGGGCCAGTACCGTGTGCACTGCCCCATCCAGGAGGGACCATTGGGCATCATGTTAAATTCTAGAGCCCTGGAAGAAGCAAGACCCCACTCTCCCCAACCCCTAGGATAAGACCAGTAGGCTGGGAAAGTTGCTTTATTTGGATTTGATTCAGGGGGCGGGGCTCCCAAAACAAAACACGGTGGCCTCCACGCTCCTAGCCCAGCACCTCATCCTGGCCTTTGGTGGGCAGAGCCATCCTTCCCAGCCTTCTCCAGGAGTCTCCCTCCTCCTCCCGACCGGCCACGTGAGCTGTGGACAGGCCCTCCAGTCCCTGGGGTGGGAGGGAGGGGCCTAAGCTCAGAGTAAACCAAGTAGACAGACTAAGGCACAGCAAGGCCCGTGGAGTCATAAGTGCTCCGCTGGAGGTGGCCTCCGGCTGGGTGAGGCCTGTGGCTCCGCAGAGGGTGGGGACTCCCTGCAGCCACTGACCATCCAGAAGTAGTTTGGGTGCACCTGGCCCTGCACAGCCTCACTGATCATCAGTTCCCCGTCCACAGCAAACACACCCTTCCTGTCCTTGGGTTCCAGGCGGAAAGCAACCACGGGCACGTACACCAAGTAGGGACAGTCACACTCCATGTGCCTGCCTTTCTCCATGGCCAGGAAGAGACGCAGCAGTGTGGCCCGAGACACACCTGCTCGCACGTAGAACAAATGCATAGCGCCGGCTGCACAGCGGCCCATGGGTGCAGCAAACATCTCACTGCCCAGGTGTGAGTGCAGCAGTGCCAGCACCAGCACAAAGTCCTGCTCCGGCACCACCGTCCAGTGAGAGGGCACTGCCTCCTCCAGGGGCACCAGGTGGGCGTCCACAGGGCCCTGCTGGGCCCGCTGGGCCCGAGCGGGGCAGGGGGGCATCTTGGAGACCACCGTTTCTACAGGGAGGTAGGCCAGGGAGCCCTGGTAGGTGCGCAGGGCCGCCAGGCGCAGAAAGGTGCCCAGAGTGAAGCGCATCTCACCCAGGCGCCGAAACTTCTCACTCTCCAGATCCACGTCAGCGATGAAACCCCAAGCCAGGCTGAGCACGGAGAAGAGGCGCTGCCCGGAGGCTGTCTGCAGGGACAGCAGATCCATGGGCGCCAGCAGTCGGCGGCACAGCAGCCGGGTGCAGTTGGTCAGGAGGTCTTCATTAGTCACCTGCTCGTAGCTGCAGAGGGAGAAGTCAGATGGGGAGGGCAGGAGCCCTCACACGTCCTCCCCTTCCTCCTCCTGGGGAGCTGGGGCGGGCAAAGTGACACTGAGTCCCTAGGGAGTTGGCAGGAGTGACAGATGGAGCAGGTGGAGGCAACAGCTGGAGTCACGGAGAGGGCCCCAGACGGAGGGGCCGAGGCGCCAGAGAAGAGGGCATGGAAGTTACCCCTGAGCATGGTAACTTACAAAAGAAAGCCTGGCAGTAGGGCGGCACTAAGGGGAAAAGGGCCACTGTGGCCCTGGGCTCTCACCCGGCATAATGGTTCACAGAAGCGGCCAGTGCATTGCCAGAGCCGGCTGGGAGGCTACACAGGGGCTTCTGGATGGCGGTCTCCCAGTCAGGCCGCTCCATGAGCCCGTTCACCACCTGTTGGAGCGCAGGTGGCCTCAGCCTGGGAAGCACCCCACCCCCACGACCCAGGCCCAGCCTCCCGGTGCGGGCCTCACCTCATGCATCAACCCGTCTCCAGACATGACCACCAGCGCGTCCCAACGTCTCAGGTCCTCCGCCCGCACCAGCTCCCGGGCGTGGTTCCGCCGCTCTGCGGAGAGACCAGCGG
>NW_020174923.1:7817929-7819670 GCF_003031525.2 Neophocaena asiaeorientalis asiaeorientalis | reverse complement strand
TCGCGGCGGGGGCGGGGGTGGGGGGGTGGGGGAGGGTCCCTGTGTGGGGATGCTCCCTGCATCCCCGCGGGGAGACACTCACCAGTGAGCGTCAGCGTGTAGGAGACATCGGCCTGGGCCAGCAGGGGCTGCACGTGGCTCCGGAAGAGCTGCAGGGCTTTGCCCTTGCCCCCGCGCGGATTTAACAGCACCAGCACTCGGCAGGGCCTTGGGAGCGGGTTCCGGGAGCCGCCCGCTGTAAAGACAAACCCGAACCGGCCACTAGGGGGCTGACGATCACAGCAGGGGGACCGGGGTGGAAACGCTGTGCCTGAAACCCACGGGTAACTGATCCAACAGAGTCTGACCAGAGGCAGCGGCCTCGAGCGGTGGGGAGCTCCAGCGGCAGCCCCGCGCTCCTCACCCGGCCAGCTTGGCTTGGCTCAGCCTCGGCCCGCTTCCGGTCTCGTCGGGAAAAGTGCTTCTCTCGGGCGTCCCCAGCCTCTTTTGTTCAGCTGACTCGGGCCAACCTTCCTCTCGAGAGAGAGAAGGGATCCCCCTACAGGCCTTCCCCGCCAGGCCCCCACAAACCTGCATCCATAACCTCGACCCGTGGCCCCCGCTGCCAGGGGGTCCCCGGCGCTGTCGGGGCGCTGTCCGCGGCGGCGTCTCCTGCCTTCAGCTCCTTATCGGTGCTGCCCAGGCGGGCGTCTCGGTGCCGGCTGTGGGGCTCGCCCTCCCCGCCCGGAGCCGGGGCTGTAGGGGCACCCGCGTCATTCCCTGCGGTTGCCGGATCTGGGGGAGAGGAGACACCGCTGGTGGAGTCCGCAGCGGCCCCCTGAGGTGGGGGGCGCCCTGCTAGGTCCTGGGACCACGCGCGGGGAGCCGCGCCTCCGGCATCGCCTAGTTTTCCGAGAGGTCCTGAGAGCCGAGGTCCAGTGCCACCAAGGGCGCTCCCGTCCTAGAACTGAGCTCCCACCCCCAGAGGCAAAGGGTCTCTTCCTGAGGGGCTTTCTTTCCTGGGGCCTCGGGTTCCGGCCCGACGATGAGTCAGAGCCCCGTGGCTCTCTCCGGGGGGATCAGGTCCTCACCCCCTGGGCGCTGCCAGGAGGAGGGGAGTCCAGTTGCGTGAAAATCCCAGAACGTGAGTGGACATCGCAGGGCGCGAAGTTCGGGGCGAGCGATCCCCGCCCCGAAACAGCCGGGTCGCCGTGTCCTCTACCCTGAGCTCCGGAGCGGCCGGAGTCGCCGGGCGCGCCTCTAAGGACCAGGCTCTGCGGCGCCGCGCGCAGCGCTCGTGGGAGCAGCGCCGGAGTCGCGCAAGAGCTGAGCCGGAGCCCGGCCGCCAGCCGCCGCCTCCCTCGGCCGCAGCCGAGTGGGCGCGGAGGCCATGCGGTGCACGGCAGTTCCCCCGACCGCCCAGGAGCCACGCACGGCGAGAGGACAGGGCGGGCGGCCAGCCCTACCCAGTCGGTCCGCTTTGCTGGGGAAGCGCCACCTCCGTTCCCCACAGTGGCCTAGGGCTGAACGCAGCTCGTCCCGGGCTCAGCCTCGCATCTGAGGGACAACTGGAGCGCCGGGCAAATGCTGACTGCACGGCCTCGCTGTCTCCAGCCTCAAACTTTTGTCTCAACTTCGGGGAGGGACCTGTGCCTCGCCCCCGGGCCTGGCCACGCCCCGCGCTCCCCGCGTTTGCGGGGGAGGACCCCGCGCCCTGCATAGCTGGAGCCCGCCTGTCCCCGGCCTCCCCGCGCCGCCCCCC
>NW_020174923.1:7804153-7817720 GCF_003031525.2 Neophocaena asiaeorientalis asiaeorientalis | reverse complement strand
GCCACGAGCGGCGCGCCGCGAGCGCGGCGTCCCGGGCGCGCGACGGTGAACGCGCAGCGCAGGCCGAGGCGCGGGCCTCACGCGATCTCGCCTCGGCGCCCAAAGTCGGAGCGGCCCCCGGGTGGGACTCCGGGCACGCGTGGCTCAGGGCTCCGGGCAGATCCTCGGCTGTCCCTGGACGCTGCGACCTTCCGCCCCGAAGTCTCCCGGCAGAACTGGCCCCGCTGCCGGCTCCGGGCAAGCAGCGCCCGCTTCGCGCGCTCCGCCCCATCCCACCCGGATTTCGAGGCCCAGACCCCGCCGGGTGCCCCCCGCTCCGTGACGGGGCGTCTCTCCAGCCGCTCCAGTTCTCCCCCAACGACTTATTTTTAGCCTCCCGACCAGGCAGCTCTGCAGCGCAGCCACCGAGCCTGAGGCAGCCAGGCGAGCGGTCCCGGGGAAGGCTGGCGACCTGCGCCGGGGGATGAGGTCCAGAGGAGGGATCCTTGTCAAGAACCTCAAAAGTTGGATCTTTTTCACAGAGGACAACATCGAGGCTCGCCTAGGCCAGAGAAGCTGCTCCGCAGCGGGCGATCCAGGCCCACGCACCCGAGAAGAGCTTGGCGGTGTAAACAGGCCTAGGGGTCCCCATCCGCATTGGGCAGCCAAGCATCGGGGGCGTGTCCTCCGCCGCCTCCACTGGCTCAGTGGGAAGATGCAAACGGGCCCGGGACTCGTGTATCGGAGCTTGTGTGATAAACATATCACCGGCAAGTAAGTGTCTGACCTGAACTTGTCCGCGACCAACTCGAGTAAACTCCCTGGGGGGTTGTTGGCGGCGACCCAGAGGAGGAAGTTACCAAGGCGGACTTGGCGACCTGACCAGGTAGGGCCAAAGTTAGGAAAAACCAAACCGCTGTAGGAGGCTGAGGTGGCACAGGCCCAGGCTGCAAAGTGCTCACGCGCCCACACCTGCCCCCACCGACACCCGCTCACAACTCTCTCTTCCCATCGCCTCAAGTCGAGAAGAGGCAGGTCTCTGCGGCCCCGGTAACTCGGGCGCGCCTCCGCCGCATCTCCTCTTACAGAGGACCCAGGCGGCCCGGCCCCGTTTCCCAACACCTGGGAGGGGAGGAGGGCGGGGCCCAAGTGTCCCCACGTAGAGAGGAGGCCGCAGGCTGGGACGCGTTGGCCTGGCACGCGTCCGGGTGGTGGCCACCTCCGTCCTGCGTGGCCCCCGGGCAGCCCTGGCTGGGTCCTGAGCGTCCCGAGCGTGTTCCGGGAAGGTGACTCAGCGACGCTTTCACGGGTCGAGAAACTATGCGAAACTAGGAACCGGGAGAGGAAGCGGGGGCGGGGCGGCATCGCCCTCTCGCAGGGCCGCGGCGGGTGTCCGCTGAGGTCTGATCTTGAACCTACAGGCCCCCACCCGCAACCCCCAGGAATCCGGCGCCAGGAGGGGAGCGCGGCGCTGCGGCCGCAGTGCTGCGGTCACGCGACGCGGAGACTCAAGCGCCTGCGGGAGGAGGGGGCTCCTTGCGGAAGCCGGGGCTCGATCCCTCTCCTCCCCCTTCGCCTGCCTTCTCCTCCTGCCAGGACTCCGGTCAAAGTCGGGGCTTTGGCGCCTAGAAGACGCGGGACGCGGGCGGGGTGCTCCCCGAGATCTCAGTCTTGGAGGGAGGGTGCTGCGGAGACCGTCAGGGCAGCCTCCCCCTTCTCCCCCGCTCGGGAGGGCACTTCCATCAGTCCTGAAAAGCTGCTGCCTTAAACCTTGGAGTCTGGTGGGAAACTGAGGCCCTCGGGAAAGGAAGACCTGGCTGTGCATGAGTCCGCAGGGAGAAAGCCCACCTGCCACTGGGTCCCTCCGCCTCCCAGCGTCCCGGGCTGGAGCCCTTGGGGTCGTGGGGCAGGACAGGGGCGGGGTTGACTGGAAACCGAGCGACGAGGGAGGCGGAGCAGCCTGCTGGGTTCATTATCCGGCCTCCGGGGGCCCAGCGGGAGGGAGGTGAAGGGCCGAGCCCTCTGGCCCCGGTTCCAGTCTGCACAATGGCTGCTCTGTCCTCCCCGCGGCCTCGGCCCCCCCCCCCCCCCCCCCCTCCCCCCTCTGGCCCCCCCCTTTTCGGCCTCGCCCCCGCCCCCCCCCCCACGGTCCCTGCTCTGCCCTCCTCATTCTTGTCCGTCACCTCCCCCCTCCAGGCTGCCTCCCTCCAGGCCCACACCGCCCTCCAGCCCCTCTCTAAAGAGCTTTATTTCATCTCCAGAAACACTCGTCAGCATCCCTGGCCCAAGAGACAAGATTGAGCAAAGCAAGATGCTTTGCCCCTTTGATAACGGGGAACTGAAACCCGGAGAGGTGAAGGGTCTCGCCTAAGCCACTGAACCAGTTCCCGACAGAGCTGAGAAGCAAACACAGGTCCCAACCCCCAGGCTGAGAGGCCCATTCGACCCCAGGCTTCTAGCTGATATCTGAGTATCTGTCGGCCGGGTGGGTTGCTTGCCACAGAGCTGCCCCAGTAACCCAGCTGCTGGGTCTCCCTGGGAAAGAGGAAGCAACCCGAAGCCCTCTCCAGGCTTCATCATCCAGGTTCTGGTTAAGCAACTAGCTGCTGTGGCCAAGGGCCTCTGGAGTCAGGCTTGATCTGCGCTGATCGCCAACCCGCAGGTAACACCTGTCTCCCAGGTGAAAGAGACTGCCTTTCCATCTCCCCCAGCCACCCTCCTTCCTGCTTGAGGGCAGCCTTCCCAGGTGGACACACCTGAGAACCCCCTTTTTTTTTCTTCTTCAGAGAAAGAAAGCAGGCATTCACAGGGCCTGGCCCGGCTCTCTGGAAACTTGGAGCCAAGGCCGCCAGATGGCAAATGACTTGCTTTTATTAGGAGAGGCTTCCTGTCATCTCACCTGTTCCTGAGGTTTTCAGCTCCCAAGTTGAACTGGAGGACCTCGAGGCCTCCCTTGACCTCAAGTCCTTTCTGCCTGGGAGGCTGCAAGGGCAGGGGAAGGGAGGTATCCAGCCCTGCAAACTGTGTTGTTGTTGTTGTTTTTAATGTATTTTTTTGTTTGTTTGGTTTTGGCTGTTGTTGTTTTAGCCGCGCCGCGCGGCATGTGGGATCTTAGCCCCCCGACCAGGGATCGAACCCCTGTCCCCTGCTTTGGAAGCGTGGGGTCTTAACCACCGGACCGCAGTTTGCAGGGATGTCCTGCAAACTGTTTTTAAGACTTGTGTTCTGGGACAGCCCCAGATGTGGTTTTCCATTCTGAGATCCTGGTGACCGTGCCAGGCATTGAGGAGTGTGCCACACATGGATATCCAGGAGAGCAGACTGGTCACACAAGATTCTTGGCTGCTTGCAGGGAATGTTACGAGTTTCTGTCCCTGCGGCGGTTCAGCCACCCTGGGTGTGGTGGAGTGAGCTTAACTCTACCTCTTGCGTGGCCTACTTCTCCTCACGGGTGTCCTCGCCAGGGCTGGGAACCAAAGTCTCTTCTGGGCCTCTGGGCTCTGCCTGCCACACACCCCCACCTGCAGGCCTGCTGAGAGGGACACATCCCTTTCAGGGGAATTCGCGGGCACAGCCCTCCCCGTGGAGCCTGCGAGCCTCACCCACTTCACTCATTTCAGATGCTTGCCCGGCATCTGAAGGCATTTGTATTAGTTTCCTGGGATCATCGCAACAAGGTACCACAAACTGGGTGGCTTAACAGAAATTTACTGTGTCACTGTTCTCAAGAAATCCAAGATTAAGATGTTGGTAGGGTCGGTTCCTTTGGAGGGCTGTGAGGGGGAGTCTGTCCCAGGCTGCTCTCCTAGCTTCTGGTGGTTGGCTGGCAAACTTTGGTGTTCCTTGACCTGTACATGCATCACCCAGACTCTGCCCTCATCGTCACACGGCCCTCTTCCCTTGTGAAAGATCTGGCCGAGATGTGTTCTTTCAGGGTCTGCCTTCTCTTCTGTCGGGCATGTTCTTTTTCGAAAGCAAATTACTCTGGGAGGGAAAACCAATAAGTTATCAGGACTCTAGTGTGAATGGAGGTATCCACTTTAAACTGAAAAAATCTAACAATACTAGGTGTCCCCAAAGAGGGCAACAGTGCACGCTCGTGTGGGTGTCGCAGGAAAGGTGTCTGGGAGCTGGACCTGCCCGCCTCCGCTGTTGGGAGGAATTGTTTATATCTGCGCTGGCTGCCGGGTGGCTTTGCCCAGGCTTGCACAGTGCCCCGGCTACCTTGACTTTCAGATCTTACCTCACACCTTGGCTTATGGCCTCGGGAGAACAAAGCTGAGTTTCGTGTTAGTGCACCGGGTTCCTGTCGCTGCACCACTTGACTATCCTGCAGTACTGAAGGTCAGAAGTTTCAAACGGATTGATGGGGCTGTGCTGTCTTCCTGCTCTAGCTTCTAGAGACCTGCATTCCTCGGCTCAGGACCCCCTCCTTCACCTCCGAAGGCGGTAGCACAGCATCTTCAGGTCTCTGTCTGACTTCTGCTTCTGCTGTCACATCTCTGACTTTGACCTTTCTCCCTCCCTCTTACAGGGTCTCCTGTCTGTGATGACATTGGCCCCACCTGGCTAACCCAGGATCATCTCCCCATTCAAGAGCCGTAACTCAATAGCGTCTGCAAAATCCCTTTTGCCATATAAGGTAACATATTCATGGGTCCCAAGGATTATGACGCAGCCGTCTTTGGGGGGCTGTTATTTTGCTAACCGCAGCTGGGTAGGAAAAGTCTGGGAACCGTGTCCTTACTTGGCTACAGAACCTTCGTTCTAGCATTCCTTACCTCCCCAGTGCTACCAACTGAACACATACCAGGAACTTAGTTTCCCCCAGATAAGCATTTGTCGTGGTGGGACCGAAAACACTCTTGCTGAGGTCATCGACACCTGATTCTGTAGACTTTTTGGTCTTTGACTCATCCGGCAGAGGCCCCTGCAAAGAAAGCTGGTTTCCATTTTTTTATATTACCCAGGAGGGAAAAAACAAATTACCCAAAAGAGAGAAATTGACATCTTCACTAAATATAGTAATTATAGGTTTGCAAAGGACTTTTCACCTGAGGAAGGGGTGGGGAGCAGACCAGCCCATCCATTTCCAGCCTGGCAGGAAAGGCTTACCACAGGGCGCAGCCTGCTGGGTATTTCACAAAATGTGCGGTCCGCTCAGCTCCTGTCATGTGACCCGACAGTCCAGCTACTTCTGTCCTCTGTGGTAAGTCTGGACCAGGCCAGCCACGTGGAGAACCGTGGCTAGGAACCTTCCACAGGCTCCCGCTGACATCAGCTCTGGTTTGGGCCCAGCATGGGCTCTGGCCTGGTCTCCAGCGCCCTATCCCCCATCCTGGATACTTGTGAGGGGAGAGATGATCCCCTTCTGAGGCTGCAGCCAGTCCCCACCCCACCCAACTGTGCTTTGTAATCACTTACTCGTTTATACTGGCTTATACTGGTTTGGAGACACTGTGTAACTGGTGAACGTTCTCATTCAAGGGAAGAGAAGCCATCAGCCACGTGTCAAACTGCTTTGGGTGATTCCCAAAAGGAGAACTTCTGGGAAGCGGGAAGAGGGGCTTGGCCCCTCTACAGTCGGTCGGGCAGCAGGAGAGCCGAGCCGCTTTTATCTGGGAGTAGCCTGGCGTCCAGGCCGAGGGGATGGGTGTGTCACAGTTTTCCGGGGGCTTTTTGTTGTGCAATGTTTTCCACTTTCACATCTCTCTGAAGCTAAGCTATGTCCTTGGGTTGTTCCCAAAGCAAACAGACAGCGGGCTGGACACAGTGCGTTAGCGCTAACGGTCTAGGGTGGTTTCCTGGTACCTGCGGATGGATCCCTTCCTCGGAGCAAAGGTGAAGTCCTAGCTCACCCCCTCCGGAGATGCTCACTCTGCCTTGGGAACGCCCTTTCGAGGCGCCCTGCTGGCCCCTGGTGGCCACCTGGGGATGCGTCCCTCTCTCGTCTTTTATCCAAACGGTGCAGCCACTCAGGCCTCCTCCACAGAAGCCAATTTGTTGGAGGCAAAAGAGGGGCCAGCGTGCTTCTTTGCCAAGCTGCAAAGCGAGGGAGGCTGGAGTGGGCTTGCCTGCCTGAGGCTTATTATCCACACCCTGAGAACAGAAATTCCCCTTTCCTGGAGGCTGGCCTCCTGAAGGTCAGACCCTTCGATTCTGTCCAGACACAGCCTTGGTAGTTTAAGTAATGAGTATACAGGATGCGCTGGACAGGGGTCTAGGAGAGGGGCCCGGGGCAAGGGACACCGTAACCTCATTCCACACGTGTGCCCGCAAGGCTTTGTGCAGCCAAGGGAGTGATGCTGTGCTGATCCGACAGGAGAACCGTTTCCAAAAGCGGCTCGTTGTTCTTTTTGCTCATTGCCCACAAGCGCTGACCACAGCAACGTGACCGGCACCTTGAAAATGAGCTGAGATGTCATTTCTCCTTCAAGGCACTAGCAGCCTCCTCTGAAACTCCCCGTTTCAAAACAGAATGGGGAACCTAGTGATTACCTGTCAAAGCTTACAGACTAAGGAGTGAAATTATTTTTAAAAAACAAACAAAAGATGGAATGGGCTTGGAGAGCGCTCCTGAACCGTGAGGAGCATATAGGTGGGGGCTGAAGAACATATCCTTTCTTTGCTCTTGCTGTCTCCTTCCTAGAGCTGCAGTCGTTGCGGTTCTGTACACAGAAGTCCTCGAGAGAAATGCTTGTGGGCTGCTCTCCCAACCGCATCCCTCTGGCGGATCCAGGGGAGGGAGCCCTATCCGGGTGCCAGGTGGCTGCTGCAGTGATGCAGAGCCCAGGAAGGGCACAGTCCAACACCCCACCTCCTCCTGGCTCCCCGCAGCAGGCTGATGGGTCCAGGGAGGGAGGGACAGACAGACGGCTCTGATGCAGAGTTAGAAGGACAAATCCATCTTCCTGACTCGGCATGACCTAGAAAAATGCATAGCATCAGAACTTGGTATTTGCAAACAAGCACAAGGATCCTATCTTTTTTTTTTTTTTTTTTAAGGATCCCATCATTTTAAGCTGAGGTTCCAGTTGCCACGTGACAAGTATCTGTGACCACTCGGTTCTCAGACTGAGAACTTTGAGCACTTAAGGAGGGAAGACAGTCTAACTGCAAAATATGTTTAGCGTGGAATCGGATCTGCCGCCTTCATCTCTTGGCAGGGGTAAGTGTTATCCTAAGGGGAGAGGTGTGTTGAGTCCTCAGGGGTGGATCTGTTACCCCGATTTGCAGCCATTAGTGGTGCAGGAGCCACACAGGCTGGGGAGAGGCTGAGTGGCGGCCCGGAGACAAGCAAACCCCAGGACACTGAAGACCGGGTCTCTGAGGTCTCAGGCATTTCTGAAATGCTGAGGACCCTGAGTGGAATACCAGAAGCCTAATTCTGATTCTAAACCAAGACTCGGGTATCTGTGTGTACTTAACAATGACTAGCAGGTCGCCCGTGAAGAAATGGTCCTAAGAGATGTGGAAAACAAATCTGGAGTACCCACCAGCCCTTGAGAAAAATACCTTAAAAATTTTTAATTGAAGTATAGTTGATTTACAATGTTGTATTAGTTTCAGGTGTATAGCAAAGTGATTCAGTTATACATATACCTATATTCTTTTTCAGAGTCTTTTCCATTATAGGTTGTTACAAGGTATTGAATATAGTTCCCTGTGCTATACAGTAGGTCTTTGTTTTTCTATTTTATATATAGTGGTGTGTATCTGTTAATTCCAAATTCCTAACTGAACCTCCTCCCTACCCCCAAGAAAAATATCTTGTTTTTTTTCTTTTTGGCTGAGCCACATGGCTTGTGGGATCCCGAGCCCTCGGCAGTGAAAGCGTGGAGTCCTAAGCACTGAACCGTCAGGGAATTCCTGATGGCCTCTCACTGTGTGGCCTCTCCCGTTGCGGAGCACAGGCTCCGGACACACAGGCTCAGCAGCCACGGCTCACGGGCCCAGCCGCTCCGCCGCATGTGGGATCTTCCCGGACCGGGGCACGAACCCGCGCCCCCTGCATCGGCAGGCGGACTCTCAACCACTGCGCCACCAGGGAAGCCCCTGAAAAATATCTTTTAGAAAGGAGAGCCTTGGGACTTCCCTGGCAATCCAGTGGTTAAAGACTCTGAGCTTCCACTGCAGGGGGTGCGGGATCTATCCCTGGTTGGGGAGCTAAGATCCCGCATGCCACGTGGCGGGGCCCAAAAAAGGAGAGACGCAAGGTTCCTCAAAAAGTTAAACATAGAGTTACTGCATGACCCAGCAGTTTCACTCCTGGGTACTTAACCAAGGGAACTGAGAACATGTGTCCACACAAAAAGTTGTACACGAATGTTCATAGCAGCTCTATTCACAATAACTGAAAGGTAGAAACAACCCAAGTGTCCATCAACAGAGGAATGGGTAAAAGAAATGTGGCATATCCATACTCAGGAATAGCATCTGGCCGTAAAAAGGAATGAAGTCCTGATCTATGCTACAGTGTGGATGTACCACACGAACATTATGTGAAAGAAGTGACAGAAGCCGTATACAAAAGGCCACATATTGTGTGATTCCATGTAAATGAAACGTCCGGAATAGGTAAATCCATAAAGACAGAAAGCGGACTGGTGGTTGGCCGGCGTATGGGGAGATACTGCTTAATGGATATGGGTTGTGTTTTGGGTGATTTTATTTTAGGTGACAGTTGTATTATGGGTTTTGTTTTGGAACTAGTTATTGTGAATGTGTTAAATGCCACTGACTTGTTTATTTTATGTTATGTGCATTCATCCGAATTTTTTTTTAAATGTTCATTTACTTTATTTATTTATTCCTTTTTTTTTTTATTTGGCCACGCCTTGGCTTGTGGGATCTTAGTTCCCTGACCAGGAACTGAACCTGCGCCCTCGGCAATAAAAGCGCAGAGTCCTAACCATTGGACCTCTAGGGAATTCCCAAATTTTATTTTATTTTATTTTATTTCATTTATTTATTTTTTTTTTTTGCGGTACGCGGGCCTCTCACTGTTGTGGCCTCTCCCGCTGCAGAGCACAGGCTCAGCGGCCATGGCTCATGGGCCCAGCCTCTCTGCGGCATGTGGGATCTTCCCAGACCAGGGCACGAACCCGTGTCCCCTGCATCAGCAGGCAGACTCCCAACCACTGGGCCACCAGGGAAGCCCTATTTTATTTTTTTTTAAATGAGGGACTTGAACCAGCCTTGACCCTTTCAGGATCATTCTTTTGTGATGCACAAAAAGTCCATTTCTAAGGATGCAGTTGAAATTCTGATTTGGGTGGTGGTAGATATTTATTCCAGGCGTTTGTTGAAGAAGGGGAAGGAGGACTTCTTCAGGACCATCTTGATGGGGGCAGGGACCACTACCTGGGGTCTTGCAGTGGCGGGGGAGGGAGTAGAGATTGGGCTCAACTGTGAATATAAGGAAAGGTGGGAATGTATAGCCAGGGAGCAGATCGGGGTCAGTGGATGGAAGATTACTAAGAGGAAACATCAGGGGAAAGGGGAGATTTTTGCTAAACCGACCTACCTGAACTTGCCGAAGGCAGGCCAGGGGGCTCAGACATCACCCCAGGGTGGTGGAGGATGGGGAACCTCAACAGGTATTGAAGGTGACCAGACACGGAGGATGGGGGATTCTGGCTAAACTGACTTAGCAGGATTCTTGCTAGAAGTGGACTCTGCAAAGCAGGACACAGAAGCCCAGGGTTCGAGACCTAGTCAGAAGAGGGCTCAGGTGAGCCCGATTAGATCAAAGAGAGAATCTTTCTTGTCACTAAATTATTCAGAGTCCAGTAATGTCCGCCTCATGGAACCATTCAGAGGCTCCTTCCCTCTTCTTTCAGGGATGAGGGGTGGCCGCCAGTGCTTTGGTGGCATTATTTGGAGGGACTTATCTTGTCTCAAAAGTAGTGTCACCTTGTGGGGGCCCTAAATGCCGATCTTTGGTCACTGTTATTTTCTTTTCATTTCTCTGTATTTCCCCCCATAGTTATGCAATATGTGCGAGGTTTGCGTTTTTTAAAGAATGTGTGTGTGTGTGTGTGTGTGTGTGTGTGTGTGTGTATAACTGAAGCACTTTGCTGTGTGGAGTTTTTATTGAAGTATAAATATATACAGGAAAGCACACAGATCATAAACTATGAATTTATGCACTAACACACCTGCATTAATAAAACAGCACATCCTAGAGACCCCTGGTGCGCCCTCCCAGCCGCTCGCCGCCCCGCACAGGATAACCACTCATGCAGTGTATTTTTATATTTGGGAAGAAATATACTTAAAATTTAAACAAAGTGAAAATACATTAGAGATGGAAAAATTTTAAATCCAGCCCTTTTTATTTGTGAAGGCTCTTCCAAATGGCTCAGACGTGGTAAGGGCTGAGGGCTCTAAGTGGGTTTGGCCTCGGGATATTCCTAAAGGACAGCAGGAGGTAGCTGGCAATAGCCACGGGATCAGCTGATGGACCCATCTCCTTTCTGGGTCATTTGGCACCTGGGCTCCCAAACTAGCCAGCACATTGGAACCCCCTGGTGGAGCTTCAGTACTACAGATACCTGGGTCCCACCCCCAGAGATTGTGATTTAACTGGTCTGGAGTGTAGCCCGAGCTTCAGAGTTTTTCAAAGCTCTGAAGTGATTCTAATATGCAGACAGGGCTTCCCTGGCAGTCCAGCAGTTAAGACTCTGCGCTTCCAATACAGGGAACGCAGGTTTGATCCCTGGTCGGGGATCCCACATCCTGTGCAGCGAGGCCAAAAAATTTAAAAATTAAAAATAGATAAAAAAATATGCAGACAAATGTGGGAACTACTGACTTAGCATAAAAGGAAGATCTGAAGCCTGTTTTCCAAGCAGGCAGGCAAACTCAAAGGCCTCCCAGAGATTCTGTAACTGCCACAAAAAACTTTCTTATTCAAGAACATCATGAATTGTCACGGTCCCACTGACTATTTCACGTCTGGAAATGAGTCAGGCATAGTACAGAAATGACACGTACTATTACAGCCTCTCCCCACATCCTCCCAGACACTGGCTTGGGAATGTGGGAATAGTGACAAACCTGGCTACCACCCCGGCTCCAGGAAAAGGGGGGGAGGGGAGGCTCTGCAGTTATTACAGTCACTCCCACTAGGTGTGTCAAAGCAGATGCTCTTGTGAATTAAAAAAAACTCAATTAAATCTTATTTCCCCGTTGGACAGTAATACAATTTTGAAAATGTTCTTTCTTAATATCGAATTGGTATTTAATTACCGGGGGGGATTCGACCTTCCCTGAAAGGCAGATGCAGTTACCTTCCCACCATGAGGACTCTCACCCTGAGGGTCAGCCTTGGAAGTTCCTGCCCCCTCCACCTCATCACACTGTACCTTCATGATATAGGTCAGATTTCTAAGAACCTGTGTTTCTATGGTGGTTGTTTGGAATAGTGGTTTAAAATTTACGGAAGGGGCTTCCCTGGTGGCGCAGTGGTTGAGAGTCCGCCTGCCGATGCAGGGGACACGGGTTTGTGCCCCGGTCTGGGAAGATCCCACGTGCCACGGAGCGGTTAGGCCCGTGAGCCATGGCCGCTGAGCCTGCGCGTCCGGAGACTGTGCTCCGCGACGGGAGAGGCCACAACAGTGAGAGGCCCGCGTACTGCAAAAAATAATAAATAAATGAATAAATAAAATAAAATTTACGAAAGAATGGGAAAGGAGTGACAGGAGGAAGAAATGGGCAGGTGGGGGAGGACGGGGAGCGGGGTGCGGGGGGAGCTGGAATGCTTTCATGTCAAGGGTTACCCAGCTTGTGAGCTGGTACTGTGCCTAGGCTAGAACTTGGGCTTGGAATGGTGTTTGACCTGTATCTTTCCACCAGCCCAGATATCCCACTTGTGCAAACCCTTCTTGGACAATCACTAGAAAGACAATTAAGTTTTCATCCAAGAAAGCACCATATGTTTCTTCAGAAACCTTTCAAGTACTTGACTCCCTAGGGAAGTGTTCTAATTATCTGTTTCCGAGTGAGAAATCACCCTAAGATGTAGTGGCTTGAAGCAATAATTTATTGGGTCCATCGTGGGTTGATTGGGCTCAGCCAGGTGGTTCTCACTTGGGGACTCAGGTGATTACAATGTCAGTGGGCTGAACATCTGAGATGGGTCCCTCCCGTGGGACCATTGAGGCAGGCTGTCAGCTGGTTCAGCTGGGGCTGTCAGCCAGAGTGCCTGTGTGGACTCTCCATGTGACATGGCAGCTAGGTTCCCAGAGGGAATGTCTCAAGAGCATCATTCCAGGACACCCAGCGGAAGCTGTGTGGCTTCTCATGCCCTGGTTTTGGAAGTCCCAGGCCATCACTTGTGCCACATTCTACAGCTCAAGCAAGTCACTAAGGCCAGCCCAGGTTCCAGGGAATGGAACCAGGGTCCTTCCCCCATGGTCGGGGAGGAGGGACTGACGGAGGCCATATTTAGGGGCTCTCAGTTACTTACCTTAGGAATTGAGAATTGGGACAAATTTAGGGAACTGCTTCACCCTTAAGGAAACTAGTTTGTAGCTTAAGAACAAGATTCCTTCAAATATATTTTCAGGAACCCCAGCGCCGTGTTGATCAACGCCCCAGCTTCCTTGGGTCTCCTTGCTTTAACTGAAACCAGCTACCCTGCCTGACGGCGTTCATCCTTAAGCCTTCTCTCTACCCCCGGAAGCTGCTGCTTTTCCACTTCCTTCTTAATACAAGTGCTAACATTCATCACGCTCTTACTTTGTGCCAGACACTGTGCTGAGCAGTGCAAGCACTTAGCCCGTTTCATTAGGAAGACTTGTCTTGTTGAAGTGCCCATTAAGAAAAGGTTGATTGTTTGTTTGTTTCCAGTAACCACCGCCAGCTGTGCTCTGTCCAAACCCCCTTTGTTACTGGCTGAAAGACTCCCCATTAAGGCACCTCCATCTGATTCCACTGATCCAGTCACTTTTTTTTGTTATTAAGGCAGCCCCACTTGGGAGTTTAAGACTGGTCCATTTAGGAACTCAAACTTGGGAATTCCCTGGTGGTCCAGTGGTTCGGACCCAGCACTTTCACTACAGGGGCCCCGGGTTTGATTACCTGGTCCCGCAAGCCGTGGGCATGGCCAAAAAAAAAAAAAAAGAAAGAAAGAAAGTGAAACTTATCTCGAGCACAGGCTCCAGCACTGAAGCAGGGACAAGGCCTATCTCTCACAAGCCGCCCACTGCTCTGTGCTTACTTCTGAGGTTGAGGCGGAGGGGAGAGAAATAGAAAACAGATGTGTTTCCTGTGGTGACTAGTTGGGGGCGGTGATGTGGCTGTCCTGTGCCTGGGTCTTTACTGCTGACCCAACTCATTCTCTAGAGCAGGGTTTCTCATCCTCAGCACTATTGACACTGGGGGCTGGATTATCCTCTGTTGTGGGGACCTGTCCTGTGCATTGTTTAGCAGTATCCCTGGCCTCCGCCCACTAGATGCCAGTAGTACTTCCCAAGTTGTGCAACCAAAAATGTCTCCAGTCATTGCCAATGTCCCCTGGGAGCAACCTTGCCCTGGCCGAGAACCAGTGCTCCTTAGACTTGGTGTGGACAAGTGGGCGTCC
>NW_020174923.1:7798211-7804114 GCF_003031525.2 Neophocaena asiaeorientalis asiaeorientalis | reverse complement strand
CAGGACTGCCAGCAGAGACTCTTTCCCAAGGGGCTCCCCTGGTTACACATTCTTGCTGACCTTTGGAGGTGGCCTCATGCCATATTTATTGCTCTGAGGAGGTTCCCCAATCCCAAATCCCAGAATCTGCAATTCCATCCACACTCTGGATCCGACTCTGGGGCTGTGGGGTTGCACCCATCTTCTGAGGGGATGGGTGGATCCAGTCCTTTGCCTCCTGGCTGACTGCCCACCATGCCAGCTCCTCTGGGCACTGTCCAAACTGCAGGAGCCCCAGGGCAGATCCACCAGCCCACGGCCAAGTGGACAGCCAAGTGGGAGACAAGATGTTCCTCTCTACTGTCCCACACACTTTACAGTGACTCCACTGTGTCCCCAACCCCCCCACCCCCACCTGGTTTCAAGAAAAGCCAGTCTTCATGAAGAAGCAGCCTCTCACCCTTCCTCTCTCCCTTTTTCTTGAGGCAGGATGCCATGACACCAACTACCCATAGTTTGGCCAAACTTCACAGGTTAAGACCACCATCCTCCACAAGACTGTCCAGACACCAGCAGCAAGTTTGGGGGTCCCCTGGCCACACTCACTTTTGACCAGCTGGCTACAAATTCGGGGGTTCCCACTACCCCCTCAGGTTCAATAATTCACTAGAATGACTCACAGAACTCAGGAAAGTGCTGTACTTGCTATTACAGTTTAATGATAGCAAAAGGATGCAAATCTGAACCAGCCACAGGGAGAGACACCTTAGGGTGAGGTCGTGGTGGGGGGAGGTACCAAACTTGAAGCTTCTGGCGTCCTCAGGGACATGTTACCCTGTTGGCAGAGCACTGCCAACTAAGGAAGCTCACTGAGCTTGGGTGTCTAGAGTTTTTATTGGGGTTTCATTATGGAGGCACAATTGATTAAGTCATTGACCATTGATTGAACTCAATCTCTAGCTCCCCTTCCTTCCCCAGAGTTTGAGCTGATATCACGTGGTTTATCCTAAACTATCAGATAGAATTGGAGGGGCCCACCATGAATAACTGACCCTTCTATCGCTCAGGAAATTCCAAGGATTTAGAGGTGACCTCCCAGGGACCAGACAAAGGCCAGCCACATGCTGGATTACACACAGGATTGAAAGAGTCAGTGCTGCATGGCATCTCCCAGCCAGCTCCCGGCTGATAGTTCTCTGAACGTAGAATGTGGGGTGCATTTTAATTCTTGGCAGTAGGCTCTGGGA
Organism: Neophocaena asiaeorientalis asiaeorientalis; assembly: GCF_003031525.2. Lineage (NCBI taxonomy): Eukaryota > Metazoa > Chordata > Mammalia > Artiodactyla > Phocoenidae > Neophocaena > Neophocaena asiaeorientalis. Next base: position 7,802,888 of record NW_020174923.1, on the reverse strand, counting down.
ATTCTTGGAAGGCAGGAAAGATCCTGCCAGGCACCTCCCTCCACCTTGTCACACATGCATCACCTCATTTAGTCCTCACCACCACCCCCAGGCAGGTATTATTGTGATCACCGTTCCACAGATGAAGAAAGGTAGGTACAGGTCGACGGACTCCCCCAGGTGAACCAGCAGAACAGGACTGAGTCCAGGTCTGTCTGACTCCAGAGCTGCCCCCTCATGGGCGCGGAGCCCTGCCTCCTGCCCCCGCACTGCTGTAGTCCTACCAGCTCCTCAGGCGGCCTCCAGAACACCTCTCTTCCTCCTGCAAAACCCTCCCTGTTCTGACCCTCTGCTACCGGGCTCACCACTCTGAACACCCCCTCTGCTGTTGCCCACTCCTGACGCCTCTGTTCCCCGCTCACCATCTTCTTGGCTCCAAGTTCTGAGAAAGCGTAAACATTAGGTTCTGGGAGTTGGACGCCTGCCATAATCTCTCTCCGACCTAGAATGATCTTCATCCGCGGCTGACCTCAGCCCCGGCTCTCGCGGTCGCGGCCGGACCACCACCCCTTCTCCAATGCTAAAACCCACATGCCAGCCTGCCCTGCTTTCTCCCTCTTGTGGCCACACTGTCATTCAGGCTTGCCTCTAAACCTCTGGCCTTGAGCACCCCACCCTCTTCCTCCTCCAATCCGCTGTCCTGAGGCTGTGGGGAAGGAGAGGAGGGGCAGTGCTTCGAGTGGGGACCACACGCAGCTCCGTGATGCTGCCGGGACTCTGCGAAGCCCGTTTGTCCTCTGCGGCCGCTCCCTTCCAGCCTCTGCCGCCAGGGGCGCTAGTGGGGCCCGCACGGCTGGAAGGGGAGCAAGGGCCGCTGCTTCCTGTCTGCTCTGCTTGGTCACCCGAGCGTCACCCGAGCATCACCCTGGCAATGGTGACATCTGGCTCCAGGCCCCAGTGTCCCTGCGCTCCCAGAACCTGCCTCTGTGCCTCTCAGAGGTACCGCACAAGCTGGGCAGTGCCTCCTCGCCGGAGATCCGAGTGCCAGCTCCGTGGGACCCCTCCTCCAGGCTTCTAGAATCCCATAATCCCAACCTGTCCTCTTGGTTCCCCATTCATGGGGGTGGTCTCCCAGTGTCGGCTTTCTGCCGCTTCTATCTTGCAATACCCATTTAACCAATTCTCTATATTAAATTCTTTGTTAAAATAATGAATGTGTTGGGGATTCCCTGGCGGTCCAGTGGTTAGGCCTCTGCGCTTTCGCTGCGGAGGGCGAGGATTCAATGCCTGGTCAGGGAACTAAGATCCCGCAAGCTGCTAGGCGCGGCCAAAAAAAAAAAAAAAAAAAGAAAGAAAGAAAGAACGTGGTTTGTTTTCCTTGTTGCCCCTGATCTAATAAATACGTATAAACGTTTCCCATCTCCCTTCACCCAATAGCTCATACGTGCCAGACCTTGTTCGGTTTGACATGTATTAACTCACTTATTATTATTATCCCCACTTTACAGGGGAGAAAACTGAGGCACAGGGAGACATAATTGTTTGCTCGGGATCACACAGCTGTTAAGAGTGGGCTCCAAGAGCCTGGCTCCCGAGATAACACTCATCTACACACGCTGTGGCGTCTCACTGCCGACAGGGAGCTGGTGTAGCTGGGGCATTAAGTGACCACATAATGTTCCCGTTTATGGATGGACGAGAGCTATTTTTGGATATTTGTATCATGTGGGGGTTTTAGCTATTAGAGAGCCTGGATCCCCTTGAACCTGACACAGTTAGGTCACTTGAGCCAGGAACCTTACAACTTTCTGAATTATTTTGGTCCATGATTTGTTGTAACCTGTCTCCTTAATGTTTAACCTTCTATCTTCTCAGCCCCGACTCCCCGTGGCCTATTTCCTCCTTCCATGTCTTTCCCCTATGAGCCTGCCTTGCCAGTGTGCTGCTGTAAATCTGGAGATATGGGCGAGGAGACGTCTCCTGTTTGGCAGACTCTAGAAGGTACTAGGAGGCACTGTGGTCTCACCTTGAATCAAAGTCTTCAACGAGGTATGGGTATTGGTGATACCCTGAAATGCCTCCAAAGGCCTCCACCAAGAGTTCCTGAAAACCCCATGACAGAAGAGGTTCTGTCCTACTGAGACTCTATGCTGGATTCCATTTCAGACTTTCCTGCGGCCGGCAGGGCAGCTGCTCTCTACCACTGCCCTTGCTGAAGCTGGGAAGGGTCACTCCCAGCGCGCTCGGCTCTGTCTGCCCAGTATTTTGCCCTCGCCCCCAGCATGGTTTCTGGTGTCCTATGGAGAGAATCAGCTTAGAGATCCAAGTCGGTATTATTTTTAGAACTAAAGATCATTCAGTCTCAGCTTGCTTGGGCCTGCTTAGGCAACGAGAACAGGGAAAAGTCTCACATTTTTCCAAAGTTCATGTCGGAGTAGTGCAACATGGAAGCAACACCTCTGAATCATTGCCTAAAGTGTTCTCCTTTGTTGCAAAGACTGACCTCGTCTTCCAAATAATTCATTCCCTGGGGACAAGGCTGAGCCATTCTGAACACACCCCTCTTTGTCTTTGCTCATTCTTGGACAATTCTTCGTGCCAAATCTGAACCTGTGCTTTCTCTTCTAGTTTTTAGAAGAGAGGAGATTATATTTCCATAATTCATGCTGAACCTGCAGCCCAGTTAGCAACAGGATTTTTTTTTTTTTTATGACTTGAAAACTGAAATTGGGTTGAATATGGAAATGTCAACTTGCACTGAGCAGAGCTGTCTTTGTTTTTGCAGGAAATGTCCAGCAGGTTTGGAGCCTCAAGGATCAGCCTGTTTTATAGAGAAACATTAAAACAACAACAACAACAAAAAAAAACCACTGGAACTGAGCAAGAGAGGTCTCACTTCAAACTGCAAAAAACACATTCTTTGCAAAATGAGCAGAAGTGTCTTTCTACTCAGTCCAGACCCTGTACTGGTCAGAGTTCTCCAGAAAAGAAACAGAACCAACATGATATCTCTCTATTTAGAGAGCAAATGTTGAAGAGCTAAAAGGAAAAATAAAAAAACTCCACAATCAGAGAACAAGCAGATGAAAAATAATTAAGGTAATAGAGAATTTGACCACAACTCACAAACGATCTAACCAACAGATGTAAAACACACCCCCCAAACTGTAGAACACATATTCTTTTCAGGTGCATATAGGGTATTTACCTACATAGATCACATGCCGGGCCACCAAGCGTGTCTCAACACATAGCAGAGGATTGAATTCACTTAGGGTGTGTTCTCTCACAAAGTGGAATTAAATTAGAAATCAATAATAGATCTCTAGAAGTTTCCCCAAGTTTAGAAATCATGCAGCACACTTCTAACAATTCACGGGACAAAGAAGAAATCGCAGTGAAAATTACAAAGATTCTCAGACATAAAAACCGTGTCGGGACTTCCCTGGTGGTCCGGTGGTTAAGACTCTGCGCTTCCACTACAGGGGCACGGGTTTAATCCCTGGTGGGGGAACTAAGATGCCGCATGGCGCGGCCAAAAAAAACAAAACAAAACAAAGCCATGTCATTTTCAGCAAATGGCAAACAGCTCAGAAAGCCACAGACCTAGGACGTGGCCTGGAGAAAGCAGGGAGATGGAGAGGGAGACTCGGGCCATATCAGGCTAAGGAGTTTGGGCTTATAAACCATGGAAAGCCCTGGAGGCTTTTAACCAGGGGATCTGCTCTGTGGATGTAGTGGGTGGACTAGAGATACTGGAGGGAAAGAAGGACGGAACGTGAAAGAATGAGGCCAGTTGGGAGGCCCCTGCCTGAGATACGAGATCAATAGCTGTTCTCTGGGGCTTCCCTGGTGGCACAGTGGTTAAGAATCTGCCTGCCAATGCAGGGGGCACGGGTTCGAGCCCTGGTCCGTGAAGATCCCACATGCCGTGGAGCCATCGAAGAGTAGCCCCGGCTCGCTGCAACTAGAGAAAGCCCGCACGCAGCAACAAAGACCCAACGCAGGCAAAAATAAATAAATAAATAAAAATAATAAATTATATTAAAAAAATAGCTGTTCTCTGTATCACTCGTTGGGTCCACAGATACGAGTAGAGCCCCTACCACGTGCCAGGCACCAGGAGGTCACTAGGGGTTCCTTCTCCCAGATACATTTTGTGAGCCATCCCAGCACCACACAGATTGTTATACATAGGTCATAAAGCGGGAAAACTTCCAACAGTGTAATCTGAATGTTCATTTTTTATGAAGCTTCATGTTAAAACAGAGCATGGTTCTGTAGTTCTTTTTTTTTTTTTTGCGGTACGCGGGCTTCTCACCGCTGTGGCCTCTCCCGTTGCGGAGCACAGGCTCTGGACGCACAGCCTCAGCGGCCATGGCTCACGGGCCCAGCCTCTCCGCGGCATGCGGGATCCTCCCGGACCGGGGCACGAACCCGTGTTCCCTGTATTGGCAGGCGGACTCTCAACCACTGCGCCACCAGGGAAGCCCCGGTTCTGTAGTTCTTGATGCCAGGCTGAGATTAAATGCCTAGCCTGAGGGCGCTTCCCAGGACATTCTGTGCCTAAATCCCAGCCTCCTCCCTCCATGCCTGAGCCAATCTGTGAGGGCAGCTGTTTCTCATAAGTAGCTCCCAAATGGTTATCCCAAATTCATCTTTTTTTTTTTTTTTTTTTTTTTTTTTTTTTTTTGGTGC
>NW_020174923.1:7775752-7798058 GCF_003031525.2 Neophocaena asiaeorientalis asiaeorientalis | reverse complement strand
CGTTGCGGAGCACAGGCTCCGGACGCGCAGGCTCGGCGGCCATGGCTCACGGTCCCAGCCGCTCCGCGGCATGTGGGATCTTCCCGGACCGGGGCACGAACCCGCGTCCCCTGCATCGGCAGGCGGACTCTCAACCACTGCGCCACCAGGGAAGCCCCCAAATTCATCTTTTATGACCCTTCTTCCCTATCTTATCAGTGGAGAAATAAGGTAAGTTTGTAGGAACTTAGAAACTGAGGCTTGGAGAAGGTGAGTACTTCCAATCTTAAATTTTGTGATTTCTCATCAGAGAAATTGATTATTAATCATAGTGAGAGACCCACAGCAGGGTGAAGAAGGTGGGAGGACTTATTATTAAAAACCACAAAAGTTTTTTTTTTAAAATAAATTTATTTATTTATTTTCGGCTGTGTTGGGTCTTCATTTCTGTGCGAGGGCTTTCTCTAGTTGCGGCGAGCGTGGGCCACTCTTCATTGCGGTGCGCGGGCCTCTCACTATCGCGGCCTCTCTTGTTGCGGAGCACAGGCTCCAGACGTGCAGGCTCAGTAGTTGTGGCTCACGGGTCTAGTTGCTCCGCGGCATGTGGGATCCTCCCAGACCAGGGCTCGAACCCTTGTCCCCTGCATTGACAGGCAGATTCTCAACCACTGTGCCACCAGGGAAGCCCCCACAAAAGTTTTTAATAAGAGGGAAGCAAGGGTGTCAGAGTGGGTATGGATATGTGAATGGAAGCAAAGATCAGAGAGAGAGAGAGAGATTTGAGGATGCTAGGCTGCTGGTTTTGAAGATGGAGGATGGGGACCACTAGCCAAGGAGAGAAGTGGCCTCTAGAGAGTGGAAAAGGCAAGGAAATGGATTCTCTTCCAGAACATCCGGAGGGAAATCAGCCTGCCAACACCTTGATTTTAGGACTTTTGACCTCCAGAACTAAGATTGTGTAAGTTTGTGTTGTTTTAAGCCACTTGGTGGTAATTTATTACCACAGCAATATGAAACAAATACAACTTCTAACACACTACATAATTTACTCAATTATTATGTTTATTTAAAAATTGCTCTCCCCCCTGCTAGATGTACCTCTCCAGGGTAGGAAATTTTGTCTTTTTTTTTTTCCTCTAAAGTATCCCAAACAGCTAAAACGGGCCTGGCAAACAGTAGGTGCTCAGTAAATGTTAATAGATGGATAAATGGATACATGCAGAAAGCGAGAGAAAGGAAAGAGTCAAGGATTCTCCTGAGACTTACTGACTGGGAACCTCACGTTATGTTTACTCACAGAGGGAGTAGAGGAGCAGGTGCAGTTTGGAGAGAACTGAGAAAATGAAGATGGGTTTAGTTTTGGGTATATTAAGGTTTGAGGGGTTCTGTAGGATATATATACGGAAAAAATATATCTATATGGAAAATGTGAAGGGAAGTGGTTTTCTTTAGTTTTAGAAGGTAACGTGGCTTATGGCTGGGTCCATCGGCTGAACTTGTGTGCAGGTAAATAATTTGGTCTAAGCTATTTACCCCATAGCCCATTTGCTTTTTCCCTTTCCTTCTTTCTTTTCTTTCTTTCTTTTTCTCTTTCACCTGCTCTAGGAGAGAGGGGGTGGGTGCATCAGTAATTCTGGAGAGCCAGCTGGAATGTGGGTCAGGCTGCTACAGGCCCTGGGGCAGTTCAATTTCCAAATCCTGAAGCTGCAGGCTTCGGAGGCTTCGTGACACAAGAGTCACAATCAATTGCTCCCTCAGGCCCAATGTCACAACAGGCAGAGTCCTCAGAAGATGGAGAAGCAGGAGATCAGCTTCCCTCCCCAATCCTGAGGCAACTGATAACTAGTGACTCAAATGCTTCCCTGCCCTTTACTTTCTTCTTGGACCTCATTCAACAGGTATTGATTGCGTGCCTCTGGAACCCATCTCACTGCCCTGGACACTGGGAAATACGAAGAACTAAGTGACATACGATCTTGCCCTAGGAGGACTTACATCCTAGTCGGGAAGACAGATGTTCACAAAGCTAAATAAAAATAGAAGCAACTATACAGGGTGCCACGCACGGTACCGCCCAGCGGGCGAGGACAGCTTACTGTGGCTGAAGTATCTAGAAAGACTCAGTGGAGCAGGTGTCACGTGAGTGGGTCTTTAAGGGACTGGAGCGCATGGAAGGGGAGGAATAAAGGCTTTTCGGATTGAGAGCAAAGACTGGCAGGAGTGCCTTGACTCGTTCAGAGAGGCTTGCCTTACGTGCAGATGCAAGTTTGGAGTTTGGGGAATAAAGATCAGGCTCAGGAGTACACCACCTTTTGGGCATTTTAGTATCCCAGGCAACCACCCGGAAATAACCCCGCCCTCCACTTTTCAAAGCAACCCCAGCCTAGCGCGGCGCATGCGCCTCGCAGGGCTCTAGCGCTGTGTTATCATGGAGGCGCGGAGCTAGATCGTCAGCCACCTCGGAGGCTGACATTTTGGATCCTGGCGGAAAAGTTGGAAAGGCTGGCACCACTACCAAGTCAGGCTGCACCACCCAAGAAGATGAGAGCAAAAGAACTCCCGTGGAGCGACAAGATCAGGCGGCGGAGTGAATCCGTGATGCTTCCCTCGGAAAACAAGCTTGTAGAGAGTTGCCGACCGCCCTGCCCTCATCTGAGATGGTGACTGTGCGGGTGCTCTAGCCGTGCCTTTTCGATTCCCGGAGGGGGTGGTGCCGTCGTCACTGGCTTTGAGGTGGCTGCGGCGCAGGTCGCAGCGAGCTCTGGTTGCTCCAGAGCCCTTAGTAGCCTTTTGTACGAGGAGGGTGGGGGTCTCTGACCTCTTCCCTCCTGTGCCGGGTTTCTCGGTTCCTCCCCTACGCGGGCCTACCGCTCCCCCGTGCAGCCCCGCCGCGGGCCGGCTGTAACTGCGCCCCCGGGCCGGACGATGCCCAAGAAGCTGCTGCTGCTGCCCCCGCTCTCCGTGTCCTCCGCTTTCCGCGCCCCGCGAGCCTGCCCCGCCGCCCGCCCGGCCATGAACGCCGCCCGCACCGGCTACCGAGTCTTCTCGGCCAACTCCACGGCTGCCTGCACCGAGCTGGCCAAGCGCATCACCGAGTAAGGGGCGGGAGCCGGGGATGTCCCGAGGGGCCCCTCCCGGGAGACGGTCCTTGTTGCTCTTCGCCTCCACGTACCCCGACCCGGGCGAGGGGTAATTTGACCCCATCGTCCTGCCCCTGGGGGAGGGAGTCGCAGAATCCTGCCGTTTCAGGTCTGGACAAAGCCTTGGAGGTGACAGAGGATCCCCCCCCCCCCCACCCCCAGTTCTGCAGCTGAAAAGCGTTCGTCTGACTCTTGCTGGCTTCTCCCCACCTCCGGGTCCTTGGACCGCTCGCCCTGCTTTCGGCTCCCCACTCCCACCTCCCAGGCGGTGGTGAGGATTCTGTAATCGCTGGATTAGCGCGCCTTGGAGAGAGGGGTTCTGGGTTTGGCTCCCTTTCCCACGGTTGGGTTTGACCTCTGAAGCTGGTCATTGCCATTCCCAAGTCTCCCCGAGGAGACGGAGGCCCGCACGTAGTTAGAACACTGGGGATGGACGGGGCGGATGCAGTAGGTGGGGGCGGCCGGAGGGCCTTGCAGGTGGAAGACCCGCGAGGCTCAAGGTGCACCGACAGAAGTAGAGGTGTAGGGGAGGGCAGGGAGAACAGGGCGACCCTAGGGGAGCAGGTTTGTCGGAGTTGGTGATAGAAACCGTGGTCTAACCGTATTCTGTAAGTCAGTTAGGTTAGATCAGTCTAAGTCTTTGCCTTTCCTTGTCTTTTTCACCTAAGGAAGCCTCTGGCCTCAAGTGGCCTTTGGGGTCTGAAGGCCTTGTCAGCCTTGCCCTGGGCAAGAGACTTGATTTTCCTGAACTTCATTGGTAAAATGGGGATAATTCCGTCTGTTGGACCCAGAACATTGTGAGCACGAACAAAATAATGTAGATCAAGCATCTAGCAGAGCAGAGGCTCATAGTAGCCCTCTGAATAATACATGTTTACTAAATGGCCTCTTTTCTAGTTGGCTCTTGTGAAGAATCCCAGAACCCTAGTGTAAAGGAAGAGCCTTTTGAGCCCTTTGCAAATAGACTTGTTATAAAATAAATAAGCTTGTCTTTTAACTTTTAAAGTCATTTTCACATTTTAAGCGACTTACATTAGAGTTCTGTGGGTTTTTCAGAGTTGATAATTAATGGCATGAAGATATTTTAAAATTCTAGATGAAAATGTAGAAGAAAGGGGAAACTTTAGTCATATTTTCTCAGTAATGCCTATGTTATTTTCAGTTAGAGTTTTGAATGAGATTAGAAGAGTGTAAAAAAAAAAAACCAAACAGTCCTTTTGCAATCTACTACCTAGTTTCTATTTCTAACCTCTGATTATTTGTCTTTCTTTTTGAGGCCAACTAAAATACTAATTTTAAATATAAAGCTTGTGTTTGTTTATCTTGGGTCATATTTACCACAGTGACCTTGGTAAGAGAAAGCAGAGGGAGGAGGGCAGATTTAAATAGTCAATGGTTTTGCTTTTTTTTTTTTTTCTCCTTTTTTTTTTTGCGGTACGCGGGCCTCTCACTGTTGTGGCCTCTCCCGCCGCGGAGCACAGGCGCAGGCTTAGGGGCCCAGCCGCTCTGCGGCATGTGGGATCCTCCCGGACCGGGGCTCGAACCCGTGTCCCCTGCATTGGCAGGCGGACTCCCAACCACTGTGCCACCAGGGAAGCCCCGGTTTTGCTTTTTTGTTTTTATATTTGGTTCTTGAAAAGTTTGTTCCAGAAAAGTTTTAAGTTTTAACCACTTTTTTTTTTTTTTTTTTGCGGTACGTGGGCCTCTCTCACTGTTGTGGCCTCTCCCGCCGCGGAGCACAGGCGCCGCACGCTCAGGCTCAGCAGCCATTGCCCACGGGCCCAGCTGCTCCGCGGCATATGGGATACCCCTGGACCGGGGCACGAACCCGTGTCCCCTGCATCGGCAGGCGGACTCTCAACCACTGTGCCACCAGGGAAGCCCCAAGTTTTAACCACTTTTAAGTGTGCAGTTCACTGACATTAAGTACATTCACAGTGTTGTGTGATTATCACCACTATTCATTTCCAGATCTTTTAATCGTTTCAGACAGAAACTCCGTACCCTTTAAGCACTAACTCTCCATTCCCCCTCTACTCCCAGACCCTGGTGACCTCTGTTCTGCTTTGTGTGACTGTGAATGTGCCTGTTCTAGGTACTTCCTATAAATGGAATCATGCAGTATTTTTGTGTCTGTATTTTTGTTGTATTTTTGTGTCTGACTCATTTTACCTAGAATCATTTTTTCAGGGTTCATCCGTATTGCAGCGTGTACCAGAATTTCATTCCTTTTTAAGGCTGAATAATATTCTGTTGTACACTTGGTTGGAGTGTTTTTAAACAGATTCCACCCTTATATCATTTCACTCATAAAAATGGTAATGCTAACTGATAACTGAAAACAAACAAAAACCTACCATTAATTCCTTAATATCTGCTATCTAGTCCTTGTTCATATTTCCTAGGTTGTCCCCAAAATGGGCTTTGACACTTGGTTTGTTCTAATCAGGATCCAGACACGATTCACACTGCATTTGGTTAATGGCACTGAAGTCTGCAACGCTTTTGACAATTGAGGCATTTACCTTGGGCTTGTGTGTTTTGGAATTATTGCTAGTAACCACATATTTGTTGGGTATTGATGTTCCAAGACAATTATTATTCAAAAAAACAATGGAACTAGACACTAAACTTTGATTGTGGGCTCTTCCCAGTAAAGCAGTGTGTTACAGATTGGTGAGCACTGGAAGCTGCTTGTGGAATGACAGCAGGTTTTAGTTCTTAATGAATTAAACTTTCTAAATTTTTTTTTTTTTTTTGTAAAAGAATGCTGGTGTAGTTATTGTAGTCTTTTTGTTAAACACATGCCTGTGAACTGGAGTTTTTTAAAAAGAGCGTTCTTAATTGCCTCCCCCTCCCCCTCCTTTAGGCGTCTTGGTGCTGAATTGGGGAAGTCTGTGGTTTATCAAGAGACCAATGGAGGTAAGTTAAACTTATTTGTTAAACATCCTTTGTTCTCTAAACTCTGTTTAATCGGCTGGCATGTTTTTAAAAGGCGAATGTTAATCATGTGTAACACAGAAATGCGTTTTTTCTTTTTCTTTTTTTTTTTTCCGGTACGCGGGCCTCTCACTGCTGTGGCCTCTCCCGCTGTGGGGCGCAGGCTCCGGACGCGCAGGCTCAGCGGCCATGGCTCACGGGCCCAGCCGCTCCGCGGCATGTGGGATCTTCCCAGACCGGGACACGAACCCGCATCCCCTGCATCGGCAGGCGGACCCTCAACCACTGAGCCACCAGGGAAGCCCCACGTTTCTGTTTTAACAGTTGGGACAGAGGGCATTCTGTTCGTCCCTCTAAATCTTGACTTCTTTGCTCTTCCTTAAAAGTCTCCTTTCCTCCTGTTCCAAGATAATGCAAATATCCTGTCGTTTTAGAACGAGAAAAAGGAGCGATGTAGAGAGTAAGTTTTTTCTTCCATATTGTGCTGTATTTGATAAGTACTTTTTACATTTATCTGTTTCATTAGGCCATCAAATGGCATTAAGTGCAATCAGTACTAGATAGTAATGACTTATTTAAAAGACTTCCTTGAGTTAGTTTTATCTCTCATTTTTTTCTCTCAAGTCTTGTTGACCCTCACCCTGGGTTGGTCATCCGTTTTTGCCGCCGCCTGGGTTTCTGGGGAGAGCTGGAACATTAAATGATATTGCTTGAAGGCACTTGTTTCTAGCCAGTGTCCCAGGAATGCAGCAGCATCATAACCCTGCCCCAACCCCGTGGGTTCCAGAGTATAAAGTCATCACTCATTGTGAAGACAAGTTCGTATAAAAACAATTTGGAATTATTTTTGCAAAGTTGAAGGCCTTGGATTCATGTTTTTGTACTTGCTTTTCTCTTTCCAGGGTATAACTGTCCATGGTGTCACTAGCTTAACAGGAGAGATAGTTAACACAAAATTGATGTTTGGGGAGCTAATATATAATACAGCAAACTATTGGAAGAGGGAAAGATAGTTTAATGGGTAGTAATGGAAAGCACATGTTCCCGGGGTGTGTATAAGTTACACGTGTGTTATAATTAACCCCCAGAAGCCCTTCATCCAGCTTCCACACTCACAACTTTTAACTTGGTGACTTGAGAAATTTTCCTGCCAGGACGAGTCAGGAGATGCCGGTATTTAAACACCTGAAGATGAGTGCAGATAGGTGAGATGGCCTATTTAACAGTAATGAATTTCCTTCATTGTGATGGCATTTGGGTTTCTCATAAATGAAGCACTGGAGGAAAAGAGGGTGGTTTAGGGAAGACCTTTCTCTCCATCCTCCCATCCCTGTTCCAGGCCTCCTAGCTGTCTCTCATGCTGTCAAAGTACCTTCTTAACGGGTCTTCTTACCTCCATTTTCAGCCTCTCTAGTCTGTTCTACTCATTTCCATCAGGATATTTCCAAAATGCACACATTTTTACTTACTACCATTTAAAATTGTATAGGCCATGGTCTAGTCTCCTTAGCAATCACGTGGGGGCCCTTTGGGTTCCGAGTTCTGCCCATCTCACCTGCTTCGTCCTTCATCACGTCCGTCAGCACGTCTTGTGCGCTCTGATTCAAGAATCCATCTGAAGCCTGCCTGCCTCTCACTACCTCCACTGCAGCTGCTCTGGTCCAGCCTGCCGTCTGTCGCTTGCCTGGACTGCTTCAGAAGCAACTGGAGTGGCTCCCCCCAAGCAGCCCTTCTTGCTTTGCCACCGTTGTCCTCACACAGTAGCCAGTGATCACACGAGTCCTCCAGTGGCTCTGCTGTCACCCCTTGGAATAAAATCCAGACTCCTGTGTGGTGTGGTCCTGGTCAGCTCCCTGACCTCCTCTCTGTCTCTTTCTGCTCTCTCGCTGTGTTTCCGAGCGCACAGTGGCAGCCCCACACCTTTGCATGTTCTGTGCTCCTTTTCTCACTATGTTCCGGTCTGCAGCGAGGCCATCGTTCCCAGGCCTCTTTCTCTTTTATCATGGCTGGTCTTTCTCCTGCACATTGGCCTGGAGGGTTTGCCAGCCTTTGGCATTGCACTGTCTCTCCTGAGTCAGTCTTTGTCCCCTTGGTCCAGGTCCCCCACTTTGGGACTCCAGCTCAGGGCCTGGAACAGAGGAGGCATCGGCCTTTGTTGAAAGAATAATCAGGATATTAACTTTTGGCCTCTTTATTTGCTGCATACTTTTCCCTAAGCATCTTGTGTTCATTTAGTGACGGATGTTCTTTTCTGGACCCTGAGATTTTACGTACACTTGTTTGTGGCTTTTGCCTTCTAGCCTATTTTTGGCCTGTTCTCCCCTTAGCTTGACTGTTTTTTACGTAAGTACATGCCATTCCGAGATCTCTTAAGAATTTATTTTGGTGCGCTAAGCAAAGCATTGGTTTAGACTCACCTTTACTCCCTCCAATTGCTGCCTAATTACTGCACCACGAACAGCTTTTCTTCAAACTGCAGAACATTTTTATTTTTCAGAAACAAGAGTTGAAATAAAAGAATCTGTTCGTGGCCAAGATATTTTCATTATACAGACAATACCCAGGTAAGAGTCAGCACTACTTTCTTTATCTCTCTTCCTCTAAAAATCTTAGTGATGTAACTTGTCTTTTCATATGAACAGCAGTTCCATTTTCTTTAAATTGTAAATGCGTTTGCACATTAAATGCTTTCCAAAATACTATATATATGTGTACACATATATATGTGTGGGTCTGTGTGTGTGTGTGTGTGTGTCTCTCTCTATATATATACATACATGTATATATATAGTCTTTTGGAATTCCTGCCATGCTTGTCACACTATACTTAACTGTTATTGTTTATTTATTTATTTATTGGCTGTGTTGGGTCTTCGTTGCTGCATGCGGGTTTTCTGTAGTTGTGGCGAGCAGGGACTACTTTGTTGCGGTGTGCGGGCTTCTCGTTGTGGTGGTTTCTCTTGTGGAGCACGGGCTCTAGGTGCGTGGGCTTCAGTAGTTGTGGCACGTGGGCTCAGTAGTTGTGGCTCATGGGCTCTAGAGCGCAGGCTCAGTAGTTGTGGCGCACGGGCTTAGTTGCTCCACGGCATGTGGGATCTTCCTGGACCAGGGCTCGAATCCGTGTCCCCTGCAATGGCAGGCAGATTCTTAACCACTGCGCCACCAGGGAAACCCCTGTTATTGTTTACTTGATCATCTTCTCCAAGCTTTAAACTCCTCAAGGACAAAAATATTCTGCCTCCATTTGCAGGAACCTAGGCCAGTGTCTGTCTGCTCAGCTCTCCTGGAAAGCCTTTGTTGTTGTTAAATGGTGGGTTTTATTTTGCACAGTGACCCGTCTATCACAGATACCATCTACCACTCCTTCCCTCAGTGTGGGAGGACTGGCCCTGGGGGAATCCTGGCATACCTGAGCATGAACTTCCCTGTGGGGTTATCTCCTCTCAGCTCCTCACTGGGAATGGGGTCGATAGATCACGAGTGTCTTTGAAAAATCCAGATCTTCGTGTCTTGATCGGTTTAGGTTTAGATTCCTGAGACCGTGTTAGTAATAAACACAGCAGTGGCTGCCAGCAGGGTGCGGACGCTTTACACGTATCATTTTTAATCCTTATGTGTCAGTCCTACATGGCAGCTCTTGTTGGCCTCTGTGATACTGTGATTTATGATAAGACATATGTATCTGGTCTTCCTTTCCTGGCACAGAGCTCCTAAAACGCTTGGAATATCCTAAGTGATAAGAGCAGTAAAGGTATCTTTCGTTATTCAGAACAAGCTCCTTTCAGTTACACCTGAGTTACGTGAGTGAGGTGATTTTTGGAAAGCCCCTGGGTAAACACAGGATAGGGGCTGGTTGCCAGGGTAACCAACCTAGTGATTAGAGGGTTGGTACTTTCAGCCCAGCCCCCCGACCTCCGGGGAGGGGAGAGGGGCTGGAAGTTGAATCAGTCACCAGTGGCCAATGATTTGATCAGTTGTGCCTGTATAATGAAGCCTTCATAAAAAACTGAAAGTTTTTTTGAATTCAAACTGGGTTCGGAGAGCTTCTGGGTTGGTGAAGACGTGGAGGTGCTAGGGGGTGGTACACCCAGAAAGGGCGTGGAAGCTCTGCACCCCTTGCCCTATACCTCGCCCTGTGCACCTCCCCCATCTGGCTGTTCCTGAGTTACATCCTTGATAGTAACCTGGTAATCTAGTGAGAAAACTTTTTCTGAGTTTTATTTATTTATTTATTGGCTATGCCACGAGGTATGCGGGATCTTAGTTCCCCAACTGGGGATAGAATCTGTGCCCTCTGCAGTGGAAGCATGGAGTCTTAACCACTGGACCACCAGGGAAGTCCCTGAGGTTTTTTTTGCCTTTTTCTTTTTTTTACTTTGCTCTAGCAAGTTAATCGGAGCTGAGGAGGGGGTCGTGGGAACCTCTGATTTATAGCGGGTTGGTCAGAAGCACGGGTGACAGCCTGGGCTTGCCCATGTCTGAAGTGAGGAAGGGGGCAGTCTTACTGGGCCCTTAACCTGTGGGATCGGATGCTTCGTCCAGGCAGAGAGTGTCAGAATTGAGTTGAATTGTAGGATACCCAGCTGGTGTCCCGAGATTCCGAGAATTACGTACGTGTGGGAAAATCCCCACACATTTGGTGACCAGAAGTATTCAGTGTTGTACAGAGAAGGGAAAAACTGTTCTTCCTTACAGCCCCCTATGAAGGGATTGAGGAAACTGGGTCTGAAGGAAACTGAGGACCATGGGGTCATGGAGTGAGTCACCTAAACCCGGGTATAACAGAGTTCCCTGTACCCTGGTAGATAGTAAGTATTTTAATACTTTTTTCTGATCACGAAGAATCACGTTCATCTCTGCAAACACAGGCAGTATAGAAATGTGTATCAGAAAATAAAAATTCCCCAGCCCTCTGAGAGAACTAGATACCTGTTTGTTCCTCTTTATTTGATAATGTGCATACGAGTTTAGGTTCCATAATTCAGGTGATCCTCAAAACCAAAATAAAAGTAATTTTAATTTATCTGCATGGTTCAAGTTTCAAAAGGGTGTATGACGAGCCCTGCCTCTGCCATCAGCTACCCTGCTTCCCTCCCTGGATACGGCAAGTGTTATCAGGTTCTTAAGCATTCTTTTCAGAGACTGTGTGCCCAAGCAGTTGCTTATATGTTTTTCTTAATTTTTACATAGAAGGAGTCTAATAGGGAATTCCCTGGCGGCCCAGTGATTAGGACTCTGTGCCTCCACTGCAGGGTTCTGTCCCCGGTCAGGGAACTGAGATCCCACAGGCCTAGTGGTGCTGCCAAAAAAAACAAAAAAGGAACCTAGAAAAATAGTACAGATGAACCGGTTTGCAGGGCAGAAACGGAGACACAGATGTAGAGAACAAACGGATGGACACCAAGGGGGGGGAAGTGGCGGGCGGGGGGGTGGGTGGGATGACTTGGGAGATTGGGATTGACACGTATACACTAATATGTATAAAATGGATACCTAATAAGAACCTACTGTATAAAAAAAAATTCAAACAAAAATAAAAGAAAGCATGTAAGATACCTCTAAATTGATAAGTTAGCAATGATTCTAATATCTACCTAAAGTTTACTCAGAAATTATTCCTCTTCCCAGAAGAAAAAGACAGTTATAAAATAACCATACCTGTAGCCACATCAATTATGTTAACAGTTTTTAAATATGAAATTTGTAGATTTGACTACATCATAATCACTGAAAAGATATAATTATTTTTAAATATTTCACTGAGTCAAAAATTCTTCCTACATTGAGGTCTTCTTTGCCTAGATGTACTTAATTCTGAAATGCTTCATCCACTTGAAAATATTTTCTTTTAGATCAGTCAATACACTTAACATGCAGTAAAAAAAAAAAAATCTAATACACTTTGCTGAACTTTTAAAAATAAAGCATTGTACTGTATCAATACAGGAAGAGCTACCTTATCTTTAAAAGATTCTAATTTTGAAATAATCACAAACTTCCAGAAAACTAGCCTGTGCTGTGCAGCCGCCTTAGACAGAGTTGCCAGCCTGGTGCCTCCCCACCCGAAACACTTCAGCGTGTAGTTCCTACAAACAAGGGCTTTCTCTTATACAACCACAGTGCCACCGTCAGAATCAGGATACTGAGACCTCTGTGTTGTCACCACCTAAGCCTCAGACCCCATCCCCGTGTCATCTGCTGCCCCCCAGGCCTCATCCTGGCACAAGGAGCCAGTTGAGGCTCAGGTAGCACTTAGTTGTCTGTGTCGTGTCTTCTGGACAGTCTGGAACCATCCCTCGGTCTTTCCTTGACTTTCAAAACTTTGTCACCTAGGCCAGTTTATTTTGTCGAATGACCCTCAGTTTAGGTTTGCCGTATTTCATTATGGTGGGATTCAGTGGAACTGTGTTCCCATCTTGTCTTCTGCGGCGTCATACTGTGTTCTGTGGACACACCGAAGCTTGTTCAGCCTGTCGCATATGCTGTGTCTCTAGTCTTGTGCTTGCCAACTGCGGAACATCCTGTATGTGCGTCACGTTGCCCGTGTTTGGGGTGTGTCTGTACGATGATTCCAAGAAATGCGATGGCTGGGTGTGAGGATCCATGCATTTTGTAGTATTGATAGATGTGGCTGCATCGATAGACACTTGAAATATTTGTGGTATCGATAGATAATTGCATATTGCCCTCCATGGAGGATCTACTAATTTATGTGTCCTCCAGCAATTTTGGTTTTGTACTGTGTGTCTCCTGGTGACGGGAATCTTTTCGCCCCATGCTTTTGTTTGACACTGCGCCTTAGGAATGAGGGGAAAGCCTGCGGGGCTTGTGTAGCCCTGGAACATGTGTAGTCAGAGAGCTTTGACACTCCCCCTGGCTGCTGCCTGGCCTTCTGTGCTTATCCTGGCTTTTGTTGGTGGTGAACAGTAAGGTTGCATTGTCACCACTTTTTTTTTTTTTTAACCTCTGAATTCTTAAGTTCCTTAGGGTATAGGACAGAGCTGCAGGTGACCCTAGATCCTTGGCTTGGCCTCTTTAGACTACTGAGAGCCTTTTACTAGTTTATCGAGGGAGAGAGAACAGAACCTCGACCTTTGTAGCCATAGACGGGCCACCTTTGTCACTCATCCTCCAGGAAATACGGGGGTCTGAGTCCAGAGGCAGTGGTGGTCAGTGAAGTCTCTTTACTCTACCCTAACTGAATTTATGGCAGCAAAAGAATGTGTGTCCCGTCAGGAATTGTTTATCTTTAAGGAATCTTAGCCTTAATTCACAGGTCTGCACCTCAGCCTGGAATTTGAGCTGACTTTGAACTCATCTCTAGGACAAGAGTTAAGTTGGTCGTGGTCAGTTGTGTGCCAGCATATGAGTAGCTGTGCTCTTGGTAGCTTTATTTTGTTCCGTGTAATCAGGGATCATCCCTGAGTTGGGGGAGGAACTAAGAGGTTATGACCTTGTCACGTCAGGGACCCCATTGTGTCAGATAGTCCTGGATGCCGTTAGTGACCGAGGACTTGATGAGCTGCCTTCCTGCTGTGTGTAGACAGCTGACGGCCAGCTGTTGGAGAGCCAGGGCGTTGACCAGTCTTCATTTTCATGATGAGCTGGGATGGTCGAGGCTTTGATGCCTTTGTGAAAGTATAATCTTTTCCAATCAATTTCTTAATCATAGGATTGACTTAGCAAGACCGAATTATAAATTTTTTTTTATATTGGAGGGTAGTTGATTTACAATGTTGTGTTAGTTTTTGCTGTGTAGCAAAGTGAGTCAGTTTTACATACACATATATCCACTTTTTTTTAGATTCTGTTCCCATATCGAGTATTGAGTAGGTCCCTGTGCTATTCAGTAGGTTCTTAATTATCTATTCTATACGTAGTGGTGTGTATATGTCAAGGACCAAGTGTTTTCATAGTACATCTCCGAGGCTATCGAGTATTCTAACTCCTTTACTTTCATTATGAATTCAGGAAGTAGGGGAGAGATACAATAATAATAGTAATAGCAGACTTTGCCGTGGCTGGTGTGTGAAGTTGGTGACGTGTGTGAGGCTGAAGGGCTTCAGGTGGATCAGCCCCTCCACCAGTCACCACCCTCGGAGGCAGGTGTCATCATCACCCCCTTTTATGTCCTCTAACCACAGAT
Organism: Neophocaena asiaeorientalis asiaeorientalis; assembly: GCF_003031525.2. Classification (NCBI taxonomy): domain Eukaryota; kingdom Metazoa; phylum Chordata; class Mammalia; order Artiodactyla; family Phocoenidae; genus Neophocaena; species Neophocaena asiaeorientalis. Next base: position 7,783,853 of record NW_020174923.1, on the reverse strand, counting down.
TTCCACACCCGGGTATCCTTGTGCACTTGTTAATGCACGTGGGGTAGAGGGACAGCTATATCCATCATTTCCTTTCTGTTACAATACACCTCCCTCCCTACTTTTAGTTCAGACCTCTTTAACACGTCATAAACAGTATCAGTCCACAGTCTATTGGCACGGCAAAATAACGCTCGCTATTTTTTTTTTTTTTTTTTAACGCTCACTATTAACAGCCCTGTCCTGGGATCTTGAGACAGCTTGTGGTTAGACTTCTTTGTGACAAGAAGTTGTGCTCTATCTAATTCTTGGTTTCCATATCTCATGGTAACCAAGAATGCAGTAGAAATATTTAGTACATGCAGTTTAGAGTCATCCTGGGGCAGTAATACATACGGAACTTTACACTGTGCAGGTGTTTTCCAGGGAAAGGACAAATTAACGTGGAAAAATGAGTTGGTTGATGGCTAATTGGGAAACGTTTGTAGTTTTTTTTTTCCCACTTGTGCTTAGGATACTCAAAAATTTGAACAAAGGAAGCGGTAGGGAGCAGTCCATGGAGCTGCAGCAGAGAAAGTGAATCTTCTGGAATAACCTTGACAGCAATTTTACACACTTACCATATGGAAAGGTTTCCTTTTGAAGGAGCAGCACAGATATACATCGTGCTTTAGGAAACCAGAACCCTGTCCTGAAGATGGTGCAATTCCCTTGTGTGTACTTGTTTTGAGATTATTGAGAAGCCATAATTGTCTTCCTTGTGAAACCTCAGATTGGGACTTGAACCCACGTGCCGGGACTCGAACCCGGCCCAAACCCATGGTCTTCCAACTGAGATCACACACCTGGTTTCAGGACTTAATGAAGTTCAGGTTCTTTTTATAAAAAAATATTGATTGATTGATTGCTGTGTTGGGTCTTTTGTTTCTGTGCGAGGGCTTTCTCTAGTTGCGGCAAGTGGGGGCCACTCTTCATCGTGGTGCACGGGCCTCTCACTATTGCGGCCTCTCTTGTTGCGGAGCACAGGCTCCAGACGCGCAGGCTCAGTAATTGTGGCTCACGGACCCAGTTGCTCTGCAGCATGTGGGATCTTTCCAGACTAGGGCTTGAACCCGTGTCCCCTGCACTGGCAGGCAGGCTCTCAACGACTGCGCCACCAGGGAAGCCCCCGAAGTTCAGGTTCTTGATGTCTCATCACAGAAAGAATTCAGTGAGAGACAAAGTGATAGGTAAGAAGTGGATTTATTTAGAGAGAATCACACTCCATAGACAGTGTGGATCATCTCAGAAGGTGAGAAAGGCACCAGGGTGTGGGGTTGTCGGTTTTTATGGGGGTGGGTCATTTCATAGGCTAATGAGTGGGAGGAGTATCCCAGCTGTTTCAGGAAGGGGCGGGGATTTCCAGGAAGTGGGCCACCGCCCACTTTTTGATCTTTGTGGTGGGTCTTGGAACTGTCCTGGCGCCTGTGGGTGTGTCATTTAGCGTGCTGACGTGTTACAGTGAGCGTATACTGAGGCTCAAGGTCTAGTGGAAGCCGACTTGTCCTCCATCTTGGACCCATTTGGTTCTAATCAGTTTCTGTCATATCCTCAGGCTATGTCATGCTTTTAACAGTTGTGCCCTGCCCCCTTCCCTCCTGTTTCACCTGTGGTTCAGTTTGGTGGTATCAAAGCAAAAACATCCTCACCTTGTGGTTCCTGTATCTCTTAGGATGATGGGGATTGGAGAGGAAAAATTTGGAGAAAGGACAAAGAGAAGTCTGTGTGTGTATCCCATAAAAAGGGTTATTGGGTTTGTCACAATAAACTATTTTATTGCCGACTACAGAATATTTTAGTGACAACTAAATTTAGTTAATTTAGCGGGGAATTTAGTTTTTTAGTACTCTCTGCTATAAATGGTAAAATAGATTGTCAGTTGAAGCGAAACACACAACCTAAAAGTTGCAGGTTAAGTTTTATTTGGGGACCTTACTGAGGACTGTAGCCCGGAGCCAGCCACTCAGATGGCTCTGAGAAACTGCTCCAAAGAGGTAATAAGGGAGGAGCCAGGATGTATATGAGGTTTTTGCTGGAAAAAGACCATGTAGTGGAACATCACAAGATTACTGCTGATCACAGAGAACAGACATCTCAAGTTAATGATTTTAGTGCTTTTCTGTACTTGGGAAGATGCAAGGGTCTGGGGTCACTGAAATTATTCCTTAGATATGCATCTTTCTATCTAGGGCAGGTATCCAAAGCACACAGTGCTCCTTATTTTCCTCCATCCTGAATTCCCCTCGGCGCTTGCCTTCAGTGGGCGACTGCAGTGGCAAGTGGCTTGATCCTGGTGGAACTGGGATGGCAGGCAGCATCCTTTGTTTACTGGAATGGCAGGGAACATCCCTGTGCACAAGGGGAAGGAATGTATCTTACAGATTTTTCTATTGAGGAGGAGAGGATGTTACCTAAAGTAATAAGGCTGATTTTAGACAAACAGAACGAAGCTTAGACATTGAAATGAGTTCGGTCGCCTTTAGAGCCGATGTCCTGAGATATAATATAGACCTTTTTCTGGTGCTGCCGTTGTTCAGAATTTCTTTGGAATTCACCTTCTGGATGTATCTCAGGAAGGGCCGGATGCAAGCGATGTGTAGGGCAAGGTATGCAGGAAGGGACACAGAGCATTCACGCCACTCTCCCCAATCTCTACGCCGGTCTCCAACCTGGAAGCTCTCTGAACCCCCCCTCCGTTTGGCTTTTTACCGAGGCTTCATTACATAGGTATGATTGATGATATCGTTGGCCTTAGGCGATTGTCTCAACCTCCAGAGGTCATGGGGATGGGACTGAAAGTTCAACCCCTCTAATCCCGTGGTTTGTCTCCCTGGCAACCAGTCCCCTCCTTTAGGTGCAGTCCAAAAGTCACCTCCTTAACATAACTAAAGACACCTTTATTCCTCTCGAGGCTTAGGAAATTCCAAAGGTTTTAGAAGGGGAGCTTGGTGCCCGAAATGGGAACCAAATACATATTTCTTATTAGATATCACAGGGTGGTACTCAAGGAGTTTCCAAATGTACTGAGCATTGGAACTAAGGATAATAGATATGAAGCTCACAAAGGGTTTTTTGAAGGACAATTTTCATGTTTTATGTTACAAGTTCTGGTATGATGATGTAACATAAGAAGAGGCATTAAAAGAACATTACAGGGCTTCCCTGGTGGCACAGTGGTTGAGAGTCTGCCTGCCGATGCAGGGGACACGGGTTCGTGCCCCGGTCTGGGAAGATCCCACATGCCGCGGAGCGGCTGAGCCTGCGCGTCCGGAGCCTGTGCTCCGCAACAGTGAGAGGCCCGCGTACCGCAAAAAAAAAAAAAAAAAAAAAGAAAACATTACAGCTTATTTGCTGCAGGGAATTCATTGTTGGAGGTGGGGACGGGGTAAATGACCTGTTCTCAGTACTTGCATCTGTGGTGTTGGTCTGTCTTTGCAATTTTAATTGATACGTATAGACCATGTCTGTTTCTTTAACTCTCGTTTTTGTCTATCGAAAATGAGAGAGCAGTCAGGGCTGAGTTTAATATAAGATGTGATAGTCTTAGGCCAGAGAAAAATAGTTGGTAAACAGTTAAGATTGTCCTACTTAGATACAAAGACTACAGGCACTAGCCAGGATGTACTTGGAACAGTCTTAGGGAACAGATAAACAAAGCAGAGGCTGCCAGCCAATTTCTCTTCGCCCTGCTAGCCCCCAGAATAACTGCTTGGTATCCAATTTGTCCAGTGTCCCTCAGTGAACGGGTAAAGCCGTTGTGACAAAGACCCTTTTGTTGCCTCCCTGACCAATAAGGGGTGGGGCGGGGGAGGCTTTCCTTAGCCTAGAGAATGTTGACTCCCTTGGCATAGGGCATTAGGAAGAGGAAAAAGTAAAAAATGAAAACCTCAGGAGAGAAATTAGTAATTAGCGGAAAGAAAGTTACTCTGAAATCAAGGCTCCTCCAAAACTGTTCCTCTTGTTACATTAATGTCTTACCATCTGGCCTTCCCTTGTGTGCTATCCAAACCTCGTGTTATGTGGTTGTCTTATTTATAAATGCTATCACAAAGCCAGCTGGAAACCCATGACCCAGATAGATCCTCTTCCAGGATCTGTTTAATTAACTTCAACAGTTATTGTTGGCATTGGGATCTGGTGTAAGAAACCACCAGGTCCAGTGGAGCTTTTATAATGCCACGCATTGCATCACACAAGTGGAAGGTTAAGAAAGCTCTAATTTTATTTCTAACGTTGACAAGCAGCCTGTATATGGAAGAGGCTTTTGCTACGGTGTATATGATGCCTGTTGTTTAGATACGGACTCCTGAGTTACCTATATTCTGTCCTCTTGAGTACTGTGCAGGCTTCCAGCTCAACCACCAGGGCCCACGAGGCATCAACGTAGATGATCCGTTGTGGGAAGGGAAGCTCTCCCCTCTGGAACGAAGGATAAGTGTTTGGGAAGGGGAACGTTCTTAGGTGAGTTAGCTGTGCTCCTTGGGACAGATGATTACAAGGGTGATCCCGGGGGCGTCTCTGGCCTTCCCCCAAAATGAGGTCAGCCTTGCTTATTACCCTGTTATCTCCCCACCTGACACACCTAACACAGTGCCTGGTGCCAGCTGCTCAATAAATATTTGTTGAATTGATGACCCAGGATGAAAACTGTTGATAAGTGCTGAAAATCGACCAAATATTATGAATTCCTAAGTACCTTGGAGGTGTTTGATAAGTGGTTTTTTTTAAAATTTATTTTATTTTTGGCTGTGTTGGGTTTTCGTCGCTGCGTGCGCGCTTTCTCTAGATACAGCAAGCGGGGGCTACTCTTCGTTGCGGTGTGCGGACTTCTCGTTGCAGTGGCTTCTCTTGTTGCAGAACACAGGCTCTAGGCTCGCGGACTCGGTAGCTGTGGCTCGCGGGCTCTAGAGCACAGGCTCAGTAGTTGTGGCGCACGGGGGCTGTTGTGGGCTTAGTTGCTCCGCGGCATGTGGGATCTTCCCGGACCAGGGCTCGAACCCGTGTCCCCTGCAATGGCAGGCGGATTCTTAACCACTGCACCACCAGGGAAGCCCTTGATAAGTGTTTTGTCCTGATTATACCAAAAGGTCGTGTGTCCTCTGACCTTTTGATGGCAGACTTGGGACATTATTAATTTGGGAGCACGAGGGAGAAGAATGTACCACTTTATTTCAGAGGAAGGAAATGGCAGCTGGAAAGCAACGTCACCTGTCAGCAGTGCAGAAGGCATGTCTAGGTTGACAATTGCATCTTGAAGTTGAGCCCAGAATCAACTCTGCCTACCCCGTGGGAGAAACAAACATAGAAACTTATGACAGAATCTTGAAATAGTTGTGAAAAATCCAAACTACAAAGGAGAGGTTGGAAGTTCCACCAGTTGAACGTGGGTGTGGAAAACACTGTCAGAGTGAAAGGATGTCCTTTGCGTCGCTCACTCCCGGGCCACAGGTGTAAACATAAACTGGAAGAGACTGGGGGAAGATGGCCTAACTGTCCTTCAAGCTAAAAAGCATTTCGTGATGAGTATTTCCACCACTTATTCAACAAGCATTCATTAAGTCTCTGCTATGTTGATGGCAGGCTTTCCATTTTGCTGCAGATCACATAATTCAGAAACTGTATAATCTGAAGAGCCTACTCCTCACTTGGGTGGGAACTAGGACGTGGGAAATGATCTTCTTTATCTGGTGAAGGCAAGGAAGATACACTCCTGATGCAAAAGAGAGGCTGTTTGAAGACACTTGGATAATCCAAAGAGGAGTGTGAGGAGGCTAGAGAGAGAGGGTAGAGCTTTGGAAGGTCATCCGGAAGGATTTCAAGGCCCTTAACTTTAAGGGCAGAGGCCACCTTATGCTTTTTTTTTTTTTTTCAGTAAATTTATTTATTTTATTTTTGGCTGTGTTGGGTCTTCATTGCTGCGCGCGGGCTTTCTCTAGTTGCGGTGAGTGGGGGCTACTCTTCATTGCAGTGCATGGGCTTCTCATTGCAGTGGCTTCTCTGTTGCAGAGCACGGATCTAGGCGCACGGGCTTCAGTAGTTGTGGCACTGAGACTCCATAGTTGTGGCTTGCGGGCTCTAGAGCACAGGCTCAGTAGTTGTGGTGCACAGGCTTAGTTGCTCCACGGCATGTGGTATCTTCGCGGACCAGGGCTCGAACCCGTGTCCCCTGCATAGGCAGGTGGATTCTTAACCACTGCACCACCAGGGAAGTCCCCACCTTTTGCTTGATCAGCCTTGGCAAAGGGTTAGCAGTCAGCATTCGTTAAAATTTGGAAATAGCCTTTCCTTTGAATACCTTTCAGATTCATATTTTTTTGTCTATCTGGGTAATCTTTGTTAGGAATCTATGTATCTCAAGGAAAGAAGGGTTGGGGGAGATATTTGGAAATTAAGTTCCAAAATCTCCCCACCCCTCACCCTTCTCCCCACTGCCAAAAGAAAAAAAAGAGACCAAATTCTTTATGGTTACAGCAGCTAAATATAAGGGCAGGTAGGTTTCCCTTGGTGTTCCCAGGAAGACGAGGTGCTAGCACTCTGGCCCGAGTTCAGATCCCGGGGATGGTGCCAGCAGGTGTGGGTTCACTCTGGTTGTCAGCAGTCACTGCCTGCTTCACCTGCCACTCCGGTGACAGTGTCACTGACAGAAGATCCAGGCACAGGTGAAAATGGATAACCTTGTGTGAACTTAAGTAACCTCACATGCAAACCGGGACTCAGACGGCTATAAAGAGGAGTTAATAAGCTTTCTCCTCTCTTCAGGAAGTGCCGTCGTAAGCTAGCGTGAGGATCCACGTCATGTCATTCTTGGCAGCCCAGGTCAGATTGCTGACGTTGAGATCTTTGCCAGGGGTTAATAAATGAGATTAATCCCAAAGTGCAAACCTCATATGTTTCAGAGACGTGAATACAGCCGTGATGGAGTTACTGATCATGGCTTATGCACTGAAGACCGCGTGTGCCAGGAATATTATCGGCGTCATCCCCTACTTCCCCTACAGCAAGCAGAGCAAGATGCGGAAGAGGGGCTCCATCGTATGCAAGCTCCTGGCGTCCATGCTGGCGAAAGCCGGTGAGTGTGGCCAGCGCCCCGGGACCCCGCGCGCGCCGGTGCTTGGGACCGTCCCCCGTGCCAGATTAGTCCATACCGCAGGTAGCTGGTTGGGGACCTGTTTTCTCTAAGTGTTGCTTCCTTTTGCATAGTTCTGCTTAGGGCTGTGTGAGCTTAGGTGTCAATTCTTTTTCTGTTCTCTTTGTCCTCCTTCAGAGTGACCTTGTCTGCTTCAGGGCTTACTTCTCTCATCCTGGACTTTTTCCTCATTCCACCTTCTTTTCCATTTCATCTTATCATCATCGAAACTTCAGATGGCGATCTTGGCATTCGGATGTGATCTTTTGAGTTTCAGGTCTAGATTTATTTAAGCCTTAGCTAAATTCTATTGATGTACATAATAGTAAAACTGGATTTTTCCTTTACTACTTCTTCAGCTTATATACTCTTTTTTTTCCCCCTCCCCGATTGTCTTTCTGTATAGCAGATCATTTTCATCGTGTGTTTGTGTAGTGGTGACGTACTTTATGGCCTCTAAATCAAATGTAATAGCGCTTTACAATTAATGGGATTTTATTTGCCTCATGTTTATTTAAAAACTCAAATATATATCTGAGTCCACATTTGAATTCCATTCTCTATAAAAATGTGTAATGTTTTTGGAAAGAACAAGTAATTCTTCGCTCTGGAAAATTTTCAGTGACCTTGGCCATTTGCCATGTTTTTGTATGTGTACCTTTTTTTTGCTTAGCACTGTTGATTATAAGAGTGTTTTCATTGTTTTTCTGTACTTGACCCATTCTCATCGGACATATACACGTTTCCAAACTCTTATCATTGTGTCTGTGGATTTCTTTCCTTCTAGTATATATATTACTTGGCTTTTGCTTTCCTATTCCTTCTGCTGTAATCCACAGTCCTTTAACATTTCTTCCTAGATTCTTTAATCAAGGCCTATTTTTGCTCCAGTATTTAATTCCATGTTTAAATATATATATATATATATTTTTTTTTTTTTTTTTTTTTTTTGGGGAC
>NW_020174923.1:7769451-7775514 GCF_003031525.2 Neophocaena asiaeorientalis asiaeorientalis | reverse complement strand
ACCCGCGTCCCCTGCATCGGCAGGCGGACTCTCAACCACTGCGCCACCAGGGAAGCCCCATGTTTATATTTTTGCTTCTACCTGATTTTTCTTTTCCCAGTGTTCAGGCCTACGCTGGTGATTATAGTAGAGGGAGCGCACTGTTTTTTAGTTTTAGTGTTTTAATCCATGTGGAAGGTTATAGGCTCCTTTACTTTAGGCTTAACATTGTCTTTAGTTCATTAAGTTTTGTTAAGATTGCAAATAAGGTCTATAACAAACATGCTTGTTCCCAGTACCCCCCGTCTTCAGTCTTCTGTTAGGAAAGAGGCATTGGGCTTCTAGTTTGTGTCCACTGTAGCCGTTAACTTGTAGGGGTGAACTTTGTAATTTTTTGTTTTAAAATTTCAGGTTTAACTCACATTATCACTATGGATCTTCATCAAAAGGAAATACAAGGCTTTTTCAGCTTTCCTGTGGACAACCTTAGAGCCTCACCTTTCCTGCTTCAGTATATCCAGGAAGAAGTGAGGAGCACCAATAAATACCCCATTGTCCTCAAAGGAGACCCTATGTAGTTCTTCTCTGGTACCAGATTTCAGTATTGAAAGGCACATCCAATGATCAAATGATCTCTCCCTTAAGTCTTAATGCCTGAGGCAGTCAGATAAGGTCAGCATTTAGGCACAGAGGATAGTATTTTTTAAAGAAATTAAAAATGGATTTCCTTCTAAGTATCTAGCAATTTGCTTATATTTCCTAAAATGAAGGTTTGGGGAATTACTTATTTTTTATCTTCTTCATGTAGCAGACTTTGGCAATGATGCTAATTGATAAGCGTTAAAAAATGTTAAAATGAGTGAATGAAATTCTAGCTTGTTTGTTTGCTAGTGTGGATCATTGTTATAGGAGGAAAAAAATGTATTGCCAGCACCCAGGTGTTATTTTTTTGATACCTTTTCAGTATTTTCTTATTTTTCCTCCAAATCTAGATTCCAAATTATAGGAATGCAGTCATCGTAGCTAAGTCTCCTGATGCTGCAAAAAGGTAAATAAGCCAGACATTTATACACATCCCTTTTGGGTGTTTCAGAATCCGAGGTCTGTCTTAATACGGCTTGTGAAAACTCGTCAGCTCCAGCTTTCCTCCAAATCATCGTCATACCCCAAACCACAGCTTTACCTCTAGTTTCCAAACAACACGAGCATTTCTCGGAGTTACTCATTTTTCCCCTGGGAGAAAATGAAGTTCTTCCTTCAAGTTCTCAGGAAAAGGAAAACAGGAAGAGTGTGGGCGCCTTTGAGACAGTGGTTTTTGAGACCTTTTTGAACAGAGTTCTTCTGAAGATGAGGGACTTCCATGGCAGTCCAGTGGTTAAGACACCACGCTTCCACTGCAGGGGGCACGGGTTCGATTCCTGGTTGGGGAACTAAGATCCAGCATGCCTTGAGGCGCAGCCAAAATATAGGGGAAAAACCCAAAACAAACCAAAAAACCCTGGAGATGAGTGTGAGACTGTTGGACAAAGGGTAGAACCAAAATGATCTAGAATCAGATACCAGCCCACATCCCATCTCGAGTGCCTCTTGAGGCATTTACATTCCGGCCTGGGCCACACTTCCTGATTTGTAGAAGTAATTCCTTTGCATATCCATAAAAGGTTAAGGGATATTTTCATTCTGTGGTTAACAAAGTGATGAAAAAGCAGCGCTTGGGTTTTCCTTCCCATGAACCTCACCCTTTCCCGTTATCTTCCTCTTAGGGCCCAGTCGTACGCAGAGAGGCTGCGTCTGGGTTTAGCTGTGATCCACGGGGAGGCTCAGTGTGCAGAGCTGGACATGGATGACGGCCGTCATTCTCCCCCGATGGTCAAGAACGCGACTGTCCACCCTGGGCTGGAATTGCCATGTAAGATGAGCTCTGTGGTTTTATTCTATTTGTAAATGGAAGAAAGTTTCGAATAGTATGAATGCCTAGAAGTTAATACCTCTGTAGATGCTGTTGTGGTATTTTTAAATAATTGAATGGTATTATGTTGATTTTGCCTTTTGTCAAAGATTTTGTTACACACTTTTGTAGACTAGGTAAGGACAGTTGAGCATATCTGGGCAGCACTTGGCATTCAGAGAGTGAAATAATTGTAGCTTTAGTAAAAAAGTTGTATGTGTAGTGGTGTGAAATCTTAAGCTTTTATATTTTGGTAAGATGGAAGATAGCAACCATTGATCACATATCAGGCTTTGGTGATCAGGTAACTTTAGCACTTAATTTAGTGATGTAGCCCTTTGACCTGATACCTGACTCATTTATTTTTAATCCAACAGTGGAAGCTATTTACTTCGGTGGACTTTTGGGTGACAATAACAAGCATTCTATGCTGGAAGATATATCATGGTCTTTACAGGAAGGAGAGTATTTCTTTTTAAAATCTGTATCTATTTGCCATGCCTCAGAAAGATACAGACTAATACGCTGGGAAAATACGAGCATGGTTACACCACAGACAGGTTATTTCAGACAGGCTCCTGTCTGAGGTATAAACATTACAATTTTTTTTCCCCATTCTATAAAATTTCCACTGCTCTGTTTTCAACTTTGGAGGTTTTTATTATGAGAAACAAGTAATACACTCTTTAAATTTTTAGTGTCACAGCATTTTTTTTTTTGAGATTTTCATAATTAAAGTTCTTGAACAGGGAATACATTCACATATTTCAAAATTCAAAAAGTATAAAATCCTTTATGGTGAAAAACCTTTCCACCCACCCACCTCCCCCCTCTCCTGCAGCTACTCTGATCTCCAATGTGGTTGGTTTCTTGTGTATCCATTTAGAGCTTTTATGCAAATACAAGCAAATTCCCTCATTTTCATGCAAACAGTTAGTTGTATGTTATACATCGCTCTGCCCCTTGCTTTTTTCATTCAATAGCTCCTTCTCAGTCCATACAGATTTCTGTCTTTCATAGTATACTGTTTTATGGATATGCCATAATTTATTTAACGAGTCCCCTGTTGATGCACTTATTTTTTTCCCAACCTTTGGGTATAAAAAACAAGGCTCCAACAGTAATAAACGTCTGTTGGGAATTCCCTGGTGGTCCAGTGGTTAGGACTCGGTGCTCTCACTTTTGTGGACCCAGGTCTGATCCCTGGTTGGGGAACTAAGATCCCACAAGCCAAAAAAATAAAATAAAAATTTTTAAATAAAATTAAATAAACATCTGTTGAGTCCCTATTATGTGCCAAGAGCTGTTCTAAGCCCTTTAGTAGATCTTCGAGTTTGGTCCTTGCCCAACAGTACGCATAGGTGCTCTTGTGATCCCTCATTTTGCCAGTGAGGAAACCGAGACACACGGCCGGGGCTGGTGGCGCCAGGGTTTGGAATGTAGCTGCTGACTCCAGAATCCACACTACTTTGTTTTTTTAGCTTTTTATTTTGAACTAACTGCAGACTTAGAGAAAAGGTGAAAGAATAATGCAAAATTCCTCTCTACTCTTCACTCAGAGCCCCCAAATTGAACATTTATATGCCTTTTTTTTTTTTCTGAACGATTGAGAGTGAGTTGCAGACATAATGCCCCCTTTATTGCTACATACTTGTGTATATTTCCTAAAAACAGACTGTCTAATATAGCCACGTACGATTATCAGACTCAGGAAAATAACGTCGTTACGATACTGCTATCTAATCTGCAGACCTGATCCGCATTTTACCAGCTGTCCCACCAGTGTCCTTCAGAGGAAAAGAAAACAGTTTTTTGGGGCCCAGGACCCAGTGTAAGATCACACGTTGCGCCAGTTGTCATTTCTCTTTGGTCTCAGTTAATCAGGAGTGACTACTCTGTTCTTTGTCTCCAGTGACCTTGATACTTCTGAAGAGAGCAGGCCAGTTATTTGTAGAATATCCTTTCGTTGGGGCTTGTTTCTTTCCTCATATTGGGTTGAATCACTTATTACTATGATTTTTGTCAAATAGAGGTTTTTCTAATTACCCTTCTTCCCTGTCCGTTCAGTCATTTATAGCAGTGTGGATTCGTGGAATCTTGTTTTATTCAGCACGTTATAGACCATTGCTTACTACTTGTGTTAACGCTCAAACTGTCTCAGACTTGGCCAAAGAGGACTCCTTCAGGCTGCCTCCCATGTTCTTTGGACGTGTCCCTATCGTGTGTTGACTCTTCCTTGTTACTTTCTGGTACAGCTAGATGTTCCCTGTTCATCTCGTACTTTCTTAGCCCTGGGATCAGCCATTTCTCCACGGAGCCCCAGTTCCTTCAGTGGGAAGTAGTGTTTAGAAACCAAGATTTGGGCTCCAGAGTGGATACGCTCAGTCACTGTACGTCATTGCCTGTGATTAACCTCGACTTACGTTCCTTCATAAGTGACCGAATGTATTTACGGGATTAAGACCAAGAAATCAGATTATTGGGTCAGAAGTTAAGTTGACAGATACTGCCAAATTGCCACAGTATTTTATATGGTGAGATTCTCTTCTGAGAATGTTGCCTTATTACTTATTGTCATTCCTTCACAGATGGTTGGTATGTTTACAACTTTTATAATCGCCATAGGATTGTTTTCTTTTTCTTTAATTTTTTTTTTACTTTTTTTGGCTGAGGCATTCGGGATGCCAGGGGAGTCTCCATAGGATCGTTTTCTATGATCCCCTTTTATAGATTTAGCCAAGGGAATTCTGAAAAAAATGTTATTTCTTGTATGTGTAATTGTATTCAGTACCTTCCAAATTAAATATGCTTTATGTTTATATATCAGTTTTGCTTCTAGTATGTCATAGTAGTTTATTCAATAGTTATGAAGATGAAGACATTAGAACAAGGACAAAGGAAAGCAGACTCTCGGAGTCTGTGTAGTTTTAAGAAAGAAGAACTATGTTATCTTCCTGGAACCCATTTTTAAAGTTAAGTTTATTTTTTGAAGTATTTTTGATGTGGACCATTTTTAAAGTCTTTATTGAATTTGTTACAATATTGCTTCTGTTTTGGTTTTTTGGCCAGGAGGCATGTGGGATCTTAGCTCCCTGACCAGGGGTCGAACCCACACCCCCTGCATCGGCACGTGAATTCCTAACCACTGGACCTCCAGGGAAGTCCCTGGAGCCCGTTGTTTTACAGCGGTAGTTCTCAAGCGAGGGGGCTTTTGCTCCCGAGAGCATATTTGGCAGTGTCTGGAGACGTTTCTTGGTTGTCTCAGCCGGGGGGCATGGGGTGCTACAGGCATCTAGTGAGTAGAGGCCACAGATGCTACTGAACAATTATCCAGCCCAGAATGTCAATAGTGCCAAGGTTGAGAAGCCCTTTTTTAAAGTAATTTATTAAAAGTGAGGTTGTATGAATGTTTCTCTTTTATAAGATAGAATTGATACCTCCCTGATGGCAAGGAATCTAATGAACTTGAAAGGATTGTGTGTCAGTGGTTCCACAGAACAGTGCTCTGTGTTTGCCACAGTGGTGACACTTAAGAGCTTGGAATGCAAAAATGAGAGGGAGGCACCTGCTCTGCCTTGATTTTCCTGGCTTGTTAATTTTACAGGTGAAGGTGTGGCTTTCAGCACTAAAGTGAAACCCGACATCCGCTCCTCTTGAGCATTTGTTACACGTAGGTGTTGACTTGTTTGCCTGTAGATAGCGTTATGAGCTTGGAAGTGATTTCAGTTCTAGTTCTACTGGCGACCTTATTTTATTTCGTATATCTCTTTTTAATGTCAGTCTGTTGATAACGTTTGACATTCCATTGAATTAGAAATAGACCGAGATCAAAATGGATAAGGAATGAATAATTCCCCTTAGTCCCTTTTCACTCTTTATTTTAGGAGAGGAAGGTTTTTTGATTCTGGCAAAACAGTAAAAGAGTGTGTGTGTGTGTGTGTGTGTGTGTGTGTGTGTGTGTGTGTGTGTGTGTGTGTGTAATCTAAAGGATGGTTGTAAAAGCAGCACTATTTTACCTGGAAAATGCCCATTATAAATGCAAAAGACAATTTCCTGCTTCCTCCATAAGAACATTGGAAATCATTTGCTAAATTGACATTTTTTTTTTTTTTTTTTTTTTTTTTTGGTACGGAGGC
>NW_020174923.1:7759344-7769320 GCF_003031525.2 Neophocaena asiaeorientalis asiaeorientalis | reverse complement strand
TTTTGCAGTACGCAGGCCTCTCACTGTTGCGGCCTCTCCCGTTGTGGAGCACAGGCTCCGGACACGCAGGCTTAGCGGCCATGGCTCACAGGCCCAGCCGCTCTGCGGCATGTGGGATCTTCCCTGACTGGGGCACAAACCCGTGTCCCCTGCATCAGCAGGCTGACAACCACTGCGCCACCAGGGAAGCCCTGGGGGCATTATTTTAAGCCTCTGAGGTCCTATTCTCTTGATGCTATAATGAAGTCTGTCTCGTTTTTTAGTAGCCACCAAATTATGTATTCAGTTTGTGCCGATCCCAAAGGCAGTTATGAGCGGGGACTGAGCCTTTTTTTTTTAAGCCTTGATCCTTGCCATGCCTGTTTTTCATTTCAAACTGACAAAAGTGTTTTGGGGAGAGGCTTACAGAAAAGTCAACAGGAATACTGTGACATGCATCAAGCTAGAGCTGAATTTCTGTTGATGTCTGATGAAGGTTACTGGCTTTCAGTCTTTTTTTTTTTTGTAAATGAGTTATTATTATTATTTATTTATTTTTGGCTGTGTTGGGTCTTTGTTGCTACGCGTGGGTTTTCTCTAGTTGCAGTGAGCGGGGGCTGCTCTTCGTTGCAGTGCACAGGCTTCTCATTGCGGTGGCTTCTCTTGTTGCGGAGCACGGGCTCTAGGCATGTGGGCTTCAGCAGTTGTGACACGTGGGCTCAGTAGTTGTGACTCACGGGCTCTAGAGCGCAGGCTCAGTAGTTGTGGCGCACGGACTTAGTTGCTCCGCGGCATGTGGGATCTTCCCGGACCAGGGCTCGAACCCGTGTCCCCTGCATTGGCAGGCGGATTCTCAACCACTGCGCCACCAGGGAAGCCCAGTCTTTTGTTTTTTTACAGAGAAAAATGGTCAAGAAAGGGGACACATCTCTTTAAGAAGCGGGTAGGTCAACGTAACCACCTATGCACATGGTTTAATTTAAAGACAGAATTTGAGGAAGGCTTTTCTGATGTTGGTAGTTTATTTCCTCCCCCTTCTAGGTGATACGTATACGCAGAGCCTTTTTGACTGCCCACGTTTAACAAATTACCCTTGTTTCCAGGATGGGAAATCAGGAAATGTCTACTGAAATTTGCCCGTAAAATAGTGCTGCATTTCAGCTCAGCTGGTTTGCTAGTATACGCAAAGGGACGTGTTCTTCCAGGTTTACAGCGCCTGTAGATAGAAGTCAGCTAAAATGGATTGCTTGCTGATAATTACTGAACTATATACCTACCCTGAATTTATTCTATTCCCGCTCCCCCACTACTAGTTTAGTAACTATTTCAGAATTTAAAAAAGCTTACAAAAAAAGGAGAATGTTTAGCCTGTTCTTCTGAAATATTTCCCCGCCCTCAGTTTACTAACCTCCTTTACAGGGTGAATTCCTATGTCCCTTCTGCATCCTGTAGTTTGCTTTGTGTACTGATGGGCCATTTTCACATATCAATTTTGTAGTGAGATAAGAAGCCTCTACTTTAAGGACCAGTTAAATCAGGAAAAGATGATGGACTTGTGGTTATTGTCTTCAGCTTCCTAACTTCCAGGAAACCGATTATGTCAGTGGTGTAGCTGTCTGACAATAAGGTTACATTGTCCCAGTAAGGTCGCCTTGGAAGAAAATGAAGTAAAGCCAGCTGTTTATCTAGCAGTCTGGCAGCCTTTCCCTGTTTACTTTCTGCTGAGCGGCATTTATTTACATCTCTTTACAAGTGGAATATTTCTGTTTCGAGTGGCATCGCGATGCTGCCTCTTTGTGCCGGTGAGATCTCTCTTGCTCTGCTCCCCTGCTGACTTGAGGCCTGAGCCGCCCAGCGTGGCCTGGCTCTTAGGCACTCTTAGGCACTCGGGGCTGCTGAGCCCTTGAAACGTGGCTGGTCCCAACTGAGAATCGCTGCGTGTGGAGAATGCACACCAAATATGACGACTTAATATGAAAAAAAAAAAAGTAAAACATCTAATACATTTGCATATAGATTATGTGTCAAAACAATAATATATTGGCTATATTGGGTAAAATAAAAATCTATTAATTTCACCTATTTCTTTTTGCTTTCTAATGTGGGTACTAGAAAACGTAACCTTACTTTTATGGCTCACCTTCCCTGCTGTTGGGCGGTGCTGCTCCGGATAACCTGTTTCTGAGAGCGCCCGGGTTGGTAGAGGGGGATCTGCACATTCTTTGAGTTGCCCGCCCTGCCTCTGCCACCACTTCCAGGGACTGGCGTGTGATGACTACATTTACCTAGTGACACGTGACTGACTGAGGTCTTGTGATTTGTTTTGCTTTGCTAGTGATGATGGCCAAGGAGAAGCCACCGATCACGGTAGTCGGAGATGTTGGAGGACGCATTGCGATCATTGTGGTAGGTCACGGTCTTCCTGTGCAGAGATGACATTACTCTTAGTAGGTGTCCACCTTAGGATTGGTGTCCAGTGACGATGATGCATTTAAGTGGACCCATCTAGCCTTTCTTACCCAGGCTCCCCTAGGACAACTAGGAGAAACTTTTAAACAGATGAACCGGGATTATTATAACCTACAGGTGTAAAAGGAGCACAGTAGTAGTACCTGTAAGTAAATTCGATCCCATAAGTAACCTTTGTCTGAAGGGGTCTGTGTCCTGTCAAACTAGCTGACCTACTCAACCTTAAGCTCGTGGGCAGTGAGGTGAGCTGAAGGTGGGCTGTTCCATTCTCACTAACAAGAACGTGTGTCTTGTTCTTTGTTACTTTAACACGATACACGTGCTCCCAGCTCTAAACGCCTCTGCTGGGCCAGAGGATCGGCCCTTTACAATGGCTCACTTTATTTCTCTGTTCCCCTCTATTAACGTTCTCTTGGGAAAAAGTAAATGAGACACTGGCTATGTGGGATTCATCAGAAATTTGAAACAGGGAAAGGAGTCTTGGCAGTCTCCTGAACTCGGGCCGAAATGTCGCGTACGACTGTAAGGCTTTGCTGCTCTTTCTGTTGACAGTCATGCACGTTACGAGGCCACGCAGTTCCAAATGGACGTTCAGTCTTTGACCCAGGCAGATAGCTCTGATTTTCCATTAGACATCCTCTGAAGCAAAGTGCAGGCAGGTGTGTGTTTATAGATGGGGATGGAGGGAACTTAGCACGAACACTGGTTGGTCTCTTCTCAGGATGACATCATTGATGATGTGGAAAGTTTTGTTGCTGCTGCGGAGATCCTGAAAGAGAGAGGTGCTTATAAGATCTACGTCATGGCCACTCACGGCATCCTGTCTGCGGAGGCCCCCCGTCTGATTGAGGAGTCCTCCATCGACGAGGTCTGTCTGCTCTTTTTTTTCTTTTTTTGTTGAAGTCTTTAATTTTTTATTTTATATGCAGAGAGCCGTTGTTTCTGCGTAAGGTAGATGTCCTGGACGACCCATTCAAGGAAGTTGAGTCACAATTTGCTGCTCTGTTTTCCGTGAATAGTTAAATGGCTCATTCAGTTTTTTATTTTTTTGAAATTTTCTTTTTTCTATTTTATTTTAATTAATTAATTTTTGGCTGCATTGGGTCTTCGTTCCGGCGCATGGGCTTTCTCTAGTTGCAGCGAGCGGGGGCTGCTCTTCGTTGCTGCGCGCGGGCTTCTCATTGCCGTGGCTTCTCTTTGTTGTGGAGCACGGGCTCTGGGCGCGCAGGCTTCAGTAGCTGTGGCTCGTGGGCTCAGCAGTTGTGACGTGTGGGCTGAGTTGCCCCACGGCATGTGGCATCTTCCCGGACCAGGGCTCGAACCCGTGTCCCCTGCATTGGCAGGCGGATTCTTAACCACTGCGCCACCAGGGAAGCCCCTCAGTCAGTATTGCCTACTCCCTCTCGAGAGGACTGTGAGATCGTGCTTTGGGTGGCTAGTGGTCTGTTGGGGCAGATGTATAGTTAGGAATATATGTCTGTTTCATAAAGATTTGGTCTGTGTACTTCAGTATAATTTGTATTTCAATATGATTTGATACCATAGTAGCGTTTCTCTCAAGACTTGAATTCTTCCTTGATAATAGGAAGGTTTCCCGCAGTGCTGGGGCTCACCCTATCATTTCTGCATACGTAGACCTGACCATCCTAAGCTTCTGTTTTGAATCATGTAACCTTTGCCCTGTGTAAAGTCGGGTTAGTTTGTAAAAACCGTACTGAGTGGAATAAGGTTTTATAGTTTGAGCCTTGGTCTGTGGGTACCACACGTTAGGTAAACTTTTCTGAATGACCACGTTGGGCCGCACACATCAGTAACAGCGTTTCTTTTCCATTACTGCAACGACCAGGTGGTGGTGACGAATACTGTCCCTCACGAGGTCCAGAAGCTGCAGTGTCCCAAGATTAAGACTGTGGACATCAGTCTGATTCTTTCTGAAGCGATTCGGAGAATCCACAACGGGGAGTCCATGGCGTACCTTTTCCGAAACATCACAGTGGACGACTAGCTTTCCCGGTTGCCTTGGCCCTGGAACTCCCAAGGAAAACATGTGAAAAGCAGTGCCATCAATTATGTACACAGCATTTCCTTTCAAGGGAGGCAGATGGTCTCTCTTGCCAAGTTTGGTGGGTAGGAGGCATTAAGGTGGTCAAGGGGAAGACAGAGATCACGGGTCCATGGCCTCAACTGTCTGTCGTCGGCATCCTGTTCCTTAAAAAAAAGTTAGACACCTTCCTGAAGAGAATCTGAAAATCTTGTTGATATTGAAAGGGAGTGAAAGGGAGATAAAGTCCTAACTCTCTAACGTTCATTCAGTTTGTTTCCACCGCAGGGAAACGTCCGTGTTAACGTTGAACTTGGTTAGGGCAGCTGAACACCCGGCACTGTTCCTATTCCAGTTGTCCTCTCGCCAGTCAACTTCATGCACATCTTCTACAGAGAATCATATTTTTCTTTGAGAAACTTCTTGCCAGCCGCCAGTGAACAATGAAGCATCTGTGGTGTTACTCCTAGCGAGGACATCAGATTAAAGAATCACATCCTAACTCTGGATCTCCGAGTTGCTCTTAAATTGCAAATAAAAGAATTTTCTGTCTTGCTAGTGTCTTCACTACATTGCAGAGCTGCCCACTCTCCTGCCTTCTGTCCAGACTCTGCAGAAGCTGGTGCCTTGAATGCGGGGTGGTGGTCCAGGTCCATGGCTCCTGGACATAAGTCTCCCTCTGCAGGTTCCATTCCCTTCCCTTCACGTTCCGTGATGTTAAATTCTTGTTGAATAATATATTTTCAACCTAGATTAAAAAAAACAAAAACAAAAAAAAGTAACCATACTTTTCCCTGTGTGACGGGTGACACTTAGATTGGTTGCATTACTTAGGACTGCACCACTTGATCTTTCTGCCACCATTTTAAATTACATAATCACGATTCTAGGTAATACCTCATTTGTCGGGCAGGCCTTGCCGCAAATGTAGTGTAGACTTTTTATACCTTTTAGTCTGATCCAAGTCAGGACTGAATGAAACAGGCAGGAGGAGTGTCTGCCCGGAAAGGAACTGTAGTCTCTCATTGGTTCTCATAGCTCCTAAGAGATAATAAAGGGCAATTCGCTTATTTGTACAATTGTATTTCTCTGCAGGGAAGTTTCCTGGACATTTTCCCCCCTTTCCCAATGACTAGGAAAGTTCCCAGCCCGCCATCAAGACTTGAGCACATTTGCTTTTTCAAGCACACAAAGAAGTTGCCTTTTGTTAATAATCCAAGTAGGGGAATTCCGAGAAAAGAACTAAATTATCAAATAATTAGCATGGTTGTAGAGGAAGAGCCGTGGACTGTTACTCAGGAGACTGGTTCTGTCCTGGAGGTCGGGCAGATGACCAGTCCTTTCTGGCCCTCTGTCATCGGTTGTGGAAGGGGAGGTTAGGAATTGAAAGCTAAGGTCCTTTTCAACCCCAAATTCCATTTATACCTGCGGCCTATGTCTCTAAAAGAGATTTTAAATGTACTTATTTGGCAAAAGCGTTTAGGAGAATATATCTCCTGGGATTAGTAAGCCCTTTGCATTGGCATTTAGTGAGTCCTAGTGTGTGCCTGGCATGATAGCAAGTCTCAGGGACATGAAAATGGAAACGTGAGGGCTCGGGAGCTGATGTTCTGGCCATAGCTAGTGTAGTAGTAGCAGTCACATTCAGTAGAAAGTCACTGAACTTAGAACGGTTAAGCCCACACACCACACCACAGCCTCCAGTACAGCTGATGTTCAGTCCTAAGGCTTCAACTTCAACTTTGTGATCTGGCCTGACATTTTCTTTTTCTTTTTTTTTTTTTAAGTCTTTATTGAATTTGTTACAGTATTGATTCTGTTTTATGTTTTAGTTTTTTGGCCTTTAGGTATGTGAGATCTTAGCTCCCTGACCAAGGATCGAACCCGCACCCCCTGCATTGGAAGGCGGAGTCTTAACCCCTGGACTGCCAGGGGAGCCCCCAGCCTTACGTTTTCTAATGTAAGAGTGTAAGTGCACAGAAGACTAAAAATAATTTCTTCTTTTGATGATCTCAACAACCACTTGAAGGCCTACTGTGTGTCAGGCTCTGGGAATATAATAGTGAACAAAAATCCTTGGGTGTTACCCTCAGGGAGGTTTTAGACTCGTGTCTAAAACTCCATTTCCAGGAAACATTGCTTTTATTGGAGGGGGAGGGAGTGAACATGAAGGGTTTCAATTTTACCAGTTCAGACTAAACTAAAAATTTGAATTTGAAAAGTAGTTAAAATAATACACAGTGTAGATCAGTTACAAGTTTTCTTTAGCTTCCTGAATGTAAACACTGAAAATTGTTACCTGTTTTCTGGGAGAATCTAGTATGGGGAAGTCAAGCCTCAGTTGCTGAGAGCATCAGATTCCTCTGGTCCTGTCGAATCAGTCCTGCCTTGTAACCAGGGGAGATGGCTGGCGCTTGACCAGATGTCTTTTGAGATAAATGAGGCCAGGGCAGCGCAGAAAAGGTCTGTCAGCTGGTGGCTGACGAACCGCCTGGGTAGTGAGTGGTCTTTTTCCAGGTTACCTTCCCCTCTGATTGAGCAGAATGCTATGGGAACTGTTCCCAAGGGGCCTAGGTCTCAGGACTACGTCTCTTAGATCCGTGCCACTGCCCTGCGAAGGGAACAACTGAAACACACAAAACATAGTGGCCATGAGGCCTCTTAAATCTTCCCACTATTGTGGCCTCCACAGGAGAGTAAATCAGCTGGAATCTAGGTGAACCTTAAGGGGTATCCCCCCTCCCCCACCCACCCACAAAAAAGAAAAACTGATGTGTTTCCTGGTAGGAATGCCTCGGTCCAGCCCTATAGCGCCGTTTGGGAGTGTTTACTGAGAACAAAAATTGGTGGCACCTTGGGTGTAGCCAGGGCTTCCTGACCCACTAGGACTGGCTGTCTTTGGGGGTCGGGGGTGGCTTCAAGGACGGGCAGGTCTCCGCGCTGAGGCCGGCTCTCTACGGGGCGTGTTCTTGCGCAGAATCCTCGGGGCACACAGGGGGCCCCCACAAGCGAGCAGCGAACGGGGCCGCGCACCCAGTTCTAAACGTCGGCCAGCCACCAGGGCAGGGCACTCCAGGGCTGGAGCTCGGAGACGGAAGATCGGACGGTGGCGGGCCGACGGCGGGGGCTCAGCGGTGCCCGGACCCCCGTTTCCCGGGAGCGAAGAGTGGGAAGCCCGAGGGCCAGGCGCTTCCTCTCCGTCCCCCAGGCGGGCTCCAGACTGCGACTGCTGCCTGGCGCGGCCGGACCCAGGGGCGGGGGTGCCCCGGGGCCTCGCAGGGGCCCGGAAAGGCCCCAGAAGCGCGACAAGCCGTGAGGGGGGCAGGGCCGCCGGAAAAGGCGCACGATGCCGCCCGAGACGACGGCGGCCCCCTCGGTCTCCCTCCGGGAGCTGGCCGATCTCGCCATCGGCACCCCGGAGGTGGGCACCGTCAACTTCACGGCCCTGCACACGCTCATCGTGGCCATGCTCAAGCATCTCAGCCTGCAGGATACTCGGATCGACTTCCCGTCCCCGATGCTCGAGCAGAGTCGCTTGTTCGAGTCCCCGCGGGTCTCAAGCAGCAGGGTGCAGCCGCAGGCGCTGGAGAGCCAGGTGGAGGACCTGGGCGGGCAGGTCCAGGACCTCAGCCTGCAGCTCAAGACCATGGGGGGCCAGGTGGAGGCCATCGTGCAAAACTTAACGTCCCAGGCCGGCGGGCTGGACGCCCGGGACTGGCTGGAAGTGAAGGATCTGCCCTTGCTTACGCAGGGGAAGGCGCAAGTAGGGTCGACGAAAGTCCGGAAGGACGGCGAGCCGGTACCCCAGGTGGGCGCGCCAGGCTGTCCGCCCCTCCCCCCGCCCCGGCCGCTCTGCAGCGCCCCCTGGAGCTGAGCCCCGGAGGCGCACCTGGGGGAGGAGGCCGGAGCCGGCAGACGCGGGCGTGGCGGGGCCCAGGCCTGCTTGCGGCCTGGGCCCACGCGGCCCGTGATCTACCTTTCAGGGCATGGAGCTGCTCCAGGACATCATGGAAGACGTGAAAATACCGAAGGAAGCCCAGCAAAAGGCGAAGGAGCAACCCGAGTTGCACCCGGAGGTGAGGGCGGCCAAGACCCCACCTTGGGGAGCTGAGTGGCCCCTTCCCAGGCAGCCTCCTTCGTCCCTTCTGTTTACACGGGGGGCTCACCCACCACTTGTCAGACACCCAGGCATCCTGAACCGACCCAGAGAGGGGCTGACAACTTCTCAATATTCTTTGAGCGAATTTCCTTTAAACTAGAATAAAGAAAGAAGGTGGTGGGTGTTGAGAGACAAAGCTCGGTCCAAGAAGAGGGGGACTGGAACGGAGAGGGTTATGGGTCACCACCACCATCCCCCTACCTGCAGCCCCCCCCAGGCAGCCCCACTCTCACTTGGATCTTTGCTCCCTGGGAGAGAGAAGCACAAATCCCTCAGTGTAAGCATTTTCCAGTGAACAGCAGAGACCGGAAGTATGCCGGTTCCAGGAGATACTAGGCAGTGCTTCTGTTTCAGGCCCATATGAGCCCGGAGTAGGGGATTAGAGCTGGGAAAAAAGGAGGAGCAATTAGGAGGAAGCCCAGGGAGAGGCTGAGAAGAGAGACTTGAGAGAGAAGAAAAGCTCAAAGGAGGAGGTAGCCGAGACCCTGGAGGAGACTCACCCATGGATGCCACGTGCCCACCTCATCCCAAGGCCTCCAGCCCCCGGCAGGACTCATTTTTGCTCTGGGAAGCTTTTCTTTTTAAAGTGTGGTGTTTTTAGGTTTAGGACTGTCTTCGGTTAGAATAAAGGCTTGTTTTACCTTTAGATTCGTAGATTCTGGAGGTTTGCAGAAGTTATAAGGAGCCACTTAAATAATAGCAATTTGCTTTGGTTCTTTTGAGGTGCTTTTCTCTTTAAGCAACACAGTCGTTCAGGTGCCCTTGAAGTACCCAGTCATCTTTGTCCTTGAGAGGCGAGGTTAGCCTCGTGGAGCAGTGCTGCAATGTCTCACTAGTGGGTTGTGTGAAATGCATCCCAGGACCAAAGAAAGGTTCCCATTCCTGCATCATTTTTGCTTGCGGCACGCTGTCCCCGGGTACCACCTGCCACACTCCACTTCCCTTCCTCTCGTTGGCTGGGAAGAGCACGGGGAGCCTGGCTTACCAGCCTTCTCTTTACCCTCGGCTCTCTCAGACCCACATACCTCCTTTCCTCTTCTGCTTTGTGAGAGAGAGTGTGTGTGTGTGTCTGTGTGCGCGTGTGCAGGGGCCACAGGAGGGGCTGCTTTGATCCTTAATCTCTGAACTCTTCTTGCAGAAACTCCTCCAACGGGTTGACGAACTGGAGAAGCTAATTAGAGAAAGGGACAAATTCCTGGTAATCTCAGCCAGTTCTGTGGGAAAGGGCCCTCAGGGGCCCCAGGGGGTAGGATGGTTGCCCGCGGCACGGCCCCCTCTCTCGGGGTTTATCCAGGCTCTCACCCCAGATGTCTGCATCCTTCCCAGGT
>NW_020174923.1:7758757-7759066 GCF_003031525.2 Neophocaena asiaeorientalis asiaeorientalis | reverse complement strand
TTTTTCCATCCAAAGCCCACAGGTGACAGGAAACCAGCCACTCAGGACTCACTGGTTACTTGGACAGTGACTTCTCCGTGGGGCTTTGGAAGGACCCACCCAATCCTGTTAGTTCTGTTCTGTTCCTGAAGCTTCCTGAGATTAAACTCGGGGTGTGTGTGTGTGTGTTGTAGTGTGTGTTTGGTGTGTGTGTGTACACACATACGTGTTGTCTTTCACTGTCAGGAAATAATGAGCCGGAAGCTCCGTGTGATGCCTGGTGCAGAAGAAGCCACCATGGTCACCTGGGAGGAGCTGGAGCAGGAGAAT
>NW_020174923.1:7754606-7758521 GCF_003031525.2 Neophocaena asiaeorientalis asiaeorientalis | reverse complement strand
GGGCCCTGAACCTTTCCCTTTTTTACTGCTGTGCAGTATTCCATTATGTGGGTGTTTATCATTTATTTCACAGGTTTTCTATTTTGGATATGTTTGTTTTTCCCCAATCTTATAACAAACCATACTCTAATGTGACACTCACACAAGTGAAGGTACTCATAGGGTAGATTCCTAGAAACAGAACGCACATTTGTGATTTGGCTAGCTTTTGCCAAATTACCTTTCGTGGGCGTGGTTCCAGTTTGGACCCCCACCAGCAATGTAGGAGAGAACTTGTTTCTCAGTATCCCGCCAACTCTGTCTGTTGGTACCCACTTTTCTTAGCTTGGCCGATTGGTTAGATTGAAAACAGTACCAG
This sequence comes from Neophocaena asiaeorientalis asiaeorientalis, assembly GCF_003031525.2. Lineage (NCBI taxonomy): Eukaryota > Metazoa > Chordata > Mammalia > Artiodactyla > Phocoenidae > Neophocaena > Neophocaena asiaeorientalis. Next base: position 7,758,163 of record NW_020174923.1, on the reverse strand, counting down.
AGCATAGTTTTGATTTGCTTTCATAGCTTTTCAAAGTTCCTTTAGAGTCTGTCCTGAAATGCACGAGTCCCTTCACTATTAGTGGGCAAAGGTGACCAACCCTGGAAATAAAACGTCTTCAGGAAGCCTTTTGCTGATGGTGACTTGTAGCCACGGGTGCGGGCATCTGTGCCAAGGCAGTGCACAGGATAACCAGGCTAAGCTTTCTTTGTCTGAATAAAGTCGGTATTTTCAAACGGCCCTCAAGGACAAGGGTCAGCTGCCCTTTGGCCTTGACATTCCTCTTCCCCTGGCTTTGTGTATCTGGGTCACTCAAAAAGGGTCACGTGGACGAACAGGCTCACGGGGAAGAGAGCAAAGAACACTTTGGCACCACCAAGTGGCCATCTGGGGTTCACCAAATATTATCTGGGTACAAAAGACACCCTTCTGGTCTCCCAGACTTTTTTTTTTTTTTGCGGTACGCAGGCCTCTCACTGTTGTGGCCTCTCCGGTTGCGGAGCACAGGCTCCAGACGCGCAGGCTCAGCGGCCATGGCTCACGGGCCCAGCCGCTCCGCGGCATGTGGGATCTTCCCGGATTGGGACAAGAACCCGTGTCCCCTCTCAACCACTGTGCCACCAGGGAAGCCCACCCAGACTGCTTTCTGAGTTTGGGGCCCTTCTTCAGAGGAAAGCAGCATCAGAGAGAGTTGGAAGAAGAGCCTGCAAACAAAGAGAGTGGCCTAGAAAAAGGTGGCCTCTGCTTTCACTGTTATATTTTTTTTAAGCCAAAGCTTTTTTACCCTTACCCACATGTCACTGTCCTGTGTTTTGAGTGAGCAACACATTTCCTCGGGGTGCCACCAGAAGACACCTGCAAGACCTAAAAATAAGCCTCAACAGAAGCAGCTCTAGACATTTTTACTTCTCCAGAGCTAAGAAAGTGTCAGGGATCTGACAGTGGCTCGTAATCATGAACGACCCCAGAAGCAGCGGAGCATTAGTAGAAATATTAATTTTTGAGAAGCAAGACAGCAAGTAATGAGAAGTGCAGGCCTGCACAGGCCATAATGAAGGCAGTGGAAGGAGAGTTTCACGATCTCACGTTGGGAAAATACAACACACTTGAGCCCAGTTTTTTTTTTGCGTTGGTGGTGGTAACTCTAGGGCAGTTGGGAGGTGCGCCGTCTGCCTGCGTCACGAGTGGAGAGCCAGGGTGGAAGGGAGGATGTGCGTCCAGGGTTGGGGAGTGTGGTGAGCACGGAAAAGTAAATTCCATGTTTGGAGAACCAGACGTGAGGAAGGAGGCTGCCACTGTCCACGTAGCAGCTACCGTTAGAGGAGCTCGGAACGAACACGGACGATGCCCATGCCAGGACTTGCGTGTGAAAGGACACTGACCACGTGTTTCCAAGGGCGTGTTCTGATGGCCGAGAGGGCGGTGCTTTGCAGTTTTCTTTATCACCCAGAGGTGATGATGATGAAGTTGCTTCTACTGCTCCTCTTCCTCCTGGTACTTCTTCTAATGGTCAGCAAGAATGACTTACCGTAATTGGGAAAACCCAGGCCTAGCATTGTAGTCAAAACGTGCTTAAGGGAGGAAAAAGCTTCCTCAGTTCCCTGTGATCAAGGTAATGAGTCTGGGGTGCCAGCTAGATCTATGGCAATGGGCTTTTAACAATCGGAGGATCTTCCAGTGGTTATTTTACTAGGTCTGTGGATCTTGAGGATAGATGCTCTCTTGCAGAAACAGCGTGTTCAAGGGAAAGGACACTTCCTCTTCAAAGCTTTGTGGCCTGACAGGTTAAACAAAGTAGAAAGCAAAAATTAAAACTTATCTGCAGGCCTCCACCGAGGGAAAGGCGGATGACTGCCTGTGAGGTTGTGGTCACCCTTTGGATATCTTCTGCTTTGGGACCCAAGGAATAGTGGAGCAATTTAGAAAGGGGCTTCATGAGATTGAACGTGACTTCAACCAACTGCGGCCCCACCTTCCTCTTCAAAGTGAATACGCACTGGGTCAGCACCCCTCCTGGCACCAGGAGACACACGCCGGCACTCGCTACCGTGCTCTCCGTGGCCATGGCTGCCCAGTCCATGGATGGGGCCTCGTGTGCCTCCGGGTGCGAGAAGAAAAGGCCCCTTTAGGCAACTACGGGCCTCCTGGATCATGTTTTTAAATGCGTTCTGCTGATCTCTGCCTTCTGATCGGGGTGCTTAATTACTGATAGAGTTTACAACTTCCATTTTGCTATTTGTTTTCTATATGTCTTATGTCTTTTCTGTTTCTCTGTTATTATCTTCTTGTGTGTTAAATAAGTGTATTCTAGTGTACCATTTTAATTCCCTTGTATCTTTTGCTGTATATTTTTTGAGGTTTGTTTTGTGCTTTTTTTTTGGCTGCATTGGGTCTTCGTTGCTGCACGCGTCTTTCTCTAGTTGCGGCGAGCAGGGGCTATTCTTTGTTGCGGTGCACAGGCTTCTCATTGCGGTGGCTTCTCTTGTTGCGGAGCACAGGCTCTAGGTGCGCGGGCTTCAGTAGTTGTGGCATGCTGGCTCAGTAGTTGTGGCTCACGGGCTCTAGAGCGCAGGCTCAGGAGTTGTGGCACATGGGCTTAGTTGCTCCGCAGCATGTGGGATCTTCCCGGACCAGGTCTCGAACCCGTGAACCCGTGTCCCCTGCATTGGCGGGCACATTCTTAACCACTGCGCCACCAGGGAAGTCCCTTGAGTTATTTTCTTATTGGGTCCGTAGCCATGTTCAGTGTAGGGCTGATGATCCTCCACTTCCAACGCAGCACCTTTCTGAGTCCTTTGCCCCCTGAATTACAGGTTTCTCCAAACTGGCTTGTAGAAACAGGCACTGTTCCCAGCCCCACAAGAGTCTGGGTGCTGTTCCCTCTAGCTTTAAAGATGGTTCTTTTCCCAGTCTGGGGAGTTTCCGCACATGTATGTGCTGGTCGTTTCTGTGCTGGATACCCAAGGGGGAACCCTCTGGGGATCTGCTTTGTTGTCTTTATATGCTCGTGCTTTCTTCCCAATCCTATGTTCTTTGAGCCCTCGCTGCCTCGGTCTCCCTGAATGGTTATCTCTGTCTCCCACACAGGGAGTCTGCTGGGCCCCACTTCAGTCCTGCATCCCTGCGTTGCAGCCTGGGAACCAGCCAGCCAGTGAGCCGAGGCAACAGTAGGGCTCCCATAGTTTGCTTCCCCATCTTTCAGGGATTGCTATAGCCTTCATCAGCTGATACCCAGTGTCTAGAAAACCACTGTTTCATAGTTGTTGCTTTTTGGTGTTTTGGTTTTGGTTGTTATAGACCGGAAGGTAAATCTAGTCCCTGTTACTCCATTTGGGCTGGAAATGGGAATAATCCATCATCCCTTTTTTTTTTTTAACAGCTTCTTAATTTTCTACAGCATGGTTGTGCCGTAAATATACCCCTATTGATAATCTCTTTTCATAAATGATGCCACAGACTCTGTACCTATAGTTTGGTGCATTCTTTTGTGAGAGTCCATACAGAAAATGGGAATTTCTGGGTTTGTGCTTTGCATTTTTTTTTTTTTTTTTTTTTTT
>NW_020174923.1:7735492-7754475 GCF_003031525.2 Neophocaena asiaeorientalis asiaeorientalis | reverse complement strand
TTTTTTTGTGGTACGCGGGCCTCTCGTTGTTGTGGCCTCTCCCGTTGCGGAGCACAGGCTCCGGACGCGCAGGCTCAGCGGTCATGGCTCACGGGCCTAGCCGCTCCGCGGCACGCGGGATCCTCCCGGACCGGGGCACGAACACGTATCCTCCGCATCGGCAGGCGGACTCTCAACCACTGCGCCACCAGGGAAGCCCTGTGCTTTGCATTTTAAATACATGGTATACTTTCCCTGCAGCGTACACTCTACCACCAGCAATGGGTCAATGATGGGGTAGACTTTATATTGTAAACTCAATAAATTATTCATGTCCTTTATTTGTAGACTCAACGAGGGTTGGAGTTGACCACTTGTAATTTGCAGGTTTTCCCCTGCCTTTTATGAGGGAAATTACATATTATGATGCCATTTACAGATGTGCAGATTCTCAGAAATCTGGAGAACTATCTTTCAAGAATGTCAAAGTTGGTCTTTGTGTCCAGTTTAGTTTTGTGAGGGTATTTTTTCCCAGGGGCTCTAAATCATCTTAGATACCCCACACTTCCTTCCCTCCAACTCTTATAATGAGTACTTTTTACTCAGAGTCACTGATTTCTTTCTTCCTCTTCCACCAGGTCTCAGAGTCATCAACAGGGCTTCCTAGGCGCAAAGGGCAGGGTTCCATAACATCAAATGATAAAATTCCAAGTGGAGCCTCCACCAAGCATCCAAGTATTGACGAGGCTGTAGAGTCTGCCAGTGGTTTTGGCACAGATAAGACCTCGGGGACCAGTGGCATAGAATGCTCCTCTGAAGGGGTTACTGGCAGGGAACGAAGCAAAGGTGCGTCTGCTACTGGGTTTCCTGGTAGAGAACAGCACTCAAGGGTCCATGAAGAAGCTGGCCTAACCAAACACCGTCCCCAGTTGAGAGCAGAGTCAGATCGTCGCCGGGCTAGAGAGCAGCACGGCTTAGCACATCTACGCAGAGATGAACGAGATGCACACCTTGGCCCAGTTTATCAGGACATATCCTCCGCCACCTTGCCTAGAGCTCTGCATGGTCATGTGTCCCCAGACCAGCATGGGGGAGTGCACATTAGCCAGGGTCAAATCTATGCACGGCCAGACCAACATGGATTAGGACCACTTGGCGTGGATCAGCCTGCATCGCTACAACCCAGCACTTACGCACATGGTGTGGTACCCCTCGCTGTGGGTCAGCTTGGGGTGATGCCACCTGGAGTGGATGAGCAGGAACTGGTACTAGCTGGCATGGCTCAGAGTGATGCAGTGCCACCATTGGTATCTGGCAGAGATCAGCAAGGATTGGGACTACCTAGTACAGACCAGCCTGGTATGGTCCCACTTAGCACATATCAGCATGGTGCGATACTTCCTGGCATAGACCAACATGGTATAAAACAGGCTGGCATGGACGAGAGTGGTGTGGGACCACTTGGCACTGATCAGCATGGATTGGTACCTCTTGGGGTAGATCAGCACGGACTTGTAATATTTCGCATGGATCAGCAGGGCTTGCCGTCACCTGGTTTGATGCAAGTCGCTGCAGATCAGCAAGGTTTTGTACAGCCCAGTTTGGGAACGTCTGGCTTCATACAGCCTGGCACAGAGCAGCATGATACGATCCAGCCCAGTGCAGGTCAGCCTGCTTTGGTCCAACCCAGTATAGGTCAGCCTGGTTTGGTCCAACCCAGTGCAGGTCAGCCTGCTTTGGTGCAACCCAGTATAGGTCAGCCTGCCTCGGTCCAACCCGGTGCAGGTCAGCCTGGTTTGGTCCAACCCAGTATAGGTCAGCCTGCCTCGGTCCAACCCAGTGCAGGTCAGCCTGGTTTGGTCCAACCCGGTGCAGGTCAGCCTGGTTTGGTCCAACCCGGTGCAGGTCAGCCTGGTTTGGTCCAACCCGGTGCAGGTCAGCCTGGTTTGGTCCAACCCGGTATAGGTCAGCCTGCTTTGGTCCAACCCGGTATAGGTCAGCCTGCTTTGGTCCAGCCTGGTGGTGGTCAGCCTGCCTCGGTCCAACCTGGTGAAGGTCAGCCTGCCTCGGTCCAACCCGGTGCAGGTCATCCTGGTTTGGTCCAGCCTGGTACAGGTCCGCATGGCTTTTTTCAACCTGGTGTATCTATGCCTGGCTTGGTTCCACCTGGTGCATATCCACCTGGTCTGGTACAGCCTGCTGGCTATCCACATGGCTTGGTCCAATCTGGTACCTATCCACGTGGTTTGGTTCAACCTGTAATAGATCAGCATTGGTTGAGGCAGTCTGGTACAGATCGAAGCTTGATACCACCAGGCACAGAGCTTCATGGCTTTCCAACATACCATGCAGATCCTCGAAGTTTTATATCACCACGCCCATCCCAGCATGGTGTGGCACCTCCTGGCAGAGATCAATATGGTCGGGTGTCACCACTCGTAGCCAGTCAAGGTTTGGCATCACCAGGTATAGACCGAGAAGGTTTGGTACCACGAGAGACTTATCAACAGGGTTTGATGCGTCCTGGCCCAGACCAGCATGGCCCAAAACCATTACGCACGGGCGTGGGATCTGCACGCCAGGATCAACAGCATTTGGAAACACCTGAACCAGAGCAGCATGACCGGGCACATTCCGTCCCAGACTCCCATGGCCCAGGCTACCAAGGTGTAGATCAGTATGTCGAGGTGGGTTTGGATCCAAATGAAATACGTGACTCAGTCCGACCTGGAGTTTCTGTTCAGACTTCCCCAAGCCAAGATGCCCCCCTTCTCAGGAGCACACGCTCCCTTGACTGTTTATACCGAGGCTTATCAGAAAGGAGTGATGTCCAGGGTGAGAAACGTGATTCACTGGATAAGTTGGCTCCTAGCTTCCCCACGGCAGTGGAAACATTTCGTCTGTTGGGAGAGCTTACCAGCCTCTACGTGGAGCTTAAGGAGAACATAAAGGATCTGGATGATGAACAAGCTGGCCAAACAGACTTGGAGAAGATCCAGTACCTGCTGGCACTGATGGGTGGGTGCTGCGTGCCCAGAGGAGAGGCTGCTGTCCTCCTCGCTTGGTTTCATCCTTCTCTCTCCCTGGGCCTCTGCCTGAGGCCCTGAAAACAGCATTTCCATTCTTAGCCATTCTGGGTTCTCCCATAGCCTTCAGGGTCCAAAAGATGGGATTGAACCGGTGGGAATAAAGGAGCCTCAGGGGAGGAGTGAGACGGGTTCTTGTGTCTTCGCCAGACTCTCTGGAAAGCAGCTGGGAAGATGTTGGGATGAAGGGAAAGTGATTTCATGGGGTTGGGCAGGGAGAGAGAATGTTGAAAAATTAGATTTAACCTCTGCACATTCACAATTCTAGCCCCAGAGCATAATTAAGATTTTAGAGTTGGGTGGAAATTGTGGGTAAGTGGTCCCACAGCCCTGTAGGATATTAAGCGTTCGGTGACTCTTTAGAGCTGAGAACGCTTATCGCCTAAAAGGACACTCCTTTCTTCCCATCCCCTCTCTCCAGCCCCCAGGAAAAGCAGATAAATGATATGTGTTGTTCTTGATTGTGAGGGCTGGGATTGGGAGCCCATGGGGAATCTGACGCTTCTGACTCTAAGGCCTCGATTCTCCATAGTCAAGGAGTCCATACCCGCTGACCTGCAGGAACAGCTGAAGACCTTAAAGGCCTTGACCAAAGAAGTCCAGCAGGAAAAAGCAAAAGTAAGTAAGGGAGGGTCCTCCTACTTGGCCTTCAAGTGCCAATAATCCCTTTCATTTGCATTTGGATAGATTACACAGTCCTTTCACTTTCATTATTATCTCACTGGACCTGTACAGTGCCCTCAGATAGGAAGCACACCTCAGGTATCCACGTGTTTATTTCCTGGATCTAAAACCTGACATTCAAAGCTATTAAGATTCAGTTGGGCCAACAAGGAGGCCTGAGCTCCTTTCATTACATGTGGCCATTTCCAATAAAAGCCACTGTCACTGGAGCAGCCTTGGAACCAAGTTCGTGGGACTGTCTGGGACCAGCGGTCATGGCGAGGGGCTGCTGGGTCTTCAGTCATTCTTTTAATGCTAGCTACCTGCATCCATGGGATGGATGGATGGGTGGATGTTAGGAAGGGACCTTGGGCTTTGCCAGAGGGTTGGATAGGATTAGGGAATGGGGGCGACTCCCTGGTGGTCCAGTGGTTAGGCGCTTTCACTGCTAGAGGTCAGGGTTCAATCCCTGGTCCGGGAACTAAGATTCCCACAAGTTGCGTGGTGGGAATTTTTTTTTTTAAAGGATTAGGGAATGGGGGAGGGGCTTGCTGGGGCTGCAGAGGTACGTTCGGAAAGCAGAGATCTCAAGCCTGCCTGACCCTCCTCTAACATTGGATTTGTAGCTGGAGAAGGTGAACAGGATCCTGGAGGGGGAGGGAGAGCAAGAAACAGGAAAGGAGGTGAAAGCTGGCCAGCTGAGCCTGCAGCTGGGTATCCTCAGGTAAAATCCCCCTGCCAAATGCAACTTCTGTCCTGGTATCACATGTTCTCAGCCAGGGAGGTGATAGAAGCCTTTGGTTCACTCATCCCTGAACTGACCACTATCTTTGAGCCGCATTGTGTCTGCTCTTCAGGTTGTCTGTATCTAGTTCAAGTTGCTAGTGGAAGTTTCCCAGGTCCTTAAAACAGCTCAGCACCAGGGCTTAGAAGAACCAAAAAAAAAAAAAAACCCAAAAGCCTCTTAGATTCTGTCCCCAGTTGGAGGCTTCGGAGCATTTGCTGGAGCCCCTCAGAGCCGTCTCTGTGCAGTGCCAGGCCTCACCCCCTAGAAGCCTCTCAGGCCAGCACACTGGGCACCCACCTCCACGACAGGTGGGGCCTTGGACCCCTTAGACAGAGCTGGAGGGGAATGTGAAAGAGCCCCGTCTGCCTCCTCCATCCCTGATGGCCGGGGCTCAGCACTGCTGGGCCCAGGCCCCTGGGCCGGTGGTGGGGCCGGACCATCTCTCGTGCATACAGAGTCACTGTGGCTGACATCGTGAAGGAGCTGGCAGAGCTGAGGGAGAGTCAAGAACGGGGCAAGGTCAGCATGGAACATTCGGTCTCCGAAGCCTCCCTTTACCTGCAGGATCAGGTGAGGATTCCACACTCTCCAGCCACAGGGACTAGGGCCCTTCGCAGAGTTGGCTGTGGACATTGGGGATGGTAGACTCTTACCTGATATATAATTTGCGGATATTTTCTCCTGTTCTGTGGGTTGTCTTTTCACTGTCTTCGAAGTGTCTGCCTTTACATCTTTTGCTTTTTAATTGGAGTATAGTTGATTTACGATGTTGTGTTAGTTCCAGGCGTGCATGCCTTTACGTCTTGAGTGTTACGATCCCTGGTCACCCCAGAATGTTCCCAGCGAGGAGCGCTGGACTAGGAAGAGCCTCTGAGTGCTCGTGGAAGGATCAGATGGGCAAAGCCACTGGGCCCAGGAGTCCCACGTCAGGAGCCCCTTTGTGCTAGAGGCCCCGTTCTGGGCCCACTCCAAGTTCGTCAGGACAGTGGTTTGCACCGTTTCATGACCCAGAGCTGATTGTCAGGCCAGCAGGAGGACAGCAGTAGATAGTGTGTTTAAGGGTCATCTGTCATCCCAAAGCTCACACCTGAGCTCAGCAACCTCCGGGGCTCCCTGGGGCCACACCTGGGAGGGCATCCACTCCCTGCTGGGCAGGCTCGGCCTCTTGACTCTTCAGAAGCGTGTCAGCTCTTCTGGTGGCAAGAGTCTTGCTGAGCTCGGGCGAAAGGGAGCCTGGCTGAAAATACATACGTGTAGAGGAAATTGGGAAAAGCAGAATTTCCAGGCCAAGCGGGCAGTCTGGCCGGGGCCACCACCTGTCTGTCTTTCTGTGTGTCTGTCTTTGCCTCTGTGTCGCCTTCCTTATCCATCTCTCTCAAATACCCGCACATCTCTCTTCCCTTCTGCTCTCAGCCAGCTTTTTTATCTCTCACACACAGTCCAAAAGGGCTGCCCCAGGCCTTGCAATGTTACGCGCTTCCAAGAAAGGGGGCCTTAGGTTGGTGCAGTCCCTGTCTCTAAGCCAGGACAAGACGTCACAGGTCTTTGGCCAATCGGGTGTGTAGCTGGGACCAATCATTTGTGGGGACAAACTGGGACCATGGGATCCAGACGAGAGCAGAAGGGTGAGCGGAAGGAGTTTGTTCCCAGCCGGGCCATGAGAGACCCCTGTAGTGGTAGCACTTATCACATTCTCTCTCTCTTTTTTTTTTTATTGAAGTGTAGTTGATTTACACTCTTATATCAGTTTCAAATGCACACCATAGTGATTCACTGTTTTTATAGATTATATTCCACTTAACGTTATTATGAAATAATGGCTCTATTTCCCTGTGCTGCATAATATATCCTTGTGGCTTTTTTGTTTCACACATAGTAGTCTGTACCTCTTAGTCTCCTACCCCATCTCGTCCCTCCCCCTTCCCTCCCCCCACTGGTGACCACTAGTTCGTTCTCTAGCTCTGTTGAGTCTGTTTCTGTTTTGTTACATTTACTAGTTTGTTTTATCTTTTAGATTCTACATATAAGTGACAACACACAGTATTTGTCTTTCTCTGTCTGGCTTATTTCACTAAGGATAATACTCTCTAGGTCAATCCATGTGGCTGCAAATGGCAAAATTTTCATTCTCTTTCATGGCCGAGTAGTATTCCGTTTTGCGTATAATAAACCACATCTTCTTTATCCATTCATCTGTTGATGGAAACTTAGGTCGCTTCCATATCTTAGCTATTGTAAATAGTGCTTCCGTGGACATTGGGGTACATGCATCTTTTCGAATTAGTGTTTTCATTTTCTTCAGATAATATATACCCAGGAGTGGAATAGCCGGATCATACGGTAGTTCTATTTTTAGTTTTTTGAGGAACCTCCATACTGTTCTCCATAGTGGCTGCACCAATTCACATTCCCACCAACAGTGTAGGAGGGTTCCGTTTTCTCCACACCCTCTCTAGAATTTGTTACTTGTAGACTTTTTGATGATGGCCATTCTGACTGGTGTGAGGTGATACCTCATTGTGGTTTTGATTTGCATCTCTAATGATTAGCAATGTTGAGCATCTTTTCATGTGCCTGTTGGCCATCTGTATGTCTTCTTTGGAACAATGTCTGTTCAGGTCTTCTACCCATTTTTTAATCAGGTTGTTTGTTTTTTTGATATTGAGTTTATGAGCTGTTTATATATTTTGGATATTAACTCCTTATGGGTCATATCGTTTGCAGATATCTTCTCCGATTCCATAGGTTGTGTTTTCTTTTTGTCGATGGTTTCCTTTGCCGTGCAAAAGCTTTTATTTATTTATTTAAAAGAATCGATTTTATTTATTATTTATTTACTTTTGGTTGCGTTGGGTCTTCGTTGCTGCACACAGGCTTTCTCTAGTTGTGGCGAGCGGGGGCTACTCTTTGTTGCGGTGCGTGGGCTTCTCATTGCAGTGGCTTCTCTTTGTTGTGGAACACGGGCTCTAGGCACGCAGGCTTCAGTAGTTGTGGCATGCGGGCTCAGTAGTTGTGGTGCACAGGCTTAGTTGTTCCGGGCATGTGGGATCTTCCCGGACCAGGGATCAAACCCATGTCCCCTGCATTGGCAGGTGGATTCTTAACCACTGCACCACGAAGGAAGTCCCCAAAAACTTTTAAGTTTAATTAGGTCTCATTTGTTTATTTTTGCTTTTGTCTCCTTTGACTTAGGAGACAGATCCAAAAAATATTGCTACGATTTATGTCAAAGAGTGTTCTGCCTATGTTTTCCTCTAGGAGTTTTATGGTTTCCAGTCTTACGTTGAGGTCTTCAATCCATTTTCAGTTTATTTTTGTATATGGTGTGAGAAAATCACATTCTCTTATTGTTATTTATGTTCTAGATGGGGACAGAGCATGTGTGAGCCCACCATTCGTGTCCCCAGGGCCTGGAGCAAGGCCTGTGTGTCGGCAGGGTGTTTGTGGACTAACAGACGTCAGCTCTGTAGGATTTAGCTAGAGATGTGTTCTCACACTGCACCAATGGGCTGGCTGGAGAAAGGTCCAGAAGCCTCCTTCCTGAAAGGGCTTTATCAGCATCTGTGCTACCCTCCCTGGGAGCTCTGGTCACTATTTGATGGATGGAGGTCGAGCGCCTCCCATGTGCTGCACACCCTGGGAGACACCGAGGCCGTGGGACGGCCCAGATCACGGCAGGCCAGGGCAGAAAGCGCTCGCTGGTGGCGACCGCGTGGATGCGGCGTAGCTGGGCCTCGCTCACTGCCCTGCACCCGCCCTCTCGCCCGTGCCCAGTTAGACAAGCTCAGGACGATCATCGAGAACATGCTGGCCTCGTCCTCCACGCTGCTGTCCATGAGCATGAGTGCGGCCCCGCACAAGCTCCTGACCACCCAGGCACCCGGCCAGATCGACCCTGCGGCCACCTGCCCAGCCTGCAGCCTGGACCTGAGCCACCAGGTCAGCATGCTGGTGCAGCGCTACGAGCAGCTCCAGGACGTGGTCAGCAGCCTGGCTGCCTCCCGGCCCTCCAAGAAGGCCAAGCAGCAGAGCCAGGTGATGCCGCCTGCTTTCCTCCGGTGCGGCCGCTCACGGCCCGCCTGCACGGAGCCCCTCGGGGAGTCCCCGCGGGAGGGATGTTTGGGCCACTTTTCCATGATGGAGCCCTTTAGCGACCGCACGGAAGTCCCTGGTCTTTCCGTAGGGTCGCAGCGAGGGCAGCCGTAGAGCTGGCTCTGGGGATGGGGACGGCACGGCTGGCTGAGGGGTGGAGCAGTGCCATTCACATGCCTTGGGACGCTGGCGTAGCCTTGGGATTCATCGCCCCTCCTTCATGCCGGTCTTCTGGACTCCTTCCCACTTCCCCTCCAAAGGGCAGGCCTGCTGGTGGGGCAGGGAGTAGCACAAGTCCCCGAGGCCTGCCTCTTAGCCTCCAGAATTCAGATTCAGCTCCGGGTGGGTGGCGAGGCTGTAGCCCACACCCCAGCTCTCAGGGCAGCAGCTCACCACTCCTGGGCCTTGAGACCGCCTCTACTGACCACCCACCCCGGTGGACCAGGTCCCTCAAGGCTAGTCCATGGGGAGGTGGGGAATTGTGGCGGCAACCGAGGAGATCCAGAATGGGGTCTGAAGTCGTCCTGTCTGCCGGGTGGTGTTTTAAGGGCTGACTTACCAGGGGCGGCAGTACCCCTGCAGGTGCCCCAGGGAGGCTGCCTTTGTCCTTCTGCTGCAGGATGAAGAGCTACTGGGCCGCGTGCAGAGCGCCATCCTGCAGGTACAGGGCGACTGTGAGAAACTCAGCATCACCACCGGCAACCTCATAGAGGACCATCGGCAGAGGCAGAAGGACATCGAAGTGAGGGCGGGCAGGGGGTGGGGGCGGGGCCGAGGCGCGGCCCCAGTTCCTCCTTGTGCCTTATTCCCTGCTCGCTCGGCCTCCCAGGTGTTGTACCAGGGTCTGGAGAAGCTGCAGAAGGAAAAGGCCAACAGGGAACACCTGGAGATGGAGATCAGTGTGGTAAGGCTAGGCCGAGGGGCCACCTTGCATCCCAGGGAGGTCCCACCGCTCGTTCTTCAAAAGGCTGAGAGAGGGGCTTCCCTGGTGGCGCAGTGGTTGAGAGTCCGCCTGCCGATGTCAAAAAAAAAAAAAAAAAAAAAAAAAAAAGGCTGAGAGAGGAGGCGAGTCCGACGGGGGATGTGGGCTCAGTGCTGGCGCTCCCACTGCAGGGAGGGGGGCCCCCCCGTTGCTCTCTCCCACCTGGGGGGCCTCTTCCTCTCTCCCGGCAGAAAGCCGACAAGAGCGCCCTGGCGGCCAAAGTGAGCCGTGTCCAGTTTGACGCCACCACGGAGCAGCTGAACCACGTGATGCAGGAGCTGGTGGCCAGGATGAGCGGGCGGGAGGGGGACTGGCAGAGGATGCTGGACAGGCTCCTGGTGGAGATGGACAACAAGGTGAGGGGTGGGAGGCTCCAGGGCCCCCTGGACTGGGACAACGCCCTCCTCTCCGGGCGCCGCAGGCCCCACCTGCTTCCTCAGAGCTCACCTGGGCCCCACCCTCACCCACAGCTGGACCGCCTGGAGCTGGACCCAGTGAAGCAGTCACTGGAGGATGGCTGGAAATCCTTGCGACTGCAGCTCAAAGAGCGTCCTCCGCTCATCCAGGCGGACGAGGCAGCCGCCATGCGGAGGTGAGGCCTGGAAGGGGTGAGGGCAGGCGGGCTGGAGGTGTGCTCAGGGGGAACGGTTGATCTTGCCTGGGACCATCCCGCAGTAGGAGTGACAGAGTTTTAGAGCTTGAAAAGCTCTTCTAGCTCAGGCCAGTTCACATTACAGCTGAGAGAGGGAGGGGAGGGAGGCGTAAGGCTCTCTGGGCACAGGTGGGAGGGGGTCCACAGCCCCCAGAGCTGAGAGCACTCCTGCAGGGCCTGGCCCATGGCAGCCTGAGTCCCAGGATTTCCATTCCTGGCCGCCAGAGGGCTCCCGAGGCTTACGCAGGGCAGTCCTGGGGCGCTTGGGAACCCTGCCGGCTTTGGGTTAGGGTAGGTGGGTGCTGGGTGTGTGCCCAGAAGCGGACACGTCTAGGAGCTGGTGAGTCTGGTGGCCTGGGGCCCGTCACCCTGGGCACTGAGCGTCCAGCCTGCCTGGCCCACAGAGCGCCGAGCCCGCTGGGTTCTCTGTCTCCCGCATTCGGGACCCTCTGGGCAGGGCGCTCACCCTGTGTGTGTTCCACCTCCTCACAGGCAGCTCCTGGCACACTTCCACTGCCTCTCATGTGACCGTCCCCTGGAGACGCCTGTGACTGGACAGTGAGTGGCCCCAGCTGGTGGCCACGATGGGGGCGGGCTCGGCAGGGCTGCGTCTCCTGTATCCCAGGCCTGTCTCCACCTCCTGTTGGCTCCTGCTGTCCCACCGTTCACTCTGTACCCTCCGGCTGCTCCTACCCCGGCCTTCAGCCCCCCACCCCTGCCCGGGCGGGGAGGCTCCTCGGGCAGGTGCAGTGTGGGGAGTGGGCGAGGGGCTTGGACGATGGGGTTCCTCACACTCCAAGCTTCCCTTCGCTCTGTCCCTGCCCAGAGTCATCCCCCTGACTCCTGCGGGCCCAGGCCTGCCCGGGCACCGGTCCATCCGCCCCTACACGGTCTTTGAACTGGAGCAGGTCCGGCAGCAGAGCCGCAAGTACGGGCAGCGGAGGGAGTCCTGTACAGGGCCTTGCAGGGGGCTCTGGAGGGCAAGAGTGGAGGCTCCTCCTCACGCCTGGGGGGGGCAGTAGGGGCGGTGCTGCTAGTGCTGACGGAGCTCCCAGCTCCTCCCAGGGTGAGAGCCTCGGAGGAGGAGAGCGCCGACCTAGTACCCGCCTGCCTTTGGGTCCCTGCTGGGCATCCTGGGGGGACACTGCCTCTGAGACCCCCACCGTCCCTGCTCGTACCGGGCATGTGAGGGAGGGAGGCGGTGGCTCCACCGGTGGGTGGGATTAGTGGGTGGGGGGCGCGTTTCACGCCCTCTGGGGCTCCTGCCCTCCTCCCCACAGCCTTCCCACCTCCTCCTTGAGGGGAGGCTGCCGGGGGCATGGCTCACCCCTCTGCTGCCCCCCCCCCGCCCCGCCCCGCAGCCTGCAGCTGGGCAGCGCTGCCCTCCCCTGGGGCAGCCTGGGGCAGACGGAGCGGGGCGTGGGGCGCCTGCGCAGCATGCACTCCAAGATGCTGACGGACATCGAGAAGGTGCAGATCCACTTCGGGGGCTCCGTCAAGGCCAGCAGCCAGATGATCCGCGAGCTGCTGCACTCCCAGTGCCTCAGCTGCCCCTGCTACAGACGGTGGGCGGCCGGGCCGGGCCCCCGGGGCAGGCGGTGAGCTTCGGCCCACTCACAGCCCACCCACCACCGAGAGCCTGGCACAGAGCAGGGGGAGTGTGTGTGCGTGTGTGTGAACGTGTGTGAACACGTGTGAGTGTGAGAGAGCATTGTTCATGTGTATTGTACGAGTGAGAGAGAGTGTGTGTGTGTGTGAGAGAGATTATGTGTGTGCCTGAGGGGTGGGGCCTGTGTGTGGGAGAATGTGTGTATAAAGGTGTAAGAGAATGTATGATTGTGTGTGAACGTGTACGTGTATGAATGTGTGAGAGTACGTGTGAATGCGTGTGTGTGAATAGGTGTGTGAACACATACGCGTGAGTGTGTGTGTGTGTGTGTGTGTGTGTGCGGCCTTCAGGGTGGCCGGCCGGGCCATCCTGCTCACTCACCCCCTGCCCTGTCCTGGCTCGAGCGCTGCCCCCCGCCCCACGCTAGGCATGTCCCCGGCCACACCTGCTCCCCGTGACTCCGCTGTCTTCACCGCAGGCTGCCAGATGCGGCCGATCACACCTACCGGAGGTCGCCCCGGAGCTGCGGGGGCAGCCACACCCTCACCTACCCCTACCGCCGCAGCCGCCTGCAGCACCTGGCACAGGGCCTGTACCCCACCGAGGAGATCCAGATCGCCAGGAAGGTGAGGGGCACTGCCGTGACGCCAGGCTCTCAGGTCCCTCTGGAAAAGCCACCAAAAGTCCCCTCCTGGGCCCTCGGCCTCGGGGAGGTTTCTTAGTCAGACCTAGTCCAAGCGTCAGGTTCTTATCCTTTCCTGGGAAGAGGAATGCCAACCCGGCCACCCGCCCACCTGGCACTACCGCCTCCACCACGGGCCCCCCCTTCCCCCTGTGGCTCGGCCCTGGTGCCGCCCAGAGCCCCCTCAAGGGCTCTGAGCACCGTTTGGTGCCGGCCTCAGGCGAGGACCACCCTCTGGGAGGCAGGACGGGAGGGCAGTGCTGAGCGGCACTCGCCCATCTCCACAGCACGACGAGGTGGATATCCTGGGCCTGGACGGACATATTTACAAGGGACGGATGGATACAAGGCTGCCGGACATCCTGAACAAAGACAGTGAGTGTCCAGGTGGCCCAGAGGCCCCTCAGCCTCCTTGCTTGGGGCCCACAGGGTCCATCCAGCTCCTTAAGGCCCTTCTTGTGGCCACCAGGCCCTGACTGCCTTCCTCCACCTCCCTGACTCCAAACGTTCAGGTCTCCAAAAGCCTCCGGGTCAGTGTTTGCAGAAGGGGTACATCTGTCCAGTCTCAGCCAACTAGCTGGGATGTGGCCCCATCTTTCCTTGCCAGCTTTTATCCTCAGATGCCACCCCAGTCTTCCTGCCTAAGCCTCTGTTTCCAGCATCACCGAGGCCAAGTCCTACCCCTTCTTCATAACTCAAAATACCCTCTCCTGAACCCCCCACCACTTTGTGAATCACCCGTGTCCTGGAATGTCCCCTTCCAGTTAGCCATCCTGAGGTGTGCCATTTGTCACTTCCCACCGTGTCTCACCGCCACATATGCACCTTTCTAGTTGCCTCCCCTCCCGAACCATAAACCTGGAGTCAGAACTCACCCAGCACCTGGCATGGGGCTGATGTCTGTGGGTGGATATCCGAGTGAGTGAGTGGGTGAATGGATGGATGGACAGACAGATGGCGGGGCGGACATTTCGGTGAATGAAGTGCTTACAAGGGGGCATATCCACGAATAAAGATGGAGAAGGACACCAGCTGAGGCTGGCTGTGACCAGCAGCGCTGCAGCCCTCTCCCCATCCCCATGGGTCCCCACAGGGCTCCCACCCGATGTCTCAGCACTGCCCCTCCCCTCCACTGTCTCCATCAGATTCGGGGGTAAAGCATAAGGCCAAGCAGTCCCGGCCCCACGTGCACCGGCAGCAGTCACTCAGCGACAGCGGTCAGCTGCCCTCACGGTCCCAGAGCGCTCAGATGCTGGCTGGCAACGACTCAGGTAGCTCCTCTCTGGATGGAGGGTCCTTCCGGGTGGCCTAGGCACTGCCCCTTGCCTCTCCTCCTTGGCCCGCCAGACCCCTTTCATGCCCATGACTGGTATATACCTTTATTTCCCTGGAGAGAGGAAGGGCCTGGGAGCTGAGGGACGGGATGCAAGGGAGGAGAGAGAAAACCCTTCATTGATGAGAGCTTGATAACGCGCCAGGTCTGTGGTCAGATACTGTTACTGCCCCCATTTCACAGAAGAGGAAATAGGGACAGAGTTGCAGCCCAAGCTCTGGCTCCAGGCCCGAGTCCTTCCCCTGCTCACATGTGCCGACTCTCACCTGCCCAGTGAGATGACACCTGCCAACAGCTCACCTAATCAGTGAGATGACAAACCTGCCAGCGGGGCTGGAGATGCACGTGGACGCGCCTCCTGGGGAGGGGCTCGAGGAGCCCACCCCAGGGCCAGGCTGAGCAGAGCTATAAATAAATGTTTAGGAAAAAGCTTGGGGCCATGCAGCTTCTCTGGTCCTGGCTCAGGAAGGTGGAGTGAGAGGGAGGGGCCGCTGCAGGTCAGATGGCAGACCTCACGCAGCCTGACCATTAGGCCATGGAGCTAAGCCCCCTGGCCTGGAAGGTCCCCCAGAGTCCCTGCTCTTCCCAGAGGGGCTAAATCCTGCCTGAAAGCCAGAGGGCTAAGGGTTCCCTTGGGGTTTGGCTACACGTGGGGCCAGAGAGGGACAGTGGCCTGGAGCTAGGAGGCTGGATCACTTCCAGGTGACTCTGAGCACCTCTCCCCCTTCTCTTGACCAGTTTCCTCATCTGTTGATAAAAATCCTCAGCTGGATTAGGGCTGCTTAGTTAGGCTCCCCCTTGAGAGCCTAAGAAAGGTGCTGACTTTCTTCCCATCAAAAGCTATGCATCCACAATGCTTTGCAGCTACTTCCGGAGGTTCAAGGACCACCCCTACCTCCTGCCCAGGTTAAGAGCCCCAGCTACACCCCCCTTCCAGTTCCAGCATTCAGTGAGCGCCTGGAGGAAGCAGAAACAGAATAAGCAGAAACAGAATAAGTGGTGGTCATGTTGCCTCGCCTCTGTTGAGGGTTCCTCACCGGCCAGGCACTGCTGAGGAGCTTTCTACTTACAAACCAGTCTTCATCCTCATGCATTAAGAGGCAGGGACCACTGTTGGTCCCACCTACAGCTGAGAAAGCCGAGGCACAGAGAGGTTAATGTATTTGCACAAGGTCACACAGCTAGGAAGCAGCAGAGCTGGAGTTCAAAGCCAAGCCATCTGGCCCCAGAGCCAGCGCTGGTGACAAAGGGTAAGAGCCTGGGATGGAGGATTCAGCAGTGGACCGACAGCACAGGTCTGTGGCTCTTGGTTCCGAGTTGATTTCTTGGGGGTACTTAGCTTTTTTCTCCCCAGCACTCCACTGTCTACTCCAAGGGCACTTAAAACGTGTGGAAGCAGCAGCAAGAGGGAGGGTAGTGTTAGGGAAAATTCCTGCAACTATTTGTGTCAATATTGCCTAAACAGTCCCTGTATTAAGAGGGAACGTTACCAAAGAGGCAGGCTCTCAGCCCCTGGTGAAAGCTTGTTTATTTTTAACTCAGATTATAAAGGAGTGTGACTTGGGGGCTCGTATGAGGGCTTGCCACCCCCCCCACCCCGCTCCAGCATGATGCCCTAGCTCGGCCTGGCTACTGGGGCTGCTCTCGACTTCCCTGGGCTTCGCGCTAGCTGGGGTGGGCCGCTGGCGGGCGTGGGCTGCTGGCGGGCGTGGGAGCGAGACAGAGCCAGGTCTGCTCCCTCCTGTCTCGCAGATTCTTCTCTTCAACGGAAAGACAGACCCATCTCCACCGAGGGGCGCCTCTCCCAGCCAAATACATCTCACCTGCCCAGTGAGATGACAAACCTGCCATCGGGGCTGGAGATGCACGTGGACGCGCCTCCTGGAGAGGGGCTCGAGGAGCCCACTCCGGGGCCAGGCTGAGCAGAGCTATAAATAAATGTTTAGGAGAAAGCTTGGGGCCATGCAGCTTCTCTGGTCCTGGCTCAGGAAGGTGGAGTGAGAGGCAGGGGCCGCTGCAGGTCGGATGGCAGACCTCATGCAGCCTGACCATTAGGCCATGGCCCCCAAACAGGTTGAGCTGTTCTCTGAGGGTGCCAGGGCTTCGAGAGGGCTGAGTGTTGGACCCAGGGCCAGGAAGAGGCAGCACAGGCCAGACCCCAGGCTCCGGGGACTGGCGGGCCTGCAAGCGATCTGCCCTCTCCTGACCCCGGCTGGACCCGGTGCTGTGGCCTTCTCTGGCACCGGCACTGCCTTCCATCTGGGGAGGCTGGCCAGGGCACTCTGGTGAGGTTGGGATGCTTCGTGTCTGTGCTTGAGCTGTACCTTGTGTATCTTGGAGCAAAGGTAAGGGTGGCAGCCCTCCTGCTGCTGGCAGGGAGGCTCCTGGCACATCCTGGGCAGGGAGCGGTGCCACCAGCACCTGGGAAGGTTCCTGTTTGCTGTCCTCTGTGGCTTACCCTTGAGTGGCTGCTGCAGACGCAGGAGGGGCGCAGACCCAGGGGCCGCCAGGGCTAGGTCGTGTCCCTATTCCCCTCCCCTCCCCAGGAAGATAGAGCAGAAGTGTGCCTGGCATTTGCCAGGGGGTCTTGAGGCCTGGCCCTTGCCCTGCTTCAGTGTCACCCCAAACAGGCCAGAGGGCTCACTGCCGTCCCCCAAGTCAACTGTTAGGGACAAGCGCGTCCCCAGTCAAAGCCCCAGGGACAAGGGAGTGCTGCCCCGCACCCAGACGGGGGCCTCTGCAGTCATGGAAGCAGTTTTCTGCCTTCAGATCTGTTCTCAGCAGCTCCCTCCTCCAAGGTGGGGTTCCCTCCCTCCCCCCCACCACCCCCAGTCCCCTCTGACGTGGGAAAGGGATGTCTGGGCCCAGTAAGAGGGCTGCTTCAGGGTGTGAATTGAGGGATGACAGAGTCACACAGGAAAGTGTAGCAGGAAGTAACCGAGGAAAGGGTTTCTCCCTCGTCCCCCTGTGGGCACAGGAGGGTGGAGTTGGCTGGGGGTGTCATGGGTGGGGAAGGCGCTCCCTGCGGGAAGGGGCATCCCCCATCTCTCCCCATCTGCTGAGATCCCGTTCACTGTTGAACGCTGGGGTCCCAGTCGGCACCGCCCACACCCCTGCACCCTTTTCTCTGCAAGGGGGCAGCAGGGCCAGGCCCAGGCCTCCTCTGCTCCTGCCTGAGAAATGTCAGGTCACTGGCTCCGTGTCCCTGCTCTAGAGTCCAAATTCACCAGCTTGGAAGGGAGGAGCGGCAGCCAGTCCTCCCCGATGCCCCCGAAAGGATGAGGGGTGACATTCCCCAAGGAGCCCAGGCCACCCCTGCCTCCCCACACCTGGACCTGCCTGCCTACGCTCACCCAGGCCGCCCAGCACTGGCCGCCCACGTGCCCACGAGGGGCCTTCCCCTTCCAGCCTGGGAAAGCACAGGTGGGCAGAGTGAGGGGTGCGGGTGGGAGGAGTCTCACAGGTTTCCAAGGAGGAAACAAAACTGAAACGACAAACCCAGCTTCAAAGTACATGACCACATGCAGAGGGACCAAGGACAGCTGTGTCCCCAGTTCTGCTCCACTCCTGCAGGGGCGGCCCCACAGGTGACCTTGTGAAGACACACGAGGCCCAGGAGCAGCACGGGCTGGCCTGCCAGGTGGGGCCCTTCCCAAGTGTCACTGCACGTTGGGCCTGAACCTCCAGGCCCCGCAGTCCTGATCGACAGCAGTGCCCGGGCTGCTGAGAGAGGGAGGGAACGAGCCCACTCACACATGTTAAAGGGTTTTTTTTTTTACGGGGGGCAGGGGGCTCAGGAGGAATCCCAGCCCTGGGGCCAGCCACCCACTCCTCCATTTGGGCAGACAAGCTCCTCACGCACCTGGCCACCTGCGCTGGAGTCTGAGAAGAGCCCAGCTGCCATCACTGCTGCTTCCATTCCAGCGCCTGAAGGCCGGGCGAAGGGGGGAAGGGAAAGGAAGCCAGTCCTCTTGGGGACCCACCCAGTCTCTGTGGCTCCCTGATCGCCTCGGTTGACCTTTGGGACAGGGCCACACAACATGCACATGGGGACAGGTTACCCCAAAGGAGGCTGAGGGCAGGGACGGCAGAGACAGGCTCAGTGGCAAGTGCCTGGGGGAGCAGGCAGAAGCGTGGGGCTACCATTGGGCCCCCAGGCGGGGAGGCAGCTCCCCCACTGCAGGCAAAGACAGGGGCTCCGGGGCTGAGGCCTAGCCTGCGGTGGGCTGCACGGTGGTGAGAGCCAAGGGGAGAGGGTTACCGTAACCAAGCCAGGAGCTGTCCTTCCTCTCCTCCCCACGCCCAACCGGATCCAGCCTGTCGCATGGCCCCCTGGCCGGGATGCCCCTTATCAGAGCATCCAGACCCGCCACGTGGCAATGGAGCTGGTCCCCCAACCGCAGCACAGCCGAGAGCCTCACCACCCCTCTGCCCAAGGAGCACGCTCTCCACACCAAGGTAAAGAAAGGCACCGCAAACCAGGCAAGTTAGAAAAGTCTCTTTTAAGTTTTAAATTAAAATTTCACCCTGGTGAGATGACTGATTTGGGAACTAAATCCAAAGGCAAGCCCTCCACTCTGTTGTCCGCGGCTGGGCTGCATGGTGGAAGAGGCAGGGCAGCTATGGGGGTCAAGCCCACTGGCAGAGCCCGGGCCTCTGACCCCAGTTGGCTCTTAAAGTCCCGCACAAGCCCTGCACACCTAGATGGAGACGGGGGTGACACCGGGAGAGGCGACAAGAGCTGGAGAGCCACTGGCTGGGGGTGGGGAGAGCCTCAGGACGGCGAAGAGGGCCCACACCTTCAGCCAGCTGGCGCATCCCTCCTGCCGCCATCACGTGGAGTGGAGAGGTGGTGGTCCTTCTCCTGATTCCAGAAGGTGTGGCCTTTGGGAGGAGGCAGCCGGCAGACACTTTGTGACTGCAGGATCACACCACCTGGCTTCCAAGCACCTGCGCCCGGGACCGGGGTGGAGGGTGGGGTGCTGGCCCAAGGGGAGGCTTCTCTGGCCCTTCCCCGCTGACCCAACACCCGTCAGCCAGCCCCATTCTCACATACATTAGTTACTTTTATATATTCATATATATATTATAGTTATATATTAAAAAGAGAAAAAAAAC
>NW_020174923.1:7731687-7735373 GCF_003031525.2 Neophocaena asiaeorientalis asiaeorientalis | reverse complement strand
GGGCGGGGACGAGGCCCAGAAGGGGCTGAAGCTTGCGGGGGGGGAGCAGGCCACCGCGGTCATGGGGCCGTTGTTGTTCTGCAGGCCCTCGGAGGCGCGGAGCTTGGAGAACATGGCCAGCGCGTCGGGGAAGTTGGGCGGCGTGGCAGGTGTGTTGCTCGGGGTGCACATCTGCTGGGAGAGAACACTGGGGTTGCGAGGGCTGCCTGCACCGCCCCCACCCACCGCCCCGATCCCAGGCCACTGTCTGCGGGTCCGTAGAGCCTTCCCACGGGGCGCACCCACGCTGGGCCCTCCTTCCTCCCCGTTTTTCAGTCCGTAAGAGGTTTCAGCAGGACAAAAGCACCCCTTGCACCCTGAGCCAATAAAAACAGAAAACCGGGGGCGGACTCCTACAATTTTTGTCAAAACCAAAGAGTGTTTCCTGAGGCTTGGGAGTGACGCTCTGAGTGTCAGAAGTAGACGGTCAATTCCGGCAGAAGCTAGGGTGTCAGATTGAAGCCAGGACAAGGGAGGCAGCCCAGGACACCACCGCTGAGCGCCTCACCCTGGGTGAGAAACCAGCTGGCTCCTCAATAGTCCGCCCTCAGACGTTCCGAGGTTGTTAGCCAAGGGAAGGCGGCCAGATCCAGGATCTCCCTCCTATGCCAACCCCGGGGAGGCTGCACTGGCTTGGTGCTTGGGTCCGTTCCACATCCACAGCGCCAGCCCGCGGGCCTCGGGGCCTCAGCCTGCGCTCTCTCACTCCTCACCAGGGTGCTAGGGCATTCTGATGGTCCTCTCGGTTACAGATGAGGAAACTGAGGCCCAGAGCTCAGGTCACTGGACCAAAAACACACCGCTGCAGGGCACAAGTCGAGAAGCCCGAATCCCGGGGCTCCCGGGTCTGCAGGCCCAAGCTCTTAACCTCTACCCAGCCCCACTCTGCACTTAAAGAGTCAAGTGCAACTTCATGCCTGGGCTCCCCGAGGACAAAAACTGGCGTCTCCCAGCAGGCTGCCCTTGGCCAGATGCTGCCAGTGTCTCGGTACGCTCAGCCCCTCTCAGCCCGCTTTGTGAGGGCAGCTGCAGACATCCCAGCATCTGCTGTCTTCTGCCACCACCCTGAGCAGGGACCCCAGCCAGGAAGGGCAGGGGCTGGGCTGCTGGGCGGTAACTGGCAGCCTCCCTGCAAACAGCGGGGACCGCAGGCCTCCCAGCCCTGTGGCGTGGGGGGCATGGGGGTGCCACCCCCCCGAGCACTTCACCAGGGTGCACGGAACAGGCGGCAGAGAACAAGGCCTGCCCAAAGCCAGTTCTGACCCCGCAGCAGCTTCTCCCTTTCCCAGGAAGCCACGGGAGCCCTTCTTTGAATTTCTCCTAATTTTAGCAACACCGGCCCCTCCCCCAGGCACAGGGCTCA
The DNA here is from genome assembly GCF_003031525.2 of Neophocaena asiaeorientalis asiaeorientalis. Classification (NCBI taxonomy): domain Eukaryota; kingdom Metazoa; phylum Chordata; class Mammalia; order Artiodactyla; family Phocoenidae; genus Neophocaena; species Neophocaena asiaeorientalis. Next base: position 7,733,971 of record NW_020174923.1, on the reverse strand, counting down.
GGGAGCACGATTCTAGGGCTCCTCACCTTGCTCCCAGGGCTCTGTCCCGGGAGCTTCCACAGCTCTACAATTAAACCCCAGCCCAGAAGGAGGACAGGCCCACGGGAGGGGGGCAAACCCCCTCCGATGAACTGGGCCGGCTCCACATCAGCAGCTGGGGCGCTCCAACCAGCGTCCTCTCCAGGGAGGCCACAGGACTGCAGGAAAAAAAGAATGGGGGGTTGGGGGGGACAGGCCAATTGCATCACAGCATCGTGACCGACTTCCCCAGTTCACCGAGCCAGTGGAGCCTGTCTCCTCAGCAGCCACCCTGCCCCCCGCCCCCGACAGCGGCAGCGGCAGCGGCCTGGATCCGGGGCAGGCCTGTGCCCACCTGCCTGTGTGAGCTCGGGCAAGTCCCTTAACCTCTCTGGAGTTTCTCTCTACTTCTATAAAACCAGGGGTTTGGACCAGGTCCTGTAAAAGTCCCTCCAGCTCTGCTTCTAATAGCTACGGATGGAGCTTTCCAGCTCTCAAGCACACCCAGCGTCCACTGCACCCTGCTAATGTCCTACTGCTTCGCATCCAGTGTCTTTCTCCTCTTCCCGGCCCTTCCCAATCTAACCCAGGAGCCCTCCCTTATCTAGGAAGATGCCTCCGACTGTGTATGTACAGTCATCTATGGGACAACCATTTATCAGCAGCTCTTGGGCCTGGGTCACTTCTGGTATTTTTAATCTAACATTTTCCTTTGATTTATATTATCTCTAAAAAAAATTACCAACTCCTTGAGGGCAGGGATGGCGTTCTCATGGATACACCGATCATAATGTCTGTTAAAAAACCAGCCACAGCCCTTGAGGGAAGCTTCAAAAAGATTACAGTCCCTCAGGATTTGCAGGGAAGGAGCAACAGAACCTAAAAGGACCATCAGTCCCAGCTCTCGGGGGCGAGCCCCTCTGTTCAGGGCAACACAAAGTGGCTGTGCTGGAAGCCTGGGCCTTTTGAAACGACCACAGTTGGTGGAGCAAACCTCAAGGCCCCTTTAGGAGGAGACGGAGGCAAGATGGAGGCAAGCTCCAGGCTCACACCCGAGCTTCCCATGGTCCGGTACAGGGGAGGGTCCCCTGGAGATGAACCCCTCTTGGGTTTACCAAGAGCCCAGCCTCAACTGCCACAGCCCTGCAGCCAGCGTAATTCTCATCGTATTCCGATGCGCTTTTGTTCTTTGATTTATACAAATAGCATATGGGCTATTCCAAGAGAAGAGCTGGTTAAAAGGGTCAAAACAGACCCCTCTCTACTTGTCCTTTGCAACTAGACGAATACAGAGCGCCAAAGACAAGACACAGCAGAGGAACCATTTGCAGCTTCTCCAGGCAAGGCAGCGGCTCTGAGAAGGGAGCCACGGGCAAGGACACCAAAATGCCAAAAATGTACTCCAGAAGCCATAACAGATCTCCTGGGGAATCATGTTTTACAATCCCTATCTTGAGGCCCTCCCCCCACCAGCAGGGCTAATAGGTAACTAGAGAGGTAGAGAAGGCATTCAATCCTCTAAAGTGAAAGGGATGTCCTATGCCTGTGGAAAGCAGGGCAGGAGGGCAAAGGCCCATACCTGGGGCCAGCTTGGAAAAGAGAAGAAAGCAAATCCAGGCCTGAACCACTTCTGTTTCCTGTGTTTTATGTATCTTCACCTACTGAGATTAAACGCATTCTTGGCTTATCTTGTCAAAAATCTGTAAGTCTTCCATGCTCAGGGTAGGTCTTTTTCCATGAACAGGAAAGAGTGAACATAACTCTCTGGGTAGAGCCCAGCTCCCAGGCCAGGGTGGATTTATCCCTTTCCTGTTCTCTGCAGAGCTGGGTTGTCTGGATGGGGGGCTGCCACTCCAACAGCAAGACGGGTGCTCCATATAGACAGACATTCCAGGTCTCAGTCCCCTCGGGGCCCTTCACTCGGCCCGGGTTCCCCCGACGTCTAGTTGTCGTCCGAGCCCCCCTCCCCACTCCCTGCCAGCCGGCTACTCCGCCGGCCACCCTCGCCGCCCTCCTAGCCCCTGGCCCAGGGGGAGCGCCGAGCACAAGGCCTCAGGTCGAACTACAGCAGCCCAGGAGGCCTGACCGCAAAGTTGGGCGAGCCAGCCGGCCCTGGGAGCCGCTCTTTCCTGGAAGACATTTTGGCTCTTTGTTTACATCGCGGCTCGGCGCTCCCCGGCAACATGGCTGTCACCGTCGGTGCCTGACAGCGGCCCCCGGCCCGCACCCTCGGCCGCCCGGGTGGGCTGCGGCCGCGGCGAAGCCG
>NW_020174923.1:7716842-7731111 GCF_003031525.2 Neophocaena asiaeorientalis asiaeorientalis | reverse complement strand
CGCCGCCCGCCGGGCGAGTGTTGTGGTCCGGCTCGCGCGGCCGGCCGACACCACAAACAACAGTGCGGGGCGGGGCCGGGTGTCCCAACGTTCGGGGGCCGCGAGCCGCCGCCGCTGATTGGCCCGCGCCGCTCGGCCGGCGCCCGGCTCCCTGGCAGACGTTCGATTCGAATCCTGCGGCCTGCGGGCCCGCACTGTTTCCCTTTCTGCCTGGCCGCGCCCATTGGCGAACGTCGGCGCCGTGGGGCTCCCCGGTATTGGCCGAACGCTGTGTTTTGGCTCGTCCTGGCTCATGATTGGCCACGGCCCGGCGTCTGGGGAGGAGCCGCGCGCGCTGATTGGTCTCCCTTGGACCTGTTTGAACTCAACTTGAAAACCTTGAGTGCCTGCTGATTGGCCGAGGCCCCTCTGTTTGCTGTTGTAGGCTTGGGGGTGGTGCAGCCAAGTTCATTCATTACTTCATTGAAACTGAACATGCTCAGCTGGAAAAGCAAGACAGAGTGGCTTTGACTCACTTCCTCTGAAAGATGTGGTCATCTCGAGAAACAGAATGATCAAAATAGAAAACAGACAGAGCCTTTGCAGCTGCTCAACTCTCAAAATTGTTTATTTTTTAAAAAACTTTCAAGCTGCTCTACTTTTTTTTTTTAAGCTTTTTACTGAAATGTAACGTACCCCCTTCATGCCTCCTTCCAGCCACTACCCACCCCAAGAGCCCAACAGTCTTCCCCTACGTTTTTAGGACAAAAACTTGGCTCTCTGAAGACGAAAACTACTGTTAATGTACACTATAAATACAATTGCAAGGGGGAAACGAGACTTTCTCAGACACTAATATTCCAAGCTAAAAAACTGTTTTTCCTTAAATTGATTGGCCTAACTGAAACTTTAATTTGTTTCTATACATGTACCGGCTCTCAACCCTTGACATTTAAAAACAAAGTTTATTTATATGCACTGAGCTTCCATCCTCTGGATTAGGATTTAACCTTCAAGGTTTGTGCTTGGGATTTGTGCGGGTGGGGAAAGAACTAGGAGTTTAAGCATACTGAAGAAAGGCCAGAGAGTTTAGGAAGGTAGACATTGCTAGGAATTCACTGTTAGAATTTCTGTTTCTAAAAAACTTAGTAAGTTCTGGATCTGAAATACCAGTCAAAGAATATGTAATAATTAGTTAAGAGTCTTCAGAACGGGAGGCTAAGAAGAAAGCAAGCCATGGTTCTATTTTGACTTTGCCTAAAGTGGATTTAACTCTCCATCTAAGAAAACTTAACCATGTAAAAAAACAGAATATAAATAGGAAAAAGTTACACCCAGTGTTTATGTTCTGATGAAAAACAGCCTCAGGCACTATAATGAGTTTGTCCCATTTAGTCTTTTTGTTTGTTTGTTTGTTGTTTGTTTTGAACAAGCAGGAGTCAGCTTTTTGCCGCGGCCAAAAGACCCATTTCTCTTCCCGTAATTGCACTTGGCCACCCCCAAGCGCTCATGGGCTGAGAACTGGAGTGTGACTAGAGAGTCAAGTACAGCTTGCAGCCCTTCCCTTCCAGTAATTGCAAGGTGAAATCAAAAGTGAGTATCCAGGGCTTCCCTGGTGGCGCAGTGGTTGAGAGTCTGCCTGCTGATGCAGGGGACGCGGGTTCGTGACCCGGTCCGGGAGGATCCCACATGCCGCAGGGCGGCTGGGCCCGTGAGCCATGGCCGCTGGGCCTGCGCGTCCGGAGCCTGTGCTCCGCAACGGGAGAGGCTGCAACAGTGAGAGGCCCGTGTACCGCAAAAAAAAAAGTGAGTATCCAGCAGCTGCCATTGCCAAGGGGCCTGGCCCACGAGCAGCCCAGAACAAGGAAGTACTGTCACTGTGGCTCCAGTTTCCACAAGTACATACAGTTGTCAAGCATGCCAGGGCCATGAGTAGTAGGATCTAACTGGGCAGAGGCGTTTCAGGCTGCAGGAGCCCTTAGGTCTTATTTAAGAAGTTCTCAAGGAAGACAAAGGTCCTGAAAACACCAAAATTGCCAAACCTATTTTTTTTCTTGGATATCAGTGTGGTTTATTCCAAAGCTTTCTTTAGTTTACCATTTACAGGGCACAGCTGTAGGCACCTGGCATAGGCATGGAAGACAAAGCCCCAAGCCACTCTGGTTATCTGCTGGGGGCCTAAAGTCACCCTGGGCAGAGAGAGCAACAGAGTTCTGCCTCTGAGTTGTGGCCGTGAGCAGTGGAAATACTTAATCAGTACTTTGGCTTCTGAGAATCTCTTCATTGATGTATGAGGGTAGGGCTTCCCCTTCTCGGACTGGGAAACAGGAGTGCCAGGGAGAATGAATGAGGTCCTGTTTGTAGAGGGCTTTGAGCTGCTGGGATGAAAGCAGCTCCCCAAGTGTAAGGTATTATTAACTGAAGGTATTATTATTTTAATCTGAGAGGACAGTGTGCATCAGGTAACACAGAACAATAAAAACATGCCCGTTAATAACGAATAAAACACAGTAGTAGCCTTGGAAGGAACAAAATCCTTGTTACATCAATGATCTCTAGGCTACAGAACGGGCCATGTTACAACAACTAAGAGAAACAACCTCAGCCAGTATTTCCTCCGGGCCCGGATAACAAGGATGCTGTGAATGCAAGTCATTGAGTTGGTACAGAGACAGGCAACAATAAGTAGCTGGACCATCACAAACAACTGCCATTTACCAAGCACTTCGTGTGAGCCAGCACCTTCTGAAGAGTTTACTGTCTGTTAACTCACGACAATCCAGAATTCCATTTCACAAGCAAGGCGGTTATGGCCCAGAAGAGGGGAGGAGCTTACCCAAGGTCACAGTAATCAGTGCTGGAGTGAAGCATTGGCCCAGCGTAGTTCCAGAACCTTGCGGTTAACCATTACACCATACTACTTTCCTTAATGCTGCAGTGTCACCTCAGTGGGGCTCACAAACAAGAGTTATCAAGGGCACTGGGACTTGCACAGCAGACGCTTGAAAAGTAGTGAGCCCCAGATGGGGAAAAGGAGGCACCAGCTGTCTTGGGCAATCATGGGGGAGGGGTGGAGAACTGACATTCCCAACCTCCATCTCTGCAGTGCATTCCGTTCCTATTCCTTTTTTCTTCCTTTCTACCTCTTACTCCCCAACCCAAACTGATCCAACAAAGCTGAGAGAGGGAGGGACTTCCCTGGCGGTCCAGTGGTTAGGACTCCGTGCTTCCAAAGCAGGGGGTGTGGGTTCGATCCCTGGTCGGGGAACTGAGATCCCACATGCTTTGCGGCACAGCCAAAAAATTAAAACAAAAACAAAAAACAGAGAGGGAACTTGGGGACTCTTGGTACCAAGGCCCACCACATGCAGGCTCCCCGTGAAACTTTGTACACCTCTGTACATCTTCTCTGATTTGAAACTTCTAATAGTCTTCAGGCTCAGAGAGGGCGAGGAACCGACTCAAAGCCACACAGCCCCTGCTTGATTTATGGTAGCAATGGGATTAGATCTCTCATTTTCTCCCATCCCTTCCTTCCCTCCCTCCTTTTCTCCCTCTTCAAATTCTTATTTCTTGTTTCGCTGCTGTTGCTTCAAGATGCCAGGACAAAAGGACGAGGTGGCCAGGAGAAGCAGAAAGATGTTGAGAGAAGGAGAGGGAGAATGGGAGAGGATGAAGTGCCAGGTAAAGAGACCAAATGCAGACAAGCAGCACCAAGGTCTGCGGGGCAGCTGGGTTAGGGTGGACCCAGGCACTCCTGGAGGTGGGATGGCTCCCTTCTCCTTTCGTGGACTTCAAATGCTATTGCCAGCCCTTGTTTGTTTAACACAACCTATTTTTTTTACAACTACTTGCCAGGGCAAATTTATGCTATTTCTACTATATCATGGGCAAGGTAAACTTTGCCACTTTTTTTTTTTTGCCACTTTTGAAGCATTCGGTTTTTTCCTAGTCTTTTTCCTTAAAGAAGATGGGGGCTTAGTGCAGGAGTACTTCTACTCCAGGCAAATCCCAGTCCTCTGTGATCACTGAGATTTTGGCTCAATGACAAAACATTATGTCTGTTGAGAATGTACTCTGAACCCAGCTCTGCGCCATTCTTTATTTGGATTATCTTGTTTAATACAACAACCCAGGGAGGTGGGGACTGTGCATATCCCCAACTAACAAAGAAAAGCAGGATCAGAGAGGGTAAGTGACTTGCCCCAAGTCACTCAGCTAGCTCAGGGTGGAGCTGAGATCTGAACGCAGGTACTTGTGTTTGCTCCCAGAGCTCTTAAATATCACAATCTACTTTCTAGCCCTGTCCACCCCCTGGAATGCACCTTATCTTCTCTCTCAGTGGTACTGAAAAGACACAAAAGCTTGTCTGTATTATTGGAAGTAGTGGGAAGGTCAAAGCCAGTCCTCAGGTGATGTGAGTTTATACTGCTTTATACCAGATTGCGTTTTCACCAAATGTCACATGTCCACAAGGGACAAAGGCCATACCAATCCCAGAACAGTTAATGGCAGTTCCCAGAAGGAGCACTGAGGCCTGTACTCTCTGTCCTGTACCTGCCAGCCCCCTGATAAGGCAGCCCCACCTCCCATTGCCAGGTGTGTCTTATGGTAGCTAAGTCTCTGGCAACACTTTCGAAGGGATGTCAGAGGTGGGTCTTTGCCGAGGGGGACAGGAAGGGAGGGCAGGAGACAGCCTTCTTAGGAGGGTCTTCCTTCTCTGGGGGCCTCAGTTGTCTGCTTGGACTCAGGCACCTGCCACTTTCTCTCTATGGGACAGGAATTGATCAGCCTGGAAGTGGGCCTCTCTAGCCCCATCCGTGAGTTCAAAACACAGGAGGCCCGTTGCTGTGGCAGCCACTGACTTCAAGGTTCGAGACAGCCTTCCAACCTGACACAACTTTTCTTTTCTTTTCTTTTTTTTTTTTTTGAGAATTATATCATATACCAAGTTTGTGTATAACCTATGCACAGTTTGAAGAATAATAAACAAACACCCACATACCCAACATAGAACTGAAGTACAAGACTAGTACCTTTGAAAACCCTTGCATGACTCTTCCCAAATGCATATTCCTTTCCTCCCCAGACACATAATCCCCAAATCTGCATTAAGCATTCCCTCCCTCGCTTTTTCTTTTTTACAAATTTATTTATTTATTTATTTTTGGCTGTGTTGGGTCTTCATTGCTGCGCGCGGGCTTTCTCTAGTTGCGGCGAGCGGGGGCTACTCTTTGTTGCGGTGCGCGGGCTTCTCATTGCGGTGGCTTCTCTTGTTGTGGAGCTCAGGCTCTAGGCGCGCGGGCTTCAGTAGTTGTGGCACACAGGCTTAGTACTTGTGGCTTGCGGGCTCTGGAGTGCAGGCTCAGTAGTTGTGGTGCACGGGCTTAGCTGCTCTGCGGCATGTGGGATCTTCCCGGACCAGGGCTCGAACCCGTGTCCCCTGCATTGGCAGGTGGACTCTTAACCACTGCACCACCAGGGGAGCCCCTCCCTTGCTTTTCTTGGTCATTTAATCCTATGTGCAGTTATCTCCAGACAAAGGCGATTGTGGGTCTGAGACATTGATCCCGTTGATTAAGTGACTCACCTTTCCCGGGGCCCAGTCTTTCTCTCCTCCAACTCTGCTGGGTGAGCTCAGCGAAGCCCCCTGAGCAATATGGATCACTCGCAACAAGGGCTGGCTTTCTTTTTCTCTTTTTCTCATTTTCATGACCTCAGGCAGTGACTCTAATCATAGGATCAATCATAGAAGATTGTCCAAGAAGGCTCCTTGGAGGAGGGAGATCTGAGTTGGGAAGGATTTGGGTAGATAGAAAGGAGACGGAAGGGAATTTTTGGAAGTGGAAACAGTACAAACTAAAGCACAGAGTTACCTTGAAAGCAAGTTTATAGCAAGACCCGTTGGGGCTTCTGTTGGGGAGTGGGGTGGAGGAGACACTAAGCTTGGAGAGGCATGGGTTGGAGTGGACCTGCCCTGGGCAGCGGGGGAGGCGGGGGCTGAGTATCACTTCCTTTGTCCACAAAAAACGGTACATGCTTCCTCAGGTTGGTGCAGAGACTCCGTAAATGGGCCAGGTAAGGCTAAGCTCTGCTGAGGTAACTACAATCCTACAGTCTTACTTCTCACTCATGCAAAGTTCGCTGCAGTTCGGTGACTCTCAAGAAAAACTGCCCTCTGGGTAGTGATATAATGATCCAGCCTGTAGGAGCTTCCACTGCCTTGTAGCTCCGAATTGGCAAACTACAGCTCTCGGGCTGCCTCCTGTTTTTGTAAATAAAGTTTTATTGGAACACAGTTATATTTATTTGTTTATGTATCATCTATGAGTGCTTTCATGCTGCAACAGAGCTGAGTAGTCGCAGTATGAACCACAAAGCCTAAAGCGTTTCCTATCTGTTCCTGTGCACCAGCTAGAACTTGGCAATGAGAGGCTTGGAGGGTTGAATGTCGGCAAGTAAACGCTTTAGCCCAGAAGTAATACACCTCTGCTCACGGTTCATTGTCCAGGAGAATCACATAGCCTCTCCTGACTTCCAGCAAAGTCGATCTTCCGCACACCCAGAAGTAGAGATCCAGGGACTGGTAAACATTAGCAGTGTCTAAACCACCTGCATGCGGCTCTTCCACAGGTACCAGCCTGTTGGGCAGTGAGGATGAACCTATTTTCACTTCCTTATCTCTAAATCCCAGAGTCATAGAGGGAATATAAATGGACCAGGATCAGCAGAACGGAGAGAAATATTGGAGAGGTCTGTAGTTTCCAGTGAGATGCTGCTTGAGGTTTTGGAAATTTTCAGAAACACAGGAAGCCAGCGTACATTTAGGGGGGAAAAAAAGGGAAGGCAAGTCCTGGAGGAGAAGCATTTGTTTAAAATAAAGCCCCTGGTCATTTTTCTTTTTGCAAGTTTGGCAGTGACAGGTGCCCTCCTGTCAGGAACACAGGGCACCTCGGGTCAAATGATGGATGCGTGCTATTTCCTAACCCCAAGAGCCCACACCGCTCTTTGGAGCAAGCAGGGTGCTGTTAATAAACACAGGGCAGTGTTCCACATAAAGAGGAAGGAAGTCTCTACTGAGAATGAGAGCACTGGGTTGTACACAACAGAATTGAGAAACCACCAGAACACGCCTTGTCACCAACAAAATCCATGCCCATCATGCCTTGGACCCTGGGAGCAGGCAGAGAAAATCCTGTGACCTGCCCTTGGGGAGCTGCCAGACCAGAGCTGTCCTACTGCCTGGGGGGTGTACTAAGCCCAGTCATCAGATGGGATTGTGCAAGGACACAGGATGTCTGTCCAGACCTGAAGGCAGTTACAAAGCACAGGGTTCACCAAAGTGTCTATAGGAGAGACGTTTAAGGCCAAGAAAGACTTCCATAGACAAGAGGAGACGGGAGTCAAAGGCCTTGTTGAAAAATGGTCCTAATTCAGACGCAGAGATGAGGTAGAAGGAAGTGGGATAAGGAAGGCAGATTAAAGTTAGGGAGACAAGGTGAAGGTGAGGTGGAGAGAAGTCCCCACACGTCGCCCTTTTTCACTGGTGCCACTACAGACAGAACTACTCTGCTGGCTCAGTGACCAGCAGGCCTGGCACAGGGACAGGTTTTCGCCATGGAGGCTGGTAGGACAAGCGATCTGTGGGGAAGACCTGGGGCTTTAGGCTCAGGCAGTTTCCTGCTCCCTGGTGGAGTGAGCTTCAGTTTCCTCATCTGGGAAATGGGAACAATAATCTTACTTACCTCTAGGGGTTGTTCTGAAGATGAAATGAGCCAACGCATTCAAAAGTGCTTGGATGGAGTCATTGTTCAAAATCGATTATTCTTTGTAAGTATTTAACTAGTCATTTATCTAATGACTCTTACCCATACGGGAAACTATGTGGCCAGTCCTTCTGGGGGATTTGAAGAAACCTAAGGCCAGGGGTGTGCTGGCAAACTGGCTCTGGGGAGCAGGGGAAGCCCTGATGGGCAGCATTCGATGCTTTCTGTGGACTAAATGGTCCCATTATGGCCAGTTTCAAGCTACTGGCCGTTTAACAACTTGGCTGGCAAAATTCCAAACAATCAGCTCTGGAGAGCAGGCCCCAGCCCAATGGGCTTTCTCTCTAGTTAGCAGATGACACATAAATGAAAAGTTAACAATGGTGGCTCACAGATACACAGCCCAGTCCACAGATGGCCTATCTAGAGGGCCTTTGAGGGTGACATTCGCTTCCAGTGCAGACACTGGGGATGCCGTGCGTTGGGAAGAAGAAAGGGGTGCAGGCTGGCTTTTTATCTGGCCATTCAGGAGCCCACAGGTGTGATGGCGGAGATGTGTTCCTGGCGGTTTGGGTTCCAATGGCGCAGAAAGGGGGTGTCTCAGGGGATCCAAGCCCTGGGCTCTGCCTCCCTCTATTGTAGTTCTATCATCTGCACCATGAAGGCACAGGTTTTTTTTTTTTTTTTTAATGTTTTGGCCGCGTGGTTTGCGGGATCTTAATTCCCTGACTAGGGATTGAAACTGGGCCCCCTGTAGTGGAAGTGTGGAGTCTTAACCACTGGACCACCAGGGAATTCCCAAAGGCAGGGTCTTGAATGCACATCCTGGCTCAGAAATCCCGGACCCCTGACTTTAAAAAGTTATCTTTTGGGAGCTTCCCTGGTGGCGCAGTGGTTAGGAATCCACCTGCCAATGCAGGGGACACGGGTTCGAGCCCTGGTCCGGGAAGATCCCACATGCCATGGAGCAACTAAGCCCGTGTGCCACAACTACTGAGCCTGAGCTCTAGAGCCCGCGAGCCACAACTGCTGAGCCCACGTGCCACAACTACTGAAGCCCGCACGCCTAGGGCCCGTGTTCCGCAACAAGAGAAGCCACCACAATGAGAAGCCCGCGCACTGCAACGAAGAGTAGCCCCTGTTTGCCACAACTTGAGAAAGCCCGCGCACAGCAACAAAGACCCAGTGCAGCTGAAAAATAAATAAAAAACAATTATCTTCTGGAATCCAATTGCTTCATAACAATATTTTTATTATTGAAGTTTAGTTGATTTACAATGTTGTGTTAGTTCCAGGTGTACAGCACAGTGATTCAGTTATATATATCTATTCTTTTTCAGATTCTTTTCTCTTATAGGTACTAATGATTTTTTAAATTAAAAAAACATTAGCATTTATTGAGCCCCTGCTGTGTGCCAGGAACTGTGCTAGGGCTTTACATAGCTTGTCCAACTGAATGTTCAGACAGCTCTTTGCTGTTCTCATGGTCATTTATAGAGGAGGAAACTGAGGCTCGGAGAGAATGAGGAAATTTCCCAAGACGCACAGATAGTAATATAAGAACTGGGCTTAGGACCTTGTTCTGATTGGCTCCAGAGCCTGATATGCCTTTTGCCTTTGGAAGCTGGGGACATCCTGCATATAAGTACATATCAAGTGAGGTATACAGAAATTTATTCACACAATAAGACTTCTGAGAAAAGAAGAGCCAACTGTGGGCCACGGTTCTCAGAGGCAGCTTCATGGAAAAGGTCAGATTTCAGCTAAGTGGGATTGACCTCAGCACACAGGTGTGACACAAACCAGGTTTTTTTTTTTTGTTTTTGTTTTTTGCGGTACGCGGGCCTCTCTCACTGTTGTGGCCTCTCCTGTTTCGGAGCACAGGCTCCGGACGCGCAGGCTCAGCGGCCACGGCTCACGGGCCCAGCAGCTCCGCGGCATGTGGGATCTTCCCGGATGTGGGCACGAACCCGTGTCCCCGGCATCGGCAGGCGGACTCTCAACCACTGCGCCACCAGGGAAGCCCACAAACCAGGTTTTTTATGAGCAAACACATGAGCCGGAATGACAGCTGTTTTCAGGGTACGAGCGGGGTTTATTGGGACACAGAGGGAGAAAAGGGCTCGGGGATAAAATATCTGCCTTGTGTAGGGTAATAGGGAGCCACTAAAGGTATACGGGCAGTAACATGATGACAGGTGTGTATCAGGAAAGTTAAGCAAACAGTGATTTTTAGAATGTATGAGAGGAAAGAGGGCCAAGATGCAGGAAAAGCAGAGAGGAAGCTGATGAAATTGCTAGGCCTCTTTTTATACACAGAGAGCATCTTGGACTATAAAAGGTAACAGTACATAACAAAGCAATATAATACACCTCATGGTACCTAAAAGAGATCTGAGGCTTCCAGCAGAACCACAACAGCAAGTGGTACCTCCGTTTATTACTCTGACAGGCTCAACACATGTTCTTTGAAGTGTCCCTGATGAAGATAGTAGGTGTCACCTAAATGAACAAGCAATTAGCTCAGGAATAAATGTGTCTTTGTAAATGGAGTCACGGAATTGGCCAATGCTCAGACTTTAGCAGGGATGCACCGTGAGTGTGTATGTGACACTTTTAACCTGCTTGCTAAGAATCTGATCTAACCCTCGGTGGTGGGTCTCACCCCCTTTCCTCATCTGCCCTTAGGTTCCCGTGCCTGGGAGGAGATGAATGACTGATCTGACCTCAGCTCCAGTTTCAGGGGAGTAGAGGGAGTGTGTAGGGAGACTCCAGCTGAGAGAAGTTCTGTGGCTTCTTTATGCCAGCTGGAGCTCAGGATTGGATAACTTCCACGGCAGGGTGTTTTATCGTGTGTGGGCACTGGTATCACAACAGGTGAACATGTGTTTGTGTTGGATTTCTGAACTTATTCCTTGAGTTGATTTGTCCTCTTATACCAGCTCTAGAAGTCAACCTACCTTGCAAAAAAAGAAACCATACCAGCAATACGGGTTTCCCACAGCGAGGCCCAGTGCACCGAAGCCTGGGATCCCTGGGTTCTGAGCCAGGCTTCCACTGGCCTGGCCTTGAGAAAGTCCCTTCCCCTCCCCAGGCTGTAGCTGCCTCACCGGTCAGGTGAGGGAGCCTGGACTAGACGGTCTTCCGACTTCTTTCAGATCTGATGCTCCAGCCAGGACTCGTGTTGTCAAGAAACCCTGGGAGAAGGAAGAGAATTTGTTCTCAGTTTCTCTCTTTGATTTTCTAAGTAACCGCAGTTGAGCATAGAGGTGTGGAGGCTGTCACCACGCTGCCTCTTCCACATTCTGGTTTCTCTGGGTAGCAGGAGACAGATGCTGGGCTTTTTGCCTGCCTGAGTGTTTCCCCAGGAAGAGCAGAGGGGGCAGCGGATTCAAACTGGGCTGAAATGTTAGTGGTGCCTTCTTTCACGCTGATTTTATCACACAGCATGTGCGGCCCCAGGTGGGGCTGAGCTCAAAACCAGAAGAAGGGCAGGGAAGTGAAGGGAGAAGCGAATGTACAGAAACGAGCTTTACGGGCTCTAGTGTTTGATAGAAACAATCTGGGACTAAAGTAAAGCAAAATAGAACGAACTCTCCTAATTTCTTTAAAGGAGTCCTTGAATGGGATTAATGTCCCAGGTCTTCCATTTCTCCAAATGCCAGATGCCTGGGCAGCAGGGCTGCAGCCAGGGTGAGGTACCTGCGTGACACTAACAGCGAGTGCCAACTTCAAGGTCCCACCCCAGGCACCTCACCCCACCCAAAGCCACACCAGTGTAAACATTGTCTTTCATTTCAATCTTAACTTGAAAAGTAGATTAAGAAGCTACAAACCCAACTGTAGTCTGAACAGTTCTCCTTTGTTAGGGGCACACAGCTGAGCAGGAAATTAACAATGAAGAATTCACCCTTGGCAAGAAGCAAAATGTGAAAGGCCGATTACTGATTGCCTAATGGGCAAGGTTATTTTCCTCAACAGAGAGCCTTAGGTCCTCAGAGGAACCGTTTGCTGGGTCCCAAAACACTTAGGCTCAGCCCCCTCTGTCAGCGTCACAGGAAGTGAAATTCCCTGCTTGTGCTTTTAGCTTTAATCCACTTAAGCCGTGAGCTTAAGATCAGGGGCTGTGTGTTGTGACTGGGCCCATCTTTTGGATACTCAGAACAGCCGGGGCTCTAACCTTCCTGTCCCCGCTAGCCCAGGCAGAAGGGCCAAGCAAACAGCCAAGAAGGGGCCTGTCTTAGCTCCTTCAGGTCCCCGAGGTATTCCCTGCTCTGCTGCCTTAGGAGCGCTGTGCTTGCTCCATACAGGGCAGCGTCCATCAGCTCTTCACCTACAGGCTCTCTCTCCCTCCTGATACAGGAATCTGTGCAAATCTTCGAAATGAATGGATGTGTTACAAAGGTGGAAAATGCACATCTGAGCTGAAACCAGGACAGCCAACATGAACAAAATTAAAAGCTCAAGGGGACTAGCTGACCTAGAAATTACTCATCCCTCTGTTCCCCTCCCCACAGCCTTCTCCTTTCTCCCTTGGACCCAAGGTTGAGAAGAAGGGCGAAGACCTGATAAAATACGTAGCTTTTACCTCCCTGCCTTCCTCGGATGCTTAGAGGAAACCCCTGAGACCTTTAAACGCAGGGCTCTCCGCTGGGCTGCATCCACAGCGTGGAAATGGATAGGACGCCTTGAGGCTATTCACCCAAAGGATGCATGGTATTTGCATGTAATTTCCCTATGCACTCTGCACCACCCCTCCCCAGACCATTTGTTCAAGTTAAAAGTATTTTTATGGCTCTCTTGATGGGAGTCATTTCTGGATTTTTCCTCTTGTCTGTGCCATCTTCTCCCTCAGGGCCTCTCCTTGGCCCAGATCTCTGGCAAGGGGGTCAAGAGGCACCAAGGAAGGACCTGGGAGGAATGCAGTGGCGGCTCTTCCAAGGGTTCGCTTATCTCGCTTGCACCCTGAGCACCGGTAGAGGTTTTCTTTTCCAAAACTGTAACATTACGTGATTAGTAGACGGTGGGACTCTAATTCAATTCACAGAAAGTCTCTTCAAGCTAGAATTTTCCCTCCTTTTCTCTTCTGTCTCATGACCCTAGGCAGGGACAAGAACAGATCCTTGCAAGCAACGGGATGGAGCTGCCTCATTGAGCCACAACCTGCCTGGCTCTGGCTGGGACAAAGAAACCTGAAGACATGGGTAAACCCATTAAGGGGATGGTGCCCCCTTTACCAAATGCTGAGGGCAGGAAGGACAAAGGCTTCTTAACAGGGTCTAAGATTATAAGACATTTTACTCTGTGATGTGCTGAAGGCCTTCTGCTTTGAGGCGGTTCTAGATGACTTGTATTTTCCCTTTACCCAGTAGTTACAAGGTGGGCCTATGTGTGGTGAAAGGAGTATCCAGGAGGTCCCTTCCAAAGGTATGTCCAAAAGCCTTCTAGTGATGAGGGTCGAGGGCTCGGGGGGAAGGCTCTGAACTCCTCTAGGGAGACCTGGTACTTGGGAGAGGCTGCCCATCCGCTCTTCTGCGCCAGGGACTTGCCCTGTCGCTCAGGCCCTCCTCGGCATCAGTCGAAAAAAATGACAGGGATGTGTTCCTGCCTTCCTGGGGACCTTGGAGAAAACCAAGGCAATTGGGCGTCAGTATCTTCGTCACCAGGTCTGAAGCTGAAGAGAGGGCGATGAAAACTACAAAGGACAATCAGGAAAGAGACGCTATGGTATGGCTTTGCAAACCTAATCAAGGGAACTCGAGGCCCCAAACTGTACTGTGTGTAGAGACGCTCTTGAAATCATGTTCTAGCAGCTGAAGTTCTTGCTGATCAGTCCACCCGCTCAGAAAAAAACACCAGACACACACACACACAAAATAAAAGGTTTAAAACACAAATGTCCGTAATTAAGCTCTGGAGTGACGTCTTCTGCCTGTCCAAGCATCCCACTGTTGTTGGGTGTGTGCTGTCATCCAGAGGAGCCCCTGCGCTGCCCGGCCCACTCGCGTCCCACTGCGTCGACTCTCCTCGCTCGCAGGCCTTTCCAAAGTTTCCGAAAGGTGCAGAGTCCGGGGTTGAATGTCTTGATGGTCCCCTAACTTCAGGACTACATGAGCTGCCCAAGGGACCCATAAACAGGGAACAGGTATAGCTTTCTGTGCTTTGAAAGGAGCTAAATGACAGGAATGGCGACCTCGTCCTAGCGGGTCCCCAGCGCTCACCAATCTCCCCGCCCCCTGGGAGTCCCTTTGGGGCTGAGGCTCTGGGGGCGGGAACCCACCCGAACTGCCCCGGCTGGGAGACTGGGGGCGCCCCTCTTCGAGGTTTCTGACCACTGGCTTTGGCAGATGCTGAGGGGTGGGGCTGGAGAAGGCTTCCCCCGGGCCGGGAAGCCGCGTGCGCCTTTCGGATGTTGGGGGACAATGGTGACCAAACTCCCGGCCTCGGCCTGGAGCGCGGCGAGGAGGCGGCTCCCGCGCGGTCACCTGACGGGGTCAGCGGGCTCCGCGTGGCAACGCGTCCTC
>NW_020174923.1:7669763-7716758 GCF_003031525.2 Neophocaena asiaeorientalis asiaeorientalis | reverse complement strand
CAGCCGACCACCGCATCGGGCGCGGGGCGAGCGGCCGCGGTGAGGCGCCGAGGGCGGCGCGGGCGCAGCAGCCATGGGGGCCCTGACCAGCCGGCAGCACGCGGGCGTGGAGGAGGTGGACATCCCGTCCAACTCCGTGTACCGCTACCCGCCCAAGTCCGGTGAGCACGACCCAGGGCCGGGAGGAGGTCGCGGTGCTCCCGCGCGAGGGCTCCGAGGGTCCCGGGGACGCAGAGGCCGACGTCGCTGCAGAGCGATCTCGGAGGGTGGGAGGTGTTGGAGGAGGTCTGGAGGGGTGCTTTAGGGTCCTTGGCCGGGTCGCTGGAGTGGGCAGCCCTTCCGCCGGGGGACGGGAGCGGCCCCCACGCAGTCGGTCCTGTGACAGAGACGTGCGCTCGGGGCACTGCGGCTCCCGAGGGGCGGGGTGTCCGCGGCGCCGGCCGGGTTCCCGCTGGCCGCAGCGCTGCGTCCCTTCCTTCCCGCCCGGTGGTCTGTTCCCCTCGGGAGCTGAGGGTTAGGTCAGGCGGGCTTGGCATCCGAAGCAGGCGCCTGTGCCAGGTGCTGGCCCTGGTGGCCTCCGGAGAGGGAGGGACAGACACAGGTTTGAATTAGGTTTCTCAGGGGAAAGCTCCCGTCGCCTGCTGGAGGATGGAGGCCGAAAATGCGTTGGCTGTACTGGTGCTTTTTAAGAGGCTGTCAGAAGAAAGGTGTTTAACAGAAATGTTAAGGAATCAAGTATCAGAGTCACTCGGGTTGCCGCTTTGCCAAAGTAGTGGCAAGCCTGGTTTTTGGAATGAGGATAGCTCTGGGACAGGGCACAGGTATTTAAAATGTAGAGAAGTATTATGTTTGTTTTCAGAATCATTAAAAAGATGAATGTCTCCAGCCTCTGGTTTGTAGCATAAATATTGGAAGTGTAGGAGAATTTTGACAGCACAAAGAGGATGACTAGTGGATCGAGCACCAGCCAATTCTGAACTGCTGGCGCGTGACCTAACTCTCTGCTCTTTATTTTTCCTTGCTTTTCTCAAGACTTCTGGGGACCCATGGCTATCATCTTCTCTTTGGCTTAGGACCTGATGAGGATTTTCGTGAAATTGGAGAGATGTCAGAATTGCAGCAGGAGAATAAAGACATAGTAATGAGATGAGCTGGTTTCTCAGCAGTCTGTCCAGTTTGTGCCAGCCCAAAGTAGGGACCAGACAGTGAACCTGCACCCTGCAGAGTGCCTGCCAGGGCTGTGTTGCTCACTGATTTGTGCCAAACAGTGAATCCTTGCAGAGATGAATATGCTTAAGAGCTGCTTTAGAACAGCCTAAGATAAAGCCGTGCGTCATTAGTGTTTTAATAAAGCTCTAGCTGATTATGACTGTAGGAAACCAGTGCTAAAGGAAGCATGCATTTTGCTTTTTAGTAGACAAAAATATGCACAAGTATTGTGGATTTTTCTTTTCTGAAATCACTTAGCTTTTATTGCTCAGAATATGGAGCAGTTTTGCTGGCTTGGAGTTTGCAGTAGAATTTGCTGCCTCAGAAGAGTATTCACCCCTCCTTCACTTATGGGAATAAGCAAAGGTCAATCACTGGAGGGCTAGTCCTCAAAGGATATTAATACAAGTATGAATCTTGGATGGTGATAATCAAAGGATAATGGACCAAGCTAAAACTTTTCTTAACCAGCACCCTCCATACCTACAGTCTTAAATCATCCTCTCCACTCTATCAATCTTTTAAAAGTTTTACCTAATGGTAACTCTTTTTTTTAAAATAAATTTATTTATTTATTTATTTATTTTTGGCTGTGTTGGGTCTTTGTTGCTGCGTGCGGGCTTTCTCTAGTTGAGGCAAGCGGGGCCTACTCTTCGTTGCAGTGTGCGGGCTTCTCATTGCGGTGGCTTCTCTTGTTGTGGAGCACGGGCTCTAGGCACACAGGCTCAGTAGTTGTGGCTCTCAGTCTCTAGAGCGCAGGCTCAGTAGTTGTGGTGCACGGGCTTAGTTGCTGTGCGGCATGTGGGATCTTCCCAGACAAGGGCTCGAACCTGTGTCCCCTGCATTGGCAGGTGGATTCTTAACCACTGTGCCACCAGGGAGGTCTCTGGTAACTCATTTTTAGTCAGAGCTTTTGCATGTGAGAAATCTTTGTATCAAGTGGACCAAATTATGTATGTTTAAGATAAAACACGGAAAATAGGAGTCAGAACATTCATGTCCCAGTCAGCAAATCTTTGTGTACGTGAAAATATGCTGTAGTCTGGAGGCATCTCCTATCCTTCATCTGATCTTTAGATTTACCTGACTCTTTATTGGATTATAGTATTTTATTTTATTTTTTAAAATTAATTAATTAATTTGGCTGTGCCAGCTCTTATTTGCCGTGTGCGGGATCTTTGTTGCCGCGTGTGGTATCTTTAGTGGCGGCATGCAAACGCTTAGTTGGGGCATGTGGGATCTAGTTCCCTGACCAGGGATCAAACCCAGGCCCCCTGCATTGGGAATGTAGAGTCTTAGCCACTGGACCATCGAGGAAGTCCCTGGATTATAGTATTTTAGACCCAAAGGAACCTTGCAGAGAATTTGGCCCCAGACCCATTCATTTCACCGGTAAGAAAATGGAGGCCCAGAGAAATGAACTGGTAAGGCCAGGGTTACCCAGCAAGTTAATGCTCTTCTTACCAAAGCCTCTGCCTTTTTCAAGGAATTGAATTTTGAACTTGTCCTTGATGGTTTGTGGAATGGAGGCTATTCTGCATCAGGATTGAGACAAAACTCAGAGGCCTGTCTCCCTGTCAAAGAATCAGACTGGGTTGATTTTGAGGTCTCCCTATCTTGAGTACGGAAAGTAGAACAAAGCAAATAGCAGAGTCAGTTTTCTCCAAGTGACTAAACTGGCTGAGCTGAGACCGCCCTCTGGCTCAGTGGAAAGTCTCTGTTACTCCATGGCCTTGGAGTAGTTGTTTCAGCAAGCGCATGGTCATCTGTCCCTGTAATGATGGTCACAGTGCCCAGAAGAAATTGCTTTTTCTTTCTTTTTGGCTGCACTGGGTCTTCGTTGCTGCGCGCGGGCTTTCTCTAGTTGCGGCAAGTGGGGCTACTCTTCATCGCGGTGCACGGGCTTCTAATTACGGTGGCTCCTCTTGATGTGGAGCATGGGCTCTAGGCAGGCGGGCTTCAGTATTTGTGGCACGCAGCCTCAATAGTTGTGGCACACGGGCTTAGTTGCTCCACGGCTTGTGGGAACTTCCCGGACCAGGGCTTGAACCCTTGTCCCCTGCGTTGGCAGGCGGATTCTTAAGCACTGTGCCACCAGGGACATCCCTCTTTTTTGTGTTTTTAAAGGGACCCCTTAGTTTTGTATGCACATTGAGCTAGAAACACTTAAAAAGTATTGAGAACAGCCGATTTCATGTTGGAACTTGGGTTTACAGCTTTTTTTTCTTTCTTTAATAGAGATAGGTGAAAATAAAATAGCCTAAAATTACTTAGAATTATTATTTTTTTTGAATAAGTAATATGGTCACGTGGTTCAAAGTTTAAAAGAATGAAAAGGCGTACAATGAAAGTCTAGTTCTCACTGTAGCTGTTCATCCACCCAGTTCCTCCCCATACATACGTAACCACTTTCTGGAATTCTTCCAGAGTTTCTTGTGGAAATACAAGCATAGCATGCTACTTAGACTGCTCTGCACCTTGTTTTGTATTTGTTTTGTTTACTTTCAAACATATTGGAGATCTTTTTATATTATCTCCATATTAGAGAGGGTTTTTTGTTGTTGTTCTTTTTATTAAAAAAAACAACTGTGTAACGTTCCTTTGTGTGCGCACGCTATCGGTTTTTAACATAGTCTATTGGTGAACATTTGGGAGCGGTTTTTTTTTTTTCAGTCTTTTACTATGGCAAACAATGCAGCAATGGTTAATGTTATACACATGTTCTTAGGTGATTTGGGGCTTTGTTAATAAATACATAAATATTACTCATTTAAATAGCAGAAGGTACGATGGGAGTTTGTTTCTGTAGAGTATTTCTCCATTATCACAGCAAGCTATTTATAGCACTGTTCTGCATTTGGTCGTGCCTTTTAATTTTTGAGTTAGAAACCATATGTGCTTTTAAATCCTTCTCTGAGACCTTTGCTTCTTTCAAAGCCCACGGTCGTTGGTTCAGTCAAGTTAGGGCTTTGCTGAGGTGGTTGTTTTTATGCGTGTAGGCCCGACTTTTGAAAGGGGTCCCCAGGTTGATAAGAGTCATTATTTCTGTTTTCTCTGTCAAGGAAGAAATAGGCATACTATAAAGACAATTTAAGCCATTTTAATTCAGTACCTGATAAATCTAGTTCATTTTTCTCTTACATATTTGAGCAACTTGGAAAATAGGAGTAATTCATTTTGCTCAGGTGTTAAGAGGGAAACCTATTATAAAAATTCAGAATGGTAATCAGAGTCCTGAGCAGCTGACATCATCATCTTCCAAATTTTTGTTATATTGGAGTACACATATGCTTGTCAAGTGGGTCTGTCCTAGGGCAGACCACATTTCTAAAGCGTGGATACTGAGCCTTCGCTTATCAAATAGTTATAAAAGTTTCTCTTAGCTTTTAGGAGCATCAGGTAAATATGTTTCGAAACCAGGGGCTTTCAAAGATGGAACTTACTGCAGAATAAAGAATTATTTGGTTTTGGCACATTTTGATTGGTACGTTACCTAAAATTAAGTAGGTTTCTGAAATTCATAGTAAATACATTTAATACCATAAAAAATGTAAAGGTTCTTCCATTTAATGATGGAATCATCAAGATCAAGAGTTCAAATACTAGTATTATTTTTTTTTTAATAAATTTGTTTATTTAATTTATTTATTTTTGGCTGTGTTATGTCTTCGCTGCTGCGCGAGTGCTTTCTCTAGTTGCGGCGAGCGGGGTCTACTCTTCGTTGCAGTGCGTGGGCTTCTCATTGCCGTGGCTTCTCTTGTTGCGGAGCACGGGCTCTAGGCACGTGGGCTTCAGTAGTTGTGGCACGCGGGCTCCGTAGTCGTGACTCACGGGCTCTAGAGCACAGGCTCAGTAGTTGTGGCGCACAGGCTTACTTGCCCCGCGGCATGTGGGATCCTAGCTCCCCGACCAGGGATCGAACCCGTGTCCCCTGCATTGGCAGGCGGATTCTCAACCACTGAGCCACCAGGGAAGTCCCAGTATTATTTTTGAACATTTAAAACGTGGCAATTCTTCTACTTTCGAAACCTCCAGTATTTTTGCTTTATTTGTACTTTACTTCATTAAGAGCAGACTGATTTCTTTCACTTCTTGATTTTGCCTTATGATTTGGGGCCTTTCACTTACTCATATGATGGTGGTTGCGTTCTTTTGTTCTTTAGCATCTCTTTTCTCTTTCTGTTTATTACCATCAGTGCGCATTCCTGGGCACCTGCTATGCGTTGTGCTGTGCACCAGTGCATAGATTCTGATCCTGTGATTTTGTTTGTTTGTTTGTTTTTTGGCAGTAAGCGGGCCTCTCACTGTTGTGGCCTCTCCCGTTGCGGAGCACAGGCTCCAGACGCGCAGGCTCAGCTCCAGACGCGCAGGCTCAGCCGCTCCGCGGCATGTGGGATCCTCCCAGACCGGGGCACGAACCTGTGTCCCCTGCATCGGCAGGCGGACTCTCAACCACTGCGCCACCATGGAAGCCCTGATCCTGTGATTTTGATGCCTGTGGCAATCAGCAGGATAGAAGCCCTCAGGATCAACTTTGTAATTCATGATGTGGGTCACAGAAGGGAGGATTAACAATATAAGCTATCTGATGGCTGTATCAGCCAGGGTTCTCCAGAGAAAGAGAACCAGTGGGAGATAAATACATATAATTGGCCTCCATTATTGTGGGGGCTGGCAAGTCTAAAGTTTGTAGGGCAGGCCAGCAAGCTGGAAGCTCAGACAGGAGTTGACGTCGTATTCTTCAGTCTGAAATCTGTAGGACAGTCTGCCAGATGAGAAACTCAGGCAGGATTTCTATGTTAGTCTTAAAGCAGAATTTCCTTTTCTCCAGAAAACCTCAGTTTCTGCTCTTAAAGCCTTCAACTGATTGGATGAAGCCCACCCACATTATCAAGGGTAATCTATTTTACTTAAAGTCAACTAATTATAAATGTTAATCACATCCAGAAAATATCCTTGCAGCAACATCTAGATTAGTGTCTGGACGAACAGCTGATCACCATAGCCTAGCCAAGGTGACGTAAAAATTAACAGTCATAGTGGCTTCTTTTTTTTTTTTTTTTGGCCATACCCCGCAGCCTTATGGGATCTTAGTTCCCCAACCAGGGATTGAACCCACGCTCTCAGCAGTAAAAGCACAGAGTCCCAACCACTGAACTGCCAGGGAATTCCCAGTGGCTTCTTTTATTTTTTTTTATAAATTTATTTATTTATTTATTGGCTGCATTGGGTCTTCGTTGCTGTGCGTGGGCTTTCTCTAGTTGCAACGAGCGGGGGGCTACTCTTCGTTGTGGTGCGTGGGCTTCTCATTGTGGTGGCTTCTCTTATTGTGGAGCCTGGGCTCTAGGCATGCGGGCTTCAGTAGGTGTGGCACGAGAGCTCAGTAGTTGTGGCTCACGGGCTCTAGAGCGCAGGCTCAGTAGTTGTGGTGCACAGGCTTAGTTGCTCTGCAGCATGTGGGATCTTCCCAGACCAGGGCTTGAACCCGTGTCTCCTGCATTGGCAGGCAGATTCTTAACCACTGCGCCACTAGGGAAGTCCCCCGCAGTGGCTTCTTATTTTAACAAATTATTCTTGCTAAATAGGTGCTGAGCTCAAGTTTTTAGTTTCTGAGAGAGTGCTTGTGCTGGGAAAACATATTTTTAAAAGTCTAAAAATTGCAGTCTTTAAAAATCATTATTTAAAAATTACGCTCCTTCCTGGACTTCCCTGGTGGTCCAGTGGTTAAGAATCCGCCTTCCAATGCAGGGGACACGGGTTCGATCCCTGGTCGGGGAGCTAGGATCCCACATGCCGCGGGGCAAGTAAGCCTGAGAGCTACAACAAAGAGCCCACACGCCGCATGAAAGATCTCGTGTGCCACAACTAAGACCTGATGCAGCCAAAAATTAAAAAATAAAAATTACACTCCTTCCAAAATTTCAGTGCTTATCATCTAGTATCAAAGATAGAATGCAGGCATACAGAGATAAATAAGAATACAGAATATACCATGACCAGGGATCTATCTCAGTAATGCAAGGTTGGTTTAATATCTGAAAAATCAATCAGTGTTAATACACCATATTGGTAGAATAAAGAATAAAAACTACATGATCATCTCAATAGACGCAGACAAAACGTTTAACAAATCCAACACCTTTTCAAGATGAAAAACACTCAGCAAACTTGTAATAGAAGGGTACTTCCTCAATCTGATACAGAGCATCTACAAAGAGCTCATAACTACCACTCTACTTAAAGGTGAGATACAGATGCTTTCCTGCTAAGATCTAGAAGAAGACAAGGGCGCCTGCTTTTGCCATTCAGTATTAACTGGAGATTCTAACTAGTACAATAAGGCAAAACAAACAAACACATTTTTAAAAAAATTTAAGGCAACCAGATTGTAAAGAAAAAAGTGAAACTGTCTTTATTCATAGATGACATGATCCTATGTATAGAAAATACCAAAGATTCCACAAAAAAGCCTACTAGAACTAAAAAATGAGTGAGGAACATTGCAGATACAAGATCAGATCAACTGTGCTTTTATATACAAGAAATGATCTGAAAATGAAATTAAGGAAACTATTGCCATTCCCAGTAGCATCAAAAAGAATACAGTTCTCAGGAATAAATTTCACATAGTAAGTATATGATTTGTACAATGGAAATTCTAAAATGTTGCTGAGATTGATGCTTTAACTAAAAAAGTTTAAAGAGATCTGAATAAATAGACGTTTCATGTTCATGGAATGGAAAATTCAGTATTGTTGAGATGCCAGTGTTCTCCAAATTGATCTGAAAATTGAGTACATTTTCTGGTAAAATCCCAAAGAGCTTTTTTTTTTTTTTTTTTTTTTTTTTGTGGTATGTGAGCCTCTCACTGTTGTGGCCTCTCCTGTTGAGGAGCACAGGCTCCGGACGCACAGGCTCAGCGGCCATGCCTCACGGGCCCAGCCGCTCCGCGGCATGTGGGATCTTCCCAGACCAGGGCGTGAACCCGTGTCCCCTGCATCGGCAGGCGGACTCTCAACCACTGCGCCACCAGGGAAGCCCTCCAACAGACTTTTATGAAGAAATTGACCAGCCAATTCTAAAATGTATGTGGACATTCAAAGGACCTAGAATATCGAAAACAATTTTGAAAAGGAAGAACAAACTTGGAGGATTTTCACTACCCAATTTCAAAAATTACTATCAAGCCATGGTGTGGTATTGGTACAACAAGAAGCATATAGATCAGGGACATCCTTGGTGGTCCAGTGGTTAAGACTTCAACTTCCGACACAGGGGGTGCGGCTCAATTCCTGGTCGGGGAGCTAAGATCCCACTGGCTTGCTGTCAGCAGTGAGAGGCCCGCGTACCGCAAAAAAAAAAAAAATCACACACACACACACAAAAAGAAACAACATGTAGATCAATGGAACAGAATTGCAAGCCAGAAATAAATCCTTATATTTATGCTCAGTTGATTTTTTTTTTTTTTTTTTGCGGTACGCGGGCCCCTCACTGTTGTGGCCTCTCCCGTTGCAGAGCACAGGCTCTGGATGCGCAGGCTCAGCGGCCATGGCTCACGGGCCTAGCCGCTCCGTGGCATGTGGGATCTTCCCGGACCGGGGCACGAACCCTTGTCCCCTGCATCGGCAGGCGGACTCTCAACCACTGTGCCACCAGGGAAGCCCTGCTCAGTTGATTTTGACAGAAGTACCAAGACAATTCAACAGGGAAAGGATAGGTTTTTCAACAAATGGTGGCAGCACAACTGGATATTGACAAGCAAGAAAATGAACTTAGACCCTTTCTCCACATGACCAAAAATTAACTCGCAATGGATCACAGAATGAAAATACTACCCACAGAATGGGAGAAAATATTTGCAAATCTTATGTATGGTAAGGGATTCATATCTAGAATATATAAAGAACTTGTACAATTCAAAAAACAAAAAGACAACCCGATGAAAAAAGGAGCAAAGATCTTGAGTAGACATTTGTCCAACAAAGATATACAAATGGACAGTAAGCATGTCAACAATGAAGAGATGCTTAACATCATTGGCTGTTAGGGAAATGCAACTCAAAACTACGGTTAGATAATACTTCATATCCATTAGGACAGTGATAATTTAAAAAACAAATAGTAGGGCTTCCCTGGTGGCACAGTGGTTGGGAGTCCGCCTGCCGATGCAGGGGACACGGGTTCGTGCCCCGGTCCGGGAGGGTCCCACATGCCGTGGAGCGGCTGGGCCCGTGAGACATGGCCGCTGGGCCTGCGCGTCTGGAGCCTGTGCTCCGCAACGGGAGAGGCCGCAGCCCGCGTACCGCAACAAAACAAAACAGAACAAATAGTAAGTGTTGGTGAGGATGTGGAGAAATTGGAATTCTGGTCCCCCGCTGGTGGGAATGTAAAACGGTACAGTTGCTATGGAAAACAGCTTGGTTTTTTTTCCAGATTTAGCGCTACAATCTTTTATAACCATAGAAGGTAGCTGGAAATACTAGATGCTAACAGACAATATGATACATAACCCCTGGGGTAGGAGTCAGCAGGGAGTTTGACAGAGACCACCTGTTTAGACTAAGAGCCTTTCAATGGATTGCTAGATGGATTGGATCTGCTGCTTCAGTTGTGAGCGTTCTTTGATGGTGACAGAGCAGGCGATGACAGGCCTGGAGACCCCACCGGCTCGCCCCAGGGCCTGCCTGGAACGCACAAACACACAGGGCACGTTCTTGTCCTCACATAGCAGTGGGAGGTGCAGGATGACCTCCAGGGGCTCGGCGTCTGCAGCCATCGAAATGAACTCAGAGATGCCTCTGTTGAGGGTTTCGGTGGCCTCACTGGCTCCTTTTCGAAGCTGCTTGTGATTGCTGAATGAGGTCCAGTAGTTTCTTGGTGAGGTGGGCATCTGCAAGAGGGAAGGCCTTCAGATTTACATCAGCCTCAATCTTGGCTCCAGTTCCACGGTATTGTCATTGGTCAAGGAGCACAGGCGATGTCAGAGTTGGAGCCCTCACCGCTGCAGAAAGCTCTATGGAAAGCAGTTTGACAGTGCCTCAAATGTTCATGACTTCATAACTCAGCAATTACAGTCATATGTTACATACACACATAATATATATATGCCCAAGAAAAATGAAAAAAAATCCACACCAAAACATGTACATGAATGTTCATAGCAGCACTGGTCATAATAGCTAAGAGGTGGAAACAACCCGAATGTTCATCACCTGGTGAATGGAACAACTGATAAAATGTGGTAAATCCATGCAATGGAGTGTTACTTGGCAACCAAAAGGAATGAAGTATTGATATTTGCTACAGCTTGGATGAAACTTGAAAAGCACTGATGTTAAGTGAAAGAAGCCAGAGGCAGAAGGCCATATATTGTATGATTCCATTTATATGACGTGTCCAGAAGGGGCAAATCCATAGACAGAAAGTAGATTAGTGGCTGCCAGTGGCCGGGGGAGGGGGAAATGAGAAGTGACTGCTAATGGGTTTCTTTCTGGGATAATGAAAATGTTCTAAAATTAGATAGTAGTGGATAGTTGTATAACTCTGTGAATATACTAAAAAAACCATTGAATGGTACACTTTAAATAGGTGAATTATATGGTATGTGAATTGTAGCTCAGTAAAACTTTTTTATTGTTACTTTAAAAAATATTTATTTATTTATTTGGCTGCTCTGGGTCTTAGTTGCGGCATGTGAGATTTTCGTTGCGGCATGCAGGATCTTTTACTTGTGGCATGCGGGATCTAGTTCCCTGACCAGGGATTGAACCCAGGCCCCCTGCATTGGGAGAGTGGAGTCTTACCCACTAGACTACCAGGGAAGTCCCAAAGCTGTTTTAAAAATGGACCTAAATTCAAGAGCTAAAACTATAAAACCCCTAAAAGAAGACATAGGAGAAACTATTTATTTGTTTCA
Source organism: Neophocaena asiaeorientalis asiaeorientalis (assembly GCF_003031525.2). Lineage (NCBI taxonomy): Eukaryota > Metazoa > Chordata > Mammalia > Artiodactyla > Phocoenidae > Neophocaena > Neophocaena asiaeorientalis. Next base: position 7,705,630 of record NW_020174923.1, on the reverse strand, counting down.
GATTGGGCAGAGTTCTTTGATACAGTGCCAAAAGCAAAATCCATAAGAGAAAAAACTGATAAATTGGATTTCTTCCAAATTAAAAATGTTTCTACTTCAGAAGACAACGTTTAGGAAATGAAAGGACAAGCCACCTTCTGAATGAAAATATTTGCAAAACACATAAAGGATTTACTTCCAGAATGTATCGAGAACTTTTTACAGCTCAGTATTAAGAAGACGACCCAATTTACAAATGGACAAAAGAGTTGAATAGACATGTCACCAAAGAAGATATAGGAATGGCCAATAAATACATGGAAAGATGCTCAGCATTAGTAGTTATTAGGGAAACACAATTAAAACCACAATGAGATAGCACTTCAAAACCACTAGGAGAGCAACAATAAAAAAGACAATATCAAGTGTTGGTGAGAATGCAGAGAAATTGGAATCCTTGTGCATTGTAGATGGGAATGTAAAATGGTAACAGCCAGTTTGGAAAAGAGTTTGGGAGTGTCTTTAAAAGTTAGGGACTTCCCTGGTGGCACAGTGGTTAAGAATCTACCTGCCAATGCTGGGGACATGGGTTAAAGCCCTGGTCTGGAAAGATCCCACATGCCGCGGAGCAACTAAGCCCGTGCACCACAACTACTGAGCCCGCGCGCCACAACTACCGAACCTGTGTGCCACAACTACTGAGCCCTCACGCCTCGAGCCCGTGCTCCACAACAAAAGAAGCCACTGCAATGAGAAGTTCATGCACCACAACGAAGAGTAGCCCCCGCTCGCTGAAACTAGAGAAAGCCTGCACGCAACAACGAAGACCCAACACAGCCCAAAATAAATAAATAAATAGAAAAAGTTAAACATAAATTTACCTTATGATCTAGCAATTGCACCCCTATGAATCTATCCAAAAGAAATGACATAGATACACACAAAGATATGTATGCAAATGTTCATAACAGCATTGCTCATAATAGCCAAAAAACTGGAAATAATCCAAATGTCCATCAACTGGTGAATGGATTAACAAAATGAGGTATATTTGTACATTGCAATACTATTCAGCATTTTAAAGGAACGAACTATTGATATACGCTACACAATGCGGGTTAACCTCAAAAACGTTGTGGTAAGTGAAAGAAGCCAGATACAAGACGATGTATTATTGTATGAGTCCATTTATATGAAATGGCTAGAAAAGGCAGATATGTAGAGATAGAAAGCAGAACAGTGTTTACCTAAGGCTGGGGATGGGAGTGGGAATTAGTTGTAAATTGGCATGAGGGAGCATTTCGGGGTGGTGTTTTCAGCGGGATTGTGGTGATGGTTGATTGTAGGATGGATGAATTTTATGCTGTGTATATTATACCTCAATAAAGCTGTTTTTAAAAATAACAGTACTGACTGGTTTATGCCAATTGAATAAAATAAAGAGAAGAGCTTCATCATTAAGGGTCGGGCTCTTGAGAGCTAATGGCCTTGAAGGTAGACTTTGAAGGCAGGTAGAGCTCTTCAATAGTCCAATGTGGAGAATAGTATTAGTAGTGGGTAAAGGTCGCCGATGGTATGGATAGATTACAGAATTACAGGTAGGAGCCAAATTTGAGAGGAAGCAAATGGTGTTTTAAGGAAGATTTATCTCTTAGAGGGATAGGTTGTGGGGAGAAAACACTGGAAGTGTAGAGACTTGCTAGGAAAGTTACCTGGTAACTCACTGTAATCAAACTTGGAAAGGGCTGAGGTCTTGACGGGGTGCTTTGCACGAAGCACATGTTCAGTGTTTTTGTAGCTTTGGTGCCTATACTGTTTTTAGCTTGGGAGCCAGAGAAGTGAGGCCCCGTTGACAGAAATTGGGAATAGGGAGCAGAAACTGCTTTTGAATTGATTCCCAAATGTCGGCCAGGGCTTTACCGCTCCTCAAAATCTAGGTAGATTCGGGACTTCCCTGGCGGTCCAGTGGTTAAGACTCCACGCTTCCACTGCAGGGGGCGTGGGTTCGATCCCTGGTTAGAGAACCAAGATCCTGCCTGCAGCACTGCACGGCCTAACTAGCTAAATAAATAATCTACGTAGATTAGACAGAAACCCACCTATTCCCCCAAATCAGAGTACAGACTTCTGACGCCCCCTCAGAGATTTCTGTGAACTCCCAGGTGACGTGTCGGGACCATGTTGGCCCCGGAGCTCCGGCTTGCTGTCTTGGCCTCATAACAAATGTAACATCGGTCCATTATTCAGTTTCTCCAAAATATTCCATTCACATAAAGTATTCAAAGCGTGGGTTCTAGGGCTTCTCTGGTGGCGCAGTGGTTGAGAGTCTGCCTGTCGATGCAGGGGACACGGGTTCATGCCCCGTGAGGGGCTGCAAAAGGGAGAGGCCTGTGTACCGCCAAAAAAAAAAAAAAAAAAAACCAAAGTGTGGATTCTAGTAAAGATTTGTAGGGGGATGATGAAGTTTGGGCTTACATTGGAGAAATACAAACTCCCTAATTGTATGTCAACTAGGGAGTTTTACTGGCTCTTCAGCTCACCAATCCCGGCCTTCCTCTGTCTTAATGTCTCTTTTCCTCTTACCTCTCCTTTTTTGGACTCTTCTTTTTATTATTTCCCCTGAGAAAAAAAACAACTTACTAGGACTTCCCTGGTGGTCCAGTGGCTAAGACTCTGTGCTCCCAACGCAGGGGGCCCGGGTTCAATCCCTGGCCAGGGAACTAGATCTTGCACACCGCAACTAAAATCCTGCATGCCACAACAAAGATCCCACATGCCACAACTAAGACCCGGCGCAGCCAAGTAAATAAATAAATGAATAAATAAATAAAACAAATTACAAAGTAGTTTGAGTGCCATTAACAAGCATCAAAAACACCCATACTTTTGGCGTGCCATTCTCCGTTCTAAGTAGCTCATGAATGTATATTCCAAAAAAAGATCAAGCCTTCCCTAAGAGGAGTTCTGGTGCCAACTCTTAAGATAAAATGCCTTTCATTCCACCTCCTTCCAGAAGAAAAGGTTATTCACTGAGTTTGAGGCAAAGAAGGGATACCCAGGTAAAAAGATACGGCAGGTGGTTAAAGATTTGGACTGAAACTCCAAAGAAAGATCAGAGACAAAGGTTTGGGAGTTGAGGATGGCAAAGGAGGGCCAACGTGTATTAATTGCCCGCTGGGCCTAGCCAGCTGCATAAATGTTATCTTATTAGATCCCAACAGCAATCCTTGGAAAGGGGTATTATTATCTCCATTTTACAAATAAAGAAGCCAATGCGGGACTTCTCGGATGGTCCAGTGGGTAAGAATCCATGCAGGGGGCCTGGGTTCGATCCCTGGTTGGGGAACTAGATCCCGCATGCATGCCGCAACTAAGAGTTCACACGCCGCAGAGAAGATCCCGTGTGCCGCCAACTAAGACCCGTTGCAACCAAAATAATAAATAAAGCCAATGCTCAAAAAAGTTAAATGATTTGTCCTAGGTCACACAGCTAGTAAACGGTGCCATCAGGATCAAATCCAGCTCTGTCTTAAGTCAAAGGCTTTGCTTTGATTCTGTGAGGAAGAGAGAGAGAGGAAGAATGAAAAAAAAGCAGAGGATGGGGCTCCTAGAGACATATCCATGTTTGGGGCTGGGTGGAAAAGTGGGGCAAGAAGAAGAAGACTCAGAAATTCATGTTGAAGTCTTCTGAGCATTCGTAAGGTGAATGAATTGTGGGAAAAGACAGTTGGCCTCTTTGGTATTCCAGAGAAGAGTTTCAGTGCAGTGGTGGAAACTGTTGTAAAGATTTGAGGGGAAAAAAAAAAAGATTTGAGGAGTTGTTGGATGTGGGGTGGGAGTAGACAGAGGATGAACTGGTGGATGGATGGATGGGTGAGTGGGTGGGTCTTAAGGCACGGCAGATGGAACTTGTTTTTGTATTTGTTTTTTTAGTCAGGGAGGGAAGACATTTGTAGAATGAGGCAAGTGGCCAGCGGAGAGAGGGGAATAGAAATCTTGAGAAAGAACGATGGTTTTTGATGAGGTCTGGAGGACATAGAGGCAGTTGGGAATGAGAACCCAGGTGAAGAAGTTAACCTTGGAATGGGGAAAAGAGGAATATCTTCTTGAGATGGGAAGAAAGTATGAATAAAAGTATGAGGAGGTTGTAAGGTGATGAAACTTTTTTGATGGAGAAGGGTTTGGGGGTTTTTTGGGGGGCTGCGCTGTGTGCGGCATGCAAAATCATAGTCTCCAACCAGGGATCGAACCCGTGCCCCCTGCAGTGGAAGCACGGAGTCTTAACCACTGGACGGCCAGGGAAGTCCCTGGAGAAGGGTTTTGAGGGAGTGCCACAAAAGAAAAGGAAGACGGGTAGAGGGGTCAGGTTTGGGGACTTGAGAATGTGGGAAAGGTTTGGGTCCATTGATATGTGCCTTGCTGTAAATACTGTAAAGCTACAGTTGTTAAAACTATATTGTACTAGTTCAGGGTAGAATAGAATCCAGATCTAGGTATATATAGCATGATAAAAATAGCATTTCAAATTAGTGGGGGAAATGGAATAGTCAGTAAATGGTGTTAGTAAAATTTCCTATTTGGAAAAAAAAAAAATTCTTATCCCATACAGTCCATGAGGACAAATTCCAGATGTAAAAACAATCAAATAGAAAAAAAAAAAAAGCAGGCAAGCCACATAAACTAGAAAGAATAGGGAGTGTTTATCAGTAGGGAAAGAGTTAATTCAATCTGGGCACTCATTGGGATTACAGTGTAATGGTTAAGAGTACTCACAGGCTCTGGAATAAAAATAGCTGGATTTGGGGCCTGACACTGCGTCTTACTAGCTGTGTGACCTTGGACAAAGTACTTAAACTGTCTGTGCATTCAATTCCTCTTTGGTAAAATTAAAAGAAAAAAGATTAGTAACACCCACCTTATAGGATTTTGAGGGATAACCTATATAATACTTGTTAGTACAGCACTGGTATAGAGTAAGCCCTCAATAAGAGGTGGTTATTATGTAGTCATTAAGAACAATGAGGTCGGGAATTCCCTGGCGGTCCAGTGGTTAGGACTCTGGTGCTTTCACTGCTGAGGCCCAGGTTCAGCCCCTGGTTGGGGAACTAAGATCCTGCAAGCTGCTCAGAGCGAGCGGGTCAAAAAAAAAAAAAAGAACAATGAGGCAATGAGGTCAATCCATAAGTACAGACCTGGAACGATGCCTACAGTACATTAGGGAAAAAAGCAACACGCAGATCAATATCAGTAATATCCCAATTAGGTTAAATATCAGAATAAAGCAAAACAGAAAAGCTGAATGTGTTTATATATGTATAGGAAAATCTGGAAGGCTGCAAATGGATTGTTAGTAATGGAGTTACCTTTCATAGTGTTGGATTATTACTTTTTAAATTACGTACTTCTTTGTATTACTTTTTTTGCCAAAGACAGGTATTACTTATATAATTTTTAAATTTTGTTTATTTAATTTATTTTTGGCTGTGTTGGGTCGTGGCTGCTGGGCACGGGCTTTCTCTAGTTGCAGCAAGCGGGAGCTACTCTTTGTTGCGGTGCGTGAACTTCTCATTGCAGTGGCTTCTCTTGTTGCGGAGCACGGGCTCTAGGCACGTAGGCTTCGGTCGTTGTGGCACGTGGGCTCAGTAGTTGTGGCTCGAGGGCTCTAGAGCACAGGCTCAGTAGTTGTGGCGCACGGGCTTAGTTGCTCCGCGGCATATGGGATCTTCCCGGACTGGGGCTCGAACACCTGTCCCCTGCATTGGCAGGTGGATTCTTAACCATTGCACCACCAGGGAAGTCCCTATAATTTTTTTAAATAAGTGAAAAACATGAATAACAAAAGCAGCACTGTAGCATTAGAATTGACTTGAACAGTTAGAGATGTTTAAATGCAATTTTGTTACTTTCCTTTTATTTTTGCGACCTTAAGCTTAAAGTATGTTATTGAAATGCCATGTAGATGAAGGATTTTCAAATATATGAAAGCATAATAGGATTTCCATAGCCAGTTTTTCCATATTTTAATTTTTTCTTTTTTCTTTCCTTTTCTTTTTATTTATTTAAAAAATTTTTCCCCATATTTAAATTTTGTATGAAGTTATTTTTAAGTACAATTCCATTTTCTGCAACAATCAAGGATATGACTCCATTGGTCCAAAAGTAAATAGGTGAACATTAGTATTTTTCACGTATAGGCAGGATATCTAATTTATTTTACTGTGACCTCAATTTTTAAAAAAATACCAAAAGAAGGGAAGATTGATTAGAGGTCTTGCAATAAAAACTCCCAATTAGCATGAGATAGTGACTAAAATCCAAAATATATTTTGCTTCATCTTTTACTCTATACAAATTATCACAATTGTATCGTTTACTCAGCAGCGTCTTTGAATTTTGTTAGTTTTATAAAATATAAAGTTTCAAAAACCTTAAAATCTTTGATTTGGAATCATGCCATGACAATAAATAAATCGCTATTACCTAGAGGCCTAAACAGTTGGGTTTTTTCCCCCTAACCCTTTTTCTGTAGACCAACATATTTCAGTAATATCATAGATTTGGGAAAAAAAGTTATTTTAAATTAGAATAAAATTAGAGTTTCTGTTTGTTAACATTTAGGGAACCCTTTAAATACAGAGTTGTAGAAAGACGGGAAGGAGGTTCAACTACCCTTTATTGCGTGATGTGATAATACATAGTGGTCTGGGGGCAAATGTCCGAATATCTCACTGGGACAGACATAAATTCTGGAATTCACTGAGCAACACTGAATTTCATTGTGATGTTAGGAATATGCCCTAATATCTTAATTCACTGGGTAACTTATTTAAGTTAGTGAATTCTAAGATTTTTCTCTTTGTTCTCTTGCTGAGTAACAAATAGTTGTATTTTTCTTCGTGGATAGTTGAAAAAAGAATGTGAATAGCTCCTTAAAAGTTTTTATATTGATTACCTATTGAAAGAATATTTTGGATATATTGGGATATTGGAACATCCAACATTGGGATAAATAAAATATATTCAAATTAATTTTGCTTATTTTTACTTCTTAAAAATGTGGCTATTAGATCATTTAAAATTACATATGTGGCTTGCATTTATGGCTCATGGTATACATATATACTTTTTTGGCCACGCCACGCGGCATATGGGATCTTAGTTCCGGGACCAGGGATTGAACCCACTCCCCCTACAGTGGAAGCGTGGAGTCTTAACTATTTGACCTCCAGGGAAGTCCTGTGTTAGCATATCTTTGTTCAGTGCTGATCTGGAAGAACAGTACTAGTGTAATTTTCTTCCCTTGTAAGTAATTTGATTTTTGTTTGTCTAGATGCCTTTTTTTCTTTAATACTTTTTATAAAATACTGAAAAAATATTGTATTAGCACTGGTCATTCTGGGCCATACCTTATGGTTGTTGTTTTTTTTTTCTTGATATTTATTTTTATTGTGGTTAAAAATACATAACATTAAACTTACCATCTTAACCATTTTCAAGTGTACAGTTCATTAGTGTTAAAATCTCTAGAACTTTTTCTTCTTGCAAAACAAACTCTGTACCCATTAAACACTAATTCCCCTTTTCCCCTCCCACTCATACCTTTTGTTTTAAATATAATTTGGTTAAGAAATTATAGCCAACTAATAATGGAAAGCTTGCAGGTTATCTACTAGTCATGTGTGTTTTTTCCCATTAGCAAATAGGCAAAGAAGTGTTTTAGTGCAGCTCTTTTTCCCCTACCGTTTCTGATTTTAGAGCGCAGTTCACTAAGAGCGCTTTTACTAAGAGCGCTTTTACTAAGAAGCAAAAATGTGTGCAAATTGTCCAGAAGGCATTTTTTTTCAGGGATTGTTAGTGTGTTTGATGTTGCCATCTGCTGATGTGGCCGCTCTCGGTCACTGTGCCCTGATCCACACCTCTGGGCAGCCTGGGCAAACAGGCAGAATGCTTTAGCTAGGCTGCAGATAGCAAGTTTGCTCTCTCTCTAGTCTTAACTGGGGTTATTAGCGAGGTGCATTTCAAAGAGAGGAAAAAACAAAATTTCGGTGGTCTTAAGTTTAATTTTCCTTTTACCTGATGATAAGTGCACCAAGGAAGATCAGCTTTTCCCAGGAACTTGGCATTGACGCTTCTCCTGAAATGAAAAATCCCCTTTTCATTTGTGGATTATTGACCTTAATTTTAGGTCTTGGTATATGTGTGCTCTTGATTTCTAATGCCAGGCAAGGCTACAGTTAGCTCTGCACTGCTTTCTGGATAATTTCTTTTAATGTCACAGCTCCCCCAAAAAATGGCATTTCCACTAGAACACTGTCATCTTTAACACTTTAACCCTGAAGCCATTAGTGCTCTTCTCTTGCTAGGATCAAATCTCCGTGGACTTCATTGTCCCCACATCCCTCACCTGACTGCTCCCAGGTACTGGAAACTCAACGTGTCCCACATTGAACTCAACCTGTACCACTCCAGACACCAAACCTGCTTCTCCTGGTTCTTTATTCATGATTTGGGCAAGCCATCCATCCATCAGTGTAAACATCTTTCCCTTTTCTAATGTCACCTAATGTGTAATAAATGTATAATGTCTAATGTATAAAAAATATATTTTACTAAGGTTCAACAGTAAATGACAGATTCTTTGAGATGGCTGCCTCTGCTTATGGCAACTAGGCACCTCCCCTCTCTATAAATTATGCACGTGGAAAATAGGGCTAGTAAGTGCTAGACATAAATAATTGATAACCAAGCTTTCCTAAGTGATGAATCGCGCTGTTGTATCACTGCAGATGGCTGCCCTGTGTATTTTCGTTTTGATGGGTAACTTTCAAGGGTTCCTCAGTGATTGCTTTGCTTTGGTTTGCTGTTACTTTCAAATAAGGTTTTCCTGCCTGTTATTTAATGAAAGAACTGCCTCACTTTGTGGCGAGTGATTTTATCCACGTTGTTTTGTTTAATAAGTGTTTCTAGACTAAAGCAGCTCCATGTGTAGAAAATCCAAAACATGAACATTTGGTTCCGTTTTTCTGTTAGAACGTTCTTCTCTGTCTTCCTTGCTGTGGCTTCTTCACAGGCTGAAAGTGCTGAATCTCATTTTTTTTTAGAGTTTGCTGTATACCTAAAACATTGAAACACTGACCTGAGCCGTGTAACACGTAAAGAAGACTTTTGCCGATTCATCTTTGTATTAATCTAAGAACTGGGGTGTATGAGAGCATCGATGAAGTATGTTATGGTAGGAGTCGTTCACTTTGAACAGCTTGCCTTTGTGGGAGAATTAGATTATAGAAATGTGGCTTAAGAAGCATTTTTTTTGCTGGAAGGGGTGTGGTGAAAAGGGAACCCTTCTGCACTGTTGGTAGGAACGTAAATTGATACAGCTACTATGGAGAACAGTATGGAGGTTCCTTAAAAAACTAAAAATAGAATTACCATATGACCCATCAACCCCACTACTGGGCATATACCCAGAGAAAACCGTAATTCAAACAGAGACATGTACCACAATGTTCATTGCAGCACTGTTTACGATAGCCAGGACATGGAACCAACCTAAGTGTCCATCGACAGATGAATGGATAAAAAAGATGTGGCACATATATACAATGGAATATTCCTCAGCCATAAAAAGAAATGAAATTGAGTTATTTGTAGTGAGGTGGATGGACCTAGAGTATGTCATACAGAGTGAAGTAAGTCAGAAAGAGAAAAAAAAATACCGTATGCTAACACATATATATGGGATCTAAAAAAAAAAAAAATGGTACTGATGAACCTAGTTGCAGGCCAGGAATAAAGAGGCAGGCATAGAGAATGGACTTGAGGACTTGGGGTGAGAGTAGCATTGACATGTATACACTACTGAATGTAAAATATTTGGCTGGTGGGAAGCAGCCGCATAGCACAGGGAGATCCGCTCCGTGCTTTGTGATGACCTAGGGGGTGGGGTAGGGAGGGTGGGAGGGAGACGCAAGAGGGAGGAGATATGGGGACACGTGTATGCATGTGGCTGATTCACTTTGTTGTGCAACAGAAACTAACAGTATTGTGAAGCAATTATACTCCAATAAAGATATATTTTTTTAAAAAAAGCATTTTTAATTGAAGTATAGTTGATTTACAAAGTGTTCATTTCTGCTGTACAGCAAAGTGACTCAGTTATACATATACATACATTCTTTTTTCTATTCTTTTCCACTATGGTTTATCACAGGATATTGAATATAGTCCCTTTGCTATGCAGTAGGACCTTGTTGTTTATCCATTCTATGAAAAGCATTCGTTTAATCATCAGATTTGGAAAGTGTTCCCAGATGGAATGTGTGGTGTTACCTAAGCCTCCCTTGGTGACTTAGTGCCATCAGGTCCTGGCACGGTTCTTCCTTCTATCTGGATAAGGCAGATGGGGATTCTGACCCTGACCGCTGATTGCATCTGGTTAGTGTAGAGTTGAAAATATCCCTGCCTCCTAGCTGGTCAAGGTGGAGCAAAGAGAGCCTGTGTGACTGATGTCCCTGTAACCTTGGCCGTCAGCAGTGGTAATGAATTTGAGACTAGGGTTTGTGTATGTGTCTGTATCTTTCATAGCACTAAACCTGTCCAATTAAACTACATAATCTATGTGGTAGTAGGTAGGTAAAGCCTGGGGCAGTATTATTTAAATTTGTATTTTCCTATTAAACAATCATTATGAAACAAATATGAAAAACAAAGGGCCTTCATTGTGGAGGGTTATGGAGGTATACACATAGGTAGGTAGGTGCTGAGACTTCTGTGTATAGGTATGAGCTGGCTTATGACAAATCTAGGCAAAGAAACGTATGTGTGTATGCACGCTGATACCTGCAGTTAAGATTCCTGAAGAGGTGGAGAACAAAGAATAATCGCTTCCAGTGTAAGGAAAAAAATCAGGAACAAAACACACATATATGTTCCTTAACATATATATATATATACATATATAAAACATAGATATGTTCATACATTATATGTTCATGTGCATTGTGGGGCCTTCTGGTCTTTTGCTTCATGGTATCATAGGCAGATCATGGTAAAGATTCAATTAAGAATGTCACAAGGAATACGGTGGTCTATTTTATATTTGGTATCTTGGGTTCTCACTGCTATGATTTTGCTTATTTTGTGCCATTATCCCCAATCAAGAGAAGAAAATTTTCCTAAGGTTAGAAGTTGCTCTAATTGTTTGTTGAAGGGTTAACCTTTTTTTTTTTTTCCGCATCAGCTTTTTCGCTTGGCTTAGTTTGACTGGTTTCTGTTTGATTTTTCTGTCTCTCGCCCTCTAGGAAGCTATTTTGCCAGCCACTTCATTATGGGAGGAGAGAAGTTTGATTCAACTCATCCCGAAGGCTACCTGTTTGGAGAGAACAGCGATCTGAACTTTCTGGGGAACAGACCAGTTGCGGTATGATTGTAATCCATTTACATCCACGCGGGGCTAAGTGGCCCAAGTCAAATGTTCTTGTCAAAATAAGTTTGTAATTGCTGGTTCAGCAGTGTTTGTAGCTTGGTCTGAGTTGAGAGGGGCCCTGGGAGCCAGACCGCAGCCTCTTTGATGGATCAGGGTCTCCTGGCACTAGAGGCCGCCCCGTGGAAAAGTACAGAGTCTGCCTGAGGGCGAGGACAGCTCACAAACCCCAGCTCTCCTAGGGATCTGAAGCTCTGCCTAAATGCTCCCTCTGCGGACTGCCCTTGCCCAGCCCCTAGCTTGCCCTCACCTTGCTTTTCATTCCTCTTCATAGCACTTAATACCATATAAGCATTTATTTCTCTGTCTCCTCCTGTTTATTATCTGCCTTCCCCATCAGAAGGTACATTTCACAGGGCAAGGGCTGTCCTACTGCTGCATCCCAGCACCCAGGACAAAGCCTGGGACATTATGATAAGCCCTTAATAAAGATGTGTTGAATGAATGACTCAAAAAGTTCCCCTTGATATCTGATCTGCTATCAGACTGTCTCTCTCCCCATTCATTCAACTCATTCCATAAATGTTTATGGAGCATTTTCTCTGCACCCAGCCTGAGGCTTTGTAATAATAGCTTCCATATGGCTATCGAGTGGCTGCTGTGTGCTAAGGAAGGCCCTAGAGACTTCTCAGGCATTATTCCTAATCTTCACAAAGACCCACCTGACAGAGGATTTATTATCAATCCCATTTTGTAAGCGAGAGAAGTGAGGTTGTGAGAAAACTGAGGTTCCGAGAGATGAACAGCCTTTATGAAGTGCATACTATGTTCTGGGCCCTGTTCGAAGTGCTTTACAGACAGTTTTCCCAAAGTCACATAACTAGATCTGCCTAGCCAGAGATCCATAACCTTTCCACTGCTTCTCATTGCTTCAAAATATCCTGCCTTTCTCCAGAAACTCCTAGTTTAGTGGGGCAGACAAAACATAGGAACAGGAAATGTTTCAACAGCACTCAGGGTCTGAAGGGATGGGGTTCTGTAGGAATAGGGAGTGGGGGAGGGGAGTGGCAAGGGCAGATGCTTCGGTGCTGGTGTGGCGAACAAGGCCTTGGAGGATGGCTGGGTTTTCACGAGGCGGGTGGGAAAGGGGCTTCCCGGGAGTGAGGTGCAGAGCGCAGGCCTGAAAGCATTCACGTTTCTGTTGAATCAGCAACCATTTACTGAGAAACTACTGTGTACCAGGTACTGTGATAGGTGCTGGGGATACAAAGCTGAAATGAGCATGGTTTGTTCCTCCCCTGGAACAAATAAGGAAGCCAGTCTGGCGGGAGTGGACCTTTCCTGATGGCGAAACAAGATTGGAAAGGTAGGTGGGGACTCCATTACCTCGAGACGCTTTCCACTCTCTCCTGTAGGCTCTGGGGAACACTGAAGGTTTTTAGGCAGATAAGTGCCCTGGAGAAATTATTTTTTTTGTTTGTTTGTTTGCTTTTTAGGAAGGTTAATCTGGTGATGATCTTCCATCTGGAGCTTTAATTAAAAAACGTTGGTGGTGGTGGTGGTGGTTTTCATTGTTTTCTTCCTTTCTATCTGGGGTGACAATCCGCCCCTTCAACACCTTCTAATTCTTAGTCCGATAATAGTACTTTAGAAAATACCAAGTCCTTTCTGCTTCAGATTCACTTCTGACAGCTCACACTTACCAAATGTCTATTCTCTGATTTTGCTGCTACTACCTTAGCCATTAGAGTGGAAAGATCTTTTTTTTCTGATTGAGCCAGATAAGTGCTCTTCCTCATTCACCGAGAGTCAGCTCATGCCTGGAAAATGCCCTTTCTTCTCACATGGACTGGTTGTTTGCGTCCATTTCTTCCTTCCTTTTTTCTTTCCTCTGGTGTCAGAATAGTTTATGTACTTTAAAATAGTGTAGTTGTTTTGTTTTTTTACCTTTTCAGGCCATAGATTATTTAATTTATTTAGTTTTGGCTGCTTTGGGTCTTTGTTGCTGTGCGTGGCTTTCTCTAGTTGTGGTGAGCGGGGGCTGCTCTTCGTTGTGGTGTGTGGCCTTCTCACTCTCTTGTTGCAGAGCACGGGCTCTAGGCACGCGGGCTTCAGTAGTTGTGGCTCGTGGGCTGTAGAGCGCAGGCTCAGTAGTTGTGGCGCACGGGCTTACGGCTCTGCGGCATGTGGGATCTTCCCGGACCAGGGCTCGAACCCGTGTCCCCTGCATTGGCAGGCGGATTCTTAACCACTGCGCCACCAGAGAAGTCCCAAAGATGATTTTAAAACAAGGGAATACTTCTTTAGGTTCATTTTGAGGTTTATGCCAGCTAACGAACCTTCGCAAAGTTTAACTGCCTTGTTTACACTTCTCTGTGAGCCTGTGAATGAATGAGCTCTTCCAGGAGCACAGGAGAGCAGACTTGACCTTCACTTGCAGGCTCTCTCCCAAAGGAGTATCAACACTGGCCGTTCTGTTGTTGTTTTTATGAAGTAATCATTAACTGTGCTTCATGTTGCACAGAGCAAATGTTCTCAAAAGACATCATGATTTCACGTTAAGGAAGCAAATCAGGGTCACTTCAAAGAGGGAGGTGGAAGCAGAGAAAACAGAAGAAATGTAGCACATTTCCCTTTGCTTTCCCCCTTTCTTAGTTAATAATAATAATAGCTAACATTTATTGAACACTTACCGTTTGCCAGGCCCGGTTGTGCTAAGCTCTCCGTACGTGTTCTCTCGTTGTGTTCTCACCCTAACGAGTAGGGTCCTGATTTGACAGATGAAGAACAAAGAGACACAAAGAATTGAAACAAAGATCGCAAAGCCTGGAAGTGACTAAATCAGGATTTAATCCCAGCAGTCCAGCTCCAGAGCCTGGGGTCCTCTGCCCTTTCCTGCTGGTCAGGTGAGGTGCACTCAGGACCCCTGCGCATGTCCTGTCTGTGAGCTGTCTAAGTAGATCATCAAGTGAGGCTTGTGAGATATGGAGAGACAACCATCCGAAGGTAGCCAGCATGGCCATGACATGTTCTCCTGAGTGTCTCTTGACAGAATCCATAGCTGGTGTGTAATTCCACCTGCTGACCTGACCTGGGGAGTTTGCCGTTACCGCAGGTCAGCTTGTTTAGGGGAAGGCCCATCGATTGAAGGTTGGTCGCTTGAGTTCTGCAGAGCTGACCTCTACTCTCTAGTGACATACCTCGGTGTCGGTAAATGGGCGTCAGGTTGCAGAGGAAAGCAAACAGCCTTATAAAGCTATCCAGCAGCTTCAGGCAGGAACAGCACCTCTTTCCAGAGAGATGGGGACAAAATATGTTGAAATAAATTATTAGATTAAATTATAAATGCCATAGGCTTCCTGGCTTCTGGGTCTTGTTTTTCCTGTCATTTCTGAACGATCAGACTAAGATGAGTACCATTCAGTTATCGCTCAGCCTGTAGTTTTTACTGGAGCTGATCTCCCACCTAGGATAATCCATCAAAGTCAAATGTATTATCAAGTCTTCAGGTCAGATTTAAAGAACCAGAGTGTGTGTATATATAGAAGGATGGTTGAAGAGAGGTTGGAATCAAGATTGGAAGTTTTACGTACCTTAAACTTTGCAACCTTGGCAAGTCCATCACTCAGGTTTTCAAATTACCCACTTGTAAAGTGGAGGCAGTTCTGACTTTATAGGAATGTCATGCTTGAAAAATGCGTTGCAACTGCTGGATGCAAAGAGGTATGGAGCAATGTTAGCTGCACTCACTAGGCTTTCAGGTTGGTTATTTCTGCAGTTACTGATAGCTCTGGGTGGAGAGAATACCCACTGGTTTTTAAGCAACTGTCTTAAGTAGTGAACAGGGCTTCTGAAGGGCTTTCTGCCCTGGTCTCTATATAGAGGAGATAATAAGATGGTTGTGTTTGTACATCACAGTTGAGTAAAGGCCATTCCTCCCCTTCTTAGGTGGCAGAAGAGCTGGTGCTGATTTTTTTGGTCCTTTATTGCATTAGATCTTATTTTGTTGAGGTAAATTACTGCTAAAACTCTAAATTATTTGGAGGCTTAGTGACCTTAGGATTGTCAGATATCAAGTGTTCTCTTGACTCTCCGGAGTTCAGATCTCTCCTGTCATCTGAGAGGAAGCAGCTGAGTTTTCGTTGGGCCCCTAATACTCCACAACCTCTTGTGTGTTTCGTCACTTCTTCCTCACGCTCCCTGCAGCCAGGCTGCACAGCTGGTGTTAAGAACCAAGGCGCACACAGGTGGGCTTTCCTTCTTCCTCTCATAGAGATGTACCCCAAAGTTGTGCTTAAATCCAGTTGCCATAAACTGAACCCTTTTATTCACATATGGGCAGGGAGAGCAAGTTAGTTAAAGGAACTTGGCGATATATCCATTTATGAAGCAGGATTTTACACATATAGAGCTTTGTGTTAACCATGGTGCCATTTATTCATGCAGTAAATATCTGTGAGTTATATATTGTGCTCGCAACGGGGAATGCAAAGGTGAGAAGGACTTGGCTCCTGCCCCAAGGAGCTCTGGCGGAGTGGGGTGGGCAGATTGCCCCTGACTGTGATGGATCGTGGTAAGTTCTCCGAGAGAGACAGGGCCAGAGTAATCTGAAAGCGCAGGGGAGTGGGGATGCCCTCCGCCCAGGGAACTGGCTCTGAGAGAGGAGTCCTGGAACCTGGAGTGATGAGCAGGACTTCCTGGGTGGAGACTGGGAAGGTCATTAGGCAGAATTAACAAGCGCTGCAAGGAAGCACAAAGATGCAGAAGTGCACATCGGGCTTCCAGAATGGCAAGTAGTCTGTAAGGACTGGATCATGAGGGATGTTGGTGGGAGATGAGGTTGGAAAGACAAACTGGGCCCGTGTTCGAAGGGCTGTGAATATTGTACTGAGAAGCTTATCCTTTTCTATGGCAGTAGAGAAGGTCGTAGTCATGAGTGGCTTTGCCATTGACTAGCTTTGTGGTGTAGGTTAAGGTATTGGCCATCACTGAGCCTCTGTTTCCCCATCTATAAAAATACCCATCTTGGGGCTTCCCTGATGGTGCAGTGGTTGAGAGTCCACCTGCCGATGCAGGGGACATGGGTTCGTGCCCCGGTCTGGGAAGATCCCACATGCCACGGAGCGGCTGGGCCAGTGAGCCATGGCTGGTGAGCCTGTGCGTCCGGAGCCTGTGCTCCGCAATGGGAGAGGCCACAACAGTGAGAGGCCCGCGTACCGCAAAAAAAAAAAAAAAACCATTTTGGGAATTCCACGGTGGTCCAGTGGTTAGGACTCCATGCTCTCACTGCTGCAGGCCTGGGTTCAGTCCCTGGTCAGGGAACTAAGATCCCACAAGCCACACGGTGCAGCCAAAAAATTAAAAAAAAAAAAAAGTTTAAAAATCGATCCATCTTGCTGGAATATTTTCAGAATCCAAATAATGACAACTATTGTGATTTGATTTCCATTTTAGAAAGTTAACTCTTTAAATCGACTCACAGTGTAGAGTGGATCAGAAAGGGAGGAGATTAAGGAGACCAGTTAAGAGGTCGTAGTTTTAGTTAAGAATGAAAAGTACCTGAACTAGGATAGTGGCATTAAAAAATAAGGATGGTGCAGATTCAAAAGTTGTGGGCAGTGTGAGTTGAGGGAAGGGGAGAAGTTAAGTCAGGGGACATGGAGGGGGAGCCCCTGGGGGCAGCTACCACTTAAATGGGATGTTCTGCACGGGTTTTATCTGCAGGTTGGTTTGTGCCCAGGCCCCAGTGTAACCAGACCGGTTGGTCACAAGTACCCCAGTATCTACTGCCTTGGAGCCTGTATACATCTGCCCAGGCTGCCGTAACAAAATACCACAGGCTGGGTGGCTTAAACAACACATACTCACTTCTCACAGTTCTGGAGGCTGAGAAATCCAAGACCAAGGTGCCGGCAGACTGGGTTGCTGGTGAAGGCCCTCTTCCTGGCTTGCAGTGACTGCCTTCTTACTGTGTCCTCACATGGCAGAAAGAGACTGGGAGTTCCCTGGTTGCCTAGTGGTTAGGATTCCGGGCTTTCACTACCATGGCCCAGGTTCAATCCCTGGTTGGGGAACTGAGATCCTGCGAGCCGCATGGTGTGGCCAAAAAGAGAAAAAAAGAGAGAGACTGATATCTCTATTTCTGTTCTTATAAAGCCACTAATCCCATCTTGAGGGGCCCACCCTTATGACCTTATCTAACCCTAATTACCTCCCAAAAGCCCCATCTCCAAATATAGTCACATTGGAAGTTGGGCTTCAACGTATGAATGGGGGAGGGGGACATGAGTCCATAGCACAATGTAAAGTCCATGGAAGGAGTGGGCCTCTTTTCCGGGTGAATGTGTGTGTGTGTGTGTGTGTGTGTGTGTATGTGTATTAGATTGGATTTTTTTGCCTTTTGTCTGCTATCTTCTTTCCTTCTTCCTTCCTTTATAATTGTACTACAACTGTTTTTGTTTTGGGCATTCAGTTTGGCAATATTTAGTAAATTTTCAGCTGTGGCCCAGCTATTTCACTTCTCTGAGTGTCCATGTAAAGGAAAAACATACTCCTGTGTGTCTCCTCCGCTCTTAGTATTCTACTACAATGCTGATTCACATTTTTTAAATTAATTAATTAATTTTTATTTATTTTATTTTTGGCTGCGTTGGGTCTTCGTTAGCTATGCGCCGGCTTTCTCTAGTTGTGGCGAGCGGGGGCTACTCTTCGTTGTGGTGCACAGACTTCTCCTTTCAGTGGCTTCTCTTGTTGTGGAGCATGGGCTCTAGGTGCGCGGGCTTCAGTAGTTGTGGCACGCGGGCTCAATAGTTGTGATGCACTGGCTTAGTTGCTCCATGGCATGTGGGATCTTCCCAGACCAGTGCTCAAACCCATGTCCCCTACATTGGCTGGTGGTTTTTAACTACTGTGCCACCAGGGAAGTCCCCTGATTCACTTTTTTTTTTTCCGATTCACTTTTTATTTATGTATTTATGTATTTATTTATTTATTTATGGCTGCGTTGGGTCTTTGTTGCTGCATGTGGGCTTTCTCTAGTTGCAGCGAGCAGGGGCTACTCTTCGTTGCAGTGCGCAGGCTTCTCACTGCGGTGGCTTCTCTTGTTGCAGAGCACGGGCTTCAGTAGTTGTGGCACGCGGGCTTAGTAGTTGCAGCTCACGGGCTCTAGAGCACAGGCTCAGTAGTTGTGGCACACGGGCTTAGTTGCTCCACGGCACGTGGGATCTTCCCAGACCAGGTTTCAAACCCGTGTCCCCTGCATTGGCAGGCAGATTCTTAACCACTGGGCCACCAGGGAATTCCCTCCTGATTCACTTTTGACACCAGATGTGTGTGGGTTTTCCACACGTCAGGCAGGAATTGTTAAATAAATTATAGTGTGTCTATACTATGAACTGGTATTCAGCCAAAAATAAAGTAGAGCTGTATCCACTGAGGTGAAAATATATCTATGACCACATCGTTTACCAAAAAAAAACCAAGTTCCTATACATAATGTAGAATCTGGTTTCATTTCTTTATTTTATTTTTTTAATATTTATTTATTTATTTGGTTGCACTGGGTCTTAGTTTCTGCAGGCAGGCTCCTTAGTTATGGCTCACTGGCTCCTTAGTTGCGGCATGCATGTGGGATCTAATCCCTGACCAGGGATTCAACCCAGGCCCCTTGCATTGGGAGCTCGAAATCTTAACCACCACGCCACCAGGGAAGTCCCTGGTTTCATTTCTGATAAAAGTAACAGTGTATAAAAATATATGCGTACATTTATGTTGATATTTACAGGTGCATAAAAATACATGAGCACAGTGCATTTTAACCTGTGATGGGGTAACTCTTGGGGGTGCATCAGTGAGGGGAGGTACTTCCTTCATATTCTTCTATGTTGTTTGAATTTTCCCCAGTGAACATGGTTTCACTTTTTAATTAAAAGCATTTAAATTTTTTCTGAAAATAGAGAAGGGATTACTGCTGAGCACAGGAAGGAAATAAAATATATAGAGGAGAATATATAGAGGTAGGAAAATTAAGGAAATTCATAGAATAATGGTTTTAATCTTTTTTTAATGAACTGCAAGAAGGGTGTGGTCTGCTGAGTGGTTACGGGCTTGTGGAAAATGAGAAAAACATCAGAATAAGCATGGAGAGGGATGGAGCGTTAGCCTTTGGGTGTCAGGCTGCAATGGTTCAGCTTTAGAAACGTCAGATTAGGTGTGGATGTGGCCTGCTTTTAACAACCTGAGAGTAAAAGAAAACGCAGATTATAAAAGAGCTAAACTAGGGGATAAATATTCATACTTTAAAAAAAATTATTTATTTAATTTATTTATTTTTGGCTGCGTTGGGTCTTCGTTGCTGTGCGCAGGCTTTCTCTAGTTGAGACAAGTGGGGGCTATTCTTCGTTGTGGTGCATGGGCTTCTCCTTGCGGTGGCTTCTCTTGTTGCAGAGCACAGGCTCTAGGCACATGGGCTTCAATAGAGTACAGGCTCAGTAGTTGTGGCTCACGGGCTTAGTTGCTCCACCGCATGTGGGATCTTCCTGGACCAGGGCTCGAACCAGTGTCCCCTGCATTGGCAGGCAGATTCTCAACCACTGCACCACCAGGGAAGCCCTACATTCAGTTTTTAAGGCACACATGCACACCAGTACTGGCCTAGGGAAGAAATGACCATTCAGTTTTAGGAGCTTATTTTAATGAAACTATTGTAGGGCTTCAATTTTGAAATTTAACTTGTTTTTATATCCTTCCCCCCCAAAAAAATCCTATTTATGTTACCTTTTAATTCTTAATAAAGATGAAGAAATCATTTCAAATACCTTCTTCTAGGGAAAGTTGCTTCCTGACGCTCAGTGAATAAATATCAAATACATAAACAAAGACTATTTTGCAGTGTACAGATAGCATCCTAGTCATTCTTCCAGATACCGAGACAATATAACCAAATTGTAGATCTTATTCAAGAGTTAGTTTCAACTGTCTCTTGACTCCAGAGACAACATGAGAAAGCTGGTTACTTTTACACGCAGGGTAGGATAGATTCTTTTTTAGGTAAATGAAAGCATAAAATATGAGACTTAACAGTATGTGTAACGTTAGCTCCACCTTTGGTTACTACGTTATAACATAAAAAAGACAACTTTGGAGGCTAGTTGGTTGGGTCCAAGCGTTTGCTACCTGGCACTAAGAAGAGGATTTCTAGTGGCTTCTGTCTTAGTTTTCCACCCTGAGAATTCTGTTTTATGGAGATGGGTTTCTGTAGTAGATGGATCATGGGACGGACAGGGGTCCCATTGGTATGACAGAGGCCAGCGAGTCACACTATCCAGGGCAGCTACACTTCATGCTGAGGTCCCAGTGATGAGAGGGGGTGCCCCCAAAGAAGTCAGATCAGCTGAAAGGACTGCTTCTGCCATATGTTCCTTTTTTTAAAAATTATCTTTTCTGGAAACAAAACCCAACTGTTTTGTTTTGTTTTGTTTTGTTATTGTTTTTCTGCGGTACGCGGGCCTCTCACTGTTGTGGCCTCTCCCATTGCGGAGCACAGGCTCCGGATGCGCAGGCTCAGCGGCCATGGCTCACGGGCCCAGCTGCTCCGCGGCGTGTGGGATCTTCCCGGACCGGGGCACGAACCCCCATCCCCTGCATCGGCAGGCGGACTCTCAACCACTGCGCCACCAGGGAAGCCCCAACTGCTTTTAATTTACTTCCTATTGTTGTTTTTTTCTTTTCATTTTTGTCTTGTGAATTGTGAAATATTTATATGGAAGCATATAAAACACATATCTACAGGTAAAGAAACTACAAACACCCTTGGACTCACCACCCAGATGGAGAAATGGAATATCGCCAGCACCTTGGAAGTCCACCCTATGCCTGACCCTGGTCACATCTGCATTACTTTGTTAAATAACAGCTTTATTGAGATATAATTCACCATGGGTTTCTCCATGGTAGAGTTACCATCTTTCCCTTTGTAGTTGATAAGTACCTTTGGGAGGATAGTTTGAAACTGCTGCCTAGGTTTCTTTTCTTTTTTTTTTTAATGCTCACCGTATTCTTTTTTTGTTTGTTTTAATATTTATTTATTTTATTTATTGATTTGGCTGTGTTGGGTCTTAGTTGTGACATGGGAACTCTTAGCTGTGGGATCTAGTTCCTGGACCAAGGATCGAACCTGGGCCCCCTACATTGGGAGCACGGAGTCTTAACCACTGCGCCACCAGGGAAGTCCCAGATTTCTTTTTTTTTTTTTAATGACTCCTTTCTTAACTAATAGGATGCTGCATATTAGATCTACTGCATTGCTTGGGGATATAAGACAGGGATCATGGTTCTGTGTGTCTGGTGTGTAGGCCTCAGGGTATAGTTTTATGGATTAGGGCTATAGAGAGGGGTTGTAATGTAGCCTGAAATTATGAGAGAAAGGAAAAAAAATTCTCTGGACAAGAAACTTTGCTGGAGATGATGAGGAATAAGAACAGTGTTTAGTAGCTGTTGACCTAGTGGGTTACCTTCCCAATATAAGAATTTCAAAATCAATTTGGATTATAAAATTATGCACTGGGAGAAGAAAGGAGAGAAGGAGAAGGGAACAGTTTCTTCTCCGTTCTTATCATAATTTGGTTTCTGTCCTAGTTGAGAAGATAGTTTTCTTCGGTAATCATGAGACCATGCCCACGTTGATCTCCCCCCCATTACACAGACCATTGATTGATTGACTCATCCAGTCATTCCTTCATAGGGGTTCATTTGACTGAACCCCTATCATCCTCAGGCTCATGTTCAACACTAGAGATACAAAGATAAAATGAAATCCCTGCCTGGAGGAACTTACTTTATAACCAGGACATATGCACGAGCTGGAGGAGGGGCCGAAGAGCAAAGGCACAGAAGCATCTAACCAAGGTGACAGCTCTGCACTACAGGTGATTCAGTAAAATTAAAGTATAGGGTCCAGAGGGTGCAGGGGAGACACAGCAAGAGATAAGGCTGTGAGTGGATCCTGTCCTAGACCAAGGGGCCTTGTGTGCCTTCCTGCAAACTTTGGACGTTTATCCTGTAGGCATGGGGAACCATTCATGGGGTATAAACTGGGAGTCATTCAATATACATTTTGAAAGATCACTCAGACGACAATGTAGAAAATCAATTAAGAGCTTATTGTTATTACATTGTCCAGATGAGATCTGATCTCAGGCTGCAGCCAGAATAATGAAGAGGGCCCTGATCCGTGAGGCAGAATCAGTGCTGGTAACCAACATAAGAGGCAGAGTCTAGGCTTTGGTACTCAGACTGTATCTCCCGGGCCCTCCCAAAGGGTACGGCCAGCTCATGGGTTTCCCTGCTTTTTGTGGCAGACCCATTCTAGCGTGGTGGCTCCTCCAAACCTTTTGGTCTTTGCTTCCAAAGACGTCTGTGCCAGTTCTGGAATCACTTAGTGTGGTCCATTGCTCTTGCAAGCTCCTAAGAGGCCCCCTCCCCCAGCACCTATGAGACCCAGGCCTTGGCCAGGGTGTTAATTTTGAGCCATGGGAGGATGTCCTCGGATCAGCAGCTCCTCCTCATTCTGCTCTATAGGCCACACCCATGACCAGCACCCTCGGGACCCACACATCCTTCCAGCTCCTGCCAACGCGTGCGTCAGCCCGGTCCCCTGGGATGTTTGGAATAATAACCCCTCCTCTCTTAGCCGGCCCAGCTGGCCCCGAGTGAGTGATGCAGCCAGGAGGAAGATGGGGGCAGTCCATTGTAGGGCAAGCGGTGTCCTGTTAGAGGCTTGTCTTGTTCG
Organism: Neophocaena asiaeorientalis asiaeorientalis; assembly: GCF_003031525.2. Classification (NCBI taxonomy): domain Eukaryota; kingdom Metazoa; phylum Chordata; class Mammalia; order Artiodactyla; family Phocoenidae; genus Neophocaena; species Neophocaena asiaeorientalis. The sequence continues at coordinate 7,682,441 of NW_020174923.1, read as the reverse complement.
AGACTGCTGCCGTGGTCTTCAAGCAAGGGGGATTCCTCTATTTTCCACTTTGCGGGCCCAGAGAATCTGGGGTTCACAGTTCTCAAGTAAATAGATACAGACATCCCCATCTCAGGCCTTAGAGTTCACCCTTTCCAACCGGGCCCTGACTTTGACGTAGGAGGCTTGCCTGGGCTGAGTTCAGCCTTCTTAGAGCTGCCACCTCTTAGCATCAGGTCCTGAGCCTGAGTGAGGTTAGTGCCTTTAGGCTGCTGACTGTCATATTTGGCTTCAAATAGCTGGTTGTTGTATCCGAGACTGTCTTTTTCCGTTTTCACTGGGCAGACGGCTCTTAACAACAGCCACCCAGTTCCACAGTCCTTCTCGTGACCATTTCTTCTGCACCTCCTGTACCAGAGACGTTAAACCAGTCAGTGCGTCCCCAGCCACGGGTCGCACTACTACAGCACCCCAGGGGCCATCACCCCACTGATGGGTCCATGTTGCCATCTGGCTGGTAAGCGACCCACCCCCAGAATTCCACGTGCTGAATCCATTTCCGTAGGCAACTTCTGATGCCACCTGGTCTAAGGCAGACTCTGGAAGCAAACCTGTGCTGGAGATTGTTGTGAAAACTCTTTATTGAAGAAGTGCTCTTTGGAGAAGGGGCGTAACGGAAGCCAGATGGGGCAGGGGAGCAAAACTAAGCAGCAGTGTGGTCTTGGCACAGACTTGCTCCAGCCTGGCCCTTCGGGAAAGCTCTGGAGTACAGCTTGCACCACAGAATCCCCCCATCTCGAGGACAGGGGGCTGGCCTTTTGTACCCCTCGCCGTGCTGTCGTGACCATTCTGTTGGGTTGGCCAAAAAGCTCGTTCGGTTTTAAGCGAAACTGAGACAGTGTTCACGTTCACGAAGGACTTTATTGAACAACGAACGTACTCACTACCCGAACGAACGCGATATTGTGTGTATTTTGTTCAGCATGTGTACGCGTATGTGTAGGAGTATGTCCACAGCTGGCATTGCTGGGGCGCACAGCATGCCGTAGAAGTTACTGCCAAACAGTTTTCCAAAGCAACGATGCTAACTGTACTCCCATCAGGAGTGTTTGGAGTCCCCAGCACCTAGTATTTTCCATCTTTTTCATCATAGCCCTTCTGGTGGGAGTGCAGAATCAACTTCCATTTTCCTGATGACTCATGAGGTTGAGCACCTTTACATATATTTATTGGCCGTTTGGATCCCTCCTTTGCGAAGTGTCAGTTCAAATCTCTTCTCTTAGCTGAGCCGCTCTTTCTTTCTTAGTGAGGAAATAATAAGAAAAACATGAGTCCTTTCTCAGGTAAATATATTGCAAATATCTTCTCCTAGGCTCTGCTTGCTTTTCACTCTCTCTTTTTAAAAATAATTTATTTATGGAGTTCCCTGGCAGACCAGTGGTGAGGACTCAGTGCTTTCACTGCTGTGGCCCGGGTTCAATCCCTGGTTGGGGAGCTGAGATCCCACAAGCCGCACAGCGTAGCCAAAAATAAAAAATGAATACTAATTAATTTAGTGTGAGGTGTACAATGTGTTGATTTGATAAATTTATATATTGCAATATGATTACTACCAACGTGTTAGCTAACACCAGCATCAGGGCCCGTAATTATTATTTCTTTTTTGTGGTGAGAACATTTAAGATCTAGTCTCTTAGCAACTTTGAAGATTATGCCTTTTCACTCTCTTCCCAGTATCTTTAGTTGAACAGAAGTTCTAAATGTTAATATAGTCCAATTTATCAGTTTTTTTCTTATATGGTAGCACTTTTTGTATCCTATTTAAGAAATCTTTCAAATACCAAAATCATGAAGATGCTTTGGTTTTCCTCTAATAGCTTTGTTTAACCTTTCACACTTAGACTTGTCATCCATCTGGAATTGATTTTGGGGTGTGCTGTGAAGTAGGGACCAAGGTTCTTTTCCTCCTTTTTCTTTTGTTTAAATTGACCCAGCACCGACGGTGGAAAAGACCATCCATTATTTCTCACGGCACTGCAGGATCGCCTTTGTCATAAATCAAGCAACGGTAACTAGTTTCTCCAGTGAAGAATCCACTCATGTCCAGCCTGGGGGTGGGGGACAGAGGGGAAGGGGTTGAAAATCTGACGGCCGGGTTCCAGGAGATGAGCGGGGAAGGGGCTGTGTGGTCTCAGCAAGCCTCCGTATGGAGACCTTGACTTAGGCCCGTGTTTTCAAAGAGCTCCCTTGCCCTTGGTTGTGCCCGGTGTCCCTGGGACTGTCAAATCCTCTGATTGGTAAACGTCTTCTCTTAGAGAGGGGACAGGTGGCCTCCTGGCCACCTGGCATCTGGGAAAAGATCTCAGAGTCGAAATGCTCTTCATTCAGACCTTCCCAGTCTCCTCTTTCAAACCTCAGTGTACCCCGCTTTTATGACGACCTGCTGCCTCCAATTCCTAAGCCTTTCTGGGATTCTGGGCATAAATATGTTTCTGCCGTTTCGAATTTCAGCCTTTTCTGTTCTCCTAAATCAGTTTCCACTTGTCTGTGTGTGATACAGCTTCCAATTGTTTATTTCCTCTCCCATTCTCTCTGTTCTTGTGGTTTTACACTTTTTTTCTTCTCTTTCAATCCCTTTGCTGTCATTTCAGTGGGAATTCAGAGGGAGCAGAAGTCAGTACAAGTGTTTAATCTGTTGTGGGCGCTGGGAGGTCTGTCCTAAACCTTTGCATTCATTTCTTCACATTTTCAAATCTGTGCTGATGGGAGCTGGGAAGCACTGTTTGACTTTAAATTCTCTATCATTTCTTCAAACTACATCTCAAATTTTTTAATAAATTTATTTATTTTTGGTTTTGGCTGCATTGGGTCTTTATTGCTGCATGCGGGCTTTAGTTGCGGTGAGCGGGGGCTACTCTTCGTTGCAGTGCGTGGGCTTCTCATTGTGGTGGCTTCTCTTGTTGCAGAGCATGGGCTCTAGGCACGCGGGCTTCAGTAGTTGTGGCATGCGGGCTCAGTAGTTGTGGCGCTCGAGCTCTAGAGCACAGGCTCAGTAGTTGCGGCACATGGGCTTAGTTGCTCCACAGCCTGTGGAATCTTCCCGGGCCAGGGCTCGAACCTGCGTCCCCTGCATTGGCAGGCGATTCTTAACCACTGCGCCACCAGGGAAGCCCTATACATCTCAAAATTTGATAGCTAACCCCTTATATATCTAATATGAAATATAAGATATAACATAAAATAATTTATTACATAGAGCAGAGAGGGAATGAGTAAGCAGTATATTTGGGGCTTTGAAATGATAGGGCAAGGATTTTCTGTGCGTAAAAAATTTTAATTAAAAAAAAAAAGCTGTAATGTGACCTTGTATTGTGCTAGAAGGTAATTTGCAATTTCCCTCGCTCTCAATTTGCCAGGGAACTCGAAATTGTCCCTTTTTTTGCATTTATACGTTCTTTGTACTCCGCTTCATGTTAGCCTGAAGTTGTGTAGGAAGCTCTTGAGTGATTCTTAAAGAATTCAGTAAAAGTTCAGTATTTTGCTAGGCACAAAATAACTCACTGTGCGGTCAAGCCAAATCTGATAGGCTGGAAGGACATTCTACTGGAACTCAAGCTTTTTAGCTTAACAGAATTTTCTTATTAATCTATATTCTATTTCAGCTACAGTAATTTATGTTTTCTTTTAATACCAAAAGCTCAACCAAACCAGAAGGAAATCTGGTTGTGTCTTGTACCATACGATCATGGAAGAAGGAACCCGGATATTTCATAGAGAGACAGTTTAAAATAAGAGGTCTTTGTCTTTGGATGTAGAAGAGCTGCTTCACAGCTCACGAAGACGCGTCCTGCGCTCTGTAGAGCTTGTGAAGTCATCCACACTGCAGTGAATGTTGCTGCCCTTTGCACCCATCAGACCCTGTGTTCTCCCCCCCAGATATACACGAGGGGCTCATAGGGCAGCTGAACATACGGTGATCTGTGCAGAGTTCAGTGAGGCCTTTGGCTATTTTATTTAAGCATGGAAAGAATGTGTCTTGTCATTCTGGAAAGGACAAAACTGTGGGGATGGGAAACAGATGAATGGTTGCTAGGCACTGCTGGGTGCAGGGAGGGGTTGGCTGCAGAAGGGAATGAAGGAACATTGCGGGGGGATGGAAGTGTACTGTACCTTGATTACAGTGGTGGTTACAGAGCTGTATGCGTTTGTCAAAATTCATAGAACTGTACACTAAAATGGGCGAATTTTACTGGCTGTAAATTACACCTCGATAAACCTGACTTTAAAAAAAAAAAAAAAAAGGGAATGTCTTGGAAAGAAGGAGTGATTCACAGACATGCCAGTGCTCTCTGTGGCCTGGTGTCCATGTGGCCCAGGGAGCCCCTGCTTATGGCCATGTACCAACAAGAGGCGGTGGACGTGTGCCCCAGACGCCGTGTGTGCATGTGGCAGTAGCGGGGAGGGGTGGCAGGGGGCGGGTCAGCATTGCTTCTGCATCAGCAGCCCTCAGCCAGAGGGGTCAATCCTAGTACCCCAGCAGCAGGGAAAAACTATAATGGAAAAGAATATTAAGAAACGATTGTCTATATGCATAAAATGGAGTCACTCTGCTGTACAGAGATTGGCACAGCATTGTAAATCAACTGTGCTTCAATAAAAAGATAATAAAATAAAAAACAAAAAACACATGGCATCTGTTGTTTAGTTATTTTGTGAGTATTAATTGTGCCAACCTGCCGTTCGGGGCAAATATGCACAACCCAGATGGTCACCATGGGCACATGCTGTGCTCTTCTGAAGACCTTATTCATATATTCAGTCTACACATACCTAGTTTTATCTTTTATGTGTGCTGGTCTAATCACTCTGGGTGATACAAAGATATCTCTAACCTAGACTTTGCCCTCAAGCTTCTAATCTCGCAGGAAGCTCAGACGCTATATACACACAAAGAGGGAAGTGATAAATGAAGTGTAGACAGAGCTTCCAGAAGCTCTGAGAAAGGAGCTTGACTTTGTGACCTAAGTTTTGCTGACTTGGAAAGTACTGCTAAACACTTGAACTTTTGGTTGGTTGCTTAAGGCTGTGTTTCTTAACAAACCAGGGCGCAAAGAACTGCTGCGGTTTTCAACAGTGAAACTAAAGCATCTGTGTTGTAGGAAGTTCCTCGACATTTCTTTGAAACCTACTGAAACTAAGCGTGCACACTCTCACCTGTTTCCTGTTGTCAGGGTCCGCCCCAGCTTACGGGAAACTATATGTACTGGTGTTGCATTTCAAAGAAAAATTTGGTTAACTTTTTCAGCTTTTAAAGAGATGCATAATGGCCTTAAATTGTAATGAAAGTGTTCTTACAAAAGTCTATAAAAGTCAAAGACTTCTGGGTCAGATAGCCTGGTTACATGTAAATAGCATCCCTGAGCAACACACTCGTTTCGCTCAACTAAAATAGTAGCCCTGACTATTACAGAAATGAATCAGGCATATGCTTTATCTTTAGAAGACAGCTCTGACAAAGCGAGCTTTGTGGTAAAGGTTGCTATAATTATAGGATAGAATGTGGTCCCATATTTTCCATTTATTAAAAATTTAAATGCTTTTAACACCAAAGGTGCATATCCTCTGTTAATCCATACTGTTAAATATTTTTTAAAGAAAGAAGGGGAGAGGGCTTCCCTGGGGGGTCCAGTGGTTAAGACTCCGTGCTTCCACTGCAGGGGTCACGGGTTCGACCCCCTGGTCGGGGAACTGAGATCCCCGCAAGATGCGTGGTGTGGCAAAAAAAAAAAAAAAAAAAGAGGGAGAGTTAGCTCAGGCACTTAATAGAAGTAATGAAAATAATAAGAACCAGTGGGTAACATTTACAGTCTACAAAGTTGTTTCACGGTTAACCGTTCAGCTGTTGTCTCCCAGCCCCAAACCACCCTCTAACCTGGGCTGCGTAATGCTGGGGCAGGGACTCTTCGGCCACGTTTCTCCATTTCCAGGCTCTGCCAACAGAGGGCGCCAGAGGGTCTGCAGGGCTGGAGGAAGAGAAAGGGTGGTACCCAGAGACCAGAGTCCCACCCCCAGGGGGCCTCTAGGCTGATAGCCCCCACCTCTCCCCTTGATTCCCTCAGCCCCAGGGGTTGTTGCCGCTTCCTGAGGTGACTCTGTGTCAGCTCGGTGTCCCCTTTTTGTGTTTTGGTTCTCCGGTGCCTGTTTAACCAGTTCGATTAAATTCTCTGTTAAAATACCTGGTGTGGTTTGTTTTCCTGACTGGACTAATACAACCTTTATTTTTATTTTTATTTATTTATTGGCTGCATTGGGTCTTCGTTGCAGTGCGGGCTTTCTCTAGTTGTGGCGAGCAGGGGCTACTCTTCGTTGCGGTGCGTGGGCTTCTCACTGCGGTGGCTTCTCTTTGTTGCGGAGCATGGGCTCTAGGCACGCGGGCTTCAGTAGTTGTGGTGGGAGGGCTCAGTAGTTGTGGCTTGCGGGCTTAGTTGCTCCGCGGCATGTGGGATCTTCCCGGACCAGGGCTTGAACCCGTGTTCCCTGCATTGGCAGGCATTCTTAACCACTGTGCCACCAGGGAAGTCCCTAATACAACCTTTAATCTCACAAATTATAAGGTAGCTATTATGAAGCACATTTTACTCGTGAGGAAATAGAGACTTAGTAGGGTACAGCAATTTGTGTAAAATTGCACAACCACTAATACAAGGGCCAAGACCTACACCTTCCACTTTGGGATCCTTTGCTCTCCATTTCCTCTCAGCACTTCTCTTGCTGAACTTTTTTTTTTTTTTAAATACTTAACAGAAGAATTACAAAGGTAGTAGGGAATTCCCATATTCCCTCCACCCAGCTATCTCTGATGTTAACGTCTTACACAACCATGGAGCATGTATCCAAACTAAAAATTAGCATAGGTACATTACTATTTTTCAAAACTACAGATTTTATTAGGACTACGCCGGTGTTTCCACTAATGTCTTTTTTTAGTCCCAGTTACCTTTGGTTGTCACGTCTCCTTCATTTCTTCCAATCTTTAACAGTTTCTCAGTTTTTCCTTGTTTTTCATGACCATGACAGTTTTGAGATGTACTAGTTAGATATTTTGTAGAACTCCCATCAATTTGGGTTTTCTGATGTTTTCTTGTGATTAGACTAGGGTTATGGATTTGCGGAAAGAATACCACAGAGGTAAGTGCCCTTATTACATCATATCAGAGGCACATAACAGTTCATGACATACTCCCAGTGATGGCAACCTTGATCGCTTAGTGATGGTGGTGTCTGTCAGGTTTACCCACTACAAATCTTTCCTTTTCCATAATTGATTTGTTTAGAAGCCAGTCACTAAATCCTCTTGCTGAACTTCCCACTTAATCCTGGGGCTGTGCTTTCTTGGCAGATTATTAAGTAGTGCTTAAAGAATCTTTGAATTGGCCAGGCTGAGAATTGTAAACCTAGGAGCCAGACTAACTGTGTTAGGAGATATGACCATGTATTGCTTCTTGGGAAATCATTATCTGTTTTGCCGTCTTTGTTTTGCACTACGTTTAAACTTGGAACTTGGCTCCTTTTAGTCTCAGAAAGCTTATGGTTAATGCTAGGACACCTGTTTTTTTCTTGATGAACTGGAATCACTTCTGACAAGCCTTTAAAGATGCTGAGAAGCCCAGGGTCTTAATAGCATGCAGGAAATCAGTAAAAAGAGGAAGAGCCATAGAGAAGTGTTGGCTGAGAATAGGAAAATTGGAGGTGTTGAAGGATGTGGTTAAAGGAGTGAAGACTTACAAGGATGGACTGAGAGGTGATAGATGACTGTTGGAGGGATACAGAGATGTCAGGTAGGAGGTCAGGGAAGGGATGAGGATGGAACACAGGATGAGAGAGAAACCAGTGACGTGAATCAACCTTGGGATTGGACTCTGTGCATGATATATTGTAAATACTTGTATTTTGTCTCTGAGATTCACCATCTAGAACATAAGAGTTATACTTCTAGCTCTAGATTTCATTACAGACAGACTTTAAGTGAGCTTAGACTTCAATATATTTAATATATATTTAATATGTAAGCCAAAGAAATTAGTTCAGTTGGTTTATATAACCTTGGCTACTCACTGCTATTTGTTTAATTTATTTTTGGCTGCATTGAGTCTTTGTTGCTGCGCGTGGGCTTCCTCTAGTTGCGGCGAGCGGGGCCTACTCTTCATTGCGGTGCGCGGGCTTCTCATTGCGGCGGCTTCTCTTGTTGCAGAGCACAGGCTCTAGGCACGCAGGCTTCAGCAGTTGTGGCGTGCAGGCTCAGAAGTTGTGGCTCGCGGGCTCTAGAGCACAGGCTCAGTAGTTGTGGCGCACAGGCTTAGCTGCTCCCTGACATGTGGGATCTTCCCGGACCAGGGCTCAAACCTGTGTCTCCCGTACAGGCAGGTGGATTCTTAACCAGTCCTACGCACTGCTATTAAGGAGTGAGTGAAGAATAATCAGAGCTCTCAAGACTTTTGGAAGCTTAGCAGGGCAAAGTGAAACAGATTGGTACCTTGTTAAATTCGCTGCAAATTACAGATATTTTTTTAAATTAAATATTTATTTATTTATTTTTGGCTGCGTTGGGTCTTAGTTGTGGCACGCGGGATCTTTCATTGAGGCGTGTGGGCTTCTCTCTAGTTGTGGCGCGTTGGCTCTGGAGTTGTGGGGTGCTGGCTTAGTTGCCCTGCAGCATGTGGAATCCTAGCTCCCCAACCAGGGATCGAACCCCCGTCCCCTGCATTGGAAGGCAGATTCTTAACCACTGGACCACCAGGGAAGTCCCTACAGATCTTAGTATTAACAATTTAGAAATTAAAACTATCATACATATGCTATAGGGTTTTTTGTTTTTGTTTATAAACAGCAGTAATTATTTTTATTTATTTATTTTTTGACTGTGTTGGGTCTTTTTTTTTTTTTTTTTACATCTTTATTGGAGTATAATTGCTTTACAACGGTGTGTTAGTTTCCGCTTTATAACATATAGGTTTTTATTTTATGCTATTTTGTTCTAATTATATGGGGTTTCCATATCTCATGATGAGCTAACCAAAAAAAAATCTCATTAGGGTTTTTGAATTACTAATGGCCTTCTTCCTGGGCCTAGGGCTGTATCTGCAAATAGGTAGCTTAGCCAAAGAAACTGACCTTACCTGGGCTTAGAATTCTGTATTTGATTGGCTTATAAACTTAAATGTTTCTGTATTTCATACTATTCTTTTTCTGAAGCTGAGATTCCTAACATAGCAGACTTCAGCATATTTTTTTTAAGATTTATTTATTTAATTTATTTTTGGCTGCATTGGGTCTCAGCTGTGGCACGCGGGATCTTCGTTGAGCCGTGCGGGCTCTTCGTTCTGGTGCACGGGCTTCTCTCTAGTTGTGGCGTGCGGGTTTTTCTCTTCTCTAGTTGTGGTGCACGGGTTCCAGAGCACGTGGACTATGTAGTTTGCGGCACGTGGGCTCTAGTTGAGGCGCATGAGCTCAGCAGTTGTGGCGCATGGGCTTAGTTGCCTATGGCATGTGGGATCTTAGTTCCCTGACCAGGGATCAAACCCCCGTCCCCTGCATTCTTTACCGCTGGACCACCAGGGAAGTCCCTCAGAGCATATTTCCTTCCAGAAATATGAGAGATGGAGACTTGAAACCCTTGTAATTGATCTTGGCTCTTACAGAGATAGTTTTAGGGTCAGTATATTTCAGGAGGGGCACAGGTGGGTAGCTTGGAGTTTTTCAACTTGAAGACCAGCTTACAGTTTTTAGTTTTTAAAATATAGACTGAGGAAGACTTCGGTCCACTTGCTCTTCTTAATAACTGGCCTACTGAAAACACCTCTGTTAAATAAAATGACTGGAAAACTAATACTTGGTGGCATTAGAACATTCATATGCTTCTTTGGAAAAAATATATTTGTTGTGTATTTTATTGTTTTAATTATTTTAAAAATTTTTTAACATCTTTATTGGAGTATAATTGCTTTACAATGGTGTGTTAGTTTCTGCTTTATTGTTGTGTATCTTAAAATACCTGTTTTAGGACTTCCCTGGTGGTGCAGTGGTTGAGAGTCCGCCTGCCGATGCTAGGGGACGCGGGTTCGCGCCCCGGTCTGGGAAGATCCCACATGCCGCGGAGCGGCTGGGCCCGTGAGCCATGGCCGCTGAGCCTGCGCGTCCGGAGCCTGTGCTCCGCAGCGCGAGAGGCCACAACAGTGAGAGGCCCGCGTACCGCAAAAAAAAAAAAAACAACCAAAAATAAAATACCTGTTTTGGCTGATACTGGTGCTTTGGGCATATTCTTTACCTACACTATTAAGCGTCTCAAAATCTCTAACTTAAAACTGGATTCTTATTTGTGAGCTGCGTTACCAGTCTCCTGACCAGATGAAATCTGGAAGTCAGGCATCTAGAATGGGGTGCTGGTCTGAAAGGAGTCGTTTCTCTGACCATTAGGCATTATTTACCAACTTGCTGGAGGGAGAAGATGACAGTGTCTGCTTTACTAAAAGCACTTTTTTCCCTTTTAACTCTCCTTAAAATTAGCTGGTGTTAGGCAGAACCCTTTGTATCTAAAAGCAGCTCATCTTCAGAAAGATACTTTTATTGTAGAAGCACAGGGTGATTGGGTAGTGTTTTATCCCGATGGGAGGGGCTTTCAGTCAGGGGAACCGGAAGTTGAGTAGGTTTCACTTGTCATCAAAGCAGCACACATAGCCCTGGAGGTGCATTTGATGTCAGAGTGTACCGCAACCTGTTGCCCGGTCTGAGTACTCCTGAACGATATGAGTCAAGACCCAAACCATAAGTAGCGGGAGAAAATGGGTCTGTGACGGTTGTTAACAGAGACCAGGGCGATTTTGTGATGGGTGCTTTTCTCTGCAGTGGATCTTTCATGCTCTCGTTATCAAAGAGAACTGGTTAACTGGGCATACTCGTAGTAGGGTTTAAATATTTTGGAAAGATCAACCTTAGAGGTGATGTCATATAGCCAGGACATTGGTCCCATGTGCACCCTGCCAGGGGACCCAGCGGAGGAGTTAACAGACTATAAATAGACTGCCATCTTGAGTGGATTCCTTTGGTAACCAAACCTGAACACAGAGCATCTTTGAGTTAAGGTCATCATGTGACACCCTCGTGGTATCTCCCTCACATCTTTGATTTGAGTGAAAAAAATGTCTTTTCACATCTTGTCAGCTTTGTGGTCACCAGCCTTTCTACATGGGTGATTGACTCCCCACGAGGATTGGATGGAAAATTAGTGAAAAGGGGTTTTACTGCTGTAAATATAGCTCATTGATGTTTTGGTGGACAGCAGGCACAGTGCAGTCTGTCCCAGGGCTACAGCTGGTTAAATAGGCAAATTTGTATTCATTTCACATCATTCAACCAGAGTAAACTGTTCTCCCTGATGTGGATCTAAGAAAATGTTATAAAGTATCACAAGTCTAAATATATCCACTGGTAAGTCTTGGACACACTACATAGCTGAGAAGAGGGGAAGTAGAGAAAGCTGAGAAAATAACCAGGCATCAAATAGAAGGAACTGAATTTTAAATATAAAACCCCTAAAATCTATAAAAGCAAGAGCTTATGTAAATGAGTGCTGTAAATGAGCTATTCATATGATCCCAGATGTTGATTTCCATATTAACTATTATTTCTTTCTCTGACACAAATATTACATGTCTATGTGTAAAAATGAGTACTTTTCTTTTTTAGTCATAAATTGCCTAAAAATAATTTCCTTTCTCTTCAGAGGCAGATTTTTGGCATTTGGGGCTTTTTTCTTCTTAAGTAAAAACTGCATTAGGTCATATTCATTTGTTTTTCTTTTACATCACCCCCCCCCCCTCCTTTTTCCTATTAAGTTTCCTTTCAGGGAATGTTTATTGCATCATTGTTTGTAATATTGAAAACTGGAAGCAGAGCAAGTGTTCACTGGTAAAAGATTAGTGAATACATGGTGGTCTGAGGTAGACGTCTCTAAAAAGGAACCAGGGATCCTTGGAGACATGATCAGTTCCAGGGAGGGGACAGAAAAACACAACATGAACTTGGAATATCTTGTGGTGCCAGAAAGTAAGGAAGTGCTCAAAAGGTGATGGGGCGAGTCAAAAGGACACAGGAGCCAACTGAGGGAGTTCCCAGTGGCCAAATCCAGGATGCTATGTGTGTATATGGTCAGGCCTGAATCTAATAGCAAGTGTTAGCAAATTATGTACCTTAAAAAAAACCTTTTTATGGAAATTAATTATTTATTTTTATGAATGGATTATAGGCCCTTTTACAGACTACTGGGCATTACCCAATAATTTACAATTGAAGTAAGAACCTTTTAACGCGTATGCACTGGGACCATATTTTCTACAGCAAAAATGTGAGTGCAGACATGGGGGGTAGTTTAACAAAATACTTGAAATTAGAATGGTTAGAAAATCTAGGATACATGGTTGATATATACATACATACACACACACACACACACACACACACACACACACACACACACACATCCATATCCATATCCGGTCTATCTAAACCGGCAGTTCCACATTTGGCCGCCAAGTGGCACTTTGCTGGTGTAAGGAAAACTGACAAGGAAACTGACGAGCACCAGGATAAAAGGTCAAAGAGGCGCTTGCTCTGTATTCATATGAGCCTTGATCGCCAACCCCC
>NW_020174923.1:7655869-7669743 GCF_003031525.2 Neophocaena asiaeorientalis asiaeorientalis | reverse complement strand
TCGCTGCTGGTACCTGAGTGCAGGGCGCCAGATGCAAGCTCTGCTGTGGGCCCCTTACAGGTGGAACTAAGAGAGGCGTGCCTGGTGCATCACCGAATCCAGGCTAGCATAGCGCTCAGGGCATAGTGAACGTATTGAATGAATTGGTAGATGTCTTTGTTCTTTGAAAATAATTTAGAGGAGAAACCACTGTGCTTTAGGAATATCTATCAGTAACACATATTGGAGCATCTTGGGCAGAAGGTAAACAGTGATGAACATCTCCCCTGCTTCTGCTGACGTTCTCTGACGTCACACCCTGAATATACCTTTGTGTCTTATACAGGTGCTGTTAGCTCTTACAGACAAAGGGACAAAGAAAGCTTTCCTCTGAGAAGACCTTAGATACTCCTGTTAAAATTTAAAAGGAGTGTGGCATTAGATATGCTTTTGTATGTACTGCCTGAGCATAAGGGTGTAATCCAGAGAGTTTCGACCAGCCTCTAGAACCTGAACAGGATTCGGTACCTTCTGCAGTGATCGTTCAGACTCTCTCTACACTCTACTCAGGTACCTGGAACACTCCTGGGATCAGAACAACATGTAGCCTTGCCCTGCTGTAGCCAAGGCAGCTGCAGGACAAACAGTGTGGCTTTTGGATTCAAATCCTGGTTCTGCTACTCATTAGCCCTGAGACCTTGAATAATTATGTGAATCTTTTGAGTCTCAGTTTCTTTATCTGCAAAATGGGGGTGTTAATACTGATATTCTTCATTTATCCAGTCAACGAACATATTTCTTGAGGTCCTCCTTCATTTCAGACTCTCCTCCAAGAGCTTACAGTCTGGTGGGCATGGCCGACATGTCTATTAGTGTTTAGAATATTAAGTAAGAATGTATCTAAACCAGAACTCCATGGTAGTGATGATAGCACAGGACATGTGAATGCATTTGCTGCCACTGGACTGCGTGCTTAAAAATGGCTACGGTGATACATTTCATGTTATATATATTTTATAAATGAAATAAAGTAAAATGAAAAAAAAAATCTAAAGGACCCAGCATGGTGCCCGGCCCATAGTAAGTACTCAGTGAACGTTTCCCTATGTTCTCTTTTTTCATGGATGGGCATTGGCAAGCTGTCATTGCGACAGTTACCCAAATTTTACCCCATTAAGAGGGCTTTCTTCTGGCAGCATTTCTGCTTAGGTGAATGGAGTGGAGGGACCTGAGCCTTAATTCTCTGTCAACACATTACTGACCCGGCAGGTTTGGGCCACAAGTCCCTGAGCAGACCCGATTTCATTCTTTGCACATTAGTCTTTATAAGCCTGTCTTCATTATGAAAAGTGAAAGAGAATTCTGGAAGCTGTTTTTAAGGTCCTTCGTAAGGTGGTGAGAGTTTATTTACTCCAGGATGTTGTCTGAGAGACGGGAAGACGTCTCCTAAGCCCATACTGAGCTTGAGGCAAGAAGTGAGGGTACGGCTTGCAGAAGGCCTGTGGGTCCTCCTCCATCTGTGCGCCTGGCGGCCTGTTGTGTGCAAGACAGAAAAGGCCACTTCTTCCCATTTACTGGCCGAGAAAAATAAATTCTGTCTGACCTTTCTTGTCATCACTCACTCCCTAATGAGGTACAACTGGGGCTGAGAAAACTACGGTTCCAAGGTCATAAGAAAGCAAGTGGAAACTGTGGATGTGAACTGAGAAACGGTTATTGATGCTGTTCTGAGCACAGTGGAATGACCGGTGAGTGGCTCCTTCGGGGTGGTTCTTGGACCCGAGTCTGTCCTGACCTTCATCTCCTTTGGTCCCAAGAAGATGTTACTTTGCTTTCATGTCACACGTATCTGTTAGCATAGGAGTGAAGTCTCTGGTCCTGAAGTGAACTAAGATCCTTTTTTTTCTCTAAATATAATACAGTAATGGTGCGTGTATTAAAGAGGTACTGTAGGCAAACAAAAAAGTTCATCAGTGCCTTGCTAAGAAAAAAGGATGAACGAAGACATAGGTTAGTGTTTTCAGATCTTTTAATAACTGGTACTTCAATCCCTTCGTCATCTCTAAGTTAAGCAGCTGTATCCAGGAGCATCTTAGAGAAAGATGGAGGTAGAATGTGTTCAAACCTCAACTCTTCTCCCTAAAACTTGTGGGACTTTGGAAGGTGTTACTGAACCTGTTGCTATGTCAACGTCCTTATCTGCAAAAAGGGAGCAACCATCTCTCCCTCACAGGATTGTTCCAAGGATAACTAAGATAATGTATGTAAAGAGCTTAGTATAGTGCCCGGCACCTAGTAAGTGCTCAATAAATGATCGTTTTAAAAGCGAAGATCACGAAGATGCTTAGAGTCACGGTGGGCTAACCTGGCCTAGAGAGGTAGGGGAGGCGACTCTAAGAGCAGAGTATTTTCTTTAGTTTGCCTCTGTTCCTGCTGTCTCCTCTGTCTTCCCTGTCATCTCTGAATTTACAAATTACGTTTATCCTTCAAGATTCCAGATCAAATACCACCTCCTCCATGAAGCCTTCTGGATTACCTCAGCCAGAAGCCATCACTTCCTGTATCGTTGCCCTTTTTGTGGCATTTCTGTTTAGTGTTACAGTTACTTGTGTAACTATATCATCGTCCTTATAATGCTGCTTCCTGAAAGAGCAGGACCTTATCTTTTCCACTTTAAATCTCTCTTTACACCCAGCACCGAGTGTTGCCGATAGACTCTGATTGGGTACGTGAATGGCCACTAAGGCAGAAGCTTTGGTAGGTAAGAGCCTACAAACAGGATTAGTTTCTCCTAAACAGATTTTCAATGGTTTTCTTTTGGCGGGGCAGAGGGTAAAGAGCTAAAAATGTAAGTGTGGATTTATTATACTATAAGGATAGTTTATGTATATAAACAATTGATCCCACGGATGCCTTTCCCTGAGCAGCGAATAACTTGTGTTCCATTGCCAGTTATCATCAAATGGAATATTCTAAACGGAAGATGAAGAAGACTAACTCCCCCCCCCCCCCCCGCCTTCCTTTTGGTTTTCTTTTTTTTTTTTTGCGGGGGTAGGGAGGATATAGAGGGGAAAGGGCAAAGAGTGAAGGGAAAACCTCTGTGTTTTTCTGAACTCAGGTAGGAGTTAAGGATAACTCCCAAGTACCCGTGCAAATATGATTAACTTCGCTACTCCAGAAAAAAATTTTAATCCCCAAGTCATTTATTTTGGCTTTAGAATAGACAAGCATTTGTGTTGGGTTTTCCTGCCTAATTACTTTTTGCTTAAGCTTATTTAAAAATTGTTTTAAATTCTTTTAGTGTGACAGCCCAGCAAAGGGGGTGGGGGCTGTGTGGAGAAATGGGCCACAGATGGGATCTTAACTATAGGATTTCAGCTTTCCTGTATAAAAGCCTCCTGATACACTGCAAGCAGGAGGGCAGAGTTGCAATCAGCTTTTCCGGAGAACAATTTGGCAAAATAGTTTTAAAAGTCTTAAAAATATGCTTACTCTTTGATCCAGTAATTCCACTTCTAGGAATGTCTTAAGGAAATAATCAAAGAGGCACGCAGAAATGTAGGGACAAAGCATTCACCACGACATTTATATCAGGAAAAAAAAGAAAAAAAGTAAAACCAACTGAAAACACTGAATAATGTGGAATTGATTAAAGTAGGCCCCTGTCTCTAATGTGTGTAGTTATATTGTCAAATTATAGACTTTAAAACATTTGCCACATCTTTCTAAGTGAAAGAGAGACAATAAAAGAGTAGGTACAGTTTGAAACAGTGCAGAGAAATAGAGCGGGGGGAGGGAGGGAGGAGGCGGGTGGGTGGATGGATGCCTATCCCAAAAGACGCATTCTGCAAATGTTAACTTTGGTATCACTGAGTGGTGAAATTATGGATGACTTTGTACTTTTTCGTGTTTTTCAAGTTTTCTTCTTAAACGTGTATTGCTTTGTAATCAGAAAAACCAACTGTCATATATTTTAAAAGAATATATGTTTAAGGTGAGAATTCCCTGGCGGTCCAGTGGTTAGGACTCCACACTTCCACTGCAGAGGGCCCGGGGTTCGATCCTTGGTCGGGGAACTAAGATCCCGCAAGATGTGCTGCTTGGCCAAAAAAAACAATATACGTTTAAGGTATCAGTGAAAAAATAAAATGTTGCTACACAATACCCACAAAGCAATAATCTGAATGCACAGCTGATAGTTTGGATTAAATGTATTTTCTTAAGGGTCACATTCATGCACGTGAAGTATCAGGGATCACACTGAATACACAAAATCAGACGTACCATAGGTTCAATTATGTTTCCCAAGTAAAACAGCAAAAATCTGTGAAGACACAGAGTTTCATGTGGACGTTCTGTTTTCTGAGACCAGCATGAGGGGGTAGACTCTTCAGAGCTAAGAGGACCACGGTTTTGCAAAGCTCCAGACACTAGTAGGTCTTCTGGGAATCATATGTAAAAAATGTTTACTGCCCAAATGATGTCATAAGAATAGTGGGAACATTTTAAATCACTCTTAATCTTCTCAAAGCAGTTCCCAATGGAATGTTTTACTGTGTCCCCTTTCTTATCTCCTCATTGTCATCAACTCACAACTCCAAACCCATGTGTTTAAACAGGGAAAGAGAGTGAAAGCGTGAGGTAAATGATGGGCAACCACAAACCTTTGATGACCCCAAAAGAGCTCTTTGGCTCACATTGTTTTAAAAAAAAAACTCTGCTTTATATGATCAGCTGCGGAGGAAATTTGTTCTTCACTGTTTGCAGGCCTCCACTCTGTACACATGATGGGGTTCTCTTGTGTTTGCGGTTCGTAAATTCCTCAGACACCATGTGGCTTCACTGAAGGAAAATCCTTGCAGGTCCGGCTCCCCGTTGTGTAAGGTCAGGTGGAAAAGCCTTTTGTGATTAACTCGGCCACCGTGTGTCCCTTGGTATTTGGAACTTCAGTGGGAGTTTTTATTAGGTGTCCGCATTTTGAATGCTGACTCACATAAGCTTCATCTAATGGGAAAAGCAGGTAAATGTAGCGCTTTGGACACCAAGTCGGATCCCAGCTCTCCCAGTAGCTGTGACCTCGAGCACGTCCATTTACTATGGTTATCCGTCTTTCTAAACACAGTCTTCTCCCACTTTGTTTCCGACACAGTTTCCTTACGCTGCCCCTCCTCCCCAAGAACCAGTGAAAACTCTGAGAAGCCTGATCAACATCCGAAAGGATACACTAAGACTCGTCAAGTAAGTTCAAGTTCCCAGCCGGCGGGGGCCAGGTTCCAGGGGCCCTTCCTCATGGAGGGGCAGCCGACTTCCCAGGGGACCCACAGAGCGGTTTCTGCCAGACCCAGAGCCCGGCCTCTAGGCCTCCGGGCCGTGGGCTGCTTGCATGAGGGGTCTCCGCACCTAGATTGTTCAGAACTTTCTCTGATAGTCAGTGTTTGGGAAGAACTTTCACTCTCCTGGAAGCTGTCATGATTACCCCGATTTGGTGAACCTTCCAGAAAAAGAACAGTTGGAGGAGAAAGTGAATTCTGCAGATACCTCGACAAGCCTGTGTGAAGATGGGATGTTTGAACTTGGTGCAGGAAATCCTTATTTTATTGCCTATATTTCCTTTTTAATTTATTCTTAATCTCATGTGCCCTTCCTCTGGTGCACTGGGTTTGTTGTTTAATCACCACTGTCAGTACTAATTATCTATCGTCATCATCTGTCTTCTTTGTGCTGTCCCTGAGATAACACAATTTTTTTTTCTTTTCTTTTTTTTTTTGGCAGCATGGCAAGGCTTGTGGGATCTTAGTTCCCTGACTGGGGATTGAACCCGGGCCCCCTGCAATGGAAGCACGGAGTTCTAACCCTGGACCACCAGGGAAGACCCAGAGATAATGTGATTTTTAAACAGATGCTGCTCTCCAGATAGCAAGTCTGTCTACTAAGACTCACTGGTTCCCTGGGGAGACAGTTTGGTTAGGGCAAACCAGAGGTCCCACATTCTTCTCAGTTGACAAAGGAAGATGACTCGGAGAGCACTTTATGCTTGTATAGATCAGGGAATTTATTTCTCTCTGATCATCTTTTTAAAATATAACCACTTCGGGGACTTCGCTGGTGGTCCAGTGGTTAAGACTTCCAATGCAGGGGGTGTGGGTTCGATCCCTGCTCTGGGAGCTAAGATCCCACATGCCTCGAGGCCAAAAAACCAAAATATAAAACAGGAGCAATATGGTAACAAATTCAATAAAGACTTTAAAAATGGCCCACGTCAAAAAATACATTTTTAGGAATAAAATATAACCACTTCATTGAGATATAGTTCATATACCATACAGTTCATTCATTTAAAGTGTACAATTCAGTGATTTTTTTTTAAGTATTTATTGTTTTATTTGGTTGCACCGGGTCTTAGTTGCGGCAGGCAGGCTCCTTAGTTGTGGCATGCAAACTCTTAATTGCAGCATGTGAACTCTTAGTTGCGGCATGCATGTGGAATCTAGTTCCCTGAGCAGGGATCAAACCCGGGTGCCCTGCGTTGGGATCGCGGAGTCTTATACGCTGCGCCACCAGGGAAGTCCCCCGATTCAGTGATTTTTAGTTATTCACAGAATTGTGCAACCATCACTACTACCTAATTTTAGAACATTTTCATCACCCCGAAAAGAAACCCGATACTCATTATTCATCATCCCCCACTTCCCCCCGAAACCCCTCTTCCCGGCCTAAGCAGCCACTAATCTGTTTTCTGTCTCAGTTTTTTAATATTTTCTTTGTCCCTGAGGTTTTCAACTGCCTCCCCAGCCGCTCGCACCCCCGGGGTCAACCCTGGGGACGGCGCAGCCAAGGGGGAACTCTTTTGCCGCAGAAGAATCCGCAGCCGGCCGTCCCCCCTCCACCGGGGAGTTCCTGCCGCAGCAGGATAGATGGAGGCTACTGAGGCCTCGGGAGCCTGCCAGCTGTCAGCTGCTCCGGCTACTTGTTTCTCTCATCACATATGGTCTGCTCGCGTATTTGATGGAGATGGATTCAGGGGTCTGAGCCCCCTTGAGGTCCTGGCCTCGGACGTGGCAGCCTGGCTGCAGCTCTAGGATAAAATGAGGCAACTGCTCTGAGCTTCTGGTTCTCACCTGTAAAATAGTGAACCAACCTTACCTTTCATGGCTGTTGTCAAAAGGGATAATGAAAGGGAAAGCACCTGGTGATCAATAAGTGTCAAGATGAAGGGTGAGTTTTGATTTTGTTTTTTCCGAGATGGGACTAAAGTAAATTCTGATTCTCAGATTTCCAGGTAAAGGTGGAGGATCGAACATGTACCTTTGCTTCCTCTCCAAACCCCACTAAACAATAATGAGTATTTTTAAACAGCACAAATCCACAAAAATTGGGAGAGTGGGAAAGGAGCAACGGCAACAGAATTTTAGAGGCTGGGGCTTCCCTGGTGGCGCAATGGTTAAGAATCCGCCTGCCAATGCAGGAGACACAGATTCGAGCCCTGGTCCGGGAGGATCCCACATGCCGCGGGATAGCTAAGCCCGTGTGCCACAACTACTGAGCCTGCGCTCTAGAGCCTTCGAGCCACAGCTACTGAAGTCCGCGCGCCTAGAGCCCGTGCTCCGCAACAAGAGAAGCCACCGCAATGAGAAGCCCGCGCACCGCGACAAAGAGTAGACCCCGCCCGCCGCAACTAGAGAGCCCACACACAGCAACGAAGACCCAACGCAGCCAAAAATTAATTTAAAAAAATTTTAGAGACTGGAAACAGGTGGTGAATGTTAAATAACTTACTAAACCTGAGAAATCAGGATCCCGAGCAAACAGAAGGAAAAGCTGAGAATCACCAGTTTGTACTGTGGTTTCCCCCAGAAGGCTCAGGAATTGGCAGTTCCAGGTACCTCTGGACATCTTGGGGGTGGGGGGTGCTAAAAGGAGGGAGGTTAGTGGAAAGTCTGCTTGAGAGGTATTCAGATGCCCCCTCCCTTAGACTACACAGCCAGAACTACCCTCCCACACCCTGGCAAAAGGCTGGCAGACGATGCTCACTGGAAACGTTCAAACAAAGAATCTCTGGACTTGGGGGACCGAGGCACAGCTAAGGGCTGGACTCAGTACTGAAATCAGGGGGTTAAGTGAATTCAGAAACGTTGGATGCTGAGCCCTCCAGCCTGCCCCCCAACCCCAACTCTAAGCCCAGAATGCCAGCAGCCAGGCCATCGTTAGAAGAGAGGAAAACTGTTCTTTGGACAATCAGACGCCCCCAGGTGGGAAGACCAAAGAGACTGGTGCTGGAGATCCCTCGCCAGACCCAGATGAGTCCCCAGGGAAGCCTAGCATCCCCAAGCCCCACCATGCACTCAGTTCCCATCAGGATTTTTTTTTTTTTTTTTGGCCGCGTGCCATGAGGGATCTTAGTTCCTTGACCAGGGATCGAACCCCTGCACCCTGTAGTGCAAGCGTGGAGTCCTAACCGCTGGACCGCCAGGGAAGTCCCCGTGGACCACAATTAGGGGGTTTAAATGTCTTAGTATGAGCAGACAACCAAAGATTCTCAGATGTATAAGGAACGCCTATCGTATGAAAGACAATTGTAAAACAAGCCAACAGGGGGAAAAAGTGGAAATAAAGACTGTGCAGGAAGAGGAAACCTTGATTTGTAGCCTCAGAGACATAGAGAAGATACTGCCTTCTTATTTCACGGATGCAGTGACACAAAGCGTTTAGCAAACAAACAAGGCTCTCGGAGCTTAAAAACGTAGAAATGAAAGAACCAATAGAATATCGGAAGAAAAGTTGAAATGTTCTAGGAAGTGGAGCATAAAGGCAAAGCTATGGAAAACAGAAGAGGAAAGATACGAAGAATAGAAGGTCCAACAGCCAACTAATGGTTCTAGAAAGAGAGAATGGAGAACATAGAAGGAAGGAATCACCGATGACGTACATAATTTAAGAGTTTCTACAAAGGTCCACCGAGTGCTCAGCCCAGTCGAGGATGAAAGCGACCCTGGGAGCTAAAAGATACTGCAGCGATGCTCTGAAATGACTTTTAAAAAGTATTTATAATCCAGAATTCTTTACTCAGCCAGACTTTTTTTTTTTTTTTTTGGCCTCGTGGCTTGCAGGATCTTAGCTCCCCAACCAGGGATTGAACCCGTATCCTCAGCAGTGAAAGCACCGAGTCCTAACCACTGGACCGCCAGGGAATTCCCTCAGCCAGACTTTCAATGACGTGTGATTGTATAATAAAATCTCTCGAAAAGTTTATCCCTCCACCACACCCTTTTTCAGGAAGCTACTGGAAGTTGTGCTCCAGCAAAAGGAAAGCGTAACCCAAGAAAGAGGAAGCCAGGAGGTGCAGGAAGCATGCGATTCTCCGGGAGAGAGGCAAAAGGGACACACAGGGAGATGGGACAGGGAGATTCCAGGGTGGCAGCCATGTGCCATGTGCAGGTACGGAGGGATCAGGGTCCAGATGGAGCAGGTCAGAAGGCTCCGTAAGTGTCCTGCTCAAAAAGACAAGGTGCACAGAATACCTGGTACGTGTGAACGTCGAGATGTAGACAGCCAAAGAGTTTGAATTTGAATCAGTGACTAGTGCATAAAAGACTAAGCAACTGAAGAAAAAAGCAAAATGAGCACAAGCTCTAAGAAAAACTTATGCAGGAAAGGAAAAATTATTAGAGATTACTCTGTGGCTGAGCTGTGAATAATGTTGATGGACTCACAGTCGTATAGACGAAGATGTCCTGAGCTAACAAAATCATGGTGAATCACATGGTGGAAGGGGTGTCCCCATACGGAGCAGAGTGAGGAAAGAGAAAGTCTCATTTCCATAGTAGGAGGTCAATAGATAATGCCTAAAACTGAAAAATTAACATGCAGATAAATGCCAAAATGGTCAGCTACAGAGGTAAAGGCGGTTTTCTCTAAAGAAGAGGAAAAGGGACAGAAAGAGACCTGCTGGTTTTTTGTCACAAGCCTTGTGGAAACTATTTAAACTATGTGATTAGTAACTTTGATTAAAATTAAAAACTTTTTTTGGTAAAGCCTGGCAAACGCACAAGGATGTTAACTGTAGCACTGTGAAATGTCAGAAATCCCCTAAATGCCCCCTGACAGTGGTAACAAAGCGCTCTGCCGTCATTCAAAATGAGGATGGAAAGTGTATGATCACAGAGGGAAGCCCGCAATACGTTCAATTAGAAAAAGAAAACAAGGGACATCCCTGATGGCGCGGTGGATAAGACTCCTCGCTCCCAATGCAGGGGGCCTGGGTTCAATCCCTGGTCAGGGAGCTAGATCCCACACGCATGCCACAACTAAGGAGCCCTCGAGCCGCAAATAAGACCTGGTGCAACCAAATAAATAAATATTAAAAAAAAAAAAAAAAGAAGGGAATTCCCTGGCAGTCCAGTGGTTAGGACTCTGCACTTCCACTGCAGGGGGCATGGTTCCAACCCTGGTCAGGGAACTAAGATCCCACAAAAAAAAAAAGAAAAGAAGAAAGATTACTTTGAATATATTAATTTGCTAGTCCCGAATGCTGAGTCTTTGTGGTTTTCTAGATGTGCCGAGGAAGTGAAGACCCCGGGAGAAGAGGCCAGCAGAGCGAAAGTCCACTACAACGTGGAATTCACCTTTGACACGGATGCTCGGGTGGCCATCACCATCTATTATCAGGCCACCGAAGAGTTCCAGAATGGGATTGCCAGGTAAGAACAAAGGACCAGGGGAGCCACGTCCTTCCTAGACAGGTTAGGGTCTGTGCCTGGCGTGCTCACCTGTGGAGGAAAACGTTCTTTTTCTACACCCAGGTGAGAGCTGGTTCCTGAATTTGGGTTTTCTTCTACACAGCCTTACGTTTTCACCTTTCCCTTCAAACTGTGTCATCTTGGCACAGTGACAGATGGCAGCATAGTCCTTCAGGTCACCATGATGCTGTTAAAAATCTGTTCAGCTACCTTTCTGTGGATATGTGGGCTGAATAGATAACTTCAGTAGCATTACCAAGCAAGGGCAAAGGAAAGAGATTATAAAGAAGATCTTTTCTTCTCTTTTCTCTTCCACTCTATACTGAGAACCTGTTGCTAACTGAGAACAGGCATGAGACAGAGGAAACTGTCAGTAACTTTTGCTTTGCTTCCCACTTTGATCAACAGCTACATCCCCAAAGACAACAGCCTGCAGTCAGAGACGGTGCACTACAGGCGTGGAGTGTGCCAGCAGTTCTGCCTGCCCTCCCACACCGTGGACCCCTCCGAGTGGGCTGAAGAGGAGGTGAGCTGCCGGCTGGCGGAGGGGCCCGGCCACTGGGAGAAAGTGCAGGTCAGGTTCTGCCCACAGACCCACAGGGCATGGGAGCTACTCAGGACCCTGGCCAGCAGCAAAGGATGGGCCCGGGTACTCGAAGGCCGTGCTCCCCTTCAGCCTTGTAATGTCTTCATGCTCTGGGAAGGATACATCTAATTTTTCTATCCCGGAGTAGCCCATTAACCCAGGATATTTTGGGAAAGCCGTGCCCAAAGGAAAGACCTGCAGGTTAGAAGCCTTGAACCTGGGAATCTAGGGGATTTTTTACAAAGAGACTGGTGGCCTTCAATTCTACGGACTTAGGTAGTTAACCAGGTTGATGGAAGAGGTGCAGAGATGAGGTTCAGGCTTCCTGACGAGACCTCCCTTTTCTGACGGATTACTGCGCCCTTTAAATGTGTTAAGCCCCTTTTGTTTTTTCTTTTTCCTTTTCTTTCAGCTTGGCTTTGACCTGGACAGAGAGGTTTACCCGTTAGTGGTCCATGCTGTGGTGGATGAAGGAGATGGTACGGGTGCTTCCTGTCTTCTTGGGCTGCACACGTGCCCGTATGTAGCGTGCAGGCCTGGCAGTGGCTGCGGCCTCAGAACAGCACGCCTCCCCCGTGGGTATCAGGCAGTTCCCACATCCCCACGCACTCTTGCTTCCACACTTCTCGGGCAACGAGAGTCCTACTGGGTGACGTAACCTGCCCCTTCCCGGGACAGCCAGAGGGTTCGTGTTGCCAGACTGTGGGACCCGGGGAAGGTGAGTGGAATCGAGGTGTGTTGTGGGCTTTCTTCTTCTTCATCCACGTGCCTTTATTTGTTTCAGAGTATTTTGGCCATTGCCACGTCCTGCTGGGCACTTTTGAAAAGGTCAGTGGGTAATGTTACAGGGCCTCACTTTGGTACATGTTGCTCTGTCTTTCCTGTGAGGACACGTGGAGCCCTGTTCGCTGGCTGCCTGGGCTCGGCAGAGTGGGTCCAGCTCGGAGGCTGCGCAGGGAGCTGGGGGAAGCACCACACCGGGGGCTACGCCACCAACTTGCTGCATGACCTTCAGCTCCTTAGGCCTTGTTTTCTCTTCTTTTTTTTTTAATATTTATTTATTGGCTGCGTCGGGTCTTATTTATGGCACTCAGGATCTTTGTTGTGCTGCCAGGGCTTCTCTCTAGTTGTAGTGCATGGGCTCAGTAGTTGCGGCGCTCGGGCTTAGTTGCCCCACGGCATGTGGGATCTTAGTTCCCTGACCGATTTTTAACCACTGGACCACCAGGGAAGTCCATCATTTCCTCTTCTTAAAGCAGAAGGGCTAGACTATGTGCTTGAAGACCCTTCCCGTATTAGGAGTCTGTCATTCCACACTGGCAGGGCGGGGGGGTGGGGGCTGGGGGGGCCTCCAGGAGGTGTGTAATTGAGAGAAGTAACAAAAGAACAGCTGATCCTCGTTGCCCTCCTTCATAACTGTGTATTTTCCCTCCAGCACACAGACGGGACTTTCTGTGTCAAGCCCCTCAAACAGAAACAAGTAGTAAGTATTCGAGGGCCAGGGACTGTTGGTGTACCCCCTTCTCTCTCTCCACTCTTTTGCTAAAGCACTCTTCTTTCCCTTCCACCACCACCCCCCTTTTTTTAAATCAAAGAAGAAAAGCAAACAGGGAATGCTTTTCTGTGTTGGAAACTACTTGGGTGGCCTGAAAGGAATACTGATTTTTGATATCTCTGTTGTTCCTCAATTGTTGGTGGTGAGGTAGCCATTATCTGAGCAGGGGACTTTAGAAAATGAAAGGACAAGATTTATCTCCTGACTTTAGGTTTAGGGAGAATGTTTTTATTTAAAATGCCAGGGTGAGAGACATTTCCAGCTAAAGGATAAAAGTATTGGGGTCCAGTTTAAGGCCAATTGGAGCTCTTGGCTTAATTTATCCCAACATTCCTTTTCTCACATTCCAAGTTTGCTGCCCATCCGCCCCCTTCCAGAATGATCAGGCAGGTTATGCATATGTTGCTGGAAGTCCTAACCCCCGCGGTGTGCCAGCACTTTCCTTCCACTCTTGCAGAGGCAGGAGGAGGGTCACGGAAGACAAGGAGGGGAGAGGTGTCAGTGGCATTGCCAAGGGAAGGTGTGTCATCACACAAGGGTGTGGAGCAGTCGGGTGGGGGGCAGGGTAGACCTCGGGTTGAGATGCAAAGAAAGCCGCCACCCCCCGCCCCCCGCAGATGGGTGACAGATATCTGAAATTCTACATCATTCGTTCTTTCAGGTATTAAGTGCTCTCCACCCTTAATGAGGTCAATAGTAGTCAGTAATACTTTAGTATGAATTTGTTGATAATGTCCTTTCCAATATAATCACTGTGTTAAAGCAAGTTTTAAGAGAGGCAGAGGAGATAACAGATCCTGAGCCCAGGGTACGGCCTGGAAAGGCCTGGCCTCAGTGAGTTGCCTCATGGGAAGGCCTGGTTCCCCAGGACTCCTGGATGGGATGGAAAGGCTAGGGTAGCTCAAGGGAAATGGTTTATCTCTTCTTCTGTCGCTAGATTGGCATCAGCAACAGCCTTTGTCAGACTGGAGAGTGGGATGCGACATCGGTGACAGGCTGGGCCTTAGGGGCGGGGATA
>NW_020174923.1:7635543-7655776 GCF_003031525.2 Neophocaena asiaeorientalis asiaeorientalis | reverse complement strand
GGGGGGGGGATGACTGGGAGGGGGGGGGGGGAGGGGGGGGGGGGGGGGCAGGCGTAAGGAAACAAGGGAGGGGCCAGCTCTGGCACCAACATGGCCCAAGCTAGTGGGAGTCAAACGGGGCATTGAAGTTGAGGTTCTAATGTTTTTTGGTTTTTTTGGGGGGGGTTTTTTGGCTGTGCTTCGGGGCTTGCGGGATCTTAGTTCCCCGACCAGGGATTGAACCCAGGCCCCCTGGCGGTGAGAACGCTGAGTCCTAACCACTGGACCGCCAGGCAGTTCCCAAAGTTGAGGTTTTAAGGAGCAGGGCCAACAGAGGTCATATTTTGCTGCGTGTTGGAGATGGGGTGGCTCCGTGGCCCTGGAGGGGGCACAATCGGCCCCTCCTTCAAGGTCCTGCTCTCTCTTTGCTTCTGCATTTTCCCCTCTTTTCCTTGCCCATTTCTTCTCTTTCTTTCCCATTCACATTGCTTCCCGTTTGTAATGTCTAATCTTAGCTTTTATTATTACATAGCCAATGCTTCTGACACGTGGTCTTCCATCCTTTTCCTAGTTTCCGCCTTCCTTGACTGTCCGTTATAGCGACCTGCAGTACGAGTGTCACTGTTGTATTTGCACACGTTCCCTATTGGGCATAAGGGCGGGTGAATGAAGCATTTGATTTCCGTTCCCCTCCCAGAGAGAACACATGAGTAAATAAGAGCCTCCTTTACTCTTCTAGGCCTTTGATTTTTTTCATTGTGAATCAGTAGTCCTTGGTTACCGAAGGAGGTTGGGGGGTGGGGGGTGAGTTCCCACTCATCTCTCGGTAGAACCAGCCTCTGCCCTTGAACTTTTCCATTGGCTCTTCAGGTGGATGGGGTCAGCTACCTCCTTCAGGAGATCTATGGAATTGAAAACAAGTACAACGCGCAAGAGCGTAAGGCAAGTTCCCTCCGCAGTTCTGAATGGACTCTTCCCAGGAGGCAGAGTGAGAACTTCTCTGATCCTGCCAGGATCTAGGAACTTAGCATGCCAAGCTCTGGAATCCATTTGGTCCTAGAAGGGTATTCCTTCTTCCTCGTTTCAGATGATTAGACTTATATAACGTTGGAAATGAGAATATAGGCTGGTTCGGATCGGTTCTTCGGCAGGGCTCTGCTCACTCAGTTCATTGCTCCCCACTTCCCTGGGTGGCCTCCTGGGCCCCTTCAGCTCCGACTTTCAGACAGGACCAGATCTCAGCCTCAGAGGACGAGCTTGAGACAAACAGTTGCCAGAAGAAGTGAAACTGAGTGTGTGCCAGTGCGCTTGGTAAACTCCCAAGTTCAACGTAGTTCACCAAGTGCATTGTCTCAGCTCTGCAGGCAGGCTGCCTTCGAAAGAAGGTATGTGACGTGAGGGTCTTTGTGACACTGGCTAAATTTCTGTCCCCCGGCCAGGTGGCTGACGATGAAGTGAGTGATAACAGTGCCGAGTGTGTGGTGTGTCTCTCAGACGTGCGGGACACCTTGATTCTGCCCTGTCGTCACCTCTGCCTGTGTAACACCTGCGCCGACACCCTGCGCTACCAGGCCAACAACTGCCCCATCTGCCGACTGCGTAAGCCCCGGAGGCCCTGCTGGGTCCCCGAGGTCAGCCCTCGGGGGGAGAAGGGGTCGTGGCTTCTGTGTGGGCTCTTGTCCGTCCTGACTCCTGCATCACCGTGTCCTGATGGCCTGTTTTCTTCTTCACAGCCTTCCGGGCACTGCTTCAGATCAGAGCCATGAGGAAGAAACTGGGCCCTCTGTCCCCAACCAGCTTTAACCCCATCCTCTCATCCCAGACATCCGACTCAGAAGAGCATTCAGTAAGTTGGGCTTTTTTCACCTTTTGTCCTTCTTCACGTGACTTTGTGGCAAGTAATTAAACCTTGGCATTCTGAAGTACTGAGTAAGCTGGCCGAGATCATGTTGTGTTAAAAACCAGCCAATAGTGCAGTGGAAAATGAGGTTCTGATCATTAAAAGCTCCCCTTTCCACCTTGGGGACTCAGCGTCCAGTTAACATTTACCATCCCAAGAGCTGTCAGCTTGCTGTTTCACTCCAGTGTCCGGGCGGATGGGGGTGGGGATGGGGTCCAGCTCTGGAACGCCCCCAAGCAGAAACAAGGGGATGATTGTTTGGGATTTAGATACAATTTACCATTTTTATCTGAATCCTCCGAGAAGGTAACTGTTTTTCTTTGTCTTAGTTCGTGGCTTCAGGGACTGGGAGCCACGTAGATGAAATAATTCACCTCTGTCTCCTGGTGTAAGTGATGGTGTCAAGCCTCCACGCTTTGTAGTTATAGACCAGAAGGTCTTTTTTTTTTTTTAACATCTTTATTGGGGTATAATTGCTTTACAACGGTGTGTTAGTTTCTGCTTTATAACAAAGTGAATCAGTTATACATATACATATGTTCCCATCAGAAGGTCTTGTCTTTAGGTTAACACGCTAGTGGAAGAGATTAATTACCAATTATTCACTAAATGGTATTGGAATGATTAGGTAGTGCTTTAGGGAGGAACAGTGAGTTTAGCACTTCAGTTCTTACCAGATAACAAATTCCAGGCGGAGTAACTAGTTAACTGCACTAAAAACAGAGCAAGCCAAACATTAAAAACCTAGAATAAATTATAGATGATTCTTTAGTTGACTATGGATGGGAGAGGGCTCTCTAAGCTTGAAAACAATGGAATGCTACCAAAAAAAGAACCTGTAGATTTTTTTTT
Source organism: Neophocaena asiaeorientalis asiaeorientalis (assembly GCF_003031525.2). Lineage (NCBI taxonomy): Eukaryota > Metazoa > Chordata > Mammalia > Artiodactyla > Phocoenidae > Neophocaena > Neophocaena asiaeorientalis. The sequence goes on along the minus strand of NW_020174923.1, from coordinate 7,653,045 downwards.
TTTTTTGGCCACGCCGCGCGGCATGTGGGATCTTAGTTCCCCGACCAGAAATCAAACCCGCACCCCCTGCAGTGGAAGTGCGGAGTCTTAACCACTAGACCGCCAGGGAAGTCCCGAACATGTAGATTTTATCGCATAAAAAAATTTTTTTTTAGATGTGTAAAAGATGACCAAAGTTAAAACCAAACAGCAAATCATCTAAAGAAAAAAAATGTACTCACAACATTTGCATCAGAGGAAAGGCTAGTATCTTTACCATAACTCACTTGAATGAAATAGTAGATAAATGGGCAAAGGATATATAAAAAAATTCTCAGAAGAGGAAACATAGCTGGTCAACAGTCATTTTTTAAAAAGTCAACCACGTTAAAAATCAACAACATGCAAATTAAGATGAGAGACCATTTTTCACCTTTCACCTTTAAAAACTTCCTTTTTTAAAGATACCCCATGCTGGCCGAGAAGCAATTAAAACAGGTAGTCTGTACTGCCTGTAAGGGTGTAACTAGAAAGATCACTGAAAATAAGCAGAACAGCTGTATATATTAAGAGCCTTAAAAACATTTGTACTTGGTAATCTAAGGTCTTAGAATTTAATACCCAGAAAATGATCTGAGAAAAAGAGATTTATGCATGATAGATGAACAGATGTCCATCAAAGTGTTGTTTACAGTAGGAAGTGGACACAGCTAAATAGCCAACACCAATGGAAGAGTAAGGAAACGTATGGTATCCATGAAAAGGGATGCATGTGAAGGAAAATATTCATGTTCTGTGAGGCAAGCGGGGTATAAAATGATGATTAACACGTCGATCACAACTGTGTAAACAGTACAGAGGAGAAAGCATTGGAAGAAAACAACACCAGAATGCTGACAAAAATTATCGCTTTGGGTGATTTGATGGTTGATGACTCTTTTCCTTCTTTCCACTTTTAGGTATTTTCCAAATTTCCTGTAATGAACATATATTTCTACCGTAATCGGAAAAAATAAACAGGATTAAGAAGAAGTTCATCAGTAAGCAGCGTCAAGGAACACGCGGTTCTCTGATAATTTATCTTTCTTCTGCTTCTAATACAGCTTTCCTTTGCCAGAGCTCCAGACTAGACGTAAAAGAAAGCGTTTTTCCAATGCAGAGGAAGGAACACGCTCATACCATAAAACGAAGAGTATTTAATTAATTTCCCAACCTGTCTCTGATTCCCCTAGTCCTCAGAGAACATTCCACCGGGTTACGAAGTGGTATCTCTTCTGGAGGCCCTCAATGGGCCCCTTACCGCATCCCCAGCAGTCCCCCCACTCCACGTGCTTGGAGACAGACACCTCTCGGGAATGCTGCCTTCCTACGGCAGTGACGGCCACCTGCCTCCTGTCCGGACGCTCTCCCCGCTCGACCGCCTGTCCGACTGCAGCAGCCCAGGACTCAAGCTCAGAAACAGTCTCTCCAAGTGAGTAGCCAGCATGCAGTAGTGTTGGCCCTGGGGTCTTTGATGAGGTGCTTTCAATCCATCTTTCACCTCCTCGGTGCTGGCTCGAGTCCCAAGTCCCAGGGCAGTGTAGACCCTCTGGGCTGTTCCCAGAGCTGCTCATTGCACCGAAGACCTGGGCTAGCACCTGAGGGGTAGTTGTCCCATCCCTTGGGAGAGGAAAATAAGATGGTACATGGGTACTTAGGAGGATCCAGACGGACGAACCTCTCATGGGTTCTGTTGTGGGAGGAGAGTATGGAGTATAGGGACGATGACAGCGTTAGGGTCATTCAGGCCCCTGGGAGCATCACTTAGTCTGAGGACCGAAGGGACCTTGTGATCTGTGTTTCTTAGGCGTTTACATCCAACTAGGAGCAAGTCATAATAAGCTTCCGCGGCAGAGGAAAGGAGGGTATTTTACACATGAAAATATTGAAACCCTAAACATGTCAGTGGTTTTCGCCCAGTTCAGACACAATTGTTTGAAAGAGCTAAAGGTAAAATTCCGATTTTCCGACGCCCAGAAGAGGTCTCAGACCCTCTGGTGCCCTTTCTCACGTCCCCGCTCCCTCCTTCCTAGGATTTAGGTTCCCCTCAGGGCCCTCTTCTCCCTGTGACGTCTGGTTAGTGGGAGTGCAGGCGAGTTCTGTTCTTTAAGGGGCGTGGGCTGCAGCTGCTTCTCCCTCCCGGCTTGTGCAGGTCCATCTCCCAGAATTCTTCTGTGCTGCACGAAGAGGAAGATGAGCGTTCGTGCAGCGAATCCGAGACGCCCCTGTCTCAGAGACTGTCAGCCCAGCATCTCAGAGAGGTGATGTGCAGTGTCCTTCCTTGTTTGGTTTCGGACTCCAGGTGCTCTCCTTCCTTCCTGCTGGCCTCTTCCGGCCCGTCTGCTCTCATTCACTCATCAAACGCCTTTTGAACACTCTCTGAGGCAGCAGCAAAGGTGTCACCAGACTCAGTCTTTTATCAGTGTACGGGGCCTGTGTTACTGACCAGGCACGATCCTTTATGCTGAGGACAGCAGCAGTGGGGACACACAAAAGTCCTGCCCCCCTGGCGCTTACAGGTTTCATGGTTGGGGTGGGGTGGACACAAAAGGCAGTCAGTACAAAACGTATGTGTCAGGTGTTACCGGGGATCTGTGTGTCACGTAAGGGTTGGGAGGCTCGCTTTAAAAAGTGGTCCATGGGGCTTCCCTGGTGGCGCAGTGGTTGAGAGTCCACCTGCCGATGCAGGGGACGCAGGTTCATGCCCCGGCCCGGGAGGATCCCACGTGCCGCGGAGCAACTGGGTCCGTGAGCCATGGCCGCTGGGCCTGCGCATCCGGAGCTTGTGCTCCGCAACGGGAGAGGCCACAACAGTGAGAGGCACGCGTACCAAAAAAGAAAAAAAGTGGTCCATGAACAAGGGGACTCCCCTGGCAGTCCAGTGGTTAGGACTCCGTGCTTCCACTGCAAGGGATGTGGGTTCGATCCCTGGTTGGGGAACTAAGATCCCACATGCCACGCAGTTGCAGGCAAAAAAAAAAGTGGTCCATGGGCAGAGAAGGTGAGATGAACTGGGCAGATGTCTGAGGAGGGCGGGTTCTGGACGCGGGCGCAGCCGGTGGAAAAGCTGGGTGGCTGAGTGGAAGATGGGATACTCTACCCTGTGCGCCTCTACCCTGGCTTTATGTAACAGAGGTCAGCGGGCTGTCGAGCCCACCCCTGGTAAGGCAGTGGGCTAGGTGCAGCGGAGCATAGGAAAAGCGGTCCCTGTCCCATGGTCCGGTACGAGACAGGACATGTACATGAATAACAACACCGCACCTGGCACATAGGTGTTAGTAAGTGTTTGTTGAATGAGTGAATGAATTTTAACCAGAGAAAGGAAGTGCTCCCAAAACAGAGACACTGACGTGCTGTGGAGGATCGCGCTAAGTGGAGGGAGCCAGAAGCAGTGTGATGGCGGGGCAGCATTTGAGCTGAGTGTCAAAATTTCTTAGACACGAAGAGACAGGTGAGAGAAACATTCCTGGCGGCAGGGACAGTACACGTGAAGCACAGAGCGGAAGTGGGGGCCCTGAGCGGGCCAGTGGTACAGTGGGAACGTGGCTTCACGAGGGCCCACCTGGCGGAGGTGTGCAGACTGGATTAGGCAGGAGACAGACCAAGCCAGGCAGGAGGGTTGCCTGAACCAAGGTTTGTTTTTTTTTTTAATTTATTTATTTTATTTATTTATTTTGGCTGCGCTGGGTCTCCGTTGCTGTGCGCGGGCTTTCTCTAGTTGTGGCGAGCGGGGGCTACTCTTCATTGCGGTGCGTGGGCTTCTCATTGCAGCGGCTTCTCTTGTTGCGGAGCACGGGCTCTGGGCATGCAGGCTTCAGTAGTTGTGGCACGCGGGCTCAGTAGTTGTGGCTCACGGGCCTAGTTGCTCTGCAGCATGTGGGATCTTCCCAGACCAGGGCTCGAACCCGTATCCCCTGCATTGGTAGGCGGATTCTTAACCACTGCACCACCAGGGAAGCCCATAAACCAAGGTTTTAAGAAAAGAAGACCTGGAAGAGAGAACACAGGCTGTAGAGAGAGAATCAGTAGGCCTTTGCATCTGCCCTGGGGTGCACGGAGGTTGCGAGCCCAGGTGACTGATGGGGGTGCTGGGCGCGGGCTGGGGGCAGGCGGTGTTTGTATTAGATCCATCGAGCTGGAACTAACCCTCCATCCCAGAGGATAAGCTCAGCAGGTACCGGGGCCTCCGCCGGTTTTGTGCTCTCTCCCTTCAGAAGGAGAGCTGTTTGTAATCCTGGGGAAACCTGGTGTGTTCCCGTGTCACAGCTGCTGGGTGACCTGTGTCACCTGAGCTGCGGTCTTTGTGTGGCTCCAGCAGCTGCTGGGCCTCGGGCAGGATGTGCTTGCACACACACCCCCGCCCCCGGGAGACAGCCACTCAGGGTCAGGGCTGCATAGAAGTGATGAGAGGAGGAAACGGCCCTCCCTCTGCATGTCGCCTCCTGCCGCCCTGCCCCGATCTCCCCCTGGCCCAGGCCCCCTGCCCTGACCCTCCCCTCTAACATGTTTGACTGGCGCTTACTTCTTTACCCCCAGGAATGTGGCATCACCCCAGAAAGTGAGAACCTGACCTTGTCATCGTCAGGAGCTATTGACCAGTCGTCCTGCACGGGGACGCCTCTCTCCTCCACAATTTCCTCCCCAGAAGGTACGCGATGGTGGGCGGGAGCAACTGCAGGTCCTTCCCCGTCAGCCGAGTCCGTAGTGCTTCTAATATTTCCTCCCGGATGGACTGGGGAGCAGCAAATTAATACCTAAGCAGCAGACAGAACAGGCCCCGGCTTGAGAGGAAGTGAGACTCACTCTCTTGCAATGAGAGGGCGGTCTAGCGGCTGAGCTGGGGAAGAAGCAGGTATCTCACTCCCAGTCCTGCTGTCGTAAGGTTTTCTTTAACATTATGACAGGGAAAAGCAAATCCCTCATCCCTGAGGTTGAGTTTGGAGCTCTAAAACGTAAAGGAGCCAAACCTTGGAAAACCTTCCACCTAAACCCTATTTGGTGAGGGCAAGGCCAGGCCGCTGGTGTCCTCATTGCCTGGGTGCAGCGAGAGAGCTCTGCCCCCAGTCCTCTCACAGCAGCCGGGCCTGACCTCCGTGTCCTTCCTCCAACTCCTGTCTCCAAAGACCCTGCCAGCAGCAGTCTGGCCCAGTCGGTCATGTCCATGGTGTCCTCCCAGATCAGCACCGACACCGTCTCCTCCATGTCCGGCTCCTACGTCGCCCCTGGCACGGAAGAGGACGGGGAGGCTCTCCCCTGCCCCCGGGCCTCCAGCAGGACCCCCTCAGAGGAAGGAGAGGTAAGAGAGGAGCATGGGCTCGCCCTCGCCGCTCTGCTCTGCTCTGTGCTCGAGTCCCAAGGAGCTCAGTCCAGTGCCTGCCAGGGAGATCGGCAAAGCCCCCCAGCGCTCGGGAGGGGAGCCCCGGAAAACAGGGTACCGTGTCGTTGAATCAAAGACTCCCTCAGATGTGATCTCCTGTGTGGCACCACTTCTGTCCTGAGGACTTGGTTTGGGTTTGCTGCCAGGCGAGCCGGGTAGGAGAGCCGGTGGCATCTGCACCTTGACTTTTGTCGCTCCTTTGCAGGTGACACCAGCGGCGTCTCCAGACTGCAACTTCGCGGGCCTCGCCGCCGCCGCCGCCGAAGAGCAGGATGCAGAGGTGAGAGCAAGGTGGACGCTGGTGCCCCCTCCCCGGTCAGAGGGACTGCCGGTGCTGGCAGAGGATGCAGATAGGGTGGGGGCCGTTCTGGAAGAAGCCTTCCAAGGGGGTGCACTTGGGTCTGTTAGAGGCAGGGTGCAGAGCAGAGGGACTGTCCGATTAGCAGAGGGCGCTGATCTCAGCGTAGTAGGCGTGGGGTGAGTTCTAGTGGGAAGTCTTCCAGGCCAGACCCTTGAGAGTGTGTTTGCCCTCCAATTCACTTAGTATTTACCTGGGACAGGCATCTCACATCTTCCTGGCACTGGGGGACACAAAGACCGAGTGACATGGCTTTTGCCTGCCCACCCCCCACCAGTCCACCCATCCCGGAGCTCCGTCTGATGGAGGAATCAGAGTTATAACTCAGAGTGAGAAGTGCTCTGACGGAGGTGTGGCCGAAGTATATGGAACGCCCAGCTCACAGTGGGGACTCTACAACTTTCTCTTGAGCCAGATGTTCTCAAAGGAGTATCTGGATAGGGTTGGGGATCCTAAAGGATTTCTGAAAGTTTTATGATCTCACGGTTTGCTTTTTCATTTGACAACTTTTATTTCCACCGAAGAGAAACAGTGTGAGCTAAACTATGACCAAGGGTATTCCTGACAGTCCTAGGGTCCCTCTGTAACGTGCCTCAGACCTGGTCCCTACAGGCCGATCCTGCCTCGCCAAACAGAAGCTGCCCCTGCTGGGCCTCCCAGCCATCTCACACGGACAGGAATGTATAGACACCATGAGGGTGATTAGTTCTGTCTTCTGACGATCAATAGACTCATTCCACTGCTTTCTGGACTCACAGTGCCTTCCTTCTGTCCTAGGGAAACGATGTTCTAGAAGAAGAGGACGGATCACCCACACAAGAAGATGGTAAAAGACCTGGTCTTTTGCTCCCTTTTATTATATTTCTTTCCCGGGTATTGTCTAAAGGGTACAGAAAGGGGCCCTGTTGTGACTTGGTGGCACTGCTCAAGGGTGTGGCTTTGGGGCAAGGTTGTCTTCTTGATGGAATATCAAAGCGAGCGGGGTATCTGAGGACCTCAGCACCTTTCCCGGCTCTCTCTGGGCCTCTGAGCCAAGGCTGCAGAGGGTACATGTAGTTCTCCATTTACGTCGAGTAGGTCCTGAGGCTTCTTGGGCAACTCCTATCACCTTCCTTCCTGCTTCAGCTTCTCAGCTGAGTCTCACAGAACTGCTCTAGCAGCCCCAAAGTTCAGCTGCAACAGGAGAACAGCTTCCTCCCCTTGGGGGAACCGACTGTTAGGCAGTAGGTTGTCCTGCCTTAGTGAAGAAAACGGCTGATGTTACAGTAGCAGAAGGATCACAGCCCTGGCGGCACAGCGAAGGTGAGGTGAAGAGACGTTAGCAGCTCAGCGTAGGCTAGTGTTTGTAGGCTATTGGAACGATTCTCTTTACCGTCATTCAGGCCTCAAGTACATATTTTTTTTAAATTGGAATAGTTGGTTTACAATGTTGTGTTAGTTTCTGCTGTACAGCAAAGTGAATCAATTATACATACATCCACTCTTTTTTAGATTCTTTTCCCATATAGGCCATTACAGGGTATTGAGTAGAGTCCCCTGTGCTCTACAGTAGGTCCTTATTCGTTATCTATTTTATATATAGTAGTGTGTATATGTCAATCCCAATCTCCCAATTTATCCCTCCCCTCCCTTCTCCCCCCCATAACCGTAAGTTTGTTTTCTACATCTGTGACTCTATTTCTGTTTTGTAAATAAGGTCAATTATATCTTCAGTCGGAAGAATTTTGTTTCTAGTAAGCCAAGAAGCGAAGGAACGACCTACATATAGAGCAAGGAAGCAGGGGGCGGCGGGCTGGGAATCCCACCTGGGAGTGCAGGACCAGGCGTCCCAGGAACCGGTGTCTCTTCCCTCTGCCCCTCTGAGGTGCCTCCGCAGAAGGGCAACCTCCAGAGCAGACCTGGATCCCAGCCTGGATGCAGATGGCATGCTAGTCGCTTCTGCTTTGGCCCTGGCAGTTGCTTGGGGGGCGGTGTGGTGTGCAGGGGGTATGCATGCACACTTGACCACTCTCGCCTGGCCAAGTAGTGCCGGAGGAGGGGTGGTCGCCCAGGCTGTGCCTCTGCCGCACGCGTGCGCCAGCCAAGCCGGGGTTGGGCGCTGCCTCCCCTCGGTTGATGTCTTCAGGGCTCAAGGCTCCGGGTTCTCCATTGTGATTGTCGCCCCCCCCGTAGAATATTTGCTTCTAAAAGGCACAGGGCAGTACGTGGTTTCCCCCTGACATGCCATACGCAGTAGATGTACGTTTCTTCCTCTCCCTTTCACCAAGGAAACAAAGTGGGGTGGGGGGCTTGAAAAAATAACATCTAAAACTGTCCGCTTCCCATCTTACGCGACTGTAGGTTTCTGGTCAGCCCCTTAAAACATACTCAGAAGAGCAAATTAAGTCTCAAAGGAAAGAAATCATAATTTTGCGAACGAAGCGATTCTTTGATTTGAGGTGCAAAATTATGGAACCGAAGAGCTTTAATTGCCGTTTTATGTATTAGTCATTTCGCAGAGTCTTGTGGTCATAAACACACCCCACGTCCACCAACAGACACAGGCCGGAGCCAGGGTCGCTTCCCCCGTGGCTCTCCTAGCTCTTCCAGCCTGGCTTAGCTCTGCTCTGGGCCCGGGTCTGCGTGTCCGAATCCCACAGACCTCCCCAGGATCTGATTTCCCAGGAACGAAGGCTGGAAAGGGGCCAGTTAAGGAAACAGAGCGAGAACACAAACATACCCACACAGTTTCCTTTATTGTCCACTCTTTACCCACTTAATTATTGTCTTTTATTTAACATATGATTTGATTTTTTTTGTCTCCATCCTTAAGATTTTTATTTTAAGGACAGCAAAGCAGAGAAAAACACAGCCAGGCCCTCTCTAACTGCCTTAACTCCGTTACAGGCCAGAGGACATTCGCATTTCTAGGTATGGAGTGTGACAATAACAATGACTTTGACATCGCCAGCGTGAAAGCACTGGACAATAAGCTGTGCTCTGAGGTCTGCTTACCCGGTGAGTGGCAGTCTGCTGAACATGAACTTGGTGGGAGACACTCCCCTGCTCGCACCCCTGCTCTCACCCTGGGACACCCATCTCCTGCCCTACAGTTCCTGCAAGAAGGCATGGGCTTTGCTGAGATGCTGGGAGCCAGTTGCTGAAAGGAAGTGAGGCGGCCTCGGGAGAGTCCTTGGGCAAAAAGCGACTCCGCTCTAAGCGAGACTATTTGGGCATGAAGAAAGGCGCAAAAATCCCTCCAAATCCTTCCGATTTGGCCTGACCGTGCCCCCTCCATCATGATCTTGCAGATGCCATGGCAGGGGGCCTGGTCTTGTTTCCATCAACAGGCAGTTTAAGGCAGACACGGCCTCTGTGAGAAGGTCTTGGAAAGAGAGCCTGAGCCCTTGAAAAGGGAACCTGTAGCTCCTCAGAGGAGAGTGTTTAGTTAGGATCAGAGAGGAATTTCAAAGCCAGCGTTTTATAGACTAGCTCTGTGACCCAGTGAGCCCTGGGCTACCGGTTGCCTTGTGCTCCCTAGATTTGGATCCCAATGGAACGATCAGGGGTCGAGGGTGACTCTTCTCCCTGGAGCCCTAACTCTATAAATTCAATCAGGGCCGTCAACGTGCTCCATATTCCTTCTCATGACAGTAAACTGAATCTGGGATGAGTTCTCAGGAGGCGCCCACCTGTCAGTCACACTCTGGGCACTGATGTCCCTCTGCTCCGTGCTCACCAAGGGCTCCACCAACCATGGCTCTAAAGCCACGTCTTGCCCAGTGGACTAGGTCGAAATTGCCTCTCCTGGGTTCACGGCAGAGACTGCCTTCATGTCGCGTGGTTTGTAATCTCTTAAACATGCCCTGGACATGTTTAAGCTTCAGGACAGCCACGTCTCGTCGTGGGTCCAGTGCTTTACTCTCTTGGCGACGTGGCTACAGGCGCTGGAGGGACACAAACTCCTGTGGTTGCCACTCTCCATCAGCTTGCAAAAGACCCAGGTCCTCACCCCTCTGGCCCCATGCAGGCTTGTGGTGGAGGAAGCCGTAATCCCCGGAGACGCCTCCCACGGCCTTCCCAAGGGCTCTCCGGTCCCTTCCCACTTAGCGTTGACCCAGCCAGGCCTGGGCCAGAGCGGCTGAGGTCCAGGGTACACTTCACTTCCTGCCTTCCCACTCTTTACCTGGCTTCTGTCTGTCCATTTGTTTCTCATGTCTTTTTGCCAAATGTACGTCTGTCTGTCCAGTTTGTTTATTTTGAAACTCATCTATGTTATCCAGACTTCGTGTGAAAGTTCGTGTTCACCCACACCCAACCCCAAGCTTGCTGGGCGTGCGCACGTCCGAGGGGCTCTCGCTGAGGCTTCCATTCCTAACTGGCAAGAGCCTGTATTTTAATATGCTGAAATTTTCCAGGAGAAAGAAATATTTGTGAGAATAGATGAATCCCTGTTCCACAAAAGCGGGGATGCTTCTGTGGCAAAGGTTACGGGCAGGATTTGTTTTGGTCACTAGCTGGGGAAGATGACATCTCTGCCCTAACTCCGCCCTGTGTCTGTGGCAGCTGTGCCGGCCAGCCGCTCACTGGGCTTCAAGAGAGGAATCTAGGCTCCTGCCTCCCCCCCGCGGCTCCCCACCAACCCCCGTTTTTTGGCAGAGAGAGCTACTGGGATTGTTTCAGCCACCCATGCTGGTGGAAGCTGACCCCAGGCATCTGCTTCCTCCTGTCCCTAACTCCTTCCGGCCAAGCTGCTGGTGGATGTTTATTCCACTCTGGGATTGCAGCAGAGGAGCGAGACCTGGAAGGAAGACAGTGCCTGGGCTTCCTTACGGTGATCTCGGGAGCCAGCCATTCTCAGATTAAATTGGCTTCACCCTTCAGGCCAGACGTGAAACCCAGTGACAGTGGCGGCTGCCGGGAGAGGGACTTGAGGGTCACATCGTAGCCTCACCCTGAGGTCTCAAGGGCTCTTACGGGAGAAGGAAGTGCATCTGCTCTCTTGGTAAATTGTTTCTCGGGTTCTGCTGTTAGCATCACACTGGTAGCAAAGTGCTGGGGAACTCTCTGGAAGCATCTGTCGGGTTAATGACAGGAGTATCCACTTTGGTAGGTCCCGTGGTATCAACAGGCCTCACCACGCTCAGCTGTAAGTTCAAAGTTCCATCCCATGACTGAGGTGCCTCAGGCTGGCTTGGCCGTCAGGACAGCTTCTCAGGCACTTGGTCCCCCTCTCCACGCTGTTTCCCTCCCCACACGGATACCACTCCCCTCACGGAGCGCCCGCAAGGAGGGAACCCAGGGAGCATCCCATGGTCCACCCTCCCCAGGCCCACACGTGCTCTGCCAGGAGCCCCAGCTGGCGGCAGTGATGGCTCAGGTCCCCATTCTCGCTGCTCTCGTCACCCTTGTGGGAGTGACACTGAGAGAGCACCTGTGTCATTCCAGCCCCTCTTCCCCTAAGAAGCCTCTGGGTCTTCTTTGGCCCCAAGACCCAGGGGGGGCGATGGTATGTTCTGAGATTGTTCTGCAGGGTTCTCAAAGGGAGAAAATCTGAGTTGACCATTGTAGGTGGTGAGCCGGTTACAATCGCGAGGCCGTGCTAGGTAGACGGGGCTCCGAGGAATCTGATGGAGTATCACACAGGCGGCAGGATAGTGGTCAGGGGACCAGTGACAATTCTGTGAAAAGGCTCTGGGGAGTGTGATGGGAAAAAGCAAAGATAATTTGGGTTTATTAGTGGAAATACAAATGTGTTTTTTGTTTTTGTTTTTGTTTTTTTGCGGTATGCGGGCCTCTCCCTGTTGCGGCCTCTCCCGTTGCGGAGCACAGGCCCCGGATGCGCAGGCTCAGCGGCCATGGCTCACGGGCCCAGCCGCTCTGCAGCATGTGGGATCTTCCCGGACCGGGGCACGAACCCGTGTCCCCTGCATTGGCAGGCGGACTCTCAACCACTGTGCCGCCAGGGAAGCCCGATACAAATGTTTTTAAATGACGGCACTGGACGGGAGTGGGCATACCGATGAAATCTAAAAGTATTTATGGAGGGAATTCCCTGGCAATCCAGTGGTTAGGACTCACCACTTTCACTGCAGTGGCCTGGTTCAATCCCTGGTCGGAGAACTAAGATCCTCCAAGCCACTGCGCAGCCAAAAACAAAACAAACAGAAGTACTTACGGAGACCTGAAATAACCCAAGACTAAGACGCCACTAGGAAGGGTTACACTTCGCAGATACTAAGGAAGAATCTGAATTAACTTTCTCTTTTCCTGGAGAGAAACTCTACAAGATGGTGGAACTGTTACAGACCTTAAATTTAATTAGTGGCTGGGTAGAGGCAGGAAAGAGCTGTGCGGAATCCCCCTAGATGTGCTCCCCAAATCTGCCTCTAGAGGTCTCTTCACTCCCCCATTTCTGAGCCTGAGGTTGGAATTAAGTGGGAACCACCTTTCTCTACCTCCTGTGAAGAATTTTGAATCTCCAGGCCCCCTTTTCTGGCTGAGGGCTGGACGGAATGGTAGCACTCGCTCAGGAAGTCCTCCTGCGCCTTCCAGGCTTACCTTCTGCATCCAGGATGCGCGGAGCAGCAGGGTTTTGCCGAGGGTCTGGCAGAAGCCTTTTCAGAGGAAAGAGCACCACCGACTGTACCAAGAAGCCAGGAGAACAGAGACTTCAGGTCTGAGTCTTGAGGCTGCTTCAGAAGGAGCCAGTTTTCAGCCCTGGCTCAGAATCTGGACCGGTGGTGTTTGTAGCAAGGACTCGTGAATTAAGAGCCAGGCGGTGGTGGTGGCGGCGAGGCTGTGGCAGTGTTTTGATTTGACTCTGTGTGTGTGTGTGTGTGTGTGTGTGTGTGTGTGTGTGTCTTCTCTCCTGTTTACCATTTGCTTTTGGTCATTCCTACCAAACAGCCGCAGTTCTGGAGTCCTGCCCCATAAACACTGAGGAATAAGTATGAGATCTACCGAATGAACGAACAACTTATTTCATCTGGGGGTTCCTAACTTAAAAGGGCAATCTTGCCTGCTCTTCATCCTGTCACCCTTAGAGGGGAAAAGCACTGTGGACCCATGTGCCGGACTCCGGCACCCCTAGGGAATAGAGATCCCCACATTCCGTCTGGCTGCGAGAGATACCTAAAAATGTCCTGTCCCACTCACTCCCCTTCCCCTGGGGTCCACCTCCACAGACTATTATTAGAGCCTTAGGGCGGATTATCGCACCAGGACATTTATGGGAAATACACAGTTTATACCCGCTTAATCCTAGTGTTTCTGCCATTAAAGGGTTTCGTGTCTTGGGCTGGCCTAACCTGAAGCTGACCCCAGACATTCGTGAGTGGCCTCCCTCAAACGTGACGCAGTGAGCCTCACGCCCACCCTCCAGGGTCGGCCAGCTCCGTCCACAAACTGAGCCCTCTGATGGGCCAGGCATGGCTCTCGGCTCTGCCCGGGAGGAGATCACAGTGTGATGGAGGGTTCAGCAGTTTCCACACGGCGTGAGAAATTGGGTGGTGGTTCAGGCCGGTGCGGGGGGAGCGCTTCGGAGCACGCTGGACCCCATCTGGCTTGGGGGGGGGGCCTTCTGGGGGCAGGTGCTGGGAGAGGCAGCTCAGCAGTCCTCGGCCAGAGGATGGAAGGCTTTCCCCAACCTCAGGGGGTTAGGGCTTCATTCTCTCCCTTCAGAAGGGGCATCTCGCTGCACTGGAGGGAATGAATCAGATGGAGCCAGTCTGTGGGCTGGGAGGACGACTGGGGGGAGATGAGTGTGGCCCGAACAAGGCCTGGGGGGCGGCTGGTTGTCGCGCACATTCTATGAGTCAGGCGCCCTGCTCACCTCTCTCCCATGTCGCCTCGCTTAGTCTCACAGCACCCCTGCGGGGGGGTAAGTACTCGTGTCCCATCTGATAGATGGGAAAACCAGGGCTCCAAGTACAATGACCTGCCCAGGGTCACACAGTCAGTACGTTACAAGCTGGGGCTGTACCCCGGTTTTCTGACCACAGATTTAGACATTACTAGAGCTTGAACAAGCAGGAGGTCATAATGGATTGGATACAGAGCACGAAGGAGAGAGAAGCACCAAGAGTGGGTTTCCAGCCTGGGCAGCGGGTGCTTCTTGTGCGGGAACTGCAGTACAAGGGGGGAAGATGATGAGTTTTGCGGATGGTACCCGGGGGACCCCAAAGCTCTGGAGCTAATGTCTCCTGGGGTTGGTGGCACCAGCTGATAGCAAATCTCGGTGGGCTGTTCGGGTGCAGAAAGAGAGGAACAGGCGTCACTCTGTTCTCCCCCATGCCATTTGGTCCCTGGCACCCTGCTGGGCAGCCCATCACTTCCTGCCCCACCCTGGCCCCCACAGCAAACACTAACTCTGAGCCCAAATTAACACACTCTTCTCCCTCCCCTTCGTCTCCTCCTGCTCTCGTGAAAGTCTCAGCCAGACTCAGTTTCTTTTCCTGTAACACTTAGGCAAACTTCAAGACCAAATAAAGATACAAAAGTGGATCCTAGGGCAAAGCTCACAAAACAAGGACCATCCTGCATGTCCCTCCATCGATGGGCCACAGTGGCCATGACTGTCCCTAGCCCAGTGGGCGCCAGTGCTCCCAAGTTTCACGTGCTGTGGTTTGCACCCTGTGGGAGTTCCAGGTAACGCACATCCTGCCAGTTTTCGTGCCAAACTCCCGGACTGTCCTGCCAGAGACACCATCTGGACCAAACCAAAGGTCCGGTAACCTTCCTTTCCTCTTCTCAGGTGCCTGGCAGGCTGATGACAACGTGGCCAGTCGTCGGAACACGCAGCGCCGACGCCTATCTTCTGCCAGCCTGGAGGACCCTGAGAACAGGCTCTGCGTGTGGGGTCCTTTGGCCATCTGAGAGCCCTAGCCCCTGGACCAGGGCTCTCCTCCCGTCCTCACATCGCATCCTGGCCTCATGGCACCACTGACCTCCTGGGTATCCTCAGCGAAACACATGGAGACTTTTCAGACCCACGGGAAAGCTGGATGCTGAGGGCTCCTGCCCCTTCTCCCAGACTCATCTTCCACAACCGTGATCCTTCCTCTCTCAGAAGGGACCGGAAACCTCTTTTCTCTTTGTGGGCTAAAGCCACTCAATGAACTGCAGCTCATGAGACCCTTTGCAGAGAGTCTCTGGAATGTTTCCACTGTATCTTGACCTTCAGGTGGAGCTGTGGTCCACAGACTGATTATTTCTCGTGCATCTTTTTTTCTCCTTAGGAGGTAGACCAAGAAGACTCAAGAGTTTGGGTGACTTCATTATAAACACCCATCTGGCATTTTCTAGTCTCTGGGACATCATAACCAATCTGAAGCCTGCCGTTTGGGGTGGCGTTGGGGGGTGACTCCTGCCATATTGCACTGTAAGTGGGGTTTCCCTCAAAATGTGTTAGGAGCTTCTTTCTCAAGGACAAGAAGCAGTGGCAACCACCAGAAGGTTGGTTGGGAAAACAGTTCTTGCTTCTGGTAGCAGAGGCTGTGCCTCGTGTGTCTTGTCTGCTTAGGAAGGAGGCCTTGAATCTGAGAATCCCTCAGTTAAATGATTACCTACCGGGGAGTTATTTATGATCAGGTGCACTCAGGAACGCCTGGGGCTCCATCCTAAGGTGACACTGCAAAGGTATTTTTGATGCCTTCTATGTACCAGGCACTTGTTAGGGACTGTCGTATAGTATCACATTTCATCACTACCGCCCTGGCAGGTGGCATTCTTATCCCGGCCGCCCCCGTTTCCACCCCACTTTTCTTAAATAGTTGAAGAAGTAGTCTGAGAGAGGGGTGGACCGGTGGTTCTCATCTGGTGCCCAGGAACCCCAAAGGAGGTTGGGGGAAGGGCTGAGCTGGGGTCAGTGGTGGTCTGGGAGGCTCCCCACCCCACCGGTTTTCCTCCCCTGTCCTCCAGATCAGCTGAGCCTGATGGGGGGAGGCGGGGGTACTGCCTTCCATAGGCTCATTAGAGATTTAGAGATATTGTTCAAACCACATGTCCACCCCGCCTCAGTCCAGTGTAGGGCATATAAATAACAGCCCGAAACAGCAAGACCGTAAGCTGTTGGGTGTTCGTCTCTCAACACTAGTGTTATCAATGGATTCCTCATAGCTCTCTGATAGATGCATTGTCTGCTGGCCTTTGGAAGAGGTGGTGGTTTCGTGGAGCATGAGATTGAGAAGCAAAGTGGGATCCGACAGTTTGTGAGGCTGAGATGTGACGGAGTCCTAGGCTATGCCCACCATCATGGCCTGAATGAGTAGTCGGAATTGTTGCCCTAGAAGAGCTTTTCAGGGTCCTTCCCAAGGCCTCAAAGAGAGCCCAGTGCCGGGGGATCTTTTGCACCTCCTGTGTGGCTTCCTTGCCCTGCCAGGTGGGTGGTGACCCTCACTGCCTGGTGGTTGTGATTCACATCCTGCCCTGGGGGTGGGCAGGGGGCGGCCTGTGGTCCTGACAGACACTACATGAGCCAAGCCTGAATCTCAGCTTCTGCCTTGAGTTCCCGTGTCCACCCGCTCTGAAATCCTGCAGTGGACTCTGCTCTTTCAGGCCCCATTTAATGTCCTTTCTTTCCCTGAAACGTTCTTACAGCCCCTTTCATATTGAAGATTCGAGCAATAACCCCACTTCCTGATTTCCTTGAAGTCTGAGCCCCAGAAGCACTAGGGAAGGGGGCGCTCCCTTAGCCTGGGCTGGTGGCATACAGATCCACCTCCTCTCCCGGCAGGTAGTATTCACAGTGTGGTGTTACCTGAGATGAAGGAGATGCAGGTAAACAGACGCCACAGTGGCCAGGAACCCTAAGAGGAAGCCATTGTCTTCACCCTTTCTGGAGGGTCTGTCTTCTCCCAGGAAGAGGCTCAGAGAGATTCCTCAAGGCCTTGGTTCCATAACCAAGACATAGCCGGGTGAGAAATGGCCTTTCACTCCTGTTTCTCAGACAGTTCCTGCTCTCTCCCCCATCCCCTCACCTCTTTGCCCTCATTTAGCTCTTTGGCGAGCAGAAATATCCCATCCAAAAGGGCTGGGATCAGGGAACAGGGCTCAGAGCCTGGTCAGGGACCAGGGCAGCTGCCCCCGTCATCATCTGGAGATGGTCATGTTGTTAGCAGTTGACCCAGAGAGGATATGACGGGGCCTGGCTTCTCACACAAGGACACAGACTAACCGGGGGCCTGGGGATCCTTCCCGCCACACTCAGGTCGGAGCTCACCTATGAGCTCACTTCCGAGTGGTGCGGTGATCCCAGCCTTCTCACAGAGCCCTTTTTCCTTCTCCTCCCCAGTCCCATCCCACCAGAGGTCATGCCCACGCTGGGGCATCTCCTGGGCACGGATCCATACACGTTAAGCCATCTCACCTGGGGAGAGTTTGTGTCCTGTTCACCTGACCTTGGCATGCTGGTTGCTCACTTTGCTTTAGGATCTGCACACCTAGTGTGTGTAAGTATGTGTGTACTCTTGTGCCATCTGTGTGCCCCTCACTCCCTGGAGTACACTCATGGGCACACTACAGTGGGGACGTCAGGGATGCAATATTTATGGATTGCTGCATGATTCTTAAAAATGAATAAAACTGTTCACAAGGGAAGGAGAGCTGTTAACTGCGCAGTTGGCTTATTTGTGAAAGTTTCTGTCCGACTTTCTCCAGCACGCTTTTAATGCTTTTACTCAAGACAGGCTGGACATGAGGAGTGAGAGAGGGCAAGGGGTAGGGAAAGACATGTTTCTGGGTGGGAGTTGGTGTACCATCCCCTGGGCAC
>NW_020174923.1:7619761-7635287 GCF_003031525.2 Neophocaena asiaeorientalis asiaeorientalis | reverse complement strand
CCCTTCAACCGGAGAACTTCCAACTGCAGCTCCTCAATAATTGAAGAGCAGGAATGCTGGTGACTGGAGGGAGGCTGGGGGAAGGGAGGAGGAAGGAGCACAGTCCACCGTTAGTCCGTCACTTGAAGGTTGGTGAAATTAGTGGGGCAAATGACCCCAGTAAGAGAATTTGGCAAGTCCACGGCTTTTCTGAGTTTCACCCACCGGCCCTGCTTCCTCGGCTATCTGGAAAGGAGGGAGAGCACTTCCGAAGAAGCCTCTGGAATGTCAGCTTCTGGGAATCTTGCTGAGGCCGGGGCGGGGAGGGAGCGCTTACCGGGAAACACTGGATTACCCTAGCCACCTTGGGGTGTCTGCGACCGGGGCTGCGGTTTCTGCGGACCTGAGCGGCAGGTGGCATCGGAGAGTCAGACCTGCTTGCGGGCACCAAGACGACACTCGGTCGGGAGACAGGGACAGGCCGCAGAAACGTGAGGAATTGCCACTCGCAGCCCAGAGGAGAGGAAAGGAAACCCCCAAGCATGCACCCAGCCTTGGCCCCCGCGCCACAGGCTGCGTCCCAGGAGCCGTCGACACCTCTGATCAGTCCAGATGGGAAGTGGGTGGGGCGGAGTACGGTTCCCGCGACCTCTGCGGGAGCCCCGAGCCGCGCGCCTCTCCGAGCCCTGCGCGGGGCCCTCGGGCGGGAATGCGCGGAGCCGGGACGCGGTGGCGGGTAGGGAGCTGTGTGGCGCGGGAGAGGGCGGCCAGGAGGGCGTTCGAAGAGAGTTACCGCCTGAGAGAGGGGTAAGAGCCCGCGGTCTCCTTGGAGACACCCTGACCAATGGCAGAAGCGGAAGCTGTTTATATGGGCGGGGCGTCGCCATGGCAGCAGGAGAAGCCTTCCGAGCGGCTACTTAATGCCGGTCCCCGGGCCGCTGGCGTTCAGACAGGCGCCGTCGGGCGTTGGGGGTGACGAGGATTACTGGCTGGGCCCTCGAGCTGGGGGCAGAGAGCCGCGGTGGGGGTGGGCGGTAGGAGGAATTTCTTCGAGAACCTTCCTTTGGCCCGGGCGGCGCTCTGAGCCAGGTAAGGGACGGGGAGGGCTGCAGGCCGTGGGAAGGGAGGGCGTCGGTACCAGCCCGCTCTCCCATCCGTCCCCGACGGAAGTGGTGGGCCCGGGGACTGACATCAGAGGAGTTTGGGGGACACTCACTTCCCGCCCCCTTATAACTCTCTGTTTTGTTTCCTTCCTTCCCCTTGATCCCCATCCTATTATCCCTTTTCAAAGATCAGACGCCCTCCCCCGCCCCCCGCCCCGTCCTCCTGCCCTCCTGGACTCTCTCGCCCCGTTTCCATTTGTTGTGGAGGGAGAGAGGGGGGTTAATTTCCCGCTTTGAGGGAGAAGGGGGTGGCCTCGCATGCCCCTACACTATTCCCTCGTTTGGCTAATTAAGTCTCCTCTAAAAGATAAAGAGGAAAAGAGCGAGGCGAACCCCCGTGTGGGTCGGACCCCCGGGCACAGCTTCTGTTTCCCAGACCTTGGCAGTAAAAGATCCTCCCCAGCTGCAGGAACGATTTTAGTAAGAGCCTCCCCGCCTCGCACACACTCTCCCCTCGGGAGTGGGGAAAGAGGGCTCAGTTCCCGCTATGGTCCCCGCAGGCACCACATTCAGTTCGGAGGAGGCTACCCCCGCATCGCGGGATGGAAGCACGCTTCCGGGAGGCTGTGTAACTGAAGCCGCGGGAGTCAGCGGGCTGGAGAGCTCGGCGGCCACCCTCGGCTCGGCTCGTGGATGTTGACCGCCCCCTCGGAGAGTCCCCGCAGATATGGCGGAGAGCTGGCTACGCGTCTCGGGAGCAGGGGCATCGGAGGAGGCCGGACCGGAAGGCGGCCTGGAGGAGTCCGACGCCTTGGATGACAGCCTGACCAGCCTGCAGTGGCTGCAGGAATTCTCTATTCTCAACGCCAAGGCCCCCACCCTGCCTTCGGGGGGCACCGACCCCCACGGCTACCACCAGGTGCCAGGCTCGGCCGCGCCGGGGTCTCCCCTGGCGGCCGACCCCGCCTGCCTGGGGCAGCCGCACACGCCCGGCAAGCCCACGTCGTCGTGCACGTCGCGGAGCGCCCCCTCGGGGCTGCAGGCCCCGCCTCCCGACGAGGTGGACTACGCCACCAACCCGAACGTGAAGCCGCCCTACTCGTATGCCACGCTCATCTGCATGGCCATGCAGGCCAGCAAGGCCACCAAGATCACCCTGTCGGCCATCTACAAGTGGATCACGGACAACTTCTGCTACTTCCGCCACGCTGACCCCACCTGGCAGGTAGGGGAGGCCCTCCCTCCCTCCCCATGCCCGCGCGATCCGCAGGCCAAGGAGGCGCGGTACGGCCAGGGCCCCGAGAGAAGGAAGGCCATCGAGGAAGGACCTCAAGGGAGCCCAGTGCTTGGACTGCTGCCCCTTTGACTTCAGAGAGGGAGGAGGGAGGATGTTCAGAGCGCTTTAGGTGTGCCTCCGTAGAGGTTCAAGTGGAAGGAACTTGTCACTCATCCAGAGGCTCAGCCCAAAGACCAGGGCTGAACTATGCGTGGACACAGCCCCCCAGGGTAGGTTGATGGACTGAGGGACACATTTTTGTCCCAAGTCCTAGAATTCCTAGACACTACCCTACTCAAGGTCAGTTTGTCAGGGCCTGACTGGAAGCAGAGCATCATTCCCGCCAAGCTCTGCATCCCGCCTGCTTTCAGTTGGCTGGAGGGCGTCTGGGAGGGGAGAGGGGCGTGCTGTGGGGTGTGAAGGCCAGCTGTGTCCCAGTGGAAGGGCTACGGGGCCTTCCTAAAGCTGCTGTGCCAGCCCCCACCCCAACCCCTCCCTGGTTTCCTGCCTACACGCCTCCCCCTCTTCTCATCAACCTCCCTGGGCGGACAGTTACCTCAGCCAGGTGCTTTCCACAGGGGCTCCTGCCTCCCACACTGGCTTCATGTTCCAAGTCTCCGGAACCTGGCACAGAGCAGCCAGGGGGCCCAGGCCACCGTGTAAACATCCCAGTCTTGCCAGGGGGCACTACTCACCTGCCAGCCCCACTGACCAGGCCCCAGACCCCTGTGCCCCAGCGTGGTTTGGGCTGTGCACCCAGGCGTGAACAAGGCAGGATGGTGATTCAGGGCTGAGCACACACTGCCCTGAGCATCTTCGACCATCAGAATCAGGGGCTACTTGGGGACAGAGACCCTGAGGATGCACAGATCCTTCCCTGCGGCACAGGGTCACAGTTCCTGTGGTCACAGCTATTCCACGTTTGCTTGGGCCCTGACCCCGGGGCAGGTACCATTTGTAACCTTGGTGAGAAAGCAGAGACCCTCCACCACCCGCCACCCTACCCCAAGCCTGAGAGGCCCCAGGAATGAGCGCTATGCTCTTGGCTGGGTAATAATCAACTGAGGCCTCAGAGCCTGG
This sequence comes from Neophocaena asiaeorientalis asiaeorientalis, assembly GCF_003031525.2. NCBI lineage: Eukaryota > Metazoa > Chordata > Mammalia > Artiodactyla > Phocoenidae > Neophocaena > Neophocaena asiaeorientalis. The sequence goes on along the minus strand of NW_020174923.1, from coordinate 7,631,849 downwards.
GGTGGGAGGAGGGGGACATGGGGGGTGAGGGCCCAGGCCAGCAGCCGGCTCTACAAACAGGGAAAGTCATCAGATCCTCCCACACTTCATCCCCCCCCACCCACACACACCCTCACACCCACTCACTCATTTCACAAACGGAGAAGGCCAGCCAGGCCCAGGCAGAGGGAGACGGCCGTCCAGGCCCTGGGGGAGCCAAGGCCTTTGGCCAGAGGCCGCAAGCGGCGGGGTGAGGGAGGGAGGGCAGGACAGGGTGGCACTGAGAGCCACCCTGCGGCTCAGGGCTCGGATGACTGAGCAGGCAGATATCCTGGCAACAGGGAACAAAAGCCCCCGACAGCACTCCCAGCTCCTGGTGCCCCGTGGCTGGTGTCCCAGAGCCTCCCAGTCGGAGCAGCGCCTCTGTCTCCCCTGCCCCCATTGGAGAGAAGGCGGTGGCGGGACTGGCAGTGGCGCTAGGAACCCCCCCATCACTGACCCCACTTACTCACCCAGCTGTCTTCCTTCTCTCCTATCTCCCTGTGTCCAGAACTCCATCCGCCACAACCTGTCCCTGAACAAGTGCTTCATCAAGGTGCCTCGGGAGAAGGACGAGCCAGGCAAGGGGGGCTTCTGGCGCATCGACCCCCAGTACGCCGAGCGGCTGCTGAGTGGGGCCTTCAAGAAGCGGCGGCTGCCCCCAGTCCAAATCCACCCAGCCTTTGCCCGCCAGGCCGCGCCCGAGCCCAGCGCCGCCCTGTGGGCCGGGCCACTGACCGTGAACACCGAGGCCCAGCAGCTGCTGCGCGAGTTCGAGGAGGCCACTGGGGAGGCGGGCTGGGATACGGGCGAGGGCAGGCTGGGGCATAAGCGTAAACAGCCGCTGCCCAAGCGGGTGGCCAAGGTCCCGCGGCCCTCCAGCACCCTGCTGCTGACCCAGGAGGAGCAGGGCGAGCTGGAACCCCTCAAGGGCAACTTTGACTGGGAGGCCATCTTCGACGCCGGCACACTGGGCGGGGAGCTGGGCACGCTGGAGGCCTTGGAGCTGAGCCCGCCGCTGAGCCCCACCTTGCACGGGGACGTGGACCTCACCGTCCACGGCCGCCACATCGACTGCCCTGTTACCTGGGGGCCTCCGGTGGAGCAGGCTACCAACAGCCTGGACTTCGACGAGACCTTCCTGGCCACATCCTTCCTGCAGCACCCCTGGGACGAGAGCAGCAGTAGCTGCCTGCCCCCCGAGCCCCTCTTTGAGGCCGGGGATGCCACCCTGGCCTCTGACCTGCATGACTGGGCCAGCATGGGCGCCTTCTTGTAAGAAGCCAGGCCCTGCCCCACCTCCAGACAGCGCCCAAGTCTGGGCCCAGACTGCCCCCCCCCACCAGTGCAGGCCCATGGACACCATACCGCCCAGGCAGGGGCTGGGCCCGGTCACCCCGTGAGGCCACACGGCCCCCAGCCCAGGTCATCCTCAGATTCTAGTCCAGCAGGCTGAGAATTGGGGCCCAGAACCAAAATTGCTGCCTCCGCTGCCCAGTCCCCCATACACACAGTGTTTCATTGATCCACTTCTTCCCTGCCCCAAGGACACGCTAAGGGCCCTGCGCTATGAGAGCTGCGGCTTGGAGGGGCCCTGGCCAAGCTGGAAGCATCAGTACAGGTCCTGCCCCAGAGCATCTTAGCTTCGAAGCTTCTCTCTCTCCCGCTCTCCTCCCCAGGTCTCTATCCAGAGAAAGTTCCCAGGTACAACAAATGCTGACTAGGTGACTGCAAATTAACGCCCTAGAGGCCTCTCCCGGCAGAGCTTCCCTGGGGCTGGGGCCGGCAGTACGTGAGGCGCAGCTCCGGGGAGTGCGGAAGAGTGAGGAGATAGAAACGAGGCCGGGGTGCTGGGTGGAGCCAGGAGATTTTCTAAGGCCTCTGGGGTCTTCTGGCTTCGTCCCTAGAGGTGGGGCAGAGGGTATATATCCCTAATCTTTGAGCCCAACGTGAGGCTGAGAGCAGCGGGGAGTTGGGGTTCTGGGGGTTAGGGGCTGGGGCAGCCAAGCTGCAGAGGGAAAGGGGACAGACAGACTAATGTAGTGAGTGTAGCTATAGCTGAGGCTTAACTGGGAGGGACGCAGTGCTTGCTAGAACTACTGGGACCAGGAAGCGGGGATGGCCCTGTGCCCTTGCTTGCACTCCTGTGGGGGAGTATCTTGCTCCACCCTAAGCCCCCTGGGCTGCATTCCACATCCACCCTCCTGCCCCATTGGGCAATTTAACCTTTTTCATGGAAAGTTATTTACAATAAAAAAATTTTTAAAAATAAAGTTTTAAAAAATCTCAAAATGAACCTGCTTGCAACTTTCTCTGGGGAAAAGCATGGGCCAGTTTTGGAGAGGCCAAGGCCCAAGGGGGAATGGCTGGGAGGAAGATGGGAGGCACCAAAGGCCTGCAGAGTACCCCCTGATGCCCTCCCCATGATCTCTGGGTCCCCAGAGAGAAAGGGGCTGAGAGGCAGTCCTCGGGGGTCCCCTGCAGCCAGGGCCTCGGCACCTCTATCTGTGCAACGGGGAGACTGTACCCACAGCCCCCAGGAGCAGGCGGCAAAGGAGGCGCAGCCCCCTCCCTGGCCCTGGGGACTCACAAAGGCCGAGCTTGCCCAGGGCTCGGCTCACGTCCCCCACCTCGCCCACCTCGAGGGCCTGCCCAGGCTCGCCTGCGGTCCTCGCCTGCGCCCGTGTCCAGCTCCTCCCTCCCTTGGTCCCTTCCTGAAGGGACAGGTTGTGAGGTCAGAGGGCCCCAGCCCCTGGGGCCCCACTTGCCACCCTGGGGCTCATTCACCCCGCCCAGCACCTTCCCTCCAATGCAGGTTGGGGCTGAGGGAGGCCATCAGGGAAGACGGAAGACGGGGTGCCTAGACCCTACAGCTCCAGCCTGTGAAGTACCAACGTACCAGAGTTCTGATGGGGAAACTGAGGCACAGCAAATATGTGACACTCAGCAGGCATCTTTCAACCCCCTCACCCCAGCTTTGCCTGGAACCCATCTCTCCCCTGAGCCCACACCTGGCCCCGCCAGCATGCCCTTGTGGTGCACAGCCCCTTCCCCCAGCATTCACGCGCGCACGCACGCACACACACACACACACACACACACACACACACACACACAGGCACTGTCTTACACAATCCTGCCCAGCATCCACGGGCCCCTTTCTCCTGAAGCCCCTTTCTTTCCTTGCACTGGAGGCTGGCTCCAGGCCAACCTGGCATTCCCCCGCCAACTTGCTGCTTTCACTTGCTAATTATTCCAAATATTTCAGAAGGGTGCACACACTGCAGGGCCAGCCGGGTTGGGGCCTTACCGAGCTCAGGAGGCAGCCCATCCCCTTCCCACCGCTCGCTGAAGAGGCTGCCCCAGCCTCCCTCTGAGACTCCCTTCACCCCCTAAGCAACGGCTCCCTCCCTCTCCCCACCACCCACCGGCACTGGGGGAACATGGGGGCTCCAGCCTCTCCACTGGTCCCCAGGATCAGCCTTCAGCCCCCCGCCAAAAGGGGTATACCCTGGATTAACAGGTGGGGCCTGTCACTGTCCCCCCTCCTCACCCTCTGCCTGGGCCCATGCTGGGGAGGAGGGGCAAGGTCAGGGGCTGGCAGAACTGCCTACCAGCTAAGGAAAGGCTGAAGAAGCTTCTGGCTGCCAGGAAGAATCACCAGGAGCTCCTGAAAATCCCTATGCCTGGGACCAGCGTCTCTGGGGGTGGGACCTAGACACTGGCACTTTTAAGGGTCCGTGGATGCTGCCAACGAGCAGCCAAAGCTAAGAGGGGGCTCCGCAGGGGCCGGAACACAGGGCTTCACACACCACTTCAGCAGGCAGCGTTTGGGGGTTGGCGGTTGAGGGGGTGGGAAGCGTGAGTGGCTCCTGTCCCTCCTATTCACCCCTGCCCTGGCCCTTGGCTGGGTGGCTTTTTTAAAAAGACGTTCAGTGATTCCGTATTTATTTATAGACTCAATGTAATCCCAGTCAATATATATTTTGCACCATTAACAGTAAGTTGCAGACAGGATGCCCCATGAGCACGATACTTTAGCATGTATTTCCTTAGAACAAGGACACGCCTCCATAATCCTAGTACCACCATCACAATTAACATTGGAAATTAACATTGACCTGCCAATCCCATCTAACCGCAGACCCCATTCACATCTTGCAGATCACCCCAGTAATGCTCCTCTCCATTCCAACACCCCAATCCAGGACCCCATGTTGCACTGAGCTGTCCTTTCTCTTTTGCACCGTGTGGTTTTGAGCCCTTGTCTCAAGCTCTTTGAGCAGGTTTCGCATTTCCTTTGATCTCCACTTCTGAGGTGAGAAGCCCTTCAGCCACTTCACCCTCAGGTGTGTTACAGTCCCTTCCCAGAGCAAGAAGCCACCTTTCTGTCTCCTAACTTTCCACCTCTTCCCTCCCCTCCCTCCCCCATGTATCCCCAGCCAGGAAAGGGATGAGGGGGAAGGGGCAGGAACTCAGACTTTGGGGACCCTCCCCGTCTGCCCAGAGTACATCCTGTTCCACGGGACAGGCCACCCCCAGCTCCAGTGACTGGAAGGCCCCCGGGATGGGATTCCATGCTGGCCTGAAGCAAACGCGCCAGGCCTCCTGAAGAGCTGAGCTGAGGGCAGGAAACACTCTTCTCCCCGCCTCTGCCCCCCTCAACATACTGGCGACCCAGACTTGCAGAAGGAGGCAGGTGAGCTGGAGGGCAGGAAATAAGGCCTGTGAGGGCGGGTGGGAGGAGATGGTCAGGAGTCAGGCGAGGCCCAAAGGTAAACAGGTGTATTTGGACTCCCGGCAGGGGGGAGTGGGCTGGCCCTGCGGGGCAGGCCTGGGCCTGTCAGGGGTGGGGCTGTGGAGAGGGGCTGCATTAACAATGGGGTGGGAGAGTGGCCCCGGGTCCCGCTGACATTCTTGTGTGATGAAGAGGAAAACACAGGTGACAAGGGAGGGGAGCCACTGGGACAGGGGAGGGTGCTTTTTGAGGCCACCCAGGCTGGGCCTGCGCGGGCCAGTGTGAGCCAGGGAGGTGCACGGAAGCCTTGGGGGGTCACCTGCCTCCTGGGGCACGTGTGTCCAGCCCACTCTGAGGCTCCCAGGTGGGACAGGTCAGAGGCACCGTGACTGGAATGCTCGGGCCTGAGCTTTCCCTGTGAGTGCAGGAGCCGGAGGGAGCAGCTGAAGGGCCGGGTCCCCCAGAAGCCAACCAGGCTGAGTGGCAGGGCATGGGAGGCGGGGTACCCATTAACCAAGGCGGGAGACGGGGCCGCAGGTCTCGCTGCTGCCCCCCACTCCAGCTCCCAGCAGAGCACTGATCTGAGGGCAGGACATCAGCCTGGGTCCGAGCCCCAGACCCCTTTCTCCTTGAAGGAAGCAGCTCCCTGAGCTCCCAGGAAAGCAAGAGTTCCAGGAAGTGGGGAGCGCAGGCTGCTTGCATACATCCCACGTGAGGCTGAGAGCAGCAGACCCTTTGAAGCCCCCAAGACCCTTTGAAGCCGCAGTGGATTGCCAGCAGCCCTCCCAGGGCTGCTATTCGCCCAGGGAATTAAGCTGAGGCTGAGAGGCTGCCAACCGTTCTCTCCCCTTCACCCAGCCACCCCGCTTCTGTCAGTGGCTCTGCCCCCTTGCCCAGACCGCCCCGCGCCCCCCCTCCTGCCTCACTCTGCGTACCAAGCCCTATCCCCGGCCCGGGGTGCTTCCTGATGCCCCCAGGGGTGCAGAGCATTCAGCCAGGGGGGCCTCTGAGGAAACCCCATACTGCCCTGTTCTGGAAACAATTAAGAGGCCCCCCTTGCTGACTCTGTGGGCTTGGGTGAAGTAATAAAAGAGGGAGTAGGACCCTGAGTGCCACCTGAAGCTTGAGTGGTACATGTGGCTGGTGCGAGCCAGGGGAGGCGGGAGGGAGAGGGGATACGGGACAAGAGGGAAGGACTGGAGGGCAGTGGGAGAGGCCTGGCCTGTCTCACTGTCACCTGCTCCTCTGGTCCCCGACTCTCCTGGAGCCCAGGCCCTAGGAATAAGGATCACAGAGGCCCGAGATGCAGGGCTGGTGTGGTGAAACCAACATTCAGCCCCTTCACACACATATCTTTTATTACCCCACCCAAGTCCACAGGGTCAGCAAATGGCCTTTGACATGTTTGCACCCTACAACAAGGTCACCAGGTCAGAGCTGTGCCCAGCTCAGCTGTCCCTGCTGGGCCCGCCCCACTGTGCACCACGACAGGCCCTGGGGCCACTGAGTTCAACAGCTGTGGAGCCCAGCTACTCAGGGTCCAAGCTGGGGCTGGGAGCTCTGTGAAGGGCCCGAGAGCCCCTGCTGCCTGCTGTTTGGCTAAAGATGAAGCCTGGCCTGATGGAGATGGCCCGAGAGGCTGGGCCCAGAGCTGGCACTGTGCCACAAGGCCGGGTGGGCTTGGGCCCACAGTTCAAGGCCGGTTTTGGAGAGAAGGGTGGGGTGTCCAGGTGTGGCGGGCGGACCTCACAGGGGGCTGGGGCTCAACCCCCAGCCACATTCCCCGGCTCTATTTCGTGTGTGGGTTCTATTGCGAGGGGGATTAAGGGTCTCCCAGGCAAAGAGGAAGAGAAACAGCAACTAGGCCCAACAACCTCCATGCAGGGAGAAGTGGGTCACGAAGAGAGGGCAATCCCCACCCTGGCCCCCCACCCAAACGCTCAGCTCAAAGGCCCTGCCACCCTTGGGCCCAGGAAGCTTTTATCTGAAGGACAAGTCACCTCCCAGACCCCTCCACGAAGATGACCCGTGGTGACCTCCAAAGGGACTTGGGGAGAGACAGGTATAAGTGACAACAAAAGATGTGGCTACAAAATGAAAATGAATCCCACCTAGAGAAATGGAGGGCAGTGTGAAGTAGTGGAGAGTGACAGACATTTGTCGAATTCACAGGCCACGAATAATCATATGAATTAGTAAACGAAGTGGAGCCACTTCGGGGAGGGGGGAGATGACAACGGCGTTAGTCCTGTCCTGTGGAGGTCACCCCAGGTCATGCCGTGGAGACGGTGGAATCTGTTGGTGAACAAATATGATGCCCAAAACCGGAAGGAGATGGAGCCAGGACTAGGACACAGTCCCAAGGGACCTGGTGAAGGTAAAGGCTGCAGCCCAGGTGCACAGACTCTTCCAGAAGGGAGACCAGAGAGGAGAGCAGAGTAAGGAGCCTGGAGAAGGGCCACTCCCTCCCCCCCTCCTTGCCCCCTACACACACCTACATGGACGCACCTGTTCCTGGCTGGCCCCGCCCCACGGAGCCTGCAGTGAGAGTCAACAGGCCAGAGTGGGCTCCGGAAGGAAGGAAGCCAGCCAGCATTCGCCCAGGGAAGGCCTGTGGCCTCCCACAGGGCATTTCATTAGCAGGACAGGGGTAGAACCCAGAGTCTGAGGGCAGGCTGCCAACTCCGAGCTCAGATCAGGGTGAAAGGAAAGAGAGGGCAGGCAGTGGTGAAGACTGGACCAAGGGAAGCTGTTTTAAGATGGGGTGGCCTGCGTGTGCTTGAAGGAAGGAAGGGGCTAGCCTGCGGAGAGGGTGAATTGCAGGTGCTGGGGAGACGGGATGCTGGGAGAGCAAGGACGGACCCTTCTGGTGGCAGCACAAGGCAAAGGGTCTCAGAGGAGGTAGGAAGGGTGAGCTCTGCCCCAGCCCAGGGCAGCGGTCACTCTGCAGTGCCTCTTGCTTGCAGAGCGAAGAAGAAGGCGGCAGGGCGGGGGCTGTGCCGGGATGCACGAGAGGATTGTGGGGACCTCTGGTTCCCGCTCCAGATAGAGGGCAACGCAATGGGAGTTAGGAGGGAGGAGAGATCTGGAGGGACATGGGAGGGCACTCAGGAGCCAGGGACACAAAAAGGAGGAACGGGAACAAGGGGAGGCCAGCCTCGGCCCTTGAGACTCTGCAACGGGCCAGCCCCGCCGGCACGTCTGCCTCCAGCTGGCAGGACTCAGGGGGATTCCCAGCTGCGGGGAGGAAGGCCAGGGTCCCAGGTGCTGGAAACCCTGGTCAGTCATCACCTGGTTGCTTGGTCAATGTTTCCTTTCACCTGTGGACCTGAGTCTGCGCGGACACAAAGATGGGTGAGATCTGTTCTTAGAGAGATTTCCCAACCCGCTGAGCTGGGTGGCGGCGTGGTCTTGCCAGGACAGCTCTCCAATTTCACTCCCACGATCAGGCAGAGGGCTTTTCTCAGGGCTCAGAGGCCACAACAAGAGATGACTGGGGACTGGTGGCCGGCGGTGCCATCGTCCCCTGAGTGGGGAATGCAGCATGAAAGAGAAGGGAAGGGGGTGGAGTTAGGCTGGGGGTACAGAGAGTTTGAAGCACACGTGGCACAGTTGAGGGGTGGCTGAGAGGCTTCTGGGTAATGAAGGATGGTTCTAGGAGACTCAGCTTGGAAAAGGAACCATACTGTGTGAGCAGAGCCCAGTCAGCCCCTCCTGGCCCCTCCACTCTGCAAGCAACAACCACTAATCCGATTTCTACCGCCATAGGTCAGTTTTTCCTATTCTAGAATTTCATATAAATGGCATCATACACTTTTACTCTGTGTTTGGCTTCTCTCACTGAACACATTATTTTTGAAATTTAACTACGTTGTCACATGCATCAGTTCCTTTTCACAGCTGAGTAGTATTCCATCAGATGACTATAGCAATTTGTTTATCCGTTCTCCACTAGATGGATACCTGGGCTGCTTCCAGTTTGGGGCTATTGTAAATGAAGCTGCTATGAACATTCTTGTACAAGGTTTTTTGTGGGGTTTTTTTGTTGTTGTTTTGGTTTTTTTGCTGTACCACACAGCACGCGGGATCTTAGTTCCCTGACCAGTGATCGAACTTGGGCCCCCTGCAGTGGAAGTGTGGAGTCTTAACCACTGGACCGCCAGAGAAGTCTCAGGGTTTTTTTGTAGTAGGGCTTTAAAAAAAAAGCCTTTTGATTTGAATGGCGCTTGGGAAGAGAAGACATAAACATGTGTGGCCCAGCTGCCATGCTTCACTGGACCATGCTGAGTTGATTCTTAAAAGGGTCAGCAGGAGTATCCAGCAAGACGCAGAGAGGACAGGAGTTACAGGCAGAAGGAGAGGAGGTGGGAAAGGGCATGCAGGTGGACACCCGGCTGGCTGGTTCAGTGCAGGGGAGGGTTTGTGAGACTCTTCTCAAGTACACTTCTGGCCATGTCACTCATCTGTTGAGAACCCTACAATGACTTCCCTTGCCTACAGAAGACTCTAAACACCATCAGGATCCTCCCCTGCTCGCCACTCATCTTCCCACCTACCCCTCCCTCCGTGATCAGTCACACTGATGTACCGCCCAGAATCACTGTTTCCTTCCTCTGTCTCCTACCCCTGCCCTCTGCCCTGCGCGAACACCCTCCCACTCTCCCCCTTCACCTACGTAACTTTTCAGGACCTAGTTTCAGGGTCCCATCATGAGTCCCCAGCTCTGGTCCCCCAGCTGGAAGGACCCTAATATCCTGGTAGAACTCACACCAACCCTTTCCGCACTTCTGCTTGAGAAGGCAGTTGGTTACACATATTGGGGTCCCCAGACTGGTACCCGAATTGAGGACAGCACCAGCGGGGACATATCCTCACGGAAGGGTGGGGCAGGCTGGAGCAGTGTCCCCAGCCAATGGCTCTGCCTCCAGCTGGCCAGAGCTCTGGAAAGCCCACCCACCACGGTCCGCTCTTGACCCTGAACCCTTTTATTTGGTGGATCTAGAACTCAGTTTGGGGGATGACCTCCATCACAACCCCTTTTCCTTCTTCACCCCAGCAGTCTGTTGCATGACTCAAGGTCAGAGGACAAGTTCTGGGGGTTCTGTCCTCCTCCTGCCCGGTGCTCATGCCTTTCCCCTGCTGCCAGCACAGACTGCCCAACTCGGGGCTCCTGGCTGCTGTCTGGAATTCAAGTTTGTTGGGGAAAGTCTTGGGCTGAGCCCTGAGCTCCAGGAGCCCACCACATCAGCTGGCTGGGCCTCTGGCAGACCCCAGGATCTTCAAGCCCAGACTCCGGGGGATGAAGGGGCAACGCTGGTCTGTTTGTTCCCTCTGCGGGAGCAAGGGGGTAGCTGGAATGGTCCTCAGTCACAGAGGCATAGACCTTAATCTGCAGGAAGTATTAGGAGCCTTCTGGTGTCTGCAGAAGAGGAAACTAAGAGAGAGGACCCAGCTCTGAGGATGTCAGCACAGATGAGGTTGGCTTCTCCTGGGCGCTACTGGCTGGGGGACCCATCTGGACATCTGCCGCCTCTCCACCCACTGCCGCCCTCCAGTGCCCTTTATTTCACCATGTTGGCAGCATGGGCCTCTCCTGCTGGATTGGGAGCTCCAGGAAGGCAGAGGCAGTGCCTGGTTCTCCATGGCACCTGCCAGGAGTTGGGAGTGGCACATGGTGTGTGCTCAACAGAGCATGGCGGAACGGATGGAGGGGGTGGGAGTGCACGCCCCATTTCTCACAGTGACTTAGATCCAGAAGCCAGCACTCTGACCTGGGCAGACAGTGGAGAGCCAGAGGAAAGGCAGCTCAGCCTGTCTTCCCTGCCCTCAGGGACCCCAGGCCTTGACTCCCAGCTCACCCCTCTTCCTTGGCCTTATTAAAAAGCCCTTGCTGAAGATGTGATTGTGTGTGCTGCCCTGCCGGTGGTGTACACTGAGAACCGCATTTGTCTGTCACCGGTCTCTGTGCTCATTCACTCATTCAACAAATCTCAGACAGATGGGAAGACACTTCCATTGGGTGTGGAGGGCAAGCACACGACAAAAGACCAAACGCACAGAGCAAGTGGGTCCCAAGAGTGCACCAGGGGACTTCCCTGGTGGTCCAGTGGTTAGGACTCTGCACTTCCACTGCCGGGGGTCCCGGGTTTGATCCCTGGTCGGGGAACCAGATGCCATGTGCTACAACTAAGAGTCCACATGCTGCAACTCAGGATCCCACAACTAAGACCCAGCACAACCCACCGCAACTAAGACCCACAAATAAGTTAAAAAAAAAAAAAAAAAGAACTAGGGATGTAACGTACAACATGATGACTGGTTAACACCGCCACGTGATAGGAAAGTTGTCAACAGAGTAGATCCTGAGTTCTCACTGCAAGGAGAATTTTTTTTTTCTCATCTTTTGCTTCTATTTGAGATGATGGATGAACTAAACCTACTGCGGTAATCATTTCTCAATACAGTTGACCCTTGAGCAGCAGGGGTTAGAGGAACTGACCCTGGGGCAGTGGAAAATTCACACAGAACTTTACAGTTGGCCCCTCCCTACCCACAGTACTAGTGTGTACTACCGTAGTATGTACTCATTGAAAACAATCCAGGTATAAGTGGACCCCCAGAGTTCAAACCCATGTTGTTCCAAGGATCAACGGTATGTGTAAATCAAACCATCATGCTGTACACCCTTTGTTTTTTGGGGTGTTTTTGGCTGCACTGGAGGGCATGTGGGATCTTAGCTCCACCACCAGGGATCGAACCACACCCCCTGCATTGGAAGCGCATAGTCTTAACCACTGGACCACCAGGGAAGTCCCAACACCTTATACAGTGACGTATGTTAATTATTTCTCAATAAAACTGGAGAAAATAAATTAATTTTAAAAAGCCAGCAGAAGGGGTCCAGCGCACCCTGCGCAGGCTGCGAGCCCCTTAAGACACGCTGCCCTCTCCTTCTCCCCCTGCCTACAGTAGCCCCTGGGGTTAATGAAAAAAACGATTGAACCTGCCCCTCCCCACAGAGATTCACCTGCCTGGCAGGAGGGCCTACGTAAGGGCGCTTCCAGGCCCCTGCCGGCAGGCAGAGGGAGGATGCGGGTGAGTCCATCCCTGAGGCTAGGGTCTCCACTCCCCCAAGCCCAAGGCCAGACGGGTCCGGGCGCTCTAGGCGCATAAAGGCCAGACGGGTCAGGGCGCTCTAGGCGCAGAAAAAGCGCTGAGTCACGTTCCGGACACGCGACACCCAGAGAGAGGGGCCTTCCGGGAACCGGGCTGCGGGGACGCGAGTGCGCCCGGGGCTGCAGGGTGCGGGGGCGCGCAGGCCGCCCGCGTGTG
>NW_020174923.1:7597456-7618756 GCF_003031525.2 Neophocaena asiaeorientalis asiaeorientalis | reverse complement strand
AGTGCCCGCCGGCCCGGCCCGCCCCTTCCGGGGCCCGTTTGGGAAATGGGGGGAGGGGAGCCCCGCAGAAAGGCCCCGAACGTCGGCCCCAGCCATCCTGTTAGTGCCCCTCTTCCCTCAGGTTCCCTTCTCCGTGTCCTCTCGAGTTTTGTCCTCATTTATTTGCTTTCCACGTTCCTCTCCTTTTCAGGGCCCCATTTGCTCCCGCCTTTTCTGTTTCCATCCATCCACCTGCCTTTAGACCTCTCTCCTCGTTTCCTTGCACCCCCCCGGACATTCTCGGAGGTGGGGAGGGAGGGGCGCAGTGGAAAGGTACCGGTGGGCGTCGGGCGCCCCCTCGCGGCCCACTTGTCCTAGCCTGGCCTCCGGCCTGGGAGGGAACCGGCCACTCGCCACCCCCCAGCCCCCACCCCCTACCCGGCCAGGTCTGGGGTTCAGGTTCTGGGTTAGCGGGAGCCGCGCGCCCCCCAGCGGCACAGCCACATCCTCAAAACCCACTCTCCGGGTTCTGGAAAGTGGAAAGCGGCCTCCAGAAAAAGGGACCTTGAGACTGAAGGTAAGCAGGCTGGGGAGAGGCGGATGTTGCTGCTAGCTGAGGTAGAAGGAAGAGTAAAGTCTCAGTTTTGTTTTGCTTTCTTTTTTTTTAATTTTTAAAATTTTATTTGATATTAGAGTATATTTGATTTGCAATGTTGTGTTAGTTTCAGGTGTACAGCAGAGTGACTCCTTTATACATATACATGTATCCATTCTTTTTCAAATTCTTTTCCCATGTAGCTTATTACAGAATATTGAGTAGAGTTCCCTGTGCTCTACAGGAGGTCCTTGTTGATGATCTACTTTATGTACAGTAGTGTGTATTTGTTAATCCCAAACTCCTAATTTATCCCTCCCCGCTCCACATTTCCCCTTTGGTAACCATAAGTTTGTCAGTGAGTCTGTTTCTGTTTTGTAAATAAGTTCAGAAAAGTCTCAAAATTCTTCACCCATTTTTCCATAGAGTTAGCACAGGGGTGTGCTGGGAAGTCTGCAGTTTGAAATGGAGGGAAACGTGTGTTTTAGGACAGGGACAGAGGTGGGGGAATCGAGCCAGGAGTAAAGGGACAGGGAGGGAGCAGTAGCCACGAGGAATCATCAGGCCTTGGTGGACTGGACCTCCCCAGCCGGCCTCCTGCCAGGCCTTAACCCTGGGATCAGAAGCAAATCCCTGCCGTCCTCCAAGCCCCACTGATGAGAGTTTAAAAAGAGTTTAAAAAGCAAATGGGAAATTTTCCCTCAAGTGTCGGTCCCCCTCCAAATCCAGACAGTGGAGAGCCTCTTGCCTGGCGACCAGGATCCCTGATGTCCTGGAGGGAAAGGCTCACTAGGCCCAGGGACAGCGGCAGGGCTGTGACACGCAGACTCCAGCAGCAGGGAAGTAGCTGGGTGCCTCCTTGACCCACACTCTCTCTTTGGGACCCGAAAGGCTGAGTCCTTCAGCGTCTCCCCAGGTGGGATGGTGGCTGTGGGCCTAGAGTGTTCCAGCTGGTCCCAGGAGGCTCATTCTGATGTACCTGTGTGAGCCAGCCTGCCACACGATGAAGGATAAAAATGGAGCATCTGCTTCCTGGCTCTGGCACCTTCCAGACACTTCTGTGCACCTTGGTTCCCGCTCCCATGAAAACAAAAAGACTCACCTCCCCCCGCAGGACACACAGGTGGTTGTGAGGATTCTGGGAGGTGACCATTTTAAAGGCTCAGCGTGGTGCCGGCACGTGGTAGCGCTCATACCTCAGGCTTACTTCCTGGTCTGTAAAATGTGGTCAGTGTCGCTCGTGTGTTCCCCTCAGCCAGTGCCTTGTGGCCTCCGCTCTTTAAACAGTCCATCAGCATTTGGCTCTCACTACGTCTTTTTTCCTTTAATTGAAGTATAGTTGATTTACAATGTTGTGTTCGTTTCAGGTGTACAGCAAAGTGATTCAGATATATATATATTTTTTTCTTTTTCAGATTCTTTTCCCTTATGGGTTATTACAAGATATTGAGTAGAGTTCCCTGTGCTATACAGTAAGTCCTTGTTGGTTATCTATTTTACGTATAGTATTGTGTATATGTTCATCCCAAACTGCTAATTTATCCCTCCCCCCTTTCCCCTTTGGCAACCGTAGGTTTGTTTTCTATGTCTGTGAGTCTGTTTCTGTTTTGTAAATAAGTTCATTTGTATCATATTTTAGATTCCACATATACCTGATACCATGTGGCATTGGTCTTTCTCTCTCTGACTCCACTTAGTATAATAATCTCTATTCTGTTGTATGTAGAATAGATGTATACCACATCTTCTTTATCCATTTATCTGTCGATGAACATTTAGGTTACTTCCATGTCTTGGCTATTGTAAACAGAGCTGCAGTGAACATTGGGGTGCATCCTTGATCTTTAAGAATGACCTCAGTGGATGGGACCAAGGCCAGGCCACTCAGGATGCTGTCGGTGACTCAGGACTGTTTGGGGGGCAGACAGCAGGAGTTGGTGAGGTTCCAAAGGTGCTAGGTAAATCAACAATTTGGATCTCAGAACACATTTCTAGGGGAATTCCCTGGCAGTTCAGTGGTTAGGGCTCTACGCTTCCACTGCAGGGGGCACAGGTTCAATCCCTGGTCAGGGAGTTAAGATCCCATAAGTTACGCAGCACAGCCAAAAAAAAATTTCGATGCAGAAATCAATTTACTTCCTAATATACTCCAGCTATAGCTGGAAAGGCCAGCCAAGGAAGGTCTGGGGTAGGCACTGGTTAACATCCCTCGAGCACCTGCTGTGTGCCGGGCCCTTTATATTTGCTGTGTCACTTAATTCCCGTGAAATGTTATTCAGAGGGACGCTCCCTTGGCTGAAGTCACATGGCTCGTGGGTGGCAGGGCTGGGAGCAGATGAGCCCCATCTGACCTCACACCTGGTTCTCACTCCCCCTCTCTGTGCCGTTATCACCCTGGCTGTGATTGCCACAGGGGTCAGCCACCACGTGGAACACACTCCTATGGGAACACGTGTCCAAAGCCAGACCCCCACCTGCTCCACGGACCTCTCCTGGCACCTCCCCTGGGTAAGGGGACAAGTGAGGGTGGGAGGCTGGGGCGGGGGTCCCCAGAGGGGGTCAGTGATTCTCTTCAGCCACATCTCTGTGGGGTGTTTCTGCTCCTCCTGAGTGTGTAGCTGTAATTCTCAGGGCAGATAGTCTCACGGTTGCCTCAAAAAAGTACACCTGCCCTCCTTCCCCTGCTTGCCCGTTCTGGAACACATACCCGCCAGTTTCTCTCACCCTTTTGGTCCTCCCTCCAGGCCCCTGCTCCTCCCTTGCCCTCCTGGATTTAGCTGTCACACACTTATTTGTTCCTCACAGATTCCTCTCTGTGTCAGGCCAAGGCTGGGTGCTGGAGACAGCCCTTTAGAAGGCTGGCCCAAGGTCTTCCTGTCACCTAGCTTTCCTCTCGCTTTTGTCACTCAACTGTGAAGAACGATTGCTTCATGCCTGCCTTTGATCTGCCTTCAGCAAGGCTCCCGTGTCCTGGCCACTCCTCGCTCCAGCTCTTGCCTGTGAGGTCCTTCTTCTTGGCGTGGCCACTGAACAGGCTCCGCTGGAAGGACTGTGGTCCAGCCTTCCAGCCCTCCCTTTCCAAGCCCACTTTGCCTCAGTCCCTCAAGCAGGCATGGATCCCCAAGTGATGTCCCAGCCTTTTTGAGGACCTTCATTCAAGCCAGTTTACTCCGGGGACATTCAATTTGCAGTTGTGAAAATAATGTTAAAGCTCACCTGAAAAAAATAAACAAAATTAGAATATCTAAGAAGTTTTTATTGATTAAAAAAAATGAATGTGGCTGACCTTCATTCAAGCCAGTTTACTCCGGGGACATTCAATTTGCAGTTGTGAAAATAATGTTAAAGCTCACCTGAAAAAAATAAACAAAATTAGAATATCTAAGAAGTTTTTATTGATTAAAAAAAAAAAGGCCAAGAAGGAAGGGTATGCCCACCAAAAATTAAATTAAATATAATTAAGTCATAAAGCTACATTACCTTAGCTGGTTTGGTACTGGTGCTGACTTAGGTAAAAGCAGTTCATTTGAATAGAATATACCCCAAATATCTATGGGGAGTTATTTATGATATAGGTGGCATTTCAAACCAGTGGTTGAGTAATTATTGAAAAAAATGATATTGGGACAATTGGGTATCCATCCAGGAAAATATGCAGATGGCTCAATGTTGTAAACATTAAAAAAAAAATTAAGTTGAGGGACTTCCCTGGTGGCACAGTGGTTAAGCATCTGCCTGCCAATGCAGGGGACACGGGTTCAAGCCCTGGTCCGGGAAGATCCCACATGCCACGGAGGAACTAAGCCCACACACCACAACTACTGAGCCTGCACCCTAGAGCCCGTGAGCCACAACTACTGAGCCTGTGTGCCACAACTACTGAAGCCTGCGAGCCTAGAGCATGTGCTCTGCAACAAGAGAAGCCACCACCATGAGAAGCCCGTGCATCGCAATGAAGAGTAGCCCCCACTCGCTGCAACTAGAGAAAAGCCCGCCTGCAGCAACGAAGACTCAACGCAGCCAAAAATAAATAAATAAAATAAATAAATTTATAAAAAAAGAAAAAAGCTTAGACCAGGGTAAGCCTTTCCAAGCAAGGCACAAAACCAAAAAGTTATAAAGCCAAAAGTCTGATCAATATGAATAAATTAAAAAATTAAAACTCTAATAGAAAAAAATCAGCAACAACAAAAAACTAAGCCACATAATAACAAAAAAGGAAAAAAATTTTTCCACATAAATGTTAAAGGCTAATTTCTTTAATATATAAAGAATTCTGAAACACTAATATGGCCATTAAACAAGAAAGATACTCAACTTTTATTTTTTTTAATATTTATTTTATTTTATTTTTTGGCTGTGTTGGGTCTTCGTTGCAGCGTGCGGGTTTCTCTCTAGTTGCGGCACACGGGCTTCTCTCTAGTTGTGGCGCACGGGCTCCAGAGCACATGGGCTCTGTAGTTTGCAGCACACAGGCTCTCTCGTTGAGGCACGCGAGCTCAGTAGTTGTGGCACATGGGCTTAGTTGCCCCACGGCATGTGGGGTCTTAGTTCCCTGAACAGGGACGAACCCCTGTCTCCTGCATTGTAAGGTGAATTCTTTACCATTGGACCACCAGGGAAGTCCCTCAACTTACTTTTTTAAAAAAAGATTTTTTTAATTTATTTATTTTTGACTGCGTTGGGTCTTTACTGCTGTACACAGGCTTTCTCTAGTTGCGGCGAGCAGGGGCTGCTCTTTGTTGTGGTGCACGGGCTTCTCCTTGCAGTGGCTTCTCTTGTTGCAGAGCACAGGCTCTAGGCGCACAGGCTTCAGTAGTTGTGGCACGTGGGCTCAGTAGTTGTGGCACTTGAGCTCTAGAGCTCAGGCTCAGTAATTGTGGTGCACGGGCTTAGTTGCTCCGAGGCATGTGGGATCTTCCCGGACCAGGGCTTGAACCCGTGTCCCCTGCATTGGCAGGCAGATGCTTAACCACTGTGCCACCAGGGAAGTCCCTCAACTTACTTTTAATTGAAGAAAAAAATTGAACATGAGATGCCATTGAAAGATTTTTTATTAATAGACTTTATTTTTAGTGAAGTTTTATGTTTACAGAAAAAAATTGTGCGGAAAGTACAGAGTTCCCATATGCCCCTTCTTTTCTTATTGCATTAGCTAGGATTTCTAGTATGATGTTGAATAGGAGTGGTAAGAAGAGGACATCCTTGCCTTGCTCCCAGTGTTACAGTGAAAGCATCTAGTTTCTCACTATTAAGTATGATATTAACTGTAGGTTTGTTGTAGATGTTTTTATCAAATTGAGGAAGTTATTCACTATTCCTAGTTTGCTGAGAATTTTTATTGCAAATGGATATTGGATTTTGTCAAATGCTCTTCTGTTTTTCACATTTGTTGATATGATCATATAATTTTTCTTCTTTAGTTTGTTCATGTGATGGATTACCTTAATTGATTTTCAAATATTGAACCAGTCTCGCATACCTGAAATTAATCCCACTTAGTCATGCTGTATAATTTATTTTTATACATTGTTGGATTCTATTTGCTAACATTTTGAGTATTTTTGCATCTGTATTCATGAGCGATATTAGTCTATAGTTTTTCTTTCTTGTAATGTCTTTCACTCTTAGTTAAAGACATTAGCATTAGGGTAATTCTGACTTCACAGAATAAGTTTGGAAGTATTCCCTCTGCTTCTATTTTCTGGAAGAGATTGTAGAGAGTTGGTATCATTTCTTCTTTAAATGTTTGGTAGAATTCACCAGTAAAACCATCTGGGCCTGGTGCTTTCTAGTTTGGAAGCTTATTAATGACTGATTCAATTTCTTTAATAGATATAGACCTATTATCTATTTCTCCTTGTGTGAGTTTTGGGAGATTGTGCCTTTCAAGAAATTGGTCCATTTCACCTAAGTTATCAAATTTAGGGGCATAGAATTGTTCACTGTATTCCTTTATTATCCTTTTAAAGCCCACGGGATCAGTAATGATGACCTATATTTCATTTCTGATATTAGTAGTTTGTGTCTTCTTTTTGTCTTGTTTAGCCTGACTAGGTTATCAATTTTAGGTTATCAATTTTATTCATTTTTTCAAAGAACCAACTTTTTTTTTTTCTTTTTTTTTTTTGGCCGCTCCATGCGGCAGTGAAAGCGCAGAGTCCTAACCACTGGACCAGGGAATTGCCTCAAAGAACCAACTTTTGATTTTCTTGACTTTCTCTACTAACTTCCTGTCTTCTATTTCTTTTCTTCTGCCTATTTCAGATTTAATTTGCTTTTATTATGCTTGTTTCCTAAGGTGGAAGCTTAGATTACTGATTTTAGATCTTTCTTTTCTAATGTATCTATTCAATGTTATAAATCTCCCTCTAAGCACTATTTTCACTGCATCCCACACATTCTTATAAGTTTTATTTTCCGTTCCATTTAGTTCAAAAATTAAACATGAGGGACTTCCCTGCTGGTTCAGCGGTTAAGACTCCACACTCCCAATGCAGGGGGCCCAGGTTCGATCCCTGGTCAGGGAACGAGAGCCCGCATGCCACAACTAACAGCCCACATTGCCACAACTAAAGATCCCGCATGCCACAATAAAGATCCCGCTCATGGCACTGTGCTGTAACTAAGACCCAGAGCAGCCAAATAAATAAATATTTAAAAAAATTAAACGTGGTATGCCATTTTTCATCTATCAGATTGGCCAAACTGTTAAAGCTTGATGATATTTAGTGTGGGTTAAGGCGGTATAAGGGAGTGTAAGGCACATCTGTACATCGGTATTGGAAATATAGACTAGTTCAACCATTTTGGATGGCAATTTGTATGTATCTATACAAATGTAAAAGGGGTGTACATTTTGATTTAGCAATCCCACTCTCAGAAGGCTGAGAGCAGAGTGTATGTACGTACAGGGGGCAGAGTTTGCAGTAGTAAGATACCTGGGAACACCCTAAATGTCCAATAATAGAGACTGCTTCAATATATAATATCTATTCAGTGAAATACTATGCAAAGACTATGCAAAGAATACACACTATTATTGAAAGATGGTCAAGGTATACTGTTAAGTGGACATGCAGGCTACAAGAATGGTATGTTTAATGAGATAGCATTTGTGGCTTTTTTTTTTTCTAAGGATATTAGCTTATTCTGTTTATAATAGGCTTGGATTTGTATGGACACATCTGGAAAGTCATAACTGTGGCTATTTCTTGAACAGAGGTGCTTGGGGCCAAGGAGGAGGAGGGCACTTTCTGTTCTTCACTTTATACCTTCTTTACAGTTTGAATTTTTAACCTTGAATAAGTATTACATTTAATTTGAAGAGCAGTTTTAAACCCAAATTGCAGATTTGAGCCCACAGGTGGCTTGAAGGACGCTAAGCATTTCCTTTGCTGTCTCTGCCTTATACGAGAGCATGAGAAAGGCTGCCCATCCCTGGGCTTTGGGCACCCTGGTCCTTTCTCTCATTTTATATATGAGGATTTCAAGAGGAAAAAAAAGAAAGAAAACCCTCCTGACCACTCTGTCAGATGGCACTGTTGATGGCTGGCTGGTGGTTTCTAAATGAGGAAAAGAGACTAATTTTAATCACTACAGAAAAAATGAAGATTTGTTTTCTTTTTTTGTTTTTCTTTTTTGGCCATGTGGGATCTTAGTTCCCTGACCAGGGACTGAACCTGAGCCCTTGGCAGTGAAAGTACAGGGTACTAACCACTGGACTGCCAGGGAATTCCCTAGATTTGTTTTCTTAGAAGTGTTTTTATAGAAAGGTAATTTAAACTCACCATCTTTAGAAACTAGAGAAAAAGAATCATCCATCTCCTCTACTTGCCCCTTTAGTATTTTGTGGTGTTTTCCTGACTTTTTTTTGCAATGCATCTGTCATATTTTAAATGGCTGTCATCCCAGGGAACATATACACTTGTGATCTGCTTTTGTGGCTGTTATGTCATACCGTATTCATTTTCAATATTGCTGCAGGGCCAGGAAACATTAATTTAGAGGAATTATATAGCTAATTCCTCAGAAAGAGCACAAAGTCCGGAATTAGGAAGTTACCAAACTAAGGCTGTTGGGACTTCCCTGGTGGTACAGTGGTTAAGAACCCGCCTGCCAGTGCAGGGGACACGGGTTCGATCCCTGGTCCAGGAAGATCCCACATGCTGCGGAGCAACTAAACCCATGAGCCCCAACTATTGAGCCTGCACTCTAGAGCCCGCAGCTAAACCCATGAGCCACAACTACTGAGTCCGTGTGCCACAACTACTGAAGTCTACGCATCTAGAGCCCATGCTCCACAACAAGAGAAGCCACCGCAGTGAGAAGCATGTGCACCGCAACGAAGAGTAGCCCCCGCTCGCCGCAACTAGAGAAAGCCCGCACGCAGCAATGAAGACCCAATGCAGCCAAAAATAAATAAATAAAATAAATAAATTTATATATATTAAAAAAAGAACAGGCTATTGGGGAGCAAGCTCTTCCTCCCCCCTCCCTGTGGAAAGAGCATCTCTGTGAGTGGGCAGCTGAGGGCTCCCTGGTGACCTGCACCTTCGTGTTCTGAACAAGTTTGCAAATGAAAGCCAAGCTCCTGAGGCTGCAGCTGAAACACCACTTGCTGCTTTTGCTAAAGCAGCTTGTGCTAAGCATAGTTGGGGAATTACAGCTTTTACTGAGTCAATGTCCACTTGTCAACATCGGCCTGACATTGGGTTGGGAATCATTGGAACTCATCTTTTCATTCTGTCTACCCTTTACTAGATATGGTTGCTATAAATATAATAACTTGCTTTTCACAGTGGATTTTCTTGAAAATCAGATTGGCAGCTTTGCGTAACAACAGTCAGAACTCCTGAGCGACCCAGCATGGGGAGACCGAGAACAGCCTTAGCTGTACGGTGTCCTGGCCAGCTGTGTTGACTCAGCGCAGCTGACCCCTCTGAGCCTGACCTTCCTCGTCTGCAGAAGAGAGACAATAGCTTTGCCTGACTTGTGAGTTTATTGTGAGCATTAGACAAGATAACACAAGGCGGGGCTTGTAACAGAGATGGGCAAACAGAAGGCTCTCAATTGAGTTGGCTACCAAATTACCCTTAGAGAAGGAAATTGGAGAAAATACAAAAACCCACACACATATGTAGTTTATTTACAAAATTGCGGTAATAATGTACAGAGCTCAAAGTATTTGTTCACAACCATAGAGGATTTTTATTTTAATTATCTTATTTATTTTATTTATTGAGTTTTGGCTGTGTTGGGTCTTCCTTGCTGCGTACGTGCTTTCTCTAGTTGCAGCGAGCGGGGGCTACTCTTTGTTGCGGTGTGTGGGCTTCTCATTGCGGTGGCTTTTCCTGTTGCGGAGCATGGGCTCTAGGCACGCAGCCTTCTGTAGTTGTGGCTCGCGGGCTCTAGAGCGCAGGCTCAGTAGTTGTGGCGCACGGGCTTCATTGCTTCGCGGCATGTGGGATTCCCGGACCAGGGCTTGAACCCTTGTCCCCTGCATTGGCAGGTGGATTCTTAACCACTGTGCCACCAGGGAAGCCCCATAGAGGATTTCTTCCTGAGACCTATAGAGCAAGATGTTATCAATATTTTCTGGAGCGTTTTTTTGTCTTGTTTTGGTTTTTTGGCTGTGCCGCACGGCGTGTGGGATCTTAGTTCCCCCACCAGGGATTGAACTCAGGCCGTGGCAGTGAAAGTGTCGAGTCCTAACCACTGGACGCCAGGGAATTCCTGCCCTCTAGCCCACTTATTCTTTACTGTGGCACCTAGCAGTTTAAACTTCTCCCTTCACTTAGTTCTCAGGACTGCACAAGGACCACCTCAGCGAAATCATCGTAGGTATCCTTACACAAGGACTCTGCCTTTTTATCTCCCTCATTTGCGACAGGGCTGCACCTCCTGGATATTTCCTTCATCAGCACTTTCACGGCCACCCACCAGATCTGAAATTGTCCTCTTGCCCCAAAAGAGCTGCCTAATCCCCCTCCAGGTTCTCTGTCCCACTTCTTTCTCCTCTTTGTGGAACTGGGTCCTGGGAGGGCCTTGGGAACCCTATGGCTTGGTGCCCACCAGCGTATGCCTCATTGTCTATCTACCTGCACCTGGATGTCGGGTCCACAGACGAACTGAACAAAGCTGTGTGGCCACTTACTTCCCCAGGGCTGGGGGCACAGACAGGGGTGAGCAGGGAAGGGATGGAGGAGGGAGGAACTAGGTTTTGCAGGAGCTGGCTCTGGGGGTGGATCCGGAACATCCATCCCTGCAGGAACCTTGATCCAGGTCCCCCTTCCCGCCCCAGAGCTGTACTTAGAGGAGAGTCTGGGCAGAGGAACTGAGACATTCTGGCACCCTGCAGAAGGGGCCCTAGCAGTTCTCCAAGCCTTTCTGATTTCCTCAGAGGCCCTGTGAGCAATGCTCCCCGTGTCTGAATACCTGCAGGCAGGCCTCAACCTCTCCTTAACTGACCCCACCACCTGGGCCCCAACCCCTCAGACAGGTCTGGGCTCTTTCATCCTTCCCCTTGCACTGTTTCCAAATGTAGGAAAACTCCCCGCTGAAGCCACTTCTCTCTACCCGCCCAGGTCCTCAGCACTCCCACCCGTGCCCTCTCCGCAGCGGGGTCCTCACCCCCAGCAAATAAAACCACACAGATCTCTACAAAACAGACACCTTCCGGTGGCGCTTGGGGCTTGCTCTCCCGTCCCATCCAAATCCCTGGGATGGATGCTCCGAGGACTCCTGCCACAGGAATTTGGCTGAGCCCCTCCACAAGGCAGAATTGTAGTTATGGGTGCCGCTGGGACCATGGGCGACCACTCTGTCCCCAGCCGAGGGCTTGCACACAGGGCTCGTTACATGAGCTTTAGGGCCGAAGGGGGACAAGATTACACAGGCCCCTTGTTCATTAAACGGACACATATTAGGCGCCTGCTGTGTGCTGTGCTGTGCTTTGTGGGGAATGCGCCATCGATGCCTGGATCCAGACTTCGATCTGGAGAAACGAATTCATCATTGATCTTTGTGAGAAGAGTCAGCCTTCCCACGCAGACGGCAAGTGAGTTGTAACTGTTGTGACAAAACGCCGCTCAAGAGAACCTTCTCTGTTGAGGGTGGAAACCCGCATCAAGGACAAACCCGAACACCGTTCTCCGCCACACCCAAGATGGCCACCTGCCCGGTCCCCCCCTGTACTGAGTTGCACGCAGGCGCACTCAGCTCGCCACTCCTAACATGGCACATCAGCGCGCCCCGGGGCGGGGCCGCGGGCGGAAGTGGGTGTGACAGGGACGGGAGCCGAGAGGGCACTCGGAGGCGAGGTATTGGGCAGTGAGAGCCGCTGGGAGGGTCGCAGTCATGATACCCCCGCAGGAGGCGTCCGCCCGGCGGCGGGAGATCGAGGACAAGCTGAAGCAGGTGGGGCTGGAGCTGGGGCGGCGGGGGAGGAGGTGAGGGAAGGGGTCGAGATCCGGGCCGGGCCTCTACTGGGGGAGGCGGCGGGAGTGGGAGGGGGCCCTGCCTGCGAGGAGACCTAGTCAGGGGCGAGGCCGTGGATCTAGGACGCGGTGGTCTCCTTTAGCCTTCGGCTTCTGGTGATGTCCTTGCCTGCGCTCCCCCCAGGAGGAGGAGACGCTGTCCTTCATCCGAGACAGCCTGGAGAAGAGCGACCAGCTCACCAAGAACATGGTGAGTAACCCCTCAGCTGGGAGGGCTTCCAGAAGCAGGAGGAGAGAACCCTGCGACCCGGTAGTACCGGCACCTAAGGCCTGGGGGCGCTGGTCTGGGTAGTGGTGGTGGTAAGCTGTGGGTTTCTCTAGCAACAGTGTGACGCGTCTCTTAACACTCCCTTCCCCGTGTCCGCCCCTTCGCTGAGGATGCTGCAGCCCCCACTGGCCTGGGCTTTCTGCTCTCTGCCTAAGTTCTCCATTCTTCCTTCTCTCCTTCTGCAGACATTTAGTGAGACTGACTTAGGTGGGCTGGGTACTGGCCATGCATCATCGTCAATTCAAGTGAGGGTTGGACGGCCGGGTTACCACTTCTGGGATTACTGAGGGCAGAAAAAGACTCAGCCTTCACCCCAGAGGGCTTGAGGTGTAAAATGAGCTCTGAAGTCAGAGAGATCTGGGGTCTAGTTCTCGCCCCTCCACTTATTTGTGTGTGGCCCCTGACAGGTAACTCTGAGCCTCAGTTACCTCCTCTGCTAAAACAGACGATGCCAACCTCCAGTGTAACTGTGAAGGTCATAGAAGCTAATGCATGGAGATGCATTTTGCATAGCACCTGGTATACAGTAGGTCCTCAGTAAATAAGAGTTTCCTTCCTTTTTCCTAGAGAAGACTGGGAAAGCACAAACCGAGCAGATACGAACTTGAGTATGTATTTAGTGACACGGTCATCAGGCGCTAGTTCTTACGTAATGAGATTCACTCTTGGAGAGAAAGGGTTTTGAAGGTACCAGCAATGCATTTGAGGCTACCCTGTATGAAACTACTTCCTGTTCAGTCCAGGAAAGCATCGGAGAGAATAGAGATGGAGATTTGGCTTCAAAGGGTGGAAGGGAAGCCATCTTGAGGTGATTATCTGAGGAGGAGTTAATTTAATGCTTGACTTGCCTTCAAATCAAACTTCAGCCAGTTTATTTGGGCCACCTCCTATGTGCCAGGCAGATGGTAGGTTCTGGGGATACAGCGGTGAACAGGTGTACCCTGTCCCTTCCCTCATGGAGCTTATTGTCTAGAAAACCAGAGAAGAGACAGCAATTGCCAAAGACCTGGTGGGTGGCACAAGCAGTGCTGGGACAGCCCCGAGGCCTGAGAGCACGGAGCTTCCCCCCGCAGGTGTCTATCCTGTCGTCCTTTGAGAGTCGCCTCATGAAGCTGGAGAACTCCATCATCCCCGTGCACAAACAGACGGAGAACCTGCAGCGGCTGCAGGAGAATGTTGAGAAGACTCTGTCCTGTCTGGACCACGTTATCAGCTACTACCATGTGGCCAGTGACACTGAGAAGATCATCAGGGAGGGGTGAGCGAGGGCCAGAAGGTCACACTCCTAACGCCTCTCCGACCAGTGGCTGTAGGCCTTGGAAGGGAGGAGTAGAATATATTTGAGCCTAGAGTCCCCTGTGTTAATTCTCTTCTCCCCTTTCCAAATACCATTCTCTTGGTCCTTCCTTCTGCCCAGGCTAATAGGACTTTTCTCCTTTCCAGCCCCACAGGTAGGCTGGAAGAGTACCTGGGAAGCATGGCCAAGATTCAGAAGGCTGTGGAGTATTTCCAGGACAACAGCCCAGACAGCCCAGAGCTCAACAAAGTGGTAAGGGGCCAGCAGAGTGATGTGAGAGGTCTGGGGACACCAGTCATGGCCCTGGTCTCATGAGAGACACTGAACCAGCTTAGAAGAGAATGCAGTAGAATAAACAGAAGTACATAATACCATACACATACTGTAGGCATTAAGATCTCTGTCTCAGAAATCACAGGTATACATTTTTATTGCATCTTAATAATTTAACTAAATTATAAGTTAAATATGCAGTATAAGTTTAACATTTGATTTTTATAAATGCATGGGTATTTTTTTATTGTAGCAAAAAATACATACTATAAAATTTGCCGTTTTAACCATCTTTAAGGGAACAGTTCAGTGACGTTAAGTACGTTCACACTGTCGTATAACCATCTCCAGAATTCTTTTCATCACCTCGGACTGAAACCCTGTACCCATTAAACACTAACTCCCCTTTCTCCTCCCCACCAACCCTTGGCCATCATCACTCTACTTTCTGACTCAATGAATTTGACTAGTGAGGGGACCTGCATTCATGTTTTCATATTCAATTTTTTGGTGTCGTATCTTTGTGTTTAAGTTTTGGGGTCTTTATTAGATCACCAGAGGGAGATGGAGAAGGGCTGGGAAGTGAGGTTTACTCAGTGCATTGAGGAAAGGAGAGGATGCAGACAGGAGAAAAGGTGGGAGCAGAGGCCCAGACGTCCCAGCCACTGAGGAGCATCAGAGGGCAGGCCAGCTTGGACCCCCAGTCACCTGGCACACCTTCCTGGTGGCACCACAGTTCTTGCCCTGAGGCGTGTGTCTTACCCAGTAGAGGGGGTGGGCTGAGGAACAAAGATGGGAAACTGGCTTTTCTCCCACCCAGAAAGCTGCTGCTTAGAACAGTGCCTCCCAGCTTTTCTCCCATCGTGGCCCCATCGGCAATGAGAATGTTTGTGTGGCACGCTGGGGTAAAGTGGTAACTAGCCAGTGGTCTCTGGCTGCGCACAGCACCACCTGGCCACCCGGAGGACTGACAAGATCAATACCTTGGCACACCAGTAACGCAGTGGGCACACACCAGTAAAACCATAATACTGCAGCCCTTGGGTGGGCAGCGTGGACTCAGATTGGGATGCCAGGGGCTGGAGAACTTGATTCTTGAGGGTCTCTACCAAGTTTGGATCACAGAGTGAAGAGCTCTGTGCTAGAACTTGGGTGTGGGAGTGGATTGGAGAAGGAGAATACAAAGAATATGCTATAGGTTTACCCTAGAGGACGTACTTTTCATTTAAGCAGAAATGCTCCAACTCCTCTCTCTATTTTTAAAACATCTTTACTGAGATATAATTCACATACCATAAAATTTACCCATTTAAAGTATAAAACACAGTAGTTTTAGTATAATTACAGAGTTGTACAACAACACCGGAATAAATTTTATAACATTTTCATCGCCTGTAAAAAAGAAATCCATTGGCAGCCACTCTTCTTCCCTTCCCTCGCCCATTCACCCAGCCTCTGGTAATCACTCATCTATTTTCTGTCTCTGTAAATTTACCTATTCTGGACTTCTCCTGAAAATGGAATCACACAATATGTGACCTTTTGTGCCTGGCTTCCTTCACTTAGCATAATGTTTTCAAGGTTCATCTATGTGGTAGCGTGTGGAAGTGTTTCCTTCCATCGTATGGTTGAATAATATTGCATTGTATGGATCTGCCGCATTTTGTTTATCCATCCGTCACTTGATGGAGACTCCACTTTTTGGCTGTTATGAACAGTGTTGCTATGAACCCTTGTGTACGAACTTCTGTGTGGACATGCTTTCAATTCTCTTGTCTGCTCCGGATACCTTTCGCTCATCAGATACATGATTTGCAAGTATTTCCTCTCATTCTGTGAATTGTCTTTTCACTTTTTTGATGGTATCGTTTACAGCACAAAAGTGTTTAATTTGATGTAGTCCAATTTATCTATTTTTTTTTTCTTTTGCAACCCCTTTTCTAACAAGAACACAAATTAATGGTACAAGGAGAAAATAATCAGCTGATATCTGTGAAGCACCTACTTCTTGTAAAACTCTGGGTTTCACTATGAACATACATTTTGAGAGAACACAAGGGAAAGAAATAAGCAAAGCTTCTCACCGTTTATTCTCTGGGAAAAAGGAAGTGAAGGCAGAGGAGGGCCGAGGCCCAGAATCAGGAAGGCAAAGGAAGGGGATGGGGAGGCGAGGGCCCGCTGAATGCTGGAACAGCCCTGGGCCCTCTTTCTTCTTCCCCTCCCCCCTTCCTTCCTTCTTCCCTGTAGAAGCTGCTGTTTGAGCGGGGGAAGGAGTCGCTGGAGTCCGAGTTCCGCAGCCTGATGACCCGGCATAGCAAGGTCGTGTCCCCTGTGCTCATCCTGGATCTGATCAGCGGTGAGGACGACCTGGAGGTACAGGAGGAGGTGCCCCTAGAGCATCTGCCTGAGAGTGTGCTGCAGGACGTGATCCGCATCTCCCGCTGGCTGGTGGAATATGGCCGCAACCAAGGTGAGGTGTCCTGGGGAGGCGGGGGCCCAGGCGGCAGGGCCAGAGGGAGTGGACTTTGCCCTTTGTTTCTTTAATCCACCTGCATTTCTTTTAAAACAAAGGAGTTTAGTAGGAAACAATATGAGGAATAAGTCTACAGCTTATGTATCAAATTATGAATCTAGTTAAATTCAAGCTTTTTTTATATACCTTACCTTCCTGTTTCTTTCCTTTTTTTGACTAATTATAAAAACTTCAAGTAGCACAGAAAGGCTTAGGTGAAAAGCAAAAGTCCATCTCCCCACTTCCCTAATGCTTACAGTATCATAACCCAAAGATGAGTACTGTTAAGGTTATTTATACCCTTCCAAAAACTTCTTTATGCCACTGCGTGTGTGTGAGAGAGAGAGAGAATAAATATGTGTGTATCTGCTCCTCGTTCCCAAGTGGAAGGGAGCATACTAAACGCTCCCCTGTGATTGTTTTGGTTTTTTTTTTTGCTTTCAACTCAGTAATACGTCTTGAGAGTGTTCCGTATCAGTACATGTATATTTGCTTCATTCTTTTTGGCAGCTGCATAATATTCCATGGTATGTTGGTACCATCATTTCTTTAAATCCAGTCCCAGGAATTTTTTTTAAATCCCAAGTTAAGCAAAAAATTAAAAAAAAAAACCACCTGTAATGAATATTCAATTTTAAGCTTTTTAGCCCTCCACACTCTTCGTCTCTTTGTTAGTTTGTACACATACCAGGTTGTCAGTGTGCGTTATCACTGTCCCTGCCTTCCCTCGAAGACTCTGTGGTGCCAGGTCTCAGGGCCGCCTGTACTGACCGCACGGCACGTCTGCGGCTCATGAGCTGCACTGTGGGAGCCGAGGGCTCGGCAGGAGCTTTTCAGGGGCTCCCTTGGGATAAGTGGGAGGCCAGTGGATGCCTCCAGACCCCTCAGTCCCCTTCAGTCAGAGCCTCAGTGCTCTGTTCCATTTTTCACATTGGTGACACACTTGTTGAGAGCTGCTGAAGTGTACCGTGGCATTCGTATCTTTTTCCTTGCTCGTTTGCATTTTTGGATTTTCCAGTTTTCCAGTGTTGACAATTAGTGCTGCAGTGAGCACAGCTGTATGGCTTGCTTTTCTTATGTAGGAAGTTCTCTGAGATGTTTTCTCAAAGGTACAGTTACCGGGCAGAACTGTCGGAACGGATCTGTAACCTTCTTGCCATCTTGAGTTCCTCTCCGGGTAGGCGGGGCCAGGCGACTGACGCATCGAAAATCCCACAGCTGTTTGTTCTGCACTAGCTTCATTTACCTTAGCTTTTTGACAGGGCTTTCACAGTCCTCGAATTTTTTAAAATTTGCATTTCATTCATGGCTAAAGAAATGGTGTGTTTTTTTATTCAGTGACATTTGTTGTCTCTTTACCGCATATAAATTGCTCACATTCTTTGACCCCTTAGCAAGTTGAAGCTGGATGTAAACTTTACATTTTTTTTATCTAAAAAAACCTTACTGTGGACTTCCTTGGCAGTCCAGTGGTCAAGACTCTGCACTTCCCGCACAGGGGACATGGGTTCAATCCCTGGTCAGGGAAGATGCCGCGTGGCATGGCCAAAAAAGAAAAGAAAAGAAAAACCTTACAGGGAATTCCCTGGCAGTTCAGTAGTTAGGACTTGGCACTTTCACTGCCAGGGGCCCGGGTTCAATCCCTGGCTGGAGACCTAAGATCCCACAAGCCACATGGCGTGGCCAAAAATAAATAAATAAAATAAAAAATAACGACTAATTGTTGGTTCTGTTGGGGGATACTTTCCCTTTTAAGCCTTTGATTTGGGACGGACGAGGCCATGTGGGAGGCCGCTGGGAAGGGTTAGCACGGAACAGTGGTGGGCACTGCTGCTGCCCTGCGGGGCTGCGTCTGGAAGTGAGAGGGAGGCCCTGGGGCCAGGCAGAGGCAGGGACCCCAGCTGTCGCCCATCTCTCCTCAGACTTCATGAACGTCTACTACCAGATCCGCTCCAGCCAGCTGGACCGCTCCATCAAAGGCCTGAAGGAGCATTTCCGGAAGAGCAGTTCTTCATCTGGGGTCCCATACTCCCCTGCTGTCCCCAACAAGAGGAAGGACACACCTACCAAGAAGCCGGTCAAGCGGCCAGGTGAGACCCCACCCTGGCCCACCTCAGAACCAGACAGAAGCTCTGTGGGACCCGGGTTGCCTTTGCCCACCCTGGGGGTTGCAGCCGCTACAGCTTGACCTCACAGCGACCCCCAACTATAGGTACGCAGGACAGAAAGCAGGTGTCTGCCCACCTAGCAAGGCCCCACCCGGTGAGCTCCTCTCTACCCAGCCGAGTCTGGGGGCTACATAAGTGTCCTTGGAGTGGAGGGTCACAGGCACGGAGAGGTGGGCTGACAGGGGTGCCGGGGCAGAGCCCCTTGCTGGACCCCCTTCTCCCTGCGTCGTCCTATCAGGAGGCCAGGCCTGCTGCTGCCGCCAAAACCATGGACAGGACAGGGGCAGGCACTGCAGCCGTCACATTGCAGAAGGCCAGGGTGGCTTGAAGAAGTGGGTAGGGGAGAGTTTACACCTTCACAGTCACCCAGAAAGGAAAATAATGCCTCGCCTTCCTCTCCAAAGAACTTAATCCGGCTTTTGGGCTCCACTCGAAGTTAGTGCCTTGCGGTGGGAGAGTCAAGGGAGGGGTGTTGAGGTGGGAGACGCCTGGGCCGTGGACGTCGGTGTCCTGGGCGAACAGCTCACTGTCTGTCCTTCTTCCCGTCATCATGTCCCCTGTAGTCTATGCTCCAGGTAAACAGTGTTCCTGTGTGTCAGCTTCCGCTTGGCAAGCCTGGCTGTGTCTGGCTGCTGAGAGGTGTGGCCCTCGAGAGGCTGGGGTATTCCAGGGTGAGGGGCTGCTGCAGGCCCCAGGGAGAGAGAGCCAGTGAGGCTGGGGGCTGCTCCCACCCTAGCCTTCCCTGTGCAGCTGCTGCTGTGGGCACACGCACCGGTGGGACCCGCCCCTCACGACAGCGTTTTCCTTGCCTGCCCCTCAGAGAACGAGGGGCCTGTTGACACTCGCCGCGAGCACCTGCTCTTCCTCAGGCCTTTGTTCAGGCTTTGGAGATATGGTGGAGCCGAGGGTGCCCGCAGGGGCGCAAGGGAGTAGAGCATAAGGGAATCTGGGTGGCCCCAGCAGGAAGAGCACTGTCCTCCCCCCTCCAGTGTGGATATCCTGGCTGACCCCCTGGGGAACCTGCCACAAACGGTGACTCTACTAAGCCAGCCTGCGCGGCCGCAGCTGCCTGCACCTGGGCCTGTCCGTCTCCGTGCCTTGGTTCCGGGAGGCTGTAAGGCTGCCTGGGCCTTGGCGAGTCTGTGCTCTCTTGCCCTCTGTCTCTTCTCTGATGGGCCCAGTGGAGGCCCCAGGACCCAGACTGCATCCAGGAGTGCTGCTGGCCGTGCAGGGAGCAGGGATCTGATCTCGGGGCCCCCAGTTTACCTAATCTAGCTTGGCTTAGAGCCTCAAGAGGAAAACTCGGGCTCTGAGCGTCCCTCTGGTTTCTGTGGGGTTTCAAGAGTTGTCAGGAGCTGGGGGGCTCAGGACTGACGCCAGGAACTAGGGAATCAGGCCGCTGGGACATCAGTTCCCAGCTCTTGAGGAGAGGAGCAGGGAGGCCTCAGTGGGTAATGAAACACCGACCTCAGCGTCGTTCGTGGTAATTGTGCTCCTGGTGGGTTTGGCGGCTGCCGGATCAGTGCCCCCAGCCTACGTCCACGCGAGCATACCGGCGAGGCTCCTGCAGGCCCGGCGGGCCCACCTGCTCCTGGTCGGTTGTGGGGCAGGGCACTGATTCGCTCATTAGCGGGGCTGCTCACTGAAGGGGCAGAACCCAGCCAGACAGATGCTGAGCCCAAGCCCCAAACTTGGTTATTAGTAACTAACTGCGGCTGGTGCAAACAGAAAGAGGTGAGCCGCTCAGACGCTGCCCCTTCTCCGCTAGCCTTCTGGGGAGCTGCCAGGCCCCAAGGAGCCTCGCTGCGCTCAGAGATGCGAGGGGGCACCTGGGAGTCCCCAGGGAAGAGGGACGGAGCTACGCTCATGGGTGCCTCCCCTGCCCCGGTACATTTTATTAACAGGGCAGCTGTACACATCTGTTTTAGATGCTGTTTTATTTCCCCACGTTTTCTGCCCTGAGATGTCTCGTTCCCACAGAGGCAGCTGACCCTGGAGGCTGTGGGCGCTGCAGTTTTGTTTCCATTGTTCTCACTTGTGATACTAACTGTTGGTTTTCTCCCCCCATGCCAAGAGCATGTGCCCTTTCCTGCTGCCCTCCCTCCTGCTCTCTGTGTGATGGCTCCTATTAACTTCTTTTTGGCTTTTGAGTTTTTCCCAATTGCTTTGGTGGTTTGGGTCCCTCCCCTGGTGTATGGGGCCAGTCTGCCTCTGGGTCTCCAAGCCTTCCGTCTTGGGTGCTGCTAGCCCAGGAAGCTCAGTCCCATTTCACCAACTCCTGGGTGCTGCTTTCCTCTGGCTACTGTTTGGCCGCGTCCCGGCACTGAGCATGCCCGGAGAACTCTGCCTGCCCTTTGGGGGAGGAGCCATGGGCCTGCCTGCTTCAAGGTGCCCCCAGGCTCTGCCACTTGGTCTCGCCTTCTGGGTGTGAGGGCTCCATCGCTAGCTCCTCCATCCCAGGCCCTTGTCTATTTCTGAGTTAAGTGCCACTCGGTACTGTTTTTTATATTTGGCGTCTCCTGGTGGATCTTTGCCCATCTCATCTCCTTCACCCTCTGCACTTCCTAAAATGAACTCAGATCTGGAACAACGAGGGTCACTGGCAGGATCAGGAGCTCCACTGGGGGAACGAAATGTGTCCGTTCCTCCATCTCCTTCTGCGGGGCCTCCGGCGGGCCCGGGAGAGGCCTGCTGGGAGAGATGGTACCCG
>NW_020174923.1:7532209-7597398 GCF_003031525.2 Neophocaena asiaeorientalis asiaeorientalis | reverse complement strand
GAGGGCTGCTGCTGTTTTCTCTCACTCGTTTCCTAGGTCTTCTTATCTCCTCTCTGTGTGGCTCTGGTGACAGGGACGATCCGTAAGGCTCAGAACCTTCTGAAACAGTATTCCCAGCATGGTCTAGATGGGAAAAAGGGGGGCTCTAACCTCATTCCTCTGGAAGGTAATCATGCTGTGTTCCTCTCCTCTTCCCTCCTCTTCCACCGTGTGTCCACTCACGTGGTAGGGCAGAGCCTCCAACCCCCCAGAGGGCCTCGGGCGCAACCCTGAGAGGGGACCAGGGGTGGGAACTGAGGTCCTGGGCCTCTGACCCCAGCTGGCTCGGGGGCAGCTTTCATGGCCCTCAGCCTGGTCCTGTCTGGCTGACGGCGGCTCTGCCCTCCCGGAGGCTTCCCGCTCCCTCCCCTCCCTGTCTCTGTCCTTGTCTCCTGTTTGAACTCAGAGAAAGTTCTTTGTCACGGGCAGCCCTTTCACGCTCAGACCAGCAGTGGCAGGACCAGGGTGGCCGAGGCCTCCTGGCCGCCCCCCTCCACCTGAAAGGCGAGCATGTACCACAGGGGACAGGCAGCCCGTACGCCATGTCCCTGCCTCCCTCCCATCAGAGGAAGGACAGCCCTGCCCTAGTGGACCAGATCCACCTTCAAAAGAATGACCCTGGGGGCGAAAAGAAGCCTGTCCCCATTCACCGGGCAGTGACATTTCTCTAACTGGATCTCTCCCCAAATATGGTGAGATAAACCCCCTGGGGCTGAGCATCAGACCTTCCGCAGCTACTGGAAACGCTTCAGAAACCCGGTTTTCTCTCAGCCTCCAGGCGTGGGGAAACCAGCTCCCGAGGATGGTCTGGGGCACTGCAAGTCACGCTTGAAATGGCTGTTCCCAAGGTGGTCTGAGGCAGAGGAGGGGCTCAGAGCCCTCTCCAATGCCCCTTCCCCTACACCCCATCTCACATCCCCCCCCGGAGGTCGAGGGCTTCTTCCCAGTCCCCCGAGAGGCAGCCACCCCGCCCCTGGATAAACGCTGCTTGTGTTTGCGGCCGACGTCTCGCTAGGTCACGAGCATGATTTCCGAGTTAAGCACCTGTCCGAGGCCCTGAACGACAAGCACGGGCCACTGGCCGGTGAGTACTGCAGCCCAGCCGAGGGCAGCCGCCGCTGCGTTCACGGCCGTCCCCAGAGGGCCTGCTCCGGCCTGGCCTAGCCGGCCGCTCCGCTCCAAGGATGAGCCCGGCCTACTCGCCTCTCTCTCTCTCCGGTCTGTCTCTCTTTTGGGCACTAGGTCCCCTTGCCTCTCTCCAGGTGGGAGTGCACGCCTGGCTCTCAGGGCCTGGGCCAAGGGCAGAAGTTGCCGCCACTCGGAAGGCGGGCAGAGAGGGCAGGCGGGCCCCTGGAGGGCAGGGAGCATCAACACCTGACTGCAGCGATGGCTCCAAAGCTCTGACTCCTCGGAGCCCGTCCCTCGGCACATAGGACCAGGTTGCCTGCGGGCACCCCTGCCCCAGCCTGCAATGCAGTAGCGGGATCCTGTCTCCTGCTGGGGCAGCTGACAACCAAGGAGCCCTCCCCCTCTGAGGCTCACATTGCCTCATCTCCAGCTTTGACGCCATGCCAGCTAGCCTTATGGACCAGAGCCCACTGCCTCTTTATACATTCCAGAAGGCCTGGCGGGGCTGGTATCTGGCTCCAGAGGCCCAGCATTTTCGGACACGGACGACCACTGGGCCTGCCTCCCTGAGGTGGACGCGGCCACTTGCCCGTCCCTGGGTGTCCTCTTCCCAGTACAATTCAGAATCCTCAGTCTTGGGGTCAGACGTGTCTTATCCAGGAAGTCGATTGGGGGATCTTACCCTTTTTATCCATCTCCCCAACACCTCTCGTACCTGACATTCTGGAACAAAGGCTGGACTCAGCCCGTTTTTCCTCGCGAACCCTGCCGGGCCTGCTGGAGTTCTCCCAGCTTTCTGCCAGCACAGTCGTCTTCCCCATCTGCTGCTAGTCTGGCTACAGGCCAGGAACTGGGGAGACTCGTGCCCCACCCCCCAGCAGGGAGAGGGTCTGCCCCAAACCAGTAGCTCAGGGGCACTGCTTTCCCCCCAGGGAGAGATGACATGCTGGACGTGGAGACCGACGCCTACATTCACTGCGTCAGTGCCTTTGTCAAGCTGGCCCAGAGCGAGTACCAGCTGCTGACGGACGTCATCCCTGAGCATCATCAGAAAAAGACCTTTGACTCTTTGATACAGGTCCTGCCCCTGGGCCCTGCCCAGATGCCCCAGCACGAGCTGTCACTGCAGAAGCTTGAGTTCGTCCGGGCATGCGGGCCACAGCCCTCAGCTCCAGCCACCACCTCCACCTCCCATCCTGGGGATCTGTCCTGAGTGGCCTGTCCCGGTCGGGACCTCCCCATTGGGGGCATACTTCCCCCACGCCCCTCCAGGTGCCCTCACCGTCCCTGGGAACCGGCTGTCTGCCCCCTCCCCTGAGCCCTCTCCCTGCCCCGCTCTCTCAGGATGCCCTGGACGGGCTGATGCTTGAAGGGGAGAACATCGTGGCTGCTGCCCGGAAGGCCATCATCCGACACGACTTCTCGGCTGTGCTCACCGTCTTCCCCATCCTGCGGCACCTCAAGCAGACCAAGCCCGAGTTTGACCAGGTGCTCCAGGTATGTGGGTGAGGATGCCCTCGGGGACCCCGGAAGGAGGAATCCTGCTGCCCGGCACGGCCCCCCCAGGAGAACTGTGTTCTCTACCCCCACGGGTCCGCTCCGAGGGTGGATGGCAGCAGCTTCCTCGGGGCCCCGGGCATGTGGAGGTGCTCTCAGGGTGAGTGAAGAGCGGAGACAGTGCCCTGGGGTGAGGGGCCGGGAAGGAGCAGGGCCCCAGGCACAGCCTGTAGCCGGGTTCTTGCGCCCTGTGCAGCCATGTGCTTCCTCAGGGGACGGCGGCTAGCACCAAGAACAAGCTGCCCAGCCTCATCACCTCCATGGAGACGGTTGGAGCCAAAGCGCTGGAGGACTTTGCTGACAACATCAAGGTGCTCTCCCTCCCTCCGCTGCCACCGTGCAGGACGGCCCGTGGGGCTGTGGGCAGGGCCGCCAGTGACCTGGCTTGGAAACTCTTTCTGAAAGCAGGCCTCCAAGAGGGGCGGGCCTGCCCTGTGGGGAAGCCGGCCGTGCTGCTAGTCTCCTGTCAGTGCCCACAGGCCCCCCTTTCTTCCCCAGGGGCTCCAGAGGCCCCCACCCCAGGCGTCAAGCTCCTGCCCCGCTTTTCCCATGTAGTTCTGTCTGTATGTCTGTCCCGCTCACCTTTGTGCCCGAGCGGCATCCTGACACCTGTCTGCCAGGAGGTGGCGCCATGAGCCCGCAGACTGGGGTGTGGGGTGGGCGCGGGACTCCCCGGGAGCTGCTTCAGGGAGTCAGGCTGTTCTTCCCACAGAACGACCCGGACAAGGAGTACAACATGCCCAAGGACGGCACCGTGCACGAGCTCACGAGCAACGTAGGTGCTGCCCGGGGGCTCCTGGGGCGGGGAGGGGGCGCAGGTGGCAGGATGGACTGCAAGGTGCTTAGTGCCCCCAGCAGACACGGCCTTTCCCAGGAGGCCAAACCCACAGGGTGAAGCACGAAGTTTGCAGCCACCCTTTTCACTGGGCAGGCCCCTGGCCCTGTACCTGTCCTGGAATGGTCAGAGGGGGTGAACTGTAGGAGGTGATCCGACCTTTGGGTCCTGCCCTTGACCTTCTTCCTGGACCTGTTTTCTCCCCACGCAGGCCATCCTTTTCTTGCAGCAGCTCCTGGACTTCCAGGAGACGGCGGGCGCCATGCTGGCTTCCCAAGGTACTTGGCACCTCCCAGCGGGGCCCCGTGCCCCACTCCTCCCTCTGGCCTGGAGACGTGGGGTTAGCCCCCTCTGGGTGAGGAGATTTCCCCCGCCCTGTGGAGTGGGAAGGAGATGTGGCCTGTGGCGGGACCCCCAAGCTGCTTGGGCCATCTGGGCCCAGCATCAGGAAAGCAGCCGGGGTTTGACTACCTTTCCTGGCCTCCATCCCCTCTCGGCTCCCTCCACTGTCCTCACTCTGGAGAGCAGAACTCACTTGTTTGGAGGTGCCCTTCCCGCCCCGCCCCTCCTGCATTTCCCCACCTCCTCTTGTGTTGCCTTTCCTCCTAATTAGTCCAGTACAGCTGACCCCTTACAGCCGGCATCTCAGGGCCAGCCTGGTGTCTTCCCGTGACTGTGACTGCTGTCCTGGGACTGGGGCTCAGGAGGTTAGAACGTGGGGAAGAGCGCGCTTCTGAGCACTGAGACCCAGCCCAGCTTGTTGGGCCCCAGGCCTTCCCTTTTCCCCCCAGTCTAGGGGCAAGGAGCCAAGGTGCAGCCTCTGGCCTGTGGTTCTCCAGACGTCCACTTTCCAGTGTGTCGCTGGCCTTCAGGGGTCCAGCCTGGGCTGTCCTGCTGTCTGTCTCTGGCGTCGCGGGGAGTGGTCTGCTTGGCTCGGGTGTTGCGGCCGTTTCTAACCTGTTTTTGCACTTTGCATCTTTCTCCCTCCTTTGTCTCTCCCCCCTTCCCCTCTGTGCGCACTGCCTCTCACTGCGTAGTTCTTGGGGACACATACAATATTCCTTTAGACCCCCGAGGTAAGCAGCAGGGCTCCGCAGCCCCATCCTTCCCCTCTGAAGCCCCCTGAGTGAGGTTCCCTGGGGACAGAGGCACCTGGACAGACTCGGGACCCCAGTAGGAGTGGGGTCAGAGGGCACACGGTTCCTTCCGGATGCTCCCAACCCTCTCAGCTCCCTGACGGCCACTTTCCGTCTCTGGGTTTCTCCAGGCAGCATCCCGCTGTGTCCAGCACCCCGAGTGCACCCTTCAAGCTGGTCCAGCACCTCCCTGCCCCTTCCTCCCCCATCCGCTCCCTTCCCCCCTTGGCTTTCTGCTCTGTGCAGCCAGCAAGTCTCTGTTCAGAAGGGCCTGGTAGAGGAGGTTGTGGGCAGTGGGGGTGAAGGGGGAGAGGCCATGGGGGGCCTATTCTAAGACTCTGTTGCTGACAAATGGGAGAAGTGGGCCTTGTCGGTACCCCCAGCATGGGTCGGGGGCTGGGTTGCAGAGGCTGTCCCGGTCCTGTCCTGCCAGCCTTCCTGCCGGCCCTGGGCCAGCTCATTACCCCCACCAGCCGAGACCATGGAGGCGCCAGCCCTGGGTTCCAGGAAGAGTCCCAGGGAGCGCCCCCCGCAGCGGGAAGGGAGCCCTGTAGCTCAGCACGTCCCCGGGAGGCTCGGGCCCCTCCCGGGCTTTCCTCAGCCGCTCCGCGGGCCTAGGGGAGGCCAGAGAGGGTCTCGGCTGCTGCCACTGCTGA
The DNA here is from genome assembly GCF_003031525.2 of Neophocaena asiaeorientalis asiaeorientalis. Classification (NCBI taxonomy): domain Eukaryota; kingdom Metazoa; phylum Chordata; class Mammalia; order Artiodactyla; family Phocoenidae; genus Neophocaena; species Neophocaena asiaeorientalis. The sequence goes on along the minus strand of NW_020174923.1, from coordinate 7,592,047 downwards.
GCTAACAGGACCCCTCCTCTCACAGAGACCAGTTCCTCAGCCACCAGCTACAGCTCGGAGTTCAGCAAGCGCCTCCTGAGCACCTACATCTGTGAGTGCGGCGCCGGCCAGCAGCCTCCCCGCCTCCCGCCTCTTCCCTTCCGTCTCCTCTCCGTGCTCTCCTGCTAGTCCCGGGCCCGCTCCTGAGCACCAGCGCCCCGGCTTTTAGGATCGCAGCCTGACCTCTGGTTGGGGGGCCGCGGGGGCTCGGCAAAAGGCTCCCGAGGCTGGTGGGGTCTGGAGTCCGGGAGGAGCAAGGAGCGACGGGTGGGAGTTGGTCCGTGGGCCCCAGGATTGGGTCACTTGGGTCAGACTGCCACGGGAGGCGTGACCACATCCTGCCCTGTGCAGGTAAAGTCCTGGGCAACCTGCAGCTGAACTTGCTGAGCAAGTCCAAGGTGTATGAGGACCCGGCTCTGAGCGCCATCTTCTTGCACAACAACTACAACTACATCCTCAAGGCCCTGGAGAAGTAAGTAGCTGCGGGCGCTGGTCTGCAGCTCGCACCTGCCGCCGCCTGGCCTGCCGGGGCTGGCTGTGCCCCTCGTGTCCAGGGCGGGGGGGACGCCGCTTTACCCTTCACAGTCCCAGGACCCAGGGAGGTGGGAGGCAGGCCCCACCGGTGTCGCTGCAGAGGCCGGCAGCCTTCCTATCGTCCTCTCCTCTCTCGCCTGCTCCCACCCCAGGTCTGAGCTGATCCAGCTGGTGGCCGTGACCCAGAAGACTGCCGAGCGCTCCTACCGTGAGCACATCGAGCAGCAGATCCAGACTTACCAGCGCAGGTGGGCCTCCGCCCACCCCCCCGCTCCCCGCCCTGTGTACCCACCAGCGACGCTTGCTTCTCAGAGCCTCGGGTTGCCGGGCCCAGTCAGAGTGGGCTCAGTGACGGGGAACCGCCACCCCGTGGACCCCAGTCCTCTACTTGTTTTTTAATCACACCCGTGGGGTGGAGAAGGGTAGTTGCCAAGGGTGACGACTAAGATGGTTGAAGGCCTGCCCGTCAGAGATGTGGGTAACGTTTAGACCAGGTGAAGAGCAAGCTCACAAGGTCCCTTGAACTTGGCTGAGCCCCACTCTACAGGGCTGTCTCTGCCTCTCTCCTCCTGTTTCTTAGTTTGTGCGTCTCTCTCTCCCGTTGTGTGTTTCTTCGCCGTGACCGTATCACCCTCTGCTTTCCCATTTATCTGTCCTCCATCCCCTCTTTTCTCATCTGCTTCTCCATCTTAATTGGCCATGATATCAACGTGAAGTGCAGTTGGTAGTGTTTGTTCAATTTATTGAATGTTCTGTTTCCTGTCCTTAATTTTAAAAGCGAGCAGCTTGAACATTTTTATTCCCAAGGAAAAAGATCTCAGCTGTGTTTTGCTTAGTTATGACCCACACTGATCCCTGCCCTCACCCTCTCCCCCAGTAGATCAAGAGATTTTTAAAAAACAAAGCAGTCCAGCCCCAGGGAGGGAGCAGCTGCCTGAGGCTGTCCCTCCTCTGCCCTCTGCTTCCCTCCCTGCCTGGCAGTTGGTTAAAGGTGACTGACTACATCGCTGAGAAGAACCTACCTGTGTTCCAACCCGGAGTCAAGGTGGGCTGAAGGTCTGGGCTGGGAAGGGATGTCTAGCAGATGTGGTGCTTTCTGTTGTGTCTCTGGGAAAAAACAGACAACTGGGATGAGAAAGCAAAGGATGCCTGTGGCCATCCGGGCAGCAGGGGAGAGGGCTGGGCTTGGGGTTTGGGGAAGGAGCAGGGGCAGGACGACCCTGCTCTGAGGGACGCTTTCTCTGCCGTCTCCCCTGGCCCCCCAGCTTCGGGACAAGGAGCGGCAGGTGATCAAGGAACGTTTTAAGGTAAGTCAGGCTCCTCCCCGCTCCACTGATCGCTGCGGCTACTGTAGCAGCACAGACTCAAACCTTTGTCTCTGGGTCACTTCTGTTTCCACCGTTTTGGTGACCAGGGCTTCAACGATGGCCTGGAAGAATTGTGCAAGATACAGAAGGCCTGGGCTATTCCCGACACGGAGCAGAGGGACAAGATCCGCCAAGCCCAGAAAAACATTGTTAAGGAGACCTACGGGGCCTTTCTGCACAGGTTAGCCCTCACAGCCCCACGCTCCCCGTTGCCCCGGCTGGACCACTGGGCCCTTCTCTTCTTCAAGGAAACCTGGAGAGGGTGGTGGGTTTGGGTGGCAGATCCAGTGCCCAGGGCTTTGGTGTGGGGCCAGACCCGGACATCACCCAGGGGCACCCCATCGGGAGGGCCTTAGGCTGACGCAGAGCTGGGGAGGGGCTAGGCATCCCCACTGACCTCAGCGCCTGGTCAGGTATGGCAGCGTGCCCTTCACCAAGAATCCTGAGAAGTACATCAAGTACCGTGTGGAGCAGGTGGGCGACATGATCGATCGCCTGTTTGACACCTCCGCCTGAGCCGCCACCGCCCCTGCCTGGCTCTGCCAGACCAGCCATGTTATCAGACAGATAAACCAGTGTTAACTTGCCTCTGGGCCCTGGGGTCTTTCTCCACCACCCCGACCAGGAGCCCTGTCCCTGAGCCCTCGGGTCCTGGTTTGCCCTTCCTCTCGCGGCCCCCATTCCCCACACAAGCAGCGCTCTCCCGGAACTCTGGGGTTCCTCCGCACCTTGGGTTTCATGACCCTGACTGCGGCCCGCAGGGGCCACGTGACGGCTTCAAGGCAGGAAGGACAGAGAAGGAAGACAGAGGTCTGTGCCCTCAGCTGCCTTGTGTGGACAGGAGCAGGAGAGCAGAGCAGGCCCACCCCCGGACCAGCTCCGACTTGGGGATGGAGAACCCCCTTCAGCCCCGGCGTGAGGGTTGGGCTCGGAGGAGCAGGCCACACTGCAGCCACAGGGCCTGGAGAAAGGCAAGCAGGGTTGACCCGCTCTCGGATTCAGTGCAGAGACCGCGTTCCCCATCCCCGCAGTCCTGCAGTCTGGGGGGTTCTGCCCCCGAGGCATCCCCCCGGTGGCTGGAGCGGGAGTGCTCTGTCCCCTGCCCTCTGGGGCCCAGCGCTCCGCAGGACTTCACAGAAGGAGTTCTGACAACCCCGTGCCTGGAGCCAAGCCGCAGTGGCTGCAGAGGAGCAGTTAGGCTGCATGTGGGGACTGGGTGACCAGTGAACAGTCGTGAGACGATCTGGGGCAGAGTGGGGGTCGGGGGCATGAGATGGGCCCCACCTACTTTGACAAGAGTGAACAGCTGAGCTCAGCGAAGGCAGACCCCTGAGGCGCCCTTGCACTGGGATGACGGGTTTATTCCACACTCTTTGCTTGCATGCTAACAGAAGGGAGAGCTCAGGGTGGCCTGGGGTCCTCCAGGCTTAGGGAAGAGAATCGATCTCCCTCCCCCCTCTTTTCTGAGACCCTGTCACAGCCCAACTCCTCAGGTCTGTAGCCCCAGGCCCTGCCTGCCCCTTACAGCCTGGGCCACCCGCCGTGGGGTGCAGCCTCACCAGGGGCTGGGTCCGACTTGCATGTCGCCCACGTCCAGAGCACAGCGAAGATGAACTGGCTACACAGCACCCCTGCCACGTACACCAGGAAGAAGATGTGGTCAGCAGCTTCAGTGCAGCTCCTCCTGGACCCCTTTACTCCTCTGGAGGCTTCTGTGTGGGGAGAGGCAGGAAAAGGAGGTGTACTTCAGGGCTCACCTGACATGCACGCTCTCCAGGAGCAGAAGGGTGAATCCCAGGAGGTGCCAGTCTATTTCTCCCTTCGTTAGAGTCACAGCTAATGAATGTTTGGGTCTGGCCCATGCTAGGTCATCGTGAGTTGAAAAAACATCCCACAAGAGAGGCTCTGCAAGGCAGAGGGTTATCCCAGGGAGTCTGAAGTCACCCGGGCCTTTAGGGAGGCTAACCCTGCTCCCTGCTCCAGACCTGCTGCTTCCAAGGGCAGCCGTGGTGGAACCCAGGGACGGTGGAGCCAGCAGAGTGGATGCAGGAACCTCTAAACAGCCTGGTAACCCGCAACCCCAGCCCACCAGCTCTGCCCCTAGGCCTCTTTCCTCAGCAGCCCCCAAGGAACGGGCCCCAGGCCCTGCCCACCTTCAGGATCGGGCCCTGGGTTCCCACAGTCGTGCCGCTCCCCGCTCAGGACTGGGCCGGGGCTGCTCTCAGCCTTGAGGTTGCTGCGGGCCAGCAGCACGGACAGCAGCACGGCCTCCGTGGTGCTGAAGAGCAGCGGCAGCAGGGCAGTGACGTAGTGAACCGGGGAGGTGGGCAGGGAGGGGGCGACAGCAGGTGCGGGCAGAATGAGGTGGGCCCAGCACAAGGTGGTCCTGCCCCCGGCCAGGCGAGGGTGTGGGCCTTACTGAGCAGCGGGTTGCAGGAGGAGAAGCTGGGCAGGGCCTGAACCAGGGAGGAGTGGAAGACGAGGTAGCCCAGCAGCAGGGTCACCTTGTAGGCAACGCGCGCCGTCCGGAGGGGCAGCAGCGACCCGCACAGGTCAGCCAACAGCAGTGCCTCCCCAGGTACCAAGAGCACTATGATGGCCTTTAGCGCTGTGTTCTGCAGGCGCAACTGGAAGGAAGAAGGTCGGGACTTTCCAGTGGGGGTTGCGCAGGGGTGGGCGGTAGAAGGGTGGTGTCACGGCCTCTGGCTGTGCATCCTCGATGCCCCCATCAGCCCTCGGCAGCCACCTCCCAACTCGCCGTCACCTGGAAGCAGGGCACCAGCTGCTGGGATGGGACTTGGGTTTTCAAATCCTGAACTACGTATTCCCTCTTGACACTCACCATCTCATTCACCACACGGGCCTGGAACTCCAGCTCCATCACTGAAGGGGTGGGGGTGAGAACAGTGAACTAGAAATACCCCTGCCCCCGCATCTCTCTTGTGAGTAGGGGCAGGGACAAGCTGGAGCCCAGGGATGCTGGAGCCCTATGTTGGTTGCTGGGGGCAGACTTGGAAACTGGTCTGTACAAGGGCTTTCCAGACCGGATTTTGCAAGACCCCAAGTTTTCTCCAGTTAGAAGAAGGGCCTTATCAGATTCACAGGTGAATTTTCATTGTAAAAATAAATGCACCACTTCATGGAGGGGGACATGGTCACAGACTCATTCACCAGTATATCATCTCACACCTGAAATAATTAGGATTCATGGGGCGGCAGCTGTGGTATTTCCCAGAGGGGAGGGATGCAGGGAAGGATGGGACTTCGCCGCCGAGCTGGACATCACCTGCCGAGCTTGTGGGATATTCACTGGGTGGCTACACCTTCGGGATGTTTCCAGGAATGAGCCTGCAGCAGCCTGAGCCTCTGGGCTTGACACAAGTGTGCAGTTCCGCCCTGGCTGCTGGGGGCATTGCTCTGGGGTAGCTGATGGGGGAGAAGAGAAGACTGGAGGGGGGCTAGGCCTAGAGCAGGGGAGGACTAGGAGGTGGGGCTGCTGTTTGAGTGGGAGGTGCCCGGTGAAAGCAGAAGGATCAGCTCCCCTAAGCCTGGGCGTGGACTGCTGTGAACACAGGCCCGGGACCCCTGTGTCAGGTGTTCGCTGGAGGCCAGAGGCTCCCCTCTCCCTTCATCTCCCAGCTCCTGTCCTGTCAGCACCAGTGTTGCCGAAAGCGAAGAAGCTGAGGCTGCAGTCGCTCTGGTCCCTGGGGAAGTGGAAAAGCTCAAAGTCACAGTTGGTCTCCGTGGTGAGGGCCAGGTAGAGCTCGATGTGGCCATCCCGGTCCACTCGGGCCTGTGGGCTCTGGCCCTGCCAGTTCACCCAGAGCCTGCAGAGGGAAAGGTACCACAGCCAGTGGCCCAGCTCCTCCTCTGAAGGGGGAGGAGGGGGAGACCCCAGCATATGCCCAGCTGCCATCCACTGCTCTCGGGGTTCCGGAAGGGGCACCATAAGGCATGGGAGTTGTGCCAGTGGTCTGGCAGGGACACCAGGAGGGGGATATTCACTAAGAGGACCTCCCGGCCCTAGATGGGGAATAGCGAGGGCTATGCCCGCCTAGTTCCTGAGACAAGAACCCCCGCCTCACTTACACTTCCCGGATAGTGAGTCCTGGTGTCCAGAGAGAGTCCCGGGGCAGCGTGACTCTGCCCTGCCGGTGGCCAGGCAAGTGTCCAGCCAGGACTAGGGACACAAGGATGCTACTAAGGCTGCCACTCTCCGTATACATGTGCCCCTGGGCTCGGCAGGTTGATGAAGGCCAGTACTTCTGTGCTGGGCTTACAGAGGTCTCCCTTCCTCAACCCCTGCCCCCACACTGGTGGTGGGTGCTCACCAGCCGAAGCAGCATCGTGGAGGACACTGTGTACCGCAGGATGTCCTGGGGGAGGGGGGCAGCAGGTCACCTCGGGGGTGGGTACTATGTGACAAGAAGGAAGGAGGCCCCAGCACTCACTAGGCTGAGTCCTGTCCCATTCCTAGCTCAGCGCTTGGGCCCCCGAGTCCTCCACAGCCTGAGGACACTTACCACGTTAAACACGTTTGACACAAACACCTGCACGTCCACGAGCAGGGGCACGCTTCCGTTCGGAATCTGGATGGTTTCCTGAACCTCCTGGGGTTGAGTTGAGGTTGAAGAAGGATGGCCAGTCTGAGGGATGGAGATCGAGGTCACCCAGTGCCCTGGGGCCCAAATCCCAAAGCTCAAGACCCTACGCTTTCTACCTGCCAAGCGCTGACACGCTGGAGCCACAGTGGGGTTCTGAGCCTGAGGAAGGTGAGATGGATCAGGAGCCGCAGGGCCATGAGCAGCAGCGCCAAGCTACGACCTCCACTTCAGTCACTTCTCTGCGCGACTGGGCAGTTGGTTGGAGGCAGCTGTTCTGCGCACCAACTCTGGAGCCTTGGACTTGGCACACCCCCACCCCAGGTTCAGCAAACACCCGAAGACAAAGCTCAGGACCGAGCCCCGCCCACCTAGCACCTGCCTATATGCTTCCCGGTCCTGCTCCATTTCCACCACCTGGAACCAATCATCACACTCAAGACCCATCAAGCAGACCAGGGAAGCGTGGGACCCCTGCCCAAACACACACAGACTTTTCTCTGACACTGTCCTTCCAATCTGGCCAGGTGCAGCCTCTGTTTCCACAGCAGGCTAAATACCCAGACCTTTACCAAAGTGCTCTGTGCTCAAAGACCTGAAGTGGGCACACCCTTGGGTTATCCTGCCTCTCCTCAAACACTGAACTAATTTCATGTAAAAAGCTTGGCTCAAGAACTCCGGGAGTGGGGCAAACCTGGGGACAGGTAGAGGCTAGCTCCTGACCAAAGCTCGGGGGCATTTTTGTTCAGGGCGGGATTCTCAGCCTGCCCCGGTCCAGCAGTGCCTTAGAACCGCTGCTGTGCGCCCCAGAGCAGGACTGACGGGTGTGCGGGTGACTTTCCTGGCCTGAGGATAAACCAAGCCCTTGGAGACCAGATCCCAGATAGCTGCAGTGAAGGAAGGAAACCCAAAGGCTGAAGGTGGGTAGGCACTGCTCTGGCTGGCATGACTCCAAGGGACCCCAGGGAGCTGGGAACAGGCAAGGACTCGCCACCCGCAGGCGCACGAACGCTACTAGGAACACACATAGTGTCCAAGTCTGTCATCGACCGGTTTATCGAGCGCGCTTAAACACTCAGCCCGCCTTTGTCGCGCTCACCGGCGGCTGCTGGTTCCCCGATCTATATACACCTGGCGCTTCCGCATGGCCACGTGCAAAGAGCCTTCGGTCGTCCCGCGCTCCCCAGCCTCAGTTAGGGATTTCTACGCGGACTTTAACTCTGCCGCCTTCGGTGCGGGCCGCCCTCTTTCCTTGTAACTAAGCAGGGCACCCTGCCCTCATTTATCCGGAGCTCCCCTGTGAAGTCGTAGAGCCTCGCGAGATATGCGGAGACACGGCGCGCCAATGCACGCGGAATGGATTGCGTGTTTTATTAACAGATGAAACTCCCTCCACGATCCCCCGACCTCTGACTCCAATCTTTCAACACCCAAGTGTACTCCTTAAGTGCCTTCGGGTCACATTAACTGTCAAGATGGCTTTGGGAGCCTTTTGGTCCCGCCAGGACAGGCTGGGAACCGAGCTCGAGGACTGGCAGCTAAGAGGCGCCGGCGCAGGAGCAGAGGGCCCGGCTGCCTCGCTCACGTGCGTTACGTCGGTGGACTTGCGCTCCAGCATGCTGCCGTTGTGGGTGCCCTGGGCCGCGACGCACACGCGGCCGGAGGCTCTGCGCGGGGCGCGGCGCAACAGGCCCGCGCAGATCTTGCGGAAGCCCTTGCGGAAGTGCTTGGAGACGAGAGCGTAGACGATAGGATTGACGCAGGAGTTGGAGTAGGAGACAAGGTGCGAGAGGATACGCAGCGCGTAGGTAGCGCTCGTAAGGGGGAAGCGGCCGAACCACACGCAGAGGATAAGCGCGTGGTGAGGCGTCCAACAGAGGCAGAAGAGCGCGGCCACGATGATGATCATACGCGTCAACTTGCGCTTGGCGCGCCGGGCGCCCGAGCCGGCGGCCACCGGGTCGACGGCGCGCCAGAGGTAGCGCAGGGTGCGCGCGTAGGTCAGGCCGAGCACCAGCACGGGCAGCAGGTAGCTGAAGACAAAGGTGCAGAGGTCCATGGCGCGGCGGCGAGGCGCGCTGCACGCCGGGTGGCACACGGTCAGGTTGGCTAACCGTGACTGGCGGTAGTAACTCAGGTACGGCCCGGAAAAGAGCAGCGACAGCCCCCAGATGAGCCCGATGGCCGCCAGGGCGTTGCGAGGCGTGTGCAGCTCGCGGGGGTGCAGCGGGTAGCGGATGGCCAGATACCTGCGGGTCAGGCCAGAAAGGGAGACGTCTGGTGTGCCGGCGGATTCGCGGAGGCAGGGCCGGACCCCTCCACCTCGAGCCCCACGCTCACTGTCGAGGAATGTCTCTAGCGCACGGTAATACCGCACAAGCCCGGAGGACGACACAGAGCATCCCGGACACCCTCAGCCGCGCCTACATGTGGGGCGGGACCCGGCAGCAGGAAAGGCCACTCATCTGCTCTTCCTGAAACTACGATCACAATCGGATTCCAACCGGGAGGGCACCCCGAAGATTAAACCGACTTTGGGGCTCCGGCAGGCTGTGATTACTCACCAGTGACGGTGACCGGAGAGGTAGGACCCAGGCGCCTTGAGGCCCTAGGAGACAGCCTGGAGACACTGTCAGGCAAGGTACCGCGAGGGAATTCTTTAGGGAAGCCGAAGTTCTATGGGTCCCATCAGTGCTCTCTTCTTGGAACCAACACACTTGGCATTCAGTGGAACTGGGAGGTATATGGGGAATGTGGCCTCACCTCGCTGCCTGTCCAGGGAAGGTTGGGAGGACGTGGAGATGGAGGGGGCCAGGGAGATACCAGGATTCCCTCCCTAGGAATCCCCCAGGTGTCCTTTCAAGCTTCAGCTTCCAGGGGGACCCTTGGGCCCGCTCCTCTCCTGCCCTTCCCCCCGGGCCTGTTGGTCAGGTTGTGGGACCGAGCTAGGGAGCTTCGGGCATGCTTGCTCGGAGTTTGGCATGGGCCCTCACGAAGGACCCAAATTCTGCAGTCCGCACCAGAGTCGGCTGTGCAGAACAAACTGTGGCTTGGAGGCCAGCGAGGTGGAGGCGCCCGAGTTTGACGCCAGGAGACAGGCCAATGGCTTCACGCACAGGATTACTGGATGGGCAACTCTGAGCAAATCACTTACAAACTCGGTTTGGTCTGTAAATTGGGCACAGTAATCCCTCCCATCCCAGCCTCCCAGGGGCGTTGAGCTTCAGAGGAGACCCATCCCGGGGAAAAATGCTTTGCACCCAGAAACGTTGTGCTTTGTCAGATGCCAGTGGCACTGGAGAGCTGAAGTCTCCAGCCTGAAGCCCCTGAGGATGCACCTAACAGAGAGACACGGAGGTCTCCCATTCTTATTCTTCTTTTTCCTCTTACACGCCTGCTTGTCTTTCACTCCTTCCTGCTTCCCTTGCCTTCCTAGCGTTCTTTCCTACTTTCTACACATCCCTCCTTGACCCTCAAGTCCAGCCCCCTTCTCCAGCCACAGCCTGCCTGCCAGCTCACCTGTCCAGGGAGACGGCAGCCAGTGTGAAGCTGCTGGCATGCATGGTGAGGAAGATGAGGAAGTGCACCGCCTTGCAGAGCAGCGAGCCGAACACCCAGTGGTCCAGGGTGTAGATGGTGGCCTGGAAGGGCACGCAGCACAAGATGAAACACAAGTCGGCCACGCCCAGGTTGAGGATGAACAGGTTAGTGGTGCTGACCGCCTGGCCACCATGAAGCAGCACGGCCAGCACCAGTGAGTTGCCTATGGTGCCCACGTGGAAGATGAGCGCAAATAGCATGGGCACGATGACCGCCTCAGGCTGCCAGCTACCCCGGCCGCCCGCCTCGTTCGTGTCCTCGGTGTCCAGGCCACCCGAGCCACTCATAGTGCCGCCGCACCGGGGCTGCCCCGACTTCTGCAGCCGTCTGCGTCCTGGCGAGCGCTCAGCTCCGGCGGCTTCAGCCGCTGCAGCGCCCGGAGCGACTCGGCGGAGCTGCGGGCGGAGTGAGTCTCGCTGAGGCTGGGGCAGGAGAAGCGGGCGCGCTGGGGACAGGGGAAGGAGCGAGCAGCCGAAGGGTGGGGTGTTCCCCCTGGCGGCCGGCCGCGCTGGGGGAAGGGCTGTCCAGTGGCCTCGGCGCGCCCCGGCCAAGGCACAGGCTGCCCACCCTTGGGGCGGAGGGCCGTGCCAGTGTCTGTTCCCCGGCCCTCCGGCGTCGTCGGCGCGCTCCAGCCTCCGACTCCGGGCTGTGCCGGGCTGAGCAGCGAACCGACCTCCGGGACAGACGACGGAGTGGTGGAGGGACCGCCTGCCGGGAGCGCTCGCCCGCTACCCCGTGCGCCTCGGCACTTCCCTGCAGCCTGGCGGGCGCGCCAGACCTCCTGGGGCAGGCTGGGGGGCGTCCTCGAGAGAGTTCCAGGTGGCCCCTAAAGCGTGGGGTGGGAGTGATGAAGGGCGGAGGCGGATGGGAGTGCTGCCGTTTTCCAGAACTGCAGAGTGGGACGGCCCTGCCGTGTGCCCCACGCCTCTTCCCACTTCTAATTCCCAGGAACAGCGGTGGGGATGGTGGAAGGATTTCATTCTCTTCTCTCCCTCACTGAGCGTCTCCCCCTCCAATTCAGTCCGGTAAAAATTTATTGGGCATCTGCTGTGTGTCAGGCTCTGTTCCTGGCGCCGTGGCTCGGTTTCCTCAATATTACAATATGGGCTAATAACGCCTTCTTAGAGGGCTCTGGTGAGAATGGAATGAGGTGTGTGAGAGACCTGAGGCCAGTTGGTAGAATCTGGAAGAATCCAACTCTTCTTCTTTTTCTCCTTACCCTATTCAGATATCCAACAAGGGGAAACTTAAAGGAAATACAAAACAGCAGAGGACCATGCATCAGGAGCACTTTCCTAGATAGCCAGGAGGGTGTTTAGGTTGCAAAAAAACCACTTAAATATTTGTTTCTGATTTTGACATACTAGGCATCAAACTTCCGTGACCCAGAATCATCACTGTTTCTATATAATTTTAAAACTGGGTTTGAACATCACTACCTTCTGTAGCTTGACCTCTGCTTCTCCTTTCCTTGCCCTGTTCCTTGAGTCCTAGTCAAAAACATTCTTTTTCCACTTTCCCCTCCAGGATCTCAGCCTCAGGAGCCCAGCTACCTGCTCCTTTTGGTAAGGAAACCTTATTCACAGCTCTGCCCTGCCTGCTTATTCACTGAATAGGAAGATAATAACCATTCATGTCTCTGAGATGCTTGCCATTCATTTATTGAACACACATTTATAAAGCACCTACTCCTTTCCAGGCACTGTTCTAGGTCCTTGGGATTTACCAGTGAGCTCTACAAAGATCAAGGCCCTTCATGAGCTTCCTTTCTAGCAGGGAAGAGACAAATATAACACTCAAGTTATTAATCCATTACAAGGTAAGTACTTGCAGGAAAAGTAAATCACGGTGAGGGATTTGGGAGTACTGGAGTGGTGGTGATGGTGCAATTTTAAATGGGGTGGTCAAGCAGACCTCATTAGGAAGGTGACATTTGAGCAAAGAGTTGAAGGAGCTAGCCTATCAGATAGACAAGGGAAGTGCATTCCAGATAGAACAGCCAGTGCAAAGGCCCTAAAGCAGGAGTGTGCCCGTGTCCCTAAGCAAGGAGGGTGGTATGGCTTGAGCTGAATGAACAAGAAGGAGATTGGCACGAGAGAAGGTGAGAGGCATAGCATGTAGGACTTTTTTCCATTGCAAGGAAGTCTTCTAGTCTGACTAAAAAGAGGAGCCATTGCAGACTTTTGACTAGAGGACTAACATCATCTGACTTGCTTTTTTAAAAAAAGCTTTATTGAAATATAATGCACATACCATACAATTTACCCACATAAAATGTTCATTTGTTTCTTAGTATATTCACAGAGTTATGCAACCATCACCACAATCAATTTTAGGATGTTTTTGTTCCTGCCTCCCACCCCTAGCCCTACACAACCACTCTTTGTCTCTGTAGATTTGCCTATTCTGGACATTTTATATAAATGGAATCATACAATATGTGGCCTTCTGTGTATACCTTCTTTCACTTAGCCTAATGATTTCAAGATTCATCGACAATGTAGCATGTATCAGTACTTCATTCCTTTTTATGGAATTCATCGACAATGTTGACGCACAGGCTCAGCGGCCATGGCTCATGGGCCCAGCCGCTCCGCGGCATGTGGGATCTTCCCGGACCGAGGCACGAACCCATGTCCCCTGCATCGGCAGACGGACTCTCAACCACTGCGCCACCAGGGAAGCCCGGAGACTTACTTTTTTAAAAATTATTTTTAATTTTTGGTAAAATATACAAAACACAGTTTGCCACCTTAAACATTTTAAGTGTATAGTTCAGTAGTGTTAAGTATATTCACATGGGTGTGCAACCAATCTTGAGAACTTTTTGATCTTGCAAAACTGACAGCCTATACCCATTAAACAATAACTCTCCATTTCCCCTGCCTTTAGCCCCCAGCAACCAATCATTCTACTTTCTATGAATTTGACTACACTAGATACCTTATATTAGTGGAATCATACCATATCTTTTCATAACTGGCTTACTTAGCACAATATTTCCAAGCTTCAATCATGTTGTAGCATGTGTCAGAATTTCCTTCCCTTTTAAGGCTGAATAATATTCCATTGTATGGACAGACCATATTTTGCTCATCCCTGAGGGCCGCTGGGTTGCTTCCATCTCTTGGCTATTGTGAATAATGTTACTATAAACGTGGGTGTGCAAATAACTCTTCAAGACCCTGCTTTCAATCCTTTGGATATATACCCAGAATGAAATTGCTGGATCATATGGCAATTCTTTTGTCTTCCACTGTGGATGTACCATTTTATATTTGCACCAAAAGTGCACCAAGGTTACAACTTCTCCACATCCTCGCCAATACATGTTATTTTCTGTTATTATTATCCTTTTAATAGTAGCCACCTTAATGGGTGTGAGGTGATCACTCATTGTGGTTTTTTTTTTTTTTTTGCGGTACACGGGCCTCTCACTGCTGTGGCCTCTCCTGCTGCCGAGCACAGGCTCCAGACGCACAGGCTCAGCGGCCATGGCTCACGGGCCCAGCCACTCCGCGGCATGTGGGATCTTCCCGGACCGGGGCACGAACCCGTGTCCCCTGCATCGGCAGGCGGACTCTCAACCACTGCGCCACCAGGGAGGCCCACTCATTGTGGTTTTGATTTGCATTTCCCTAATGATTAGTGCAGACTTACTTTAAAAATGCACCATTTAATTTAGTCTTCATAACCACCCTAATTGGTTATCCCCATTCACAGATGAGGGAAAAGGTTTAGAGGGAGATTATTTGCCCAACATCTCCCAACCAGTAATGGCAGAGGCAGAATTGGAGCTGCAGAGATCAGACTCCAGAGCTCGCAGTGCCATATTGCAGAGGAAAGATTGATGGTATCCCTCGCTTCAGCACTTCTCACTCCGCGGACTGCTCGACCGGAAGTCCAGGGAAAGGCACCGATCCCCATCCATTAGGGAAAGTCCCTGCACTATGGTCGGCTCCAAAGGAAAGCGCAGACAGAGGCGGTTCCTCCCAGGCGTGGTGTTTCGTTGCGTAGGGTGGGAACCCCATCTCCGGAGCCCCCGGGGAGGTAGACACTCCGAAATCCAAAGGTCTTAGCCAACTGCACCCGCTCTCTGTGCGCGGGACGTGAGCCGGATCCCCTGTGCAGGGATGCAGGAGGTGTGGGAGGGGGACATCTCCGGATCCTCCACCCTTGGTGGATGGGAAGTAGGATTGCCCCCAGCAGACCTCCGCAGTTACGGCGTCCGCGAGCTTCCAGGCCCTCAGCATAGGCCACCACCGTTTGAGACCCGGAAGCCTAGTCCACGCGCAGGCACACTCCAACAAGTGGCCGCTGCCTGCGGGCAGGCACGTCGGCGGCGGAGTCTGCCGGTATCCCGTCAGCCCGTCCGAGCCGGCTCCGCTCTCTCTCTCTCTCCCCGGTCGTCCCGCCTTCTCTATCCCGTCCTGCTCTGCGGCGCAGGGGCAAGATGGCTGCTGAGAAACAGGTTCCTGCAGGCGGCGGTGGTAGCAGCAGCGGCGGTAGCGGTGGTGGACGCGGTGCCGGAGGAGAGGAAAATAAGGAAAACGAACGGCCTTCAGCTGGATCGAAGGCAAACAAAGAATTCGGAGATAGCCTGAGTTTGGAGAGTATCCTACAGTAATCGGGCCTAACTCGCAATGACTACGTGTCGAGCTGGCGGGCCGGGGGCGGGAGAGGCGGCGGGTTGCGGCACGACGTGGGCAGGAGAGGCCGAAGGTTGCAGTTTCTCTCGCTTCTACTTTTTGGCACTTACGAGTTTCAGGGTCTGGTTTTCGACTGGCCTTTCCTCGCGTCTTCTTTGTCTTCCAGTCTGGGGAACGTCCTCTTCTTTCAAGCGGCACCGGAATATTGGGCAGTTTTCTTCAGTTTCCCCGCAGTTGCCCAGTTGGAGGGCTGGTGATGGGGCTGACACTGGCCACTCTGGTGAACTACTGCCTTGGCAACTGGGGCCACTGAACTGGGGAGTGGAAACTGCAGTCTTGACCTTTTGGCCTAATACTTCTGTCTGACAACTGTCGGGGAATGGATAATAAAAATTACAGTTTGATGCTTTGGAAATGGAGGCAAAAGTTACGTGTTGTAAGGGAAAGCTTATTGCCCATTTTGAATATAAATCATTGTAGGTTAACATTACTTGTATAGCTTTCTTAATAGGTCTGTAGACCTTTTATCTTGTTGAGAGTCATTCAGGTGAATCGGTTTCTAGTTTTCATCAGAGTGTACCACAATTGAGTGTTGATGACATTAGTTTGTGGCTTTTTGAAATGAATAAGTAGTGGAGAAAATGTAGGTGAATTTCTGAAATAATACATTTAGCTTGACATCTTAATATAGTGAAGTTTTCAGGAGATTGAAGTTTTACTTTTTGAACTGGTGGTATCCTTTCAAATGGATGTTAGAATGCCTTGATTTTACTGCACAGCTTATATATGTTTGTCTCTTTTTAGTTACTGAAATAGCCCTTTTATTGTTCAGTGTTTTAAAATACATCTGTAAAGAAGCATTGAGGAAACTTTAAAAGAAAACTAAAATTGTAGACAAAGGTCGTTGGACATCCTGAAGCTTGGGACATAATCTTAAAATATTTTAAGGTTCTTAAAAAGGAGAGTTTGCTCAAGGCTTTTTTTTTTTTTTTTTTAAAGAAAAACTAGTATTTTAATGCAAACTGTGGTCTGGTTTGGTTGGCATGTGCTCACCATAGGCACATGCAGCATCACAGCTGTTAAGGAAAGTCAGATTTGGCAGATGTAGGAGGTTATGCAAATAGAGGAGTAGTACACGTCATTTATAACCTGAATCTGCTAAAATGAGTAAAACATTGGGTCCAGGTGTAAATCACTGGGAACCACCCCAGATGTAGTCAGTATTTAGAATCCAGCAGCTTTAGGTGTTGGGTCTCATTAATCCTCAATGGCTAATGATGCCCTCCTTTTTTAGTTTGAAAGTAGTAACAGTTCAGGCAGTCAACTTTTCTACATGCTTAGCCCTGGTCCTGTCCTACTATAAGAGAGCTATTGAAAATGCTTACCAGAGATTTCACTAATGTACTAAGTATTTCAGAAATGTTTAATGTGCTGTGATTTGATACAGATGTAGACCAATAGTACTAATATAGATGAATGTTTTGAGTTATTTGGATTCTTGGCACTGTAAGCTTTTCCTTAATCTTGGCTCTAGTTCTTCAGATTATTAAGGAATCCCAGCAGCAGCATGGTTTACGGCATGGAGATTTTCAGAGGTACAGGTTAGTATCATGTGCAAGATATGTACAAATCTCTGGAATTTTCAAATTTGGTTTGCTCTTTTACTATCCTACTCATTCTGCTGTAACAGAAAGTATACCTAGGAAGTCTAGTTCTTAACTTGTGTTGAATTCTCAGGAAGATACTTAACTTTCAAATTTAAAAGGAGCCAATCTTTTTATCCATTTTGTCTCACAGTATTGCAGATAACATTGGAGGCTTCTGCTGAAAATAATAGTTATGGTAATCTTTTTCTTTTTAAACTTAACTGTATTGTAGGATCTGGGTTACATTCCAGCTGTTGGCAATCACTGTTCTGATTTCCACTGTTATAGTTTTGCTTTTTTCAGAACATAGCCTTTTGTGTCTAGATTCTCTCACCTAATAGATACTGCTCAGTAGTATTCCATTGCAGGGATGAATCGCAGTCTGCTTTTGTTCCCCAATTGAATGGCTACTGGTTGACTCCGATTTTTGTTTTTGCTTTTTCTAGTTATTATTAATTGTTTTCAATGTTACATTTTTAATTAGATTTTTTGGTGGTAAAATATTCATAACATAAAAATGACTTTGATGTGTACCTTTTAGTACGTTTTTATGTCTTTTAGTACATAAATATATTTGTATGTATGTGCCTACCAAGTAGTATTTTTGTTCTTCTAGTCTTTTTCTATGCATTTTTTTCATGTTTGCTCATATCGTATATACAACTTTGTTTTCCGCTTTTTTGCCTAACGTTATATGGTATGTATTTCTCCATGCCTATAAAAATGTTCCATACACGTGATTTTTATTAGTTGCATTATAACTCAATATATAGGCCTACCATAATTTATTTACCTATTCCCCCAAGTTGGTTATTTATATCGTAGCCAGTTTTGTAGGTTTAAAAACATCGTTCCCGTGAATCTCTGTTCATACCTTTTTGTATTTCTGATCATTTCTTCAGCATAGAGTAGTATAGAAATAGACGGTCAGTTCAGGGAGTATGAACATTTTTAAGGATCTTGATAAATGTATCCATATTGCCGGAAAATTTTTACCGATTTATATTTCTACTCATAATGTGTGAGTGTCCCATTTGATTTTTATGTGAAAGGGTAAGTGATAATTAAAGCATAATTATGAATCGAGGGAAAAGATCTAGTTCATAGATTCGGTCAGACTATTATTTCTTCTTTTTAATAACCTGTGCTCTGGTAGCTTTTTTATTTTAATAATTTATTTATTTATTTTTGGCTGTGTTGGGTCTTCGTTGCTGCACTCGGGCTTTCTCTGGTTGCAGCGAGCAGGGGCTACTCTGCATTGTGGTGCATGGGCTTCTCATTGCGGTGGCTTCTCTTGTTGCGGAGCACGGGCTCTAGTCACGCAGGCTTCAGTAGTTGCAGCATGTGGGCTCAGGGCTCTAGAGTGCAGGCTCAGTGGTTGTGGTGCACGGGCTTCGTTGCCCCGCGGCATGTGGGATCTTCCCGGACCAGGGCTCGAACCCGTGTGCCCTGAATTGGGAGGCGGATTCTTAACCACTGCGCCACCAGGGAAGTCCGCTCTGGTAGCTTTAAGACTGAGATTTTGAAGTACCATTTAATATCATTTTGCATTGTAAATTTTATGCTATATTATTTGATTAAGGGTGGTAAAATTTTACATGTACTTTTACACAATTTAGTCAAAATACATTTATTGCACGTCTATATGTTAGGCACTGTGCTATGACATTGGGGGAAACTTGAAAATAAAATCATCTTTGCACTAAAGGAGTTTATGTTAGTGAGATAGACATATTAAGAACATAATATAATGCCCTCATATCGTAGTAGAAGTAAGAATAAAAAGTTGCATGAGTACAGAAGAGAGAGGCTTGGCATAGAGGTGATGTTTATAGTTTTCTTATTGATATCCTAATTAACCTCCTCATTTTTCTTCAAATATGCTTGCAGTTTCTTTCTCCACGTCTTCATTGTCATCACAGTCTCCCTCAGGATGCCCCTTCTTCCCTTTTACATCCATCAGAATCCTACTCATTCTTTGGAAACCCACCATAAGTCCACCCCAGCAAAGTGGGTTAACAAGAAGAGAATGATTACTTGTGTCCTATACATTCAATTTGACATTGGCCTTGTTTTTTAATGGTTGCCATTCTATCTGCATGATTCTCTCCAACTAGAGTACGGGTTCTTTGAGAATGGGTACTGTGTCCTTGTCTCTTCATGTTTTCTGTGATACCAGTCATATTGCTTGCAAGTTTCCATTCAGTAAATGTTTACAAGAGGATGGTGGTATCTGTAGCAACCATAAGTAGCAATACCCCGAACTTTTGACCTTACCTTATTGTAGAATTTACTATTGAAAGTATTATCAGCTTGGCCGAATGATTTTTGGTTGTGGTTTCCTACAGAGGCTACTGTTCCCGTAGACAAAGACGTCTTCGGAAAACACTCAACTTCAAGATGGGGAACAGACACAAATTCACAGGGAAAAAAGTAACTGAAGATCTTCTGACTGATAACAGGTATTGACTGCTCAGTGCTAAGTGCTGAATGCATCTTGCTAATACATTTATTGAACAATTACAGCGTGACAGGTGTTGTGTCAGACTCTTAGTTATTTCACGTGATCCTGTGGGATAGACATCTTTACTACTCCTGTGTTATAAAATGAGGAGACTGAGCCTCAGAGAGACTCTCTAACTTGTTCAGGAGCTGTGGTAGAATGGCAAATGTTGAAGTCAGCGATTAGACTCTAACTGGTTATTAGGTAAGGTTTCTAGAACGCAAATCTCAATGTCTGAGTACTTACTTAAATCATTATGTCTTAAGCGAAATCTGGCCATGTGTGAATTATTACAGAAGAGTTTTGTATTTCAATGCTCAATGCATTCATGCTTAACATGGCAGGATTACTCTATGAAAGCAATATGTATTAAAAGTCTATGGGTCAGTTCCTCAGACTTTGACCTGTGAGCCAAAATGGTCTTCCTGCCACCTGTTTATTGTAAATAAAGTTGGAACACAGCCACACCATTTATTTAGATATGCTTACAGCTGCTTTTGTGCTACAGTAGCAGAGTAGTTGTGACAGAGACCATAGGGCCTATAAAGCCTAAAATACTTACTGTTGGGCCCTTTATGAAAAAAGTTTGCTGCCCCCTGGTCCGGTATGTGGCCAGAACTGAGTTAGACACCGTATTGGATGTAGAAGAGTTGGGGAGGCATAGTTATTGAACCTCATTGACTCTGATATTGTTGAGAGATATTGTTTGAGTACAGAACAGGGAACACTACAAGATAGCAAAACTGCTATATTGTGTGTAATTTACTCATAAGAATTCTGAAGTCTTGGAAGGGAGAAGTTAGTTTGGGGGTTCTTGATGGGGAAGCCAGGAAGCCTGCATGGAGGAGGCTGGACCTTTAAGGGTTTGTGAGAGGAAAAGACATTCTGTGTTCAGGGAAACAGCATGCCATGGTGTCTGCATGCAGTGTAGGAACTGTAATGCTCTGGGCAGTTGTTAGCTACTGCTCAGGCAGCGAGGAGGCTCGGAGCTTGGTGTATGAGACACGGTCAGAAAACTAGAGCGTGATGGGATGAAGCAGGATGGATTGATTAAGTCCGATGAGATCAAGTTAGGAAGAGTCTTATAACAGTGAGACCAGGCTAAGCTACAGTTAAAGGAAGATGAATCAAGGCAGTAGTTTAAAGAAAGATTCACCATAATAATAATAAAGTAGCTAACTTATATAGCAGTTAGTAAGTGCCAGGCTCTGGTCTAAGTGTGTTATATGTATCACTGCATGGGAGAGTGAAGCACAGAAAGGGTTAGTATTTTGCCCAAAGTCATACAGCTAGTGAGTGGTGGCACTGAGATTCCAATCCAAGCTCTTAACCACTTCAGTATACTGCCTCTCTTTGCACAGCGAAAGAAATCATCAACAAAATGAACAGGCAACCTATTAAATGGGAGAAGATACTTCCAAATGACATATCCGATGAGGGGTTAATATCCAAAATATATAAAGAACTCATATAACTCAATATCAAAAAAAACAATTCGATTAAAAAATGGGCAGAGGATCTGAATAGAAATTTTTCCAAGGAAGTTATATAGATGGCCATCAGGCACCTGAAAAGATGCTCCACATCACTAGTTGTCAGGGAAATGCAAATCAGAACCACGATGAGATATCACCTCGCACCTGTCGGAATAGCTGTTATCAAAAAGACAAGAAATAACAAGTGTTGGTGAGGATGTGGAGAGAAGGGAACCCTCGTGCACTGTTGGTGGGAGTGTAAATTGGTGCGGTCACTATGGAAAACAGTACAGAGGTTCCTCCGAAAATTAAAAATAGAACTGTATGAGTCAGCAATTCCACTTCTGGGTATTTATCTGAAAAAAACTCCCAAAAACACGAATTAAAAAAGATATATGCACGCCAGTGTTTATTGTGTAGCATTGTTTACAATAGCTAAGATATGGAAGCAGCCTAAGTGTCCACTGATAGATAATAGATAAAGAAGGTTTTATATCTAAATCTATGTCTATATCTATATTTATATGTATATTTAAACCAGAGCTCAGAAACAAAAACAAGGGATGCCAACTTCATCTTTTAAAAGCAAGATCAGGTTACATATATGTGACTCAGCCATAAAAAAGAATGAAATCTTGCCATTTGCGACAACATGGATGGACATAGAGAGTATTATGCTAAGTGAAATTAGAGGAAGACAAATACTGTATGATCTCACTTATATGTGGAATCTAAAAAACAAATGAACAAACAAAAAGACTTGTAGAGAACAAGCTGGTGGCTGCCAGAGGGGAGAGAAGTGGGAAGGGGTGGGTGAAATAGGGGAAGGGGATTAAGAAGTACAGACTTCCAGTTATACAGTAGAGTCGCAGGGATATATAATGCACGACATAGGGAATATAGTCAATAATATAGGAACACCTTTGTATGGTGACTAGACTTCCTGTGGTGATCGTTTCGTAATATATAGAAATATCGGATCTCTGTGTGGTACACCTGAAACTAATATGATATTTTAAGTCAGCTATACTTCAATTTAAAAAAATACACACACACACATATATATGTATGTATACACTGCTTCTCAAGGACTTGCTTTCTAACTGAGTTGAGATGAAGGAGCTATGATTCAAAGATGAGGCCAGACTATGTGCCTAGACTGCCTCTATTTGTTAAATTTGGGAGGGGTAAGTCTGGGTTTGCCAAGTTTGAGGCAATAGCAGGCTTTTCAATGAGATGTGTCTGATAGGTGGTTAGAAACCTATCAGAGATGCTGATTTGGGAGCCATGGTTGATACTGAAGAGCAGCTCTGAGGAGGAAAGCAAGGCAGA
The DNA here is from genome assembly GCF_003031525.2 of Neophocaena asiaeorientalis asiaeorientalis. Lineage (NCBI taxonomy): Eukaryota > Metazoa > Chordata > Mammalia > Artiodactyla > Phocoenidae > Neophocaena > Neophocaena asiaeorientalis. The sequence continues at coordinate 7,570,301 of NW_020174923.1, read as the reverse complement.
GCATAGGGAAAAGTTGAGAGGCCAAAGATTGCACGTCAGAGAATATCTGAGTCTGGTGCTCCTGGCCTTTGCTGTTCAGTTGGCCCATTCTGTCTCTGGTTTAGATATTTGCTTCTGGTTCTGATGGATGCTGAGAGAGCCTGGAGCTATGCCATGCAGCTCAAACAGGAAGCCAACACTGAACCCCGAAAACGGTTCCACTTGTTATCTCGCCTACGCAAAGCTGTGAAGCATGCGGAGGAGTTGGAACGCTTGTGTGAGAGCAATCGTGTGGACGCCAAGACCAAGTTGGAGGCTCAGGTTAGTGTCTCAACATCAGTTTTGCTTTATTGTGGAGATTAGAGATGTAAACAGAACAGAGTTTCTTACATTATATGTTTGTAGTCAGGAGAGGAAAAAACTTAATCTTGCTTTTAAAAGGTGAAGTTGGCTCTTGTTTTTGTTTTTGAGCTCTTGGTTTTTAACAATTAGCTCTAACTTTTAAGAAAGCCCATGCTTCTTTTGATACGTGCATGGAGAACTTGTATCTGGGAAGTGCACAAAATAAGAACTTTTTTCTTAATGAATATTTGAAAAGAGATGAAAGATATTTCAACTTTTAATGCTTATGTTATAGCCCAGAAGCGGGTTGTTAAATAAAATGAAGGGAACAAATTTTCTTTATTTTGAAGTTCTTTCCTAGGAAGTAAAATGAATCATAAAATTACCTATGTATCACATTTTATTACTGAAATAAATTTTTTTCTTTTAGAATCAACCTGAATATCTCTGTATTCTTTTTTTTTTTTTTTTAATTTTTTTTTTTTTTTTTTTGGTGGGGGGTTACACGGGCCTCTCACTGTTTGGCCTCTCCCATCGCGGAGCACAGGCTCCGGACGCGCAGGCTCAGCGGCCATGGCTCACGGGCCCAGCCGCTTCGCGGCATGTGGGATCTTCCCGGACCGGGGCACGAACCGGCGTCCCCTGCATCGGCAGGCGGACTCTCAACCACTGCGCCACCAGGGCAGCCCTCTGTATTCTTGATATCAAAGTTCGAAGCAAGTAGAGGAGGTTGGGCTGTCTGGTTGTCGGGTGTTGAAGCAGTTTCTCTTTCCCGTCACCTTACAGGCTTACACAGCTTACCTCTCAGGAATGCTGCGGTTTGAACATCAAGAATGGAAAGCTGCCATTGAGGCTTTTAACAAATGCAAGTAAGTCCTCTGGTCCAAAGGCTGTGACCAGTTTTGATGATAGTCACATTCAAGCTGCAGATCAGCTAATGCTTGTTTCTGTGAAAGTTATTACAATTTCTTTCTTTTTTTCTTCTCTTTAGAAATGTTGATTCTTCTCTTTCAGCCTCAGAACATGCAAGTTCTGTTAGTTGGTCTGTGTTCCTTGTGAGTTTATTTTCTTAAAGTGAGGCTGCTGTGAGCCGTGATGTTTCTTTCCTCGCAGGACTATCTATGAGAAGCTGGCCAGCGCTTTCACAGAAGAGCAGGCTGTGCTGTACAACCAGCGAGTGGAGGAGATCTCGCCCAACATCCGCTACTGTGCATATAACATTGGTGAGCGGGCTGCATGGGGTATCGACAGGTGGCTTGGTGGTAGTTCATCTCAGAGAGCCTGGAGAATTTCTTTAACATTCTTCCCTTTCCCTTGCTTCCATATTTGGTGTGGGTTTTGGTTGATGAAAAAAGTAGACTTGTCGGAGTTAGCCCTGCTCGAAATCCGGAAGGGAATTCCATTGCTTCAGTTTTGGCCCTGCCATCTTCTTTACTCACCAAGAGCTTTGTGAAAGGACTTGGGAGGCCTTGAAACGTGCTTATGGAGGGAGAAGAGCTTGGAGTTGAATCTAGTGGTTCTTGAGGGAACACCCAACTCCCTCGAGGATTTTCCACTCACTATCTCTCTTTTTCTCAGGGGACCAGTCAGCTATCAATGAACTCATGCAGATGAGATTGAGGTCTGGGGGCACTGAGGGTCTCCTGGCTGAAAAATTGGAGGTAATCTAGTATGCACATTTTTGTGAAAAGTCTTTGGTTTGAAAAAAGTCCAGTAAAAGAAGTAATCCATAATCCCATCATCCGAGGATAATTGCTGTCAATATATGCATATTTATATCTATTTTTAGCAAAAACTATTTTGCCTTAATATTTTAAAGTGTTCAACTTTCTTAAGAATTTGGTACTCATAGAAAAAGTAGGAAATATAAAAGACTGGGAACGATTGGGGGGAAATAAATAGAATATTTAGGGGCTTCCTTTGTGGTGCAGTGGTTGAGAATCTGCCTGCCAGTGCAGGGGACATGGGTTCGAGCCCTGGTCTGGGATGATCCCACATGCTGCGGAGCAACTAAGCCTGTGTGCCATAACTGCTGAGCCTGTGCTCTGGAGCCCGCGTGCCGCAGCTGCTGAGGCCCACGCACCTAGAGCCCGTGCTCCGCAACAAGAGAAGCCATTGCAATGAGAAGCCTGTGCACCACAATGAACAGTAGCCCCTGCTCGCCACCACAGCAACAAAGACCCAACACAGACAAAAATAAAAAATAAAATAAATTAATTAAAAAAAAAAAAGAATCATGTGGGTTACCACCCAGAGGTAACCACTGTTAATGATATGATGAATATCTTGCAAACTTTTTTAAAAATTTTATTTATTTATTTATTTATGGCTGCTTTGGGTCTTCACTACTGTATGCGGGCTTTCTCTAGTTGTGGTGAGCAGAGGCTACTCTTCACTAGTGCGCAGGCTTCTCACTGCAGTGGCTTCTCTGGTTGCGGAGCTCGGGCTCTAGTCGTGCTGGCTTCAGTAGTTGTGGCTCGTGGGCTCTAGAGCACAGGCTCAGTAGTTGTGGGGCACGGGCTTAGTTGCTCTGCAGCATGTGGGATCTTCCCGGACTAGGGCTCGAACCTGTGTCCCCTGCATTGGCAGGCAGATTCTTAACCACTGCTCCACCAGGGAAGTCCTGCAAACTTGTATATGTAGAGGAAAAGGCATATGTTTTAAAAATAGAATCTCAGCATACACCGTTTAGTAACGTGCTTCGTAAATTTAATGTCTCGTGTATTTTTTCCACTTCAGTAAATACATTTCCATGCATCTTTTGATGACCGCATGGTATTCCATTGTGGTACATGTTTTATTTGACCACTCATTATTGTTGATTGTTTAAAGTGGTAACTGGTATTACCATGAATATCTGTGTCCCCAGTTTTTGTATACATTCTTAGTTATTTCTTTAGGATAAATTTGTAAAAGTGCAATTGAATGTTTTGGAAGCTTTTGATACATATTGACAAATACTTTTAGTAAGTTTCTACTAATTTACATTTCTGCTTGCGTTGCTTTTCTCCTTACACTCTTGCCAAAACTTAGTGTTGCTCGTTAACCTTCTGTCGTGTCCTTTTAATATTGGAGTTTCTATAAGCTAAGAAATATGCCAGGGAGGAATTTAAATACAAATTTGTATATACTCTATAAGCTGTGATATGTTAGTTTTAGAAAGAGACAAATGATAGTTTCTGCTAATTTTCACCTTGATCACTCATATCCACAGTTAAAGCTTTAACTTTTTAAAACTACCTTCCAGGCCTTGATCACTCAGACTCGAGCCAAGCAGGCAGCCACCATGAGTGAAGTGGAATGGAGAGGCAGAACGGTCCCGGTGAAGATCGACAAAGTGAGGATCTTTTTACTGGGATTGGCCGACAATGAGTCAGCCATCGCCCAGGTAAGGAGCAAGGACCTATTCTGTTCTCTTCTGTGTGTGTCTGGAGGTTTTCCTCGTGTGTTTAACATGTAGTGTTTTGTTGCTGCTTGGGATTTGGTAACAGTCTCAAGATGTACCCTCTTGAATAAAATTATTTTGAAAGCTGAGTTTATCAAGGAGTTCTTATGCTTGGAGGGCAAAGAAATTGACAGTGACAGCCTTCAGTAAAAATGGGAGCAACAAGGGTCTGCTTAAAGTCAGGGGTTACATTCGGCCCAGCAGGTGGTGCAGCAGCATGACTGTTATGTCCCTTGTGTCTGTCTGACCTCTTGTCCTAGCCTTCTAGCCCTAAAGGGCCACCTCTTGTTCCTGGGCCTTTTAAAGACAGCTAAACCAGAACATCTTGTTTTATGTGTGGTACATATGCAGTATTCATGCAAAGCCATACTACCTGATGCCCCTGCTGAGATAATTCTTACCTGTTTGTGGGTGTGCACAGCCAAGTGAGTTCCAAAAGATGAGACATCCTGGTGATCTTGGTTTGTATGAAGTAGGCAGTGATTGAGGCATTTTTTTAGAGCTCCTTCTCCATATTAGGTGAAGAACGTCTGAGAAAAAACCAGGCTGCTCCCTGTGTCTCCAGCCTCAGCAGGGACAGTGGCATTTCGTGAGACTTCGCAGCAAGCTCCTGCGCCCGGAGTGATATTTGTATGAGGTGCTTGCTTAGTTGCGCTGATGAGTTGTCTTAAGCATCCAGACCTTTCAGTGACTTGCTCCAAAATGGCTCCTCTGGGTTGGGGACAGCTTTCAACGACTGAAGGATTTCTTTGTGCCTTTTGTCTGTATTACATATTGCCCCTTATTTACCCTTTATTGCCTTGAAAGACAGAAGACTAGAACAATACCAGAAAGTTGAGTTTTCATTAATCTAAAAGACTAAACTTTTTCGGAGAACATTTCATTGGCATTTAGGGTGTAGAGGTCTCTCTTCTGGACCAGGGCTGATAGCAACCATTTAGATTATGCAGCTGCGTTAACTCTTGTTCTAAAGCGGTACATGCTGGGAGAAAAGAACTGCTACAGTTCTGTGCCAGGTATCAGGCAGTGACAGTGGGGCAGAAATTCTGGATAGAATAGGGGGCAAGGGAGGTCAGTAGGGGCAAATAAAATAGGGACTCCTTAGGAATGGGGCCACAGACATACATCAGACAAAGGACAAGAAAAGATAACATTTATTAAGTAACTTTAAAAAGTTGTTCATGCTTAACATTTAGAAAATATAAATTTTTAAAAATTTTTCTTTATTTATTTTGGCTGTGCCGTGTCTTAGTTGTGGCATGCAGGATCTTTAGTTGCATCATGTGGACTTCTTAGTTGCGGCATGTGGGATCTAGTTCCCCAACCAGGGATTGAACCCGGGCCCCCTGCATTGGGAGCGTGGAGTCTTACCCACTGGACCACCATGGGAGTCCCAAAATATAGATGTTTTTAAGAAATCAACCTTTAAGAAAACAACCTGTGATGAGGTGACTGACCATGGCTTTCTCTAGTTGCAGCGAGCAGGGTCTACTCTTTGTTGCAGTGCACCGGCTTCTCATAGTGGTGGCTTCTCTTGCAGAGCACAGGCCCTAGAGTGTGCGGGCTTCAGTAGTTGTGTCATGCAGGCTCTGTAGAGTGCAGTCGGCAGGCGGACTCTCAACCACTGCGCCACCAGGGAAGCCCCTGTATGAGTTTTTAATTGTTATCCTGCAAGATACAGTGGTGTGTTTGAGGAGTGTATGAAATCAAAGGGTTGGAAAGAACCATATAGGGATAGTTTCAAATCTTTAAAGGCTGAAGCAGGAAGAATATTTGAAGCCTGTTAACGTAGTGAATTACATTGATTAATTTTCAGTGTTTAAGCCAACCTTGAGTATCTGGGATAACCCACTTGGTTGTAATATGTTGTACTTTTTATTTATACGTTGCTGGATTTGGTTTGTTAATACTTTAAGAATTTTGCATCTGTTTTCATGAGAAAGAGTGGTCTATGATTTTCTTGTTTTGTATGTAATGTCTTTTTTAGGGTTGGTGTCAGGGTTATACATACCTAATAAAACAAATTTGGAGATGTTCCCTTTTTCTCTTTTTATGAAAGAGTATGTAACACTGGTATTTTTTTTTTTCCTTAAATGTTTGTTATAATTCACCAGTGATACCATTGGTCCTGGAGTTTTCTTTGTGGGAAGGTTTTTAAAATTTGGTTTTGCTTGTTTTAAACAAATATTATTCCTTTACAAGTTGTAGGGCTATTCGGATTTCCTGTTTCATCTCGTGTCAGTTTGGATTTTGTTTTTTTAAAGGAATTTATTAATTTCATGTAAATTGTTGATTTTACTGACATAGAGTTTACAATATTCCGTCATCATTTTAATGTTTGTAGAATCTTTTAAGTGCCTGGTTAATGTGCCTGTTGTGGTGAACACAGTTATCTGTGGTTTTTTTTTTTTTTTTTTTTTTTTTGTGGTACGCGGGCCCACTCACCCCTGTGGCCCCTCCCACTGCGCAGCACCGGCTCCGGACGCGCAGGCTCAGCAGCCATGGCTCACGGGCCCAGCCGCTCCGCGGCATGTGGGATCTTCCCAGACCGGGGCACGAACCCGTGTCCCCTGCATGGGCAGGTGGACTCTCAACCACTGCGCCACCAGGGAAGCCCTATCTGTGGTTTTTAAGCATCTTACAGTACATTAGGATCACTTGAGTATCAGGGACCTTTAAATTGTTTGGTAGGTCAAACAAAATGTGTATTAATTCCAGGAATCCCATTAAGGTTTTAACATTAAAATGGGGTGCGGGGGAATGGATTGGGAGATTAGGATTGACATATATACACTATTGATACTATGTATAAAATAGTTAACTAGTGAGAACCTACTGTATAGCACAGGGAACTCTATTCAGTGCTCTGTGGTGACCTAAATGGGAAGGAAATCCAAAAAAGAGGGGATATATGTATACGTATAGCTGTTTCACTTTGCTGTACAGTAGAAACTAACACAACATTATAAAGCAACTATACTCCAATAAAAATTAAAAAAAAAAAACATTAGAAACAGTTGCATGCTATATCACACATATACCACCAGGTCAAGCCAGTAAATAAAGTAATTTAAGTGCAGTGTCAAAGTTTAGTTGGATCCTGAGATGTCAGGTCTAGCACGGTGGCTGATTAAATGTGTATTGAATTGAATGAACCGTGGGTTATTAAATGTGGGAAATGCCCTTTGGCCATTTGAGGCTAATCTCCAGCAGAACTACTTGCTCCTTGGTGCCACTGTCAGATGATTTGCCTGTTCTCCTTATTGTATCGAGTTGTTCTCTGCCCTGGAAACCAAGCACTCTGCCTGAGAGAGACAGGGCTTTTCACTGCAGTGTTTTGTAACCTGGTTGATGTTGGTGTTTGCCACCCTCTGGGAACTGGAATTCAGGAATTTGGTAGCCCCAGCTTCTTGCTTGCTTGTAGAGGTTTTTATGACGTTTAAACACTAAAACTGCAGTTTACTGAAAAGCGTGCAAGGAAGAAATAATTCAGGGAGATCATATTAAACTGCAAAAACTGGAGCTGAGGCTTAGTCAGCTGCCAAACTCCAGCTGCAGGATCCTTCCTTTCTCTAGCCAAGCTTTAGGATCTCATGTCTTTAATATTGTCTTACTTTATAATTTATTTCTGTTCTGCTTTGTTAGTCCTTGGTCCTACCTGAATTGTCACTGGTGGTGATTTGAGGGCATAAGGCAGCTCTTGGGTGGGGTGGGGGGTGGGCAGCTTTAAAGTCTCTGCAGGTTTCATGATTCTTATCCTCAGGCTATGGCTCATGTTTTAATGTTTGACTGGAAGGGAGATCATTTCCCCTTTTCTCTAAAAAAAAAAAAATCTATTTTTAAGTGAGGTTTGTATCCTCTGCTACTCAAGTCCCATGTGTTTTTCACTAGACCTCACTGGGCTGAGCGAGGCTTGGTTCCCATCCCCTTGGTTCTCCTGCGAGTCTGGTGGAGAATGTGGTCAGACTCGCCTTGTTGTCTCTTAGTCACACCACCACCTTCTGGCAATATTTGTAGACAAGCGAAAACCATCTGGGAGCTCTGTTTTAAAGAGCTGGGGGTCTCTACCTCAGGACACAAGCAGCTGGTTTTAGTCAGCGTTGAGACGTGGTTTGAGGCTGTGGAAAAGCACATCCGAGGGTGTTTGAAGTTTTATAAAAATTGATCTTGAGTTTGTTTATTAGGACTGAGTAACACATTACTTCTGGGCTTCAGGTTTCTCTCTGTCATAGGCACACCTGGGAAAGGTCCAGGCAGACCACAGATTCTCATGCAGGGGGTTTGCCCCTGTGTTCAGGAGCACATTCTTGTTGGTTCAGTGGCAAACTTGAGACATAAGCATGTGGATTCTGAGGGACCCTCCCTCTGCATAGGCATAGAGAGGTGTTTCTTGTTCCACTGCCCCTTCAGGATTATCTTAGCCTCCAAGATAGGTTTATGGAATAAGCGGGTAAGTAGCAAGATACGTTTCAGGCTTCCTGTTTGGAGACGTTCTGTCCAGCCCGGGAGAACCGTGAGAAGTTCTGCTCCGGAGATCAGTGGTCTGCACGTCACTGTGCAGTGCAGCTGCCATTAGGAAAACACAATTGACTGAAGTGCTCCTCTTCAGATAGGCTTTTTCCTTCATTGCGGTTTAAGACTTTTGTAAGATTCCCAATGGATCTTAGAATTTTCTGGAAGCAGAGGGAGAATTTGCTTATGTTCAGTACCTGGATGCAGAGGTTTCCTTACTCAAGGGAACGAAGGTAATGCATGGCATTAAAGAGGTTTAGCATTTTAGACATCATTTTAATTTTTTTATTTGAGCCATTCCCTCCCTGTAGGAAAGGAGACAGATCCTGTGTAGCTGGTAAAACCAAATTTACTCTTTTCTTACTTATACACCCATTGCCCTGACTGCCGAACCCCACCCATCTTAAAAGGGTGTCGGTGGCCTGTTTGCCGGATTGCGTGGTATCAAACTGATGCTGGAGTTTATCCGGCCTGCTCACGACGTGGCTCTGGTATGCGTGTGGTTAGTGCCAGGTCTGTTCGCATATCTTATTCTACGGCTGCTCTGTTACACAGGATCTGTACTTTGAAAAATTTGGCCAGTTTGATTAAATGATTATAAAGAATCTTGCTAACTTGAGATGCTTAATTAACAGTGTTTCGCGTGAGTGTGTTTCTCCAGAGCTGGGCTGTACTGTCCAGTATGTGGCCACTTGAACACATACAGCTATTTAAATTAATTAAAACTTCAGGTTGCTCAGCAGCCGCGTGCAGCTAACGATGACCACAGTGACAGTGCAGGTACCTCATTATCGCAGAAAGTTCTAGAGGACGGCACTGCTCTAGGCTTCAGTGAGTTAATGGTGGCTGTGTTTGCCTTTATAAGTGTGTAGAATAGCTGTGCCCCTGATTTGTTCCTAAGTTACTGAACAACAGGAAAGTCAAGTAACTTATAAATAGAAAAGTATGTTCAATTTATGTTGGGTAATTTACAAGGAAGTTTTTTCCCACGCTGGAAACTAGGAAAAACATAAGCGTTCTTAAGAGAAGAAAAGGTTTTTCTTTAAGCCACTCCCAGCCATCTCTTAAAGGAGTGGGTGGTACCAGGTTTTCTTTGGGGCTTGCTTGGAGGTCAGTTGAGTGTCAAGAGATCAGACTGGATGATAGTTTCTGTGGAAAGTCAAACATAATCATGAGAATGTTGATGTTCTAATGTCAGAGTGCATCTGCAAGTAACACAAGTTCATTTGCTTTTTGTTCATTCCCACCTGCTCAGTCAGATTCTTTAGAATGATAATGTGGTTTGGCAGGTATTCAGTTAATGAATCACTTTTTGCCTTATCCCAGCCGGCTGGCAGAGGGTTGACACCCTATGCTTTGTCAACCTCATCTGCCCTAAAAATGTTCTCAGCATAGCTGTGTGGAATATCTGAGGGCAGAATTTCTGTGATGAGGAGAACCTCATATGGCGTTTAGGAGCAATATGTTTCTGATTGGGTATTGATTAGTAATGCTACTCACCTGCTTGGACTTAAAAGAAATCCAGTATGTGCAAGTCCATTGGGTTACATTTGCAAGGAAAAGAAGCTTCTGCCGTGCTGAGCCTCAGTATGAGGTAGCAGTGCCCCAAATCTAGTCCATAAGGCCCCTCTAGGGAAGCCAGGTGCAGGTCGGGAGCAGAGGTAGAAGAGTTGGAGGAGAATAGTAGAAAGTTCTATGATAGAGGAAACATTAAAGCATCTGTTGCCTGACAGTTTAGATCAGTTATACAGATACTTTTTCAGTATGTTCACTTTATATTTTTATATATATATATTTCTCATTTCCATACAAATAAAGACTAAAACCATAAGAAAAATCATATATAATAGAGAATATTAACAGTTGAAATGATCTCCGATTCAGGCCATTTTTTGGTTGATGTGTGTATTTGTGTTTAATGGGAGGAATCAAAGCGATGTTATGCCCTCCTCCCATCAGAGTGCTATGTCTTACTCAAAAGAAAATCTTTTTACTGCCTTCTGCCTTTGTTTAGGCTGAAAGTGAAGAAACCAAGGAGCGTCTGTTTGAATCCATGCTCAGTGAGTGTCGGGACGCCATCCAGGCCGTTCGGGAAGAGCTCAAGCCAGATCAGGTAGGACTCTCAGCTGAGCCACGGGCTCTTGTTCTGGGCTGAGGTCCTCTTCAGTCTGTGTGTTGCATTCTCAGTGCATTGACTCTTAGCCGCTGTTGTATTTAGGTGTGGTGATTGGCTAATGAACAACAGAAGCCTCTTCTGGGGTCCATCAGGTTGAGAAATTCTTTTGTCTATCCTGTTTCTCCTAATGGTTTCACGTATTACCTGTTAAAGCTTTGATCTCAAATTCATATCTCCAGGTGGATTTCTCCAGTGCTCCCTTTCTCTAATAATATCACTGTGATTCATTCAGCCATCTAGGCTGAAAACCTCAGAACCATTTCTGTCTCTTTATTCCCTGTCACCAAAAACCCTGTTTATTCTCCCTTTGTAATTTCTCTCACTTCTTGTCCATTCCACCTGTTTCTAATAAGCCCTTTATATTATGCCTGGACTACCACAAAAGTCTCCTGATTGCTTTTCCTATCTTGGTTTCAGTTTGGTTTTCCAGACCTTTTTGCCAGAAGAACAGACTGAATCTCTCCAGATCCTATTTCACTGCCTACTTGTGAAAAAAGCCCAGTGTTTCTCTGAGGTCTAGAGCAGTGGTCGCTAAACTTCTATGATCATGCACCCCATAAGTAAAATTGAGCATTTATCTCTGATAACATTTATTTATAACTTATATGCCTTATTATTCAACTGATTTGTGATATAGAAAATGTATTAAAATAAAGTGTTTAGAATTGAGATAGATATAAATAGAAGTTCTAGTTTTCTTCTTATACCCATACCCTGAGGGTTGTTTGCACCCTACTTTAGATACCACAGTGTCTAGCAAATACAGTTCAAACTCCTTGAGCTGGTATATGAGCCTCTGCTGGGTGTTTCTAGCCTGTTTGCAGTCTTGTACTTGGCTACTTCCCTCTGAGTCTTCTGCCTTAGGCTCTTGTACTCACTGTCTTATTATGCCTGTCCCACTGCAGTGCATTCCTTACACTGTTGTCCTTTCCCCCCTCCTCACACCTGGCTTCTCCCACTACCCTCTTCACCTGTCCAAACGCTGGCTGTCTTTCAAGGTGTGGCTCATAGCTCACTGTCTCTGAGAAGCCTGCCTACACCATCCTCGCCCACATTTCTCCATTTTCCGAATATCTCTGATACTTGCAGCTATAATTTTTGTTTGATAGTTAATCAAGCATTGCCTTTTTAAAATTAATTAATTAATTTAATTTTGGCCGCATTGGGTCTTCGTTGCTGCACACGGGCTTTCTCTAGTTGCGGCGATCGGGGGCTACTCTTTGTTGCAGTGCGCGAGCTTCTCATTGCAGTGGCTTCTCTTGTTGCGGAGCACGGGCTCTAGGCATGTGGGCTTCAGTAGTTGTGGCACATGGGCTCAGAAGTTGTGGCTCGTGGGCTCTAGAGCACGGGCTCAGAAGTTGTGGTGCATGGGCTTAGTTGCTCCACGGCATGTGCAATCTTCCCAGACCAGGACTCAAACCTGTGTCCCCTCCATTGGCAGGCGGATTCTTAACCACTGTGCCACCAGGGAAGTCCCAGTCAAGCACAGCCTTTTAACATTTTGTGTATTGTTTTATATTTACCTTCTTGTTATATTTTTCTTAAGATTATAAGCATATTAAAAGTAACTATATATTTCTTTAATCATCTGCCGTAGTACCTTCTGTATGAAATATTCAATAAATGTATGTTGGGCTGTAGTTGCGTGTTTCCTCCTCCAATAAGCAGGCTTTATATATTATACTTCCCTTGATTGATTTAGCAGGTACATACAGAGCCCCAGCCTCTATCATTCACTTTGAATTCACAGCAGCTGAATTCAGCAGACACCTCACAGAATGTAATGAATATGGTGATAGCAAGGTGTTCCTGTTGCTGCTGTAACATTACCACAGACTTTGTGGCTAAAAACAACACAAGTATATTATCTTACAGGCCTGGAGGATGGAAGTCTACAATGAGTTTGTAGGGCTGCGTTCCTTTTGGAAGCTCTAGGAGAGCATCCATTTCCAGCATTCCAGAGAGTGCATTTTCCTGCATTTCTTGCCTGTTGTCCCTTCCTCCATCTTCAAAGCCAGCAGCATAGCATCTTCTCTCCTGTCTGTCCTCTGCTTCAGTCCCAGTATCTTCTCTATATTGTTGACCCTACTGCCTCCCTCTTATAAGGAGTCTCTGTTTGTGTTGGCCCCCCCTTAATCTTTAATTAAGAGATTCTTAACTTCATCACATCTGTAAGGTCTCTTGCCATGTAAGGTAACATCTTCACAGGTTCCTCTTAGGATGTGAACATCTTTAGAGGCCATCATTCAGCCAGCCACAAAGGCAAGAGCTAACAGCACAAGGCATAGAACTTGGGTCTAAGACACAGGTCTTAAAATGGAACCGAGGACCATGGACTGTCTGCCTTAATGCTTTGGGTCTGAACACTGGACGCAGTGGACAGGAAGCCTTACTGGCCATTACTCTGAATCCTCTTATTCAAGTCTGGTTTTTAGATGCCAGTGGCAACTGAGTGACCCTGTCATTCTAGAATATATGCAGTAGATCTCTGATATTTGAGGACCCTTAACTTACTAGAGTCTGTGCCTATATTCCAGGGCACTTGGGGGAACCACACCATTAAATGAGGTGGTCAACCTAGAGGGGTGGGATAGAGAGGGTGGGAGGGAGGGAGATGCAAGAGGGAGTACATATGGGGATATATGTGTATGTACAGCTGATTCACTTTGTAATACAGCAGAAACTAACACACCATTGTAAAACAGTTATACTCCAATACTCCAATAAAGATGTTAAGAAAAAAAAAATGGATCAGCCATTTTATCTTTACCTTTTCACTTTCTGCAGAAACAGAGAGATTATATCCTTGAAGGGGAATCGGGGAAGGTATCTAATCTTCAGTACCTGCACAGGTAAGGGTTGTGATGGTTTTACTTTTTAACATTGTATGATGTATCTTTGGAACAAAAGAGTATATATAATGTTTATGTACATTATAATTTATTGATACATACTAAAATCTGAATGCATCTATTCACATTTTATCATATGAGTTTTGAATTTGTATATTATTCTAATATACATATAATTTAAAATTTTTATACAGTGTAAGAACTAGAATACAGCCAATTATTTTGAAGCTCCTTGTGGCCCCACCCTTGCTGATTCCTCCCGCTCTTCTGGAGCTAAGCACTGTCCTTCCCGTGCCAAGCTCCTAGAGTGACTCTCCGCTGTGTTCTGAATGTTTTACATTGTCCCTTTTATATTTGAGTTCAATTTCAACTCAAGTTTAATTCCATCTGGAGTTTATTTTTGAGTGAGGTAAGGATCTATTTCACCTTTTTCCATGAGGATAATGGATTATTCCAGTGTATGATTTATTGACTGTTCTGTCCTTTCCCCACTGATCTGCAGGAATACACTCCATTTTCTCCTTGCGTGCTCTTTTTTTCTGGACTCTCTTCTGCTCCGCTGATTTATTTGTGTGTACTAGCACCAGCACCGTGATTTACTATAACTTTATCATAAGTCTTGGTATCTGGTCGAGCAAGTTTTCCCCACTAGGTTTCTCCTCAGGCATATCTTGACTGTTTTTCTCCCTTTTCTCTTTCATATGCATTTTTAAATCACCTTGTCAAGTTTAAATTTTTTAAGAGGTAGATCATTTTGTTTCACAGAAGAAAGGAGGAAGAGTGACATTTTTCGAACTTCCTGGGGAGAAATAAAATTACACTTCTCCTCAGATTCTCTTTCCATGTGACCTGGAAATTTTAATTTCTTAGTCACTGCTTATAACTTTTTAGTGAACCTGGCTGTATTTTCAGTCATTCGCGTGCCCCCCGCCCCTCTTTTATAAAAAAAAGCAAAACCATAAAAACTCCTCTGCCTGCCTTAATCTCCATTCTTAGGGGATTTGGTGTTATGTGAATGCCACATTGACTGCTAGATGGCCCGGGTGCACAGAATATCAGCCAGAACAGCCCTTAGCCGTCTTCTGCTTCAACAACCTAAGGAGAAAGATGAGGCTCCAGGAGGTTAGGGGACCTGTTGGTAGTTAACCGTAACAAGGCAGAGGCAGTTGATCAACTTCCTAACCTTGAAAAACCCAGAGAGCTTCAGCAGGGCTCAGGAAACTTTCAAATGGTGAAGCCCCTCGCCCTTGGATCCATTCTCCCCCCTGCACATGTGGCTAGTATCAGGATCATAATCAGTTAGGGTCGGAAGCCAGCTTTGGGGTAAATTGAAGTCGAGAATCGGGCAGCTCTTGTATTTTAATAAAGGTGTATCTGGACTCCTATACTACTCTGAATAATAGTTACTTTGAGAGTTTGATTTTTCTACAGAGCTTTAGAAAAAAACATCTCATGACCTTTCTTCCCATTTCTCAGAAGCATCCACTTTTGGGAATTCCCTGATGGTCCAGTGGTTAAGACTCCGAGCTTCCACTGCAGGGGACGTGGGTTCGATCCTTGGTCGGGGAACTAAGATCCCGCAATCTATGCAATGTGGCAAAAAAAAAAAAAAAAAGCAGCAGCCACTTCTTTTTTTTTTTTTTTTTTAATATTTATTTGGTTGCGCTGGGTTCTGATTTCGGCAGGCGGGCTCCTTAGTTGCAGCATGCGAACTCTTAGTTGCAGCAAGCCTGTGGGATCTAGTTCCCTGACCAGGAATTGAACCCATCCCCCCTGCATGGGGAGCATAGAGTCTTACTCACTGTGCCACCAAGGAAGTCCCTACTTTTAATTCTTTTAACAAATTCTTTTGCTATTTACCTCCATGTCTCTAAATGACATGCGTTATGTTGCTACTTGTTGATTTTTGGCTTTCAGCATTTCTTACCACTTTCCCCTACAGCCCTCTCTCACCGATTCTACTCCCACTCTTCACCCTGACCCCTCTTGACTTCCCATCTGACTCCTACACAGGCTTCCTCATTTCCAATGCCATTAGGTTAATTAATTAATTATTTTGCCGCACCGCACAGCATGTGGGATTCTAGTTCCCCGACCAGGGATCAAATCCGTGCTCCCTGCAGTGGAAGTGCAGAGTCCTAACCACTGGACCACCAGGGAAGTCCCGATTTTAATTTCTAAGAGCTCATTTGTGTTCTTTGAATATTATTTTAAAACAGTGTCTCATTCTAACTTCACAACCACAAAGTCTTCACTTGTCTTTCTGAAATTATTGATAATAGTTGTCTAAAGTTTTCTTCTCCCTACAAAGTTTGGTTCTTCCAAGTTGCTTTTTTTTCCCTTCTCAGTCTTGGCCCCTCCTATCTTAGTAGAGGTTTTCCTTAAGTGTCTGGTGATCCTTGTTCATCCACTCCTATTAATGACTGTGTCTTGTCTGTTGGGAGCTCTTGCATGGAGCTCCTCAGCTGTGGTTTCACTGTAGGCACTCTGGGTCTGCGCTTTCACTGAGGACCCTGACTCCAGAATCTTGAAGGGTTTTTTTTCTTGGGCTGGTCAGATCCTCAGAATATATCAGGCTGTTCTTATTCTGGAAGCCGAGTAGGAGAAGAATGCTAGGAGGTCAGCCCTCAGAACTTGACAGTCTCTTAACCCCCCTGGTTCATTGTGGAGCCCCTGACCTCAGCTGTGCCTGTATCCCCTGTGCCCAGGCCTCTTTTATATCCTCCCTCTCCCAGGATGCCTCCAGCCTCTGCCACAGTAAGATGGGGATCTAGAGGCCTAAACACTTCTTAAGTAGACTTAAATAGTTACCATGTTTTTAATTGCCAAATATTAAAGGACTTTCCAGATGGTACAGTTAAAATAAGCAGGCATCACACATAGTCTCTGGTATATACACACATTTAATATGCATAACCCTCCAAAGAGACTGTCCCTCAGTAGTTTCTGAGAAGAGGAGGTCATCAGCGGAGCAGGAGCAGCTGCTGTGCATGTGTGCTGTCCTTGTAGTGTGGGCCAGGCGGGTAACCGCTCCTTGTTCCAGGAACTAGCTTGCCATCCATTAGTCATCTTAAGGACCAGCAGTGTCCTCTGAAATTAGTAGCTCTCTGGCTCTTTAATAAAGATACAGAGAGGGGCTTCCCTGGTGGCGCAGTGGTTGAGAGTCCGCCTGCCGATGCAGGGGACGCGGGTTTGTGCCCTGGTCCGGGAAGGTCCCACATGCTGCAGAGCGGCTGGGCCCGTGAGCCATGGCCGCTGAGCCTGCGCGTCCAGAGCCTGTGCTCCGCAACGGGAGAGGCCGCAACAGTGCGAGGCCCGCGTACCACAAAAATTAAAAAAAATTAAAAAAATAAAGATACGGAGGATATAATTCAAGCTAAAATCAGATTTTGTCATAAGGTTTCATTACTGCTCCCCTGCAGTTAGCCACTGAACAGCAGCCAGAATTGAAGGCCCTTGGAGTTTGAGGCCCAGGCCTGACAGCCCTGCGATATGACACCCCCTCAGCCCCATAATCCCCTAGGGCAGTCCCAGCTTGTGGTCCAGTGCTCTTCTCAGAACATCAGCTTCCCTCGTCATAACCTGAGCTGACGTGTGGTCCATTCCAGCTACCTGACTTACATCAAGCTGTCCACAGCAATCAAGCGGAACGAGAACATGGCTAAAGGCCTGCAGAAGGCGGTGCTGCAGCAGCAGCCAGAGGACGACAGCAAGCGCTCCCCCCGGCCCCAGGACCTGATCCGGCTCTATGACATCATTCTTCAGGTGACCCTGGAGGGCTGGGAGTGCAAGAGCCTGTCCTGTGTTCGTGTTGGACACAAATGACTGAGCTTTGCAGAGCGAAAGGGCTGTGACAGCCAGGAGCTGTTAGTGTCTCGATAAAAGACAGAGGTCTTGGGCTTCCCTGGTGGCGCAGTGGTTGAGAGTCCACCTGCCGATGCAGGGGACGCGGGTTCGTTCCCCGGTCCGGGAGGATCCCACGTGCCGCGGAGCAGCTGGGCCCGTGAGCCATGGCCGCTGAGCCTGCGCGTCTGGAGCCTGTGCTCCGCAACGGGAGAGGCCACAACAGTGAGAGGCCCGCGTACCGCAAAGAAAAAAAAAAGAGAGAGGTCTTGTTTTCATGCCATTTCAGCCATCCGTGAGCCCAATATTCAGACGTGTTTGTGTGTAAACACTTGTAAACCACAGGTATTCACTGAGCACTCCCCTGTGCATGCTGTGGCGCATGCTGGGACCTGAGGCCGCTCTGCCCCGGCCCACTGGGAGCTCACGAGTGAGTAAGGTTGTGAGACCCCTGCACATCTGCACTTACTCGTGTAGATGCCACAGCAGTGGGCTGTCTGAAATGAGAGTTCAGAGCCGGAGAGACCCCCTCTAGCTGAGAGCGTCCAAGAAGTCTCTGAAGGAGGTGGAATGTGACTGGGAGAGAAAGGACACGTGGGCTTTCAGTGTCCGAGAGGAGGGTGGAGGTGACACCAGATGTGGCTGCTGCTGAGTCACGCGTCACAGACTTTTTCCCGTTACTTGAAGCCTAGACTCTTTCGTTTTGCCCATGTCTATTCTCACAAGTCTTCTGTCAGACGATCAGTGCGAGGTCTCCTCTTCATGAGTTTTCTTGTTGCATCTGTTGTGCAGAATCTGGTGGAATTGCTCCAGCTTCCTGGCTTAGAGGAGGACAGAGCCTTCCAGAAAGAGATAGGTCTTAAAACTCTGGTCTACAAGGCTTACAGGTAAGTTCCTGTGGGACAGACAGGGCTCTCCTCTACCGTCCCGTGGTTCTAGAAGCCTTGGGAGTATGTCCCTGGAAGGTTGGGTATGTGATCAGCAGTTAGCCCAGCGTGTTCAAGGGAAGTTTCAGGTTGTGGCTGGGAGTTTCCAGTGCAGTTTTGCTCTTTGGAAAGGTTGGGGGAGCTGGAAAGCACATACATTACCTGTCTTCTCCCTTCCCTTTCCTCCCTCCTCCCAGTGGAAAAGGGATAAGTGTTGGAAAAAGCGTTAATTAGCAGAACCAGAGCAGCTGATTCAGGGTAACTGAACTGAGTTGGGAGAAAGCTCAGTGTCTCAGTTTCTTACATGCACCGTGCTATTTGTAACTTGGGAGTGGACTGTGTAGCAACATCGGGTCTAGACAGAATGGCTCAGTAGAGCCCTGAGTGCTTTTGCCCTTCCTTTTCTGGCCCGCATGCCCCTGTGCTTTCTGGCTCCTGTCAAAGGCCAGCAGCGCTCAGGCTCTGTTGATCCCAGCAGAGTAATTTCTGTTAGGGAGAGGTTTGTTTCTTTGGATTTGGTTTTTGAAAGACATGAGCAGAGGTGAATGCTTGCAACCTAGATGTGTGGGCAGTTGTGGGTGGGATTTATATCCCGGCAGCATCCCACCTTCCTGCCTGTCTCCAGCTTCCTCCCTGTGCCTTTTGGGAATTACCTCTTTTTTGCAGAGTCAACAGTAAGTAAAAGACAGTGGGTCAGCTTTGGACCTACCCTTGTCGGCTCCAATTTCGGGGACAAGTCTGCTGGTTAGGCTGGCAAACTGGAACAGTGAGAACGGTGGGATCTCCCATCCCAGGCAGTGAGCCTGAGGTTAAGAAACTTTACAATTTATTTAGCCTAAACAGCAAGGAAAGCCTTGATCTTGGGTGATTTTTGCTTAAGAACACTGTGGCTCTTTCCTTCCCCATCAGGTGTTTCTTCATCGCTCAGTCCTATGTGCTGGTGAAGAAGTGGAGCGAAGCCCTTGTCCTGTACGACAGGGTCCTGAAGTACGCAGATGAGGTGAATTCTGATGCCGGAGCCTTCAAGAACAGCCTAAAGGTGAGCTGTTGTTCTCTCCTGTTTTCCAAGCCCTGAGCACTTCTGCTGTGAGGCTGCCACGCCTTCCCAGACTGGTCCTGCCTGGTCAGCCATGGCATGTGGTACATCCCTGAGTGCCCAGGAGCTGCGGAGTGCAACTCATGGCAGCATTCCAGGCCCGAAGAGGACTCGGGTACTAAGAGGGACAGCCTTCCTCTGGTTAAAACAACCCTGGAGTACTATTCTCAGACTCGGCTACATGTTGGAATTGCCTGGGAAGATTTTTAAAAGGTGGATGTCCAGATTCCACCCTCAGAGATATTGGTTCTAATTGGTGTGGGATCTGGTATGAGCATTGGGGTCTTTTAAGCCCCTCAGTTGTTCTAATGTGTAGCCAAGTTGAAAACCACTGGTGAAGCCTTTCCACACAATGTGTGCCTGGACCAGCAGGAGCAGCATTTGGGAGTTTGCTAGAAATGCAGGTTCTCAGTCCCCACCCCAGGCCTGCTGAGTCAAAAGCGCATTTTGGCAAGACCCCCAGGTGACTTGGGTAAGACCCGCAGGTGACTTGGGTGTACATCAAAGCTTACATGCTGATCTGGTTTGATGTAGTGATTGTTGAATGGCAGCTAGCTTTTTAAGCTTGTGGACTGCTGTGAGGTTATAGATTCTTAAAGCACTGGTCCAAGGAATCCATGTATATTTTATAAGTAGAGACTGTTTAGAAAAGCGGGCTAGGGTCACTCTTCCTAACATTGTCACAGCCAGTGTGAGAGGGGCTGCTGGTGGGGCACTCGTTTCTGCTTGGAACAGCCCTGGGCTCGGGGGTGGAGGAGAACTCTGGTTTCTGCCTTCGGAGAGCTTGTGGTTTTGCTGCAGCCATGGGACTTGCATAGTACCCACCTATGAATACAGAAGAAGATAGAGGGCGAGGGCAGAGAAATTGGAAGGAGTACGTGGGAGGCGGCTGTGGGCAGAGGGTGGGCTGGCGAGTGTAGCAGTGTCATCTGGTAGGGTGTCGTTGGAATGTGGAAACAAACCAGTGCGGATGGCTTATCTCCGGAGAGAAGTAAGAGGCATTTTACAAAAGCCCATCTGACCTAATGTGACGGCTGGTTTCAGGGGAAAGCGTTAGGGAACAGAGGCGTAGGGGATTCAGCAGTATCCAGACCTAGTCAGATCTTTCCCAATTTGCCGAGTAAGAGGCTGAGGCAAGAGAATTGCCCTTGTAGAAGGGGTCAGTGGGTAGGGGCTTAGGCCCTGGAACCAGCCGTCCTAGTTCTGAAGCCCTGCCCTGCTGCCACTGGGAATGTGACTGGACACGTTCTTTGGCCCCTCTGTGCTTTAGTCTTCTCACCTGTAAAATGCAAGTACAAACTATCTCAGGATTATCGCGAAGATGAAATGAACAGTTATGTGAACTACTTAGAGCAGTGCCTGGCACATAGTGCATTTAGTATATGATTAATTTATTAATATTATCCTTGTTGTCATTATTATTTCCAGGCAGTATTACTTAAGCCATGGCACAGATTTCTCCCTTTGAAACAGGCTAGTTTTTGTGTGTTGTTTCTTTTAATAGGGAGACCATTTTAAAAAGTCTAAAATTCATGAAAATACCAGTGGGGTCACTTAGCTCAGGTTAGTGTGGTGTGCTTCTCTGGCCGACTCCAGCTCACGAGTCCCCGTTCTCCACATTGTTACAGGACCTGCCTGACGTGCAACAGCTCATCACGCAAGTGAGGTCGGAAAAGTGCTCTCTGCAGGCGGCCGCGATCCTGGGTGAGCCACCTGCCTGTTCTCTGCGGCCTGTCTTCTCAGACTCCCCTTCACTGCTGCTCCTCTTCTCTCCCACCCCCTATGCCACTGTTTTAAGATTGAAAGGGGCTGTTTGGGTTAATCTGTAAGTAGTTTTTCCTGCCATTCCTTCCGCCCCGTTGAGGCATCAGGTTATGTGGAAGAATTTAGAGGAACGCTGTTGTACTGTCCGTCCTGCCTATCCGTGTCTCTTGCATTCAGTGGTGCTCGCTTCGCTGGGCCGACCACATTGGTTCTGGGGTTAGTTGTCTGTTATCTGCGCTGCTTCTCTCTGAGTTTGGACTCAGGAGGGAGAGGGCTAACTCCCCACAGATCCGCTACTTTTGCTCTTAGGATTTAGAACCCAGACGTGTGATAGGTGTCATTCGTGACTATAGTGTGTTATAAGTCCCTGTTCTTACTGAATCCTGTGAAACTTTCAGATACAAATGATTCCCACCAAACAGAGACCTCTTTTCAAGTCAAGGACAATAAGGTGAGTCTGGGCTGTGGCTTTTGAGGAATAAAAAGGATTCATAACTTATTAGGAATGTGTACTCATTTGTAGAACGAGGACCCTAAATCTCTAAGTGAGCACCCTACTTCCCTCCCTTCTTTTACTCAGGACCTGAAAGCTGCCTATGTGAGATTTGTCAGGTGTCATCTAGATGGTCCCAAATGGAGTTAGGAACCTGCTGTGTGCCCTGGCTACGAGCTCTAACTCGGACATCGGACAGGCTTATACCTCAGTCCCAGCCCACCTCTCCCAACCTCTCTAGATTTCAGTGACTCTCAGTTATAAAACGAGGACATGATAGCCCCTCATGGGAGGTTTGTGGGGATCGAGTGAGATAGCACATATGAGCTCTGAACTGGGTGCTCGGCCCATAGTGAATGTTCCACCAGTGGGCTGTGATTAACATCTGGGTTCCTGCTTTTGGTTTGACTTCCAGCCCCTGGTCGAACGGTTTGAGACATTCTGCCTGGACCCTTCCCTCGTCACCAAGCAAGCCAACCTCGTGCACTTCCCGCCGGGATTCCAGCCCATCCCATGCAAGCCTTTGTTCTTTGACCTGGCCCTCAACCACGTGGCTTTCCCACCTCTTGAGGACAAGTTGGAGCAGAAGACCAAGAGTGGCTTCACTGGATATATCAAGGGCATCTTTGGATTCAGGAGCTAACCAGGCTTTTCCTTGGGGGCAGGGGGAGATTCTGACTCTTAATCTGTATTGTGAGAAAACCCCAGCAGCTTCCATGATATTAAATCCAGGTCTGCATTGGCCCAGGGCAGAAGTTCAACATCCTCAACCCTGCATTCCTATGTCTTGTGTGTTTGTACACTTCCATTCTTAACCAGGGTGCTAGAAGGGCACTCTGTTGTCTTCTGATAAATATGTGTGGGGTCCTGTGTCTGTCCCCTGCAGGAGGGGCCCCTGCCATCTGGTCTCATGTGAGCCTTTGGTCAGTAATGTGGTCGTGGGGGTCCACACCAGGCACAGATTGGGGCTGGGAATGTTCTGTCGTGTTTCTTCAGTGCCATGGATTTGAAATGAACTCATTCTTGCTGTGAGCATCCAGAATCCCTTGAAGAGTGTGTCCGTGACTAGGAAGCATTGGCAACCTTATTCCCCTTCACCTCCCAGTGAAAGTTAAGAAGTTTCAGAACAAGCAAAGAGCTCTATTTTTAGAAGAAATATGTTAAGCTCAGAAATAATGAAAACAAATCTTATATTAAAAGGTGAAGATGCTGGATACTGTGCCCGTTCTTTGCACATCCTCATTCACGTCTGGGCCCAGCTCTCTCCTCGGGAACCTTGTTGCGAGATCCTGTCGTCATGTGGATCCTGACTTCCTGGCAGCGTGGGTGTGTCTGATGCCTGATAAGAGCGATAGAGGCACTGTTTCTAAGGAGTTCTCAACCTGCAATTTTTAGATGCCATTGTATTTTCATCACTTCCCTTCCTTACCCTTTATTTTTTCTTCGTCACTCATTTTTATTTCTATTATAGTATCAATAATAGGAGTCACAAAAGTAATGTCAGAAAGCAAGGAATAAAAGTGACTTAAACGTGAGATGCATGAAACCCTTTGTGGGCTCAGAGGTGCCTCTGTTTTCCCAGTGAGCTGCAGAGGAAATCGCCGGAAGTTAGGAGAGGGTGGTGGGAAGACAGATCAGATGTGTCTCTTAGACTTGAGCGTTGGCAGGGGCTTTCAAGATGCTCAGAGATAAGAACTCTTCTCCCCCCAGCATTTGACTTGGGTCAGAGAGTCTCAGGAAGCTGATCCTTTTTTATTTTAATTGAAAGTTTTATCATTTCATCATCTGTGCCATGCAATTTAGGGGTATCTTTCTTTTCCTCTCTCCCTACCTCCTTCTGAGGGTACAGCACAGATGATCTTAGGTTGAGGTCCTGGATTTTGGTCCTGAAGGCCCAGTCAGTGTTCCTAATGGGCTGGGGGAGCGCCG
Organism: Neophocaena asiaeorientalis asiaeorientalis; assembly: GCF_003031525.2. NCBI lineage: Eukaryota > Metazoa > Chordata > Mammalia > Artiodactyla > Phocoenidae > Neophocaena > Neophocaena asiaeorientalis. Next base: position 7,546,944 of record NW_020174923.1, on the reverse strand, counting down.
GGGCCCTTCGTTCTCTTCCTCACCATCGTCCCGCTCTCCAGTGCGCTTGGCAGCACTGGGGCTGTGGTCCAAGGTTCTTCATCTCCCTCGCCTCATTCTCATGCTGACCTGGGCTGCAGCCACAGCTGGGACGTCCTCCAGCGTCAGGAAGCCAGTTTGAGGCCCCACTGTGCAGGCGGTCCTCCAGTCTGCTTGTGCCAGTGTCTGTGGCACTGTAGGGGTGTGGCCGGGGCTGGAGAAGCTCCGTCTGTCCTCATCTGGGAAGATGTCCCTTTGTCTTGCTCACAGTAAGTCCTTCCAGCCCTTCCTACTCTCTTTAGAGTGCCGGCATACGGGGTCGGGGGGAGCCAGAATTCCGAGTCGATCATTTTGACTGAAGATTTTCTAAGCTTTCTCTTTCTCATGAAAAAGAAACACACCAGAAGTTCCCCTCCACCTGGTGTCCCTGCTGGCTGCTCTGAGTAGCAGTGACTGTCGTCAGCCAGTGAGGCCGTGACAAGACGTGATTAGTATCAAAACGCATATTTACCTAAGAAGAAAGACCTGGCAGGGCCGAAGTCTCACTTAGCTCGCACATCTCTTCACCTGGAATCCCCAGTCGTTGAACAGGCTGTGTTGTGGGGGACAGGACGCCGGAAGCAGGACCCCATCCTGTCCTCAGGCCTGGGAAGCGGCTATTGCAGCTCATGGGAACGGGTTCAGAGTCAGGCCCAGTGAGCAGCACTTTTCGCTGGATGGGTTCGCAGAGGCCGCCCGGCGCTTCCTTCCTGGGGAGCGGAGGGCGGGGAGGTCTGCCGGCGTGAGGAGGGGTTGTGAAAAGTCAGTCGCTTTGCTTTGGGTGGGTCCTGTTGTTTTGGCTCTCGTCCCTCCCACAGGATGGGATGTGGCGTGGTCAGCAGGATTTGACCCTGGAAGAGTCTTCTGTCTCCCCAGATCCAGAGAGGAGGAGGGCAAGCTCAGTTGAGTCTGTTTTTTAGAACATGCATGAGGGCTGCTGTGTTAATGGTTTTTATCTTCTTACCTGTTGCGTGGTGATGGTCTTGATCTGCAGAAACGTTAGAGTTCAAAGCTCCACGAGGTGAAAGCTCTGCGTACAGACTTAGAGAATGAATGCTGAGCCTTGGATGGGAAAGACATGATTTGGCCAAGTTCGTTATCCTTAACTCTGCTGGTTCTGTCGGAAAAAGCAACGTAAGGCAGTTGGAGCTGGACAGGCTCTCCACTGCTCATGGATATGCATATGGTTTTTTCCTTTCCATATGCATTGTTTCGCTGTACTCTCCGGTTTTCCTTTTTTTTTAAAGTCTTTATTGAATTTGTTACAATATTGCTTCTGTTTTATGTTTTGGTTTTGTGGCCCTGAGGCATGTGGGATCTTAGCTCCTGGACCAGGGATCGAACCCGCACCCCCTGCATTGGAAAGCGAAGTCTTAACCACTGGACCGCCAGGGAAGTCCCCAGTTTTCCCTTTGACTAGATGAGAATTTTTGGATTCCCTGTTTGAAATGAAACAGTGCCAGACTTCGTTCCATCCCTTTCCTCTGGTGGCAACCTGAGCCTTTCACCGTGGCCAGGAGGTGACAGCCTGTGGTGGCAGTGCACCTGTCCACCCACAGTGGCCCTGGCCCTTCGCCAGTCTTTCCTCCCACAGCTGAGGTGATGGCCTCCCCCTTCCCCCAGCCAGGAGAGGACACGCGACTTCAGGAGCTCCGAGGTGGGCACCTCCCTCGCTCTGCCTGTTCACTGTCATCGCCGTGGCAATGCTGATCCTTCACACGCTCGGCATCAGTGTACACAAAAGCTAATCGACCGCGGATCTCTAAACGTGTTGCCATCTACAGCTTTGAGAAGCTTGGAACCTTCAGAGGTCTAGGAAAATGTCCAAAGATAGCAAAAATATGTGTTGGTTCTAATTTTTTTTGTTTTGGAAGACACTTGTTGCTACAGAGGAGATGGAAACCAGATTTAGCTGTAAAGTTTATTGATGTTCCAAGCAAAGAGATAAATTGGAAACTGCCTGCATCCTGACAACGCCAACTGGAAGAGTGGCCTGTGGTTCTGTGAGATGCTGGAGACACTGTGCACAGGCGGGAGGGCACGAATGACCAACACGGCCCCTCGCTGCCCGGGATCTGCCGTCCGTGTGGGCACCAAGTGTTCGTGAGCCGTATTGTTAGCTGGTACAAGTTAAAATATAACTTCAGGTCGTGAACACTGATGGAACACTTGTGGGAACCTTTTAATCAACCTTTCTGAGCTGCTCAGGTTTGGTTTTGTTGCTTTTGTTTTGGGGGCAGGATCCTGGTGGCTCTATCAGAGTCTGTGTCACGCTGGGGCCGAGACCTGCAGACCTCTGAGGCAGGGGGCACTGCTTTCCTCCCTCGGCCGCACCCACTGTGGTGATTTTAATTGTGTTGGAAAGGGGAGCCTTGCTACTCTCTGGTCCCTTTTCAGCAGATGGTTTTGTTCACCTCCGTTAGCTGCAACTATGTGCCCTCACGCTCAATGTGCGGTTGAATGACCCCTTGGAAAAGAACCGCGTTCTTTCTGTTCGGCTGAACTTTTCCCAGGGACCTTCCGGCAGGAGGCAGTGCAGTTACAACGGGCAGGTAACTGGTCCCTGAAAGCTGGTGACATTCGTGAGCTCTCGCTCATCTTGGAATGGAAGGAAGGTAGGGGTCATCCCCTGGAAGATGGGGTCATCTGGTTCTCTGCCATGCAGAGGTCTTGCTTAGTACCAATAGGCCCTTGACAAATGAATTTCCTTCCCTTTGCTCCCCCACAGATGGAGCTGGCATTAGAACACCATGCTTCTCCCTCCACTGCTGCCTACAGGCTACCTTCACACCTGAGCCCTGTCCTGGCGCCTTGCAGAGGGAGCCCCTGCCTAGGTAGGACTGAACTCGTAGAACAGTCCCTTCTCCTAGCTGTAGCCATGCAGCCTGAGCCCAGGGTCCAGGCTGCTGTGCCAAGCTGGTGGGGCCAGCGCAGCTGAGAGGTGAGGAGAGCCTTCCGCTTATAGCCGGCCTCCTCCCTGCTCCTGGCAGGCCCCACTGTCTTTTTCCTCTTCCCTCCCCAGAGCTGAGTCCTGCTAGGTCTAAGCAATGTCATTAGGACAACAGGCTGAGTGTAATGAACTGCTCTTGTGTGCTTTCCAATTTCCTGGCAACAAAGACTGATTAGGAAGGCCTACCCCTCAGCTATAAAGACTTACTCGTTCTTTCATTTTTTTGTTTGTTTTATCAATCTTTCTTCCACAGACCATTGAACGGGGTTTGGTGCAGCTGAGCCCCTGCTGCTTCAGTACAGACAATGTAACTCTCTCCCAGCTGCTGTGCTGGGCTGTTGACCTTGTGAGGGACATGGCTAAGCCACCTCCATTAAACCTGAACTTCTCCACAATAGGCCTGCAGGTCCCCAGACCTGGCTATTAAAGGCTAGCCGTTGTCTTCAAGGTGACAGGCCCAGAGCCATTGGGCAACTTGGGGAGACCTGGAGGCTCCACAGTGCCTGAGTGAGAGTGGGCGGGCTGCAGGCTTCTGGAATGCAGGCATGGCTTGTGCCAGCAGGCTGCTGCTATGGCCCAGAGGTGTGGGCTGTACCAGCACTGGTCCCACAGGTGAACTGGGGCCAACCACTGTTGCCCAAGGGTAGGGAAAGAGAACCACTCCTAGGGAGGGACAGATAGCCAAGACATCCTTGGCCTTGCCCTCCCAGCCAACTCGGGACCTGGGCTCTCCTGAGGTCCCCTCTGTGTTCTCTCTCTTGCCACCTAGTATGGGGAACCCTATTCTCACAATATGGGCAGGACTGGGTGGTTGGTTTGCTTGAGCTGCTCCTTTAGACTCTCTCTATAAAAGGCCCAGAAGGATTAGCCACCCCCATTTTCTGCCCGCTCTGTTCTTAGATGGGCAAGCCACGGTCTCCAGGCCAACCTTCAGTATTTCTTTTTATCTGGCTTGCTGGGCAGACTTGGCAGCCAAGAGAGCCTCCTCCAAACTGCCCAGTGGATTCCTGTGGCCACAGCCCCTTCCTCCCCCAGCACCTGTGGACAGAAGGAGGCCCATCCCCGAAGTCCCCACTCCACCAGCCCTTGTCCACTCCACCCAGCCGGTGAAGGCACCTGGCTCCTCAGCCAGCCAGGGAAGTGTAAGGCAAGAGAGGTTACCAGCTGGCTCGGCTCCAAGGGCCTGGTAGCAGAGCTTTTGTACAGACAGAGGGCAGTTCCCTGAGATGGCAAAGCTTGTCCTGATCAGGGGGCATATGGAAGCCTGACAGGTTACAGTTCCCAGGGCAAACTAGGCAGTTGCCGTCGTCTGCTTCAGCGGGGAGGAGAATGCCCCTCCCTGCAGGACCCCATGAGCTGGAGGAGAGAGTGGGTAACTTAAGCCCCGGCACACTATCCAAGCTGCCACCCTGTTGCCTAGCTGCATGCGTGCATGGCAGCCTCAGAGCCGGGAGCTACACTGCTTTCAGCTCTGATCAGCCCTTCTGCTCCGGGCTCAGTCCCCATGAGTTGTGAGTGGCCCACATCACGTGCCTGGAAGCGCCAGGCTGGGGCATGTGAATGAGCTGCCACAGTGCTGGAAGGAGGTTGGGGATCCATGGATCTCAAACCTCGCAATCCACAGGGCGGGTAGCAAGTCCAGGCGAGGGCAAGGCCTCACGGACAGGACAAGAAGCCAGGTCCTGGGACTCCTTTCTGGTTCAAAAGGAGAAGGCCTGGGAAGGCTGAAACGGGTCACCCAGTCTGGCTTCTGGGTCAGAGCTGTCTGATAGAATTACACTGTGAGCCCAAAATGCAAGCCTTATCTGTAATTTTAAATTTTCTAGTAGCCACGTTAAATAAAAATAGCAACACCCGTTCCACCACGTGAGGAAAGCGTGAGAATCCATGACCCTGAAGAGGGCCCTCGCCCAACCATGCTGGCGCTCAGACCTCGGACTTCCCGCCTTCAGGACTGTAAGCAATAACTTCTGCTGTTTTGAAGCCAAAAAAACTTAGAAAGCAGCAGGTGGAATTCGTTTTCTAAAATATATTTCATTTAACACAATATATCGCAAAAGATCATTTTGACGTGTAGTCAGTATAAAACATTCTTGAGGTATTTTACATCCTTTTTCCATGCTAAGTCTTTGAAGTCCGGTGTGAATTTTATACTTAGAGCACATCTCAATTCAAACCAGCCACGTTTCAAGTGCTCAAGAGTGACAGGGGCTGGGACAGCGCGGGTGGCCACAGAGGCTGGTGATTCCATCCCGGCCTTCTAAATGAACGACTTTTATTTCCTCCTTTTTTTTTTTTTTTGCGGTACGCGGGCCTCGCGCTGTCGTGGCCTCTACCGTTGCGGAGCACAGGCTCCGGACGCGCAGGCTCAGCGGCCATGGCTCACGGGCCCAGCCGCTCCGCGGCATGTGGGATCCTCCCAGACGGGGGCACGAACCCGTGTCCCCTGCATCAGCAGGCGGACCCTCAACCACTGCACCACCAGGGAAGCCCCTTTCCTCAGATATTTAAAACTCTGCATCTTTCTTTGTCCCTATCCTTTCTCCTGTGCTTTTGTCTTGGGGGGCCGGGGTTACTGCTATCTGAATAGGAGCATCCTGCAATGACAGCCAGCTCAGAGACCTGGGTGTTCATGCCTATGGCACGTCAGCCCTGTCTGGGAGCTGGGGTCTGATTCAATTTGGCTTTAGACAGGGCAGGAATTCAGCCCTTGTTTTTCTTGCAGTGAATCAGTTCGTCTCTGGGGCGGGTGAAGGCTCCCTATGGTACTCACTTATTTCCAGGGGGGCTTCTGCAGACAGAAGGCAAAGCTCAAACGTCCCAGATCTCAGTCTCACTGTCTGCCCTCCACCTGGGGGCCACAGCCCAGTGGGGCCTCCCCTGGCTGCTCCCATTCCTGGGGCTGGAGTCTGGACATTTTCCCCCCTGGGACCCCCGCCTCCAATGACCACTCCCTCCCAAGAAAGGCCTGGAGTTCTCGGGGAGACAGGACAGTGGACTGAGGGCTGCTGTCTCCTGTCTTGGCTCTCCTGGGATATTGCTATCACTTGCCCAATCTCAAAGATAAGAACATGAGCTGACTCTTGGGTTTGATATGAGAGGCCAGCCGTTAGGGCTGGTGGCTGAATCCGGTAGTCATTTCAACAAACGGGCCCCTTTCTGAGAACAGTAAATGGCAGGTATGCAGCTAGTGGTTAGAAGAAAATTGTCACCCAGGAGTAACAGGGAGAGAGGGGCTGGGGCAGAGGGTGAGTGGCCTCTGGGCCAGGCTTCCTTATCTGGCTCCATCTCACTATCACACTCACCTGGGAGAAGAACAGCTGGAAACCACTACTTCCCTGTTGCTACTTGTTGCATCAAGGCCTCCTGCCGCCCTCCCCACCGCCACTCCCACTGTTAGCCCCACCCCCTCCAGGATAGATGGTGACTCCCGTGTCCCTTCTCCAGGGCCAAATTCAATGGGTTGTTCATGAGATGCAGCCAAAAGGGACTCGGGCCTTTTCTGCCCTAGGGGGCATGTGGCCAGTCTCAGACCTCTGTCCCTGATCTCCCTAGTGGGCTGGGACCCTTACCTCTTCTCCGGTTGTTTTCTGTCCTCAGCTGGGCCTGCCAGGATGTCCCAGTGCTCCAAACCCAGCCTGTCTGCATCCCTCCCCCTTTGTTCCCCCTCAAACCCTCCTTCCACCGAAACTGTAATGGTTCCAGGGAATGACTCTAGATCTATAGAAGGGACTTGAGCTGGGGCAGTGAAATGAGTGCCTGGAAATGGAGGAACCCACATCTGTCTTGAAGATCCTGGGGGCCACCACAGGAGAAGGCAGCTACCAAGATGACCTCCCTGGCCCTCAATGTGAGGAAAAGACCAGTAAACTGGCACTGCTGTTAGACACTCCATCTGACTCCAGAAAAGCCACCAGGGGCCACTTCTCGGGAGAGAGGAGAGGCAGGTAGGAAACCCAAGTAACAGTGGGTTCCCAGGAGGCTCCTCCAGACCCTGGGCTCAGCAGCACCTGAAGGCTAGTGCTGGGGGCCCTTGCGGGGAGGGGCCCAGGAGGAGTCCCAGCCCCTCTGGCGCTGTTCTGAAACTTCCGAGGATCCCAGCAATGCGCATCTGACTGTATCTGGACCCGGAGCCATGGGCAGATGGGATAACCAGCCCGCCAGGAAAAGCGGGCTGCAGGACTGTGGGCTGGTGCTCTGGGGAGCCGGCTGGATGGTGTCCACTTTGAAAATGTACTTCGTGCCAGTTGCCAGGGGTGAATGCCCCCTAGCTGCCCCATCGTTTCGGTGGAGGACGTGGAACAGAGACCTGGACGCCCTGGTGGTGCGCAGAGCCCGGGGCCTCCACCCACCCTGAGCTGGCAGGGAGCAGCCCCCCCGAACCCCGGCAGGCTGCGAGCCGTGGGCAGGGGCGTGCCTGACAGCACTGTGTTGGCTGGAGGTGTTCATTCACCTGGAGCCCAAGCTCTGAGGTCGCCCGGGTCCCTGAGCCTGCTCGTGTATATGCGTGCACGTCTGTCTGGAGCCCTGTCCCTCCTGGGCCCCGCGATTTCCGCATCTGGGTGTGATCTCTGCCGACTCCCTCTGGCCCTGGGCCTGTGAGTGTAACAAGTCCAAACCTCCTCTGAGAGTCGGGGAGGCTCAGGCGCCCCACCTTCTGGGCTGTGCCCTTTCCTCCCAAACTGGTTGTGCAGGAGCAGGCGTGAGTGGGGTGTGGGCAAGCGTGGGTGCATGCGCACAGCCCCGGCCACTGGCCTGCCTCACCTGCAGGGAGAGGCCGCACAAAAACCGCCTGCCCAGTGCCCGGCCGCCCCACCTCGCCAGAGCCCAGCTGAGCAGCCAGCGAGGACTCACACCTGCTGCCTGCCACCCGCCTGCCATCACCGGCCAAGCCCAGCCCGAACCCGCACCTTCCTTCACGACCATGTTCAAGGGGCTGAGCAAAGGCTCCCAGGAGAAGGGATCCCCCAAGGCCTCCCTGGCCAAAGGCTCCCCCAAGGGGTCCCCCAACAAGCACAACCGGTGAGTGGGGCCGGGGGAGGGGGCAGGGGCCCGGGTGGTGCCAGACCCAGGTGCTCCAGCCACCTGGGGGAAGCAGGCCAGAGCTGGGGCCAGCCCAGTGCTGGCATTAGGTGTCCTGAGGCCGAGAGCCTGGGGCTGGACTCTCTCTCACCGGCCCAGGCCAAGCTCCAGCCCCGGCAGGAGACCAGAGATGGCCTGGGGCTCCCCACATTCTCCAGGGTGCCTGAGGGCCACGGGTTAAGGCTGCTCTGCAGACGTGCTGGATGGGGACCTGAGCAGCTGCCTTCCTCTGCTGGGAGGCTGGGGGACTGTCTCCCTGTCCGTGGCTCTGCCCTCAAGGCTCCGATTGGATTGTGATGACCCTTGGGACCTGGGCACAGCACAGGGTGGGCAGAAGGACTGAGGCCGGAGAAGCCGAGAGGTGGCAGGTGGGGTGCCCGGAGGCAGGGCTGTGCTGCCCCCACCTCCAGGCTGCAGCTCTCCCCACCTGGCTCACGCCTCGGGCCTTGAGAGTTTTATTAGAGTTGAGATGATTCCTTCACCCTGTGGGTGTGTGGAGGGGGTGCTGGAGGGAAGGTGGAGGGGCCCGTGGGCCCCGGACATCCTCAGAGCCTCTCTCAGTTCCCCCAGCTCCCGGAAGGGTCCAGCCCAGCTCTCCAGAGCCGCACAGTCTGCAGACTTGGCCGGCCTTCTCCCACTCACTGGCCATCAGTCCCCTCTGCAGGGTGGAGGTGGCGGCTCGCGGGGTCCTGGGTGTGGAGGCGGGAGCGGAGATGAAAGGCCCATCACCCCAGTAGGGATCAGGGTGACGACTCCGAGGCTGGGCTTCTCAGCAGACGGGAAAGACGGCAGTTAAGACTCACTGGAGTGAGCTGTCCTCCCTGGGGCTCCTGGACCCTGCCCAGGGTGGAGTGTGCTCCTCCCAGGGCTCAGGACCCAGAGCTCCCGTCCCCAGGGAGGCTCCCAGGCAGCTCGGTCCCTAGGGCCCTGTCCTCTGGCTGCAGCCGCCCCAAGAGGGCTCATCATTCCCCTTGTGCAATCTGCTTGTTCAACACATATTTATTGAGCACCTACTGTGTGCCAAGACTGTTGTAGGCCCTGGGGATGCCATCGTAAACAGAACCGACAGGTCCCTCCCTGCCTTCAAAGCGCCTACATTCTAGAGGAATAAAAATGAACACTTACTGGGTGCTGACTCTGCACAGGGCACTTCAGATGAATCAGTTCTCTTAACACAATGACACGGTGAGGTAGATATTACTAGAGCCTTACTCTACAGGTGAGGAACCTCAGGCACAGAGAGATTAAGTAACTTGCCCAAGACCACACAGCTGTAGTGGAGAAGGATAAAAACCAGGCTGTCTGTCAGAGTTCTTTCAGACTGTGTCTGCATCACCGCCCCTCCGCCTGGAGGAGGCTTATCCTGTGCCCCCTGGTTTAAGGCCCAGCTCGTGAAGGTTTACCTTCCCCAGGACTGTGACCTCACAGGGTGCTGTGCTCCTGAGGCTTAGACCACTCTGCCTTTTATTAGGTCTGCTCGAGCCTCTGGGCTCCAGACTGAGCTCAGTTCCACAGCAGGCACCCTACAGAGGCTGGGAAAGGACCCTGGCAACCCGGTTCAGGCTCATACTCTGCTCCTGGCTGTGTGGCCTGGGGCAAGTCAGGTCCCAGTTTGGGCTCTGAACCCCTAAATCTGGAAAGGGTTGGGGTGCCCTGGCAATCTCGTGGCTTCCCCCTGCCCCGATGCTGTGTGTCTCCTCTGGAAGCTTGTTAGCCTGGGTACAGGAAGAGCCCAGGGCAGCGGTGGGGAGACAGGGTTGGCGTGAATGGAAGTTGGGCTGGGAGACACGCTGCTGCTCCCCTGTCCCCAGCCAGCCCAACTGCCCCTCCCCAAGATCCAGCCATTCCATCTCAGGTATTAGGGGCTGAGCCAGTGATTCACTCACTCCCCTGAGGGCTGCCTGCCCTCCATCCAGAAGGAGCCGCAGGGAGCTAGGCGGGGTTGGGGACACACTTCCAGGACAGGGAGGTCGGCTGGCTCCGCGGTGCCGCGCACACCTGGGACCCCCGTTTTCTGAGCCCTCCTGTGGAGGCAGCGCTTCCCCGCCCAGAACTGGGTATGTCACAGAGCTTCCTACAGAGAGGCCAGAGCTCCCCAGGTCTTGGACTCCTCCCTCCAGGGCAGTGAGCCCAGCTATAGGGCAGGACGGGGCAGGTGGAGGAAGGGACACCACCCAGGTGGGCAGACCTCTGCCCAAGGGAAACAGAGGGACCTTTTCCAACCATGCTGCCCTCTGTCCCCACCACCCATCAGAGCTGCCACCAAGGAGCTGGCCCTGCTCATCTCTCGCATACAGGCCAAAGCCGGCCAGGTGGAGAGGGACATCCTGGAGACCCAGAAGAAGCTGCAGCAGGTGAGGCCTGGGGGCAGGTGACAGGGCGTGGGCACGTGGGAGGCCCATTGCCATGCCTGGCGGTCCCTCCTGTGCCCACTTGTCGTGGTGAAGGTGGACAGACAGTCCAGCCCTTCCCTGGCCACTCTCCAAACACAGTGGGAGAGAGGGCTTATCCCTCCTTCTCTGTCGGGCTCCTAACCTGGGGGGCCAAAGGGGCTTGAGGGGCCCAGGCCTCCCCTGTGTCCTGAGTCCGCCCCGCAGGTGCCCATGCCCTGCCCTCTGCCAGTGTGGCCAGAGTCCCTCAGGGCGGGGCTCAGGCAGCAGCGGCGGGCAGTGAGGATGCCATCTGCTGCCGCAGGACCGGCAGCACAGCGAGCAGGGCCAGGCCCTGCAGCACCAGGGGGAGGTGGGCTGTAGCCTGAAGGAGGCCGAGGAGCTGCTGAAGAGCCTCTTCCTGGACGTGGACAAGGCCCGGCGGCTCAAGCACCTGCAGGCCGAGGAGATCGAGAAGGAGTGAGTGGGGTGGGGGTGTGGCTGGGGCTCAAGGATGGAGGCGCCGGGGGTCCGGGGGGAGCCCCGGGCCCAGCTCCGACCGTTGGCCACTTCCTTGGCAGCATCAAGCAGCTGCATGAGCGGGTGGCCCAGGAGTGTTCCGAGTACCGCGCCCTGTATGAGAGGATGGTGCTGCCGCCTGACGTGGGGCCCGGGGTCGATTGGGCACGGGTGCTGGAGCAGAAGCAGGTCAGGAGCCATCCCCAAAGTCGGAGACGCCTCAAGGAGCTGGAAGTCACACCCAGCAGCAATCACAGGGCAACCCAGAGCCGCCTTTCGTCAGGGGCTGATGTGTGCTTGGACCTGGAGGCAGCTAGCCATCTGGGAAGGGAGTGGGCAGAGGCGACGGTGCAGTCAGGGAAGGCTTCCTGCAGGTGGGAGGGCTTGATTGGGTTGGGGTGAGGTGGTGAGGAGAGGACATTCCAGAGAAAAGGAAGAGACCTGGAGGAAGCCTGGGGTGCGATGGGAAGTGGGGTTTTCTGGGCAGGTAGGCAGAACCAGGTCACGGGCACCCTGAGCATCACGTGAGGAACTGTGCTTTGATGTCACGACAGAAGGGGTGCTGTGATAACGAGGGGACAGGGGAGAGCATGGACAGGGCAGGGTGTGCACAGGCTCCTGGAGCCAGGCTGGAGGTGTCCCGGCAGGAGGCAGGGCAGAGCGTGGAGACTTTTCAGAAGCTGAGCCCTGAGTCCTGGGGACCAGTGAGATTCAGGGTCCTCAGTCATGCGATGCTGAGGCCTCGGCCAGGGCCACTGGAGAATAGCATGTGCCCCAGGGTGAGCTGCAGCCATTCACCCAGGCGCCCACCTGTCCACCCTCTGCCCCAGTGACCAGCTCCACCTCTGCCGATGGGGATGCCAGGGGCCAGGGGGAGGGTAGGTGCAGGAGGGCTCCCGCCCCAGGCCCTGCAGCAGAGCTGAGCGGCCAGCCCTTCTGCAGAAGCAGGTCTGTGAGGGCCTGTACGGGCCGGGCATGGCGGAGCTGGAGCAGCAGGTCGCCGAGCACAACATCCTGCAGAAGGAGATCGAGGCCTATGGGCAGCAGCTGCGGAGCCCCACGGGACCGGTGGGTGAGCTGTCAGACGCACATCCCTGCTTGGCCCCAGCCCCAGTTCCCTTTCTCCCATCCGATCCTGAGTGAGGCCTGGCTGGCCCTCTAGGGCCAGGGATGGAGGAGGGGGCACGGGAGGCCCAGGACGTGGGGACATTCTCCCCTGCACCCCATCTCTCACTGCGCTTGCGTTCTCTCTCCCTTGGTCGAGGCAGGACGCGGCCAGCATCCAGAGGCAATACCAGGGTCTCCTGGTGAGCAGGGGGGAGGGGCGGGCTGGCTGGCTGGGCGGGCTGGGCAGGCTGGGAGTGGGGCACAGCGTGACGGTGCCTCTTGCTACCCCTTCTCTCTCCCTGCCTCTCGCCCGAGCACAGAAGGCAGCCTCGTGGCGAGGGCAGAGCCTAGGCAGCCTGTACACGCACCTGCAGGGCTGCGCGCGCCAGCTGAGCGCCCTGGCCCAGCAGCAGCAGCGCATCCTGCGGCAGGACTGGAGCGACCTCATGGCAGACCCCGTGGGCGTGCGGAGGGAGTACGAGGTCAGTGTGCGCGAGTGGGGGCGAGGTGGGGGGACGAGGACATCCTCGTCCTCACCGCCCGCTCCCCGACTCTCTCCCAGAACTTCAGGCAGCACGAGCTGCTGAGCCAGGAGCAGTGCGTGAACCAGCTGGAGCGAGACGGGGAGCGCCTGGTGGAGCTCGGGCACCCGGCCGTGGGGCCCATCCGGGTGCGAAGGCCCACACACTCCCTGCTGCCTCGGGGACCCTAACTCCCTCACTCGGGGAGCTTCCCAGGGAGGCTGGGAAGACGGAGAGGGAGACACCGGCCGGGTCGGGGACAGTGGGCAGGGCCAGCAGAGTGGGTGGGCGGGTGGATGGACCAGGCTGGGGCACGGTCCGAGGACTCCGTGCTGCTGCCCCCAGGCCCACCAGGAGGCCCTGAAGTTGGAGTGGCAGAACTTCCTGAACCTGTGCATCTGCCAGGAGAGCCAACTGCAGCACGTGGAGGATTACTGCCGGGTGAGCCTGCGGACAGGGCCGGGCAGGGGGACGAATAAAAAAGACAGAGCTGTGTTGTTGTGACTAGTTCCCAGGGGGAAAATAATGTCACACATACATTCTTAACAGGGTGATATCACTCCTGGGGGATGAAAGTTGGTTCTCGTGGGTGAAAAAAAAAACACCTTTTTTTATGCATAAATCACAGATATACATACGTAAAGGATATACAACATATCTATAATACTAAAATTTCATGGCGACAATGGGGAAAGTAAGGAAAAAAATGTCTAAAAAACTCCTTAGAAGGGACAATAATGAAACAAGGGTTGACAAACATTGATATAATAGACTTACAGATAGAAAAAGAAAAAAATTAAAAATGTATATATACAACAGGGACTTCTTTTTTAATAATTTCCAGCTAAAATGGTTTATTATACTTTGAGAAAGACAAAAGCCAAGGGTTTTTTTCTTCCCTTTTCTTTTTTTTAAAAGGCATTTTTCTATATATCCACAATACCATTATCACACCCACTGATGAGAATTCCGTAATATCACCCAACTGTAGGATGTTTCTTTAAAGCACACTCCCAGCTTCTACTCTGAGGCACCCTGGGCAGCCGGCGTCCCAGCCAGGACTCCAGGTGCTAGAGTGAGGCGGGAGGGGCACTGCCCTTCATCTGTGCAGGAAGGACGAAAACCAAAGTGTTTTACGACACTAAAAGACATTAAGTTCAGTGACCTCAAAATGCCTGATTTGCAGAGCACTTTAGTTAAAAAGACTGTACTGCCTGGGTAGAAAGACCGACAGCAAGTGGCAGTTTGGGTTTAAGCGGTTTGCATTTAGCTGCTTTGCGGGGTGCCCTAGGGCAGCGGGTGCCCCAGCTCTGCCCCTGACCACCCACTGACCTCAGTTCCAGGAAGAGGCCGACTCTGTCAGCCAGACCCTGGCAAAGCTCAACTCCAGCCTGGACACCCAGTACAGCCCTGCCCCGGGGGGCCCACCTGGCGCCCCAACAGAGCTGCTGCAGCTGGAGGTGAGATGGCCCCACCCAGCCCCTGCACCCACTCCTGGGAACGGGGCCTGCCTGTGTGTCTGGGCCTCAGGCCTCCCGGGTATGTAGTCCTGCCCGGAGCCCCAGCCTTGGGAGCAGGAGAAGGAGGTCTGCTGCAGCAGGAGGGGCCTGGTCTGTTACCACCTCTGGACCTCAGTTTCCTCATCGGTAATGTGACAGGGGCTGCCCAGAAGAGCTCTGAGGCCCCTCCAGCTCCCACTCTGCAGGCCTGGGTGATGCTGGGCAGCCCCCTACCCCACCCCACCCCAACCAGCAGGCCCTAGGATCCTGGGTGCCCTGGGAGGGGCTTCTTTTACTTTGCTGACTAAGAGACCCTGTCTTGGGCTTCCCTGGTGGCGCTGTGGTTGAGAGTCCGCCTGCCAATGCAGGGGACGCGGGTTCGTGCCCTACCCTGCCTTCATGAGGGCCAGACCCCTCCCCGGCCCTCCTGGGGGGCACGTATGGGGCTGGCCTGAGCCCCCATTGTCTGGGTCCCTGCAGGCAGAGGAGAAGCAGCTGGCTGTGGCCGAAAAGACTGTTGGGGACCTGCAGCTGCGGAGCCGGGAGGTGGCCCCTCTGTCGCAGCGCAGGAAACCACCCCAGCAGTCCCTGCACGTGGACAGCATCTGTGACTGGGACACGGGAGAAGTAC